>NC_135339.1:37801681-38416665 GCF_023851605.1 Tamandua tetradactyla | reverse complement strand
GAGATTGACTTAGCCCTCTCTGCTCCCTCTTGCATTTATTTGGGGATGGGAAAGGAAGAAACTTTGTGATATAGTGTGTTATTAATTAGCCAAGTACCTAGCAGAAAATGGTTGTTATGAGGAAACTGACAATAGTACATGGGTATTAATGGCAGAAGAAGATCCATGCTAGTATTTAGTCAAAGTAGTTTTTTTCTCTTTTTTCCCCCTCTTTGCTGCCTTGTTTTAATCTTTTATCTTTCTTGGACCTTAGCCACATAGAAGCACTAATTCCTCTTCCTTCAACTCTCTTTTTATTAGCCATACTGCTCCTTGCCTTTCTACAGGTTTCTTTACTATTTTTTTTCTTTACTAATTTTGGATGCTGTTTATACAACCTGTGTTAAACAATTTTTGACTTTACATTCTCTCTCATGATGTATGACCAAGCTTCATTGAGTCGGAGGTGACTAAGAAATATGAAGGAGAGAATTTTGTAGGCAGAGTCTCAGTGTAGTGTGGTGTAATGGGTGTAAGGTTACAAATCTGTCCCAATTAGGAAGCACAGCCCTGAGAGTACCTAGAAGGCCAAAAACTTACCCTAAGTGCAAGTTGAATAAGTTATGTAAAGAGTCAAGGGATAGAGTGCTTGGATGTTCAGTGGTAGAATGCTGGCCTTCCATGCAGGAGACCCAGGTTTGATTCCCAGACCATCCACCACCCTTACCCTTCCCCCCCCCCCCCAAAAAAAGAGTCAAGGGATGACTAAAAACCTAGGGAGATGGTTCATGTGGTCTGTATAACAGCACCCCATGGGGACCTGGAACATACTGAATAGAGGAGGAGGTCTGAGCTGGAGAAAAGAGCATTGGTGGCTTTCAGAAACATAAAAGAGTGGAGAAGTTTCTTCAGGACCCAAAGTAGGTCAGTACAATTCTTTTCCAACTTGAGTTTTCTAAATAAACCTTAGGAAAACATCTGATTATAAAGATGTACTTTTCTTGAGGTGACTCCAGGCATGGAGAGTGGTAGTAGATTCTTTTCCTCCAAATGTAGTTCAGAGTCATGCATTTTGTAGTGATCAGGCATTTTGAAAGTATAAGCATATAATATTAATATAGTATTTCTAATAAATTGGGGGTATTTCATATCTGTTATCCCATTGGGTTTGGGGAGATAATTAAAGATGTCTGTTTATCTGTTGCCCCAAAACTTGTTTCTCATTAATTTTTCCCTCAAGGGCATAACGTACTCTGTGATGGATTTGCTAGTATCACAGGGCTTATGTGCATCCATTCTAATAAGGGGAGACAGGCAATGCTTTAGTTTGTTAAAGCTGCCAGAATGCAATATACCAGAAGTGGAATGGCTTTTAAAAAGGGAATTTATTAAATTGCAAGTTTACATTTCTAAGGTCATTTTCAAGTTTACATGAAAATGTCCAAACCAAGGCATCCAGGAAAAGATACCCTTAACACCAAAGAAAGGGCTGATGACATTCAGCGTTCCTCTTTCAGCTGGGAAGGCACATGGCAATGTCTTGCTAGTTTTCTCTCCTGGCTTCTCATTTCATAAGGATTCCCTATGGGTGTTTTCCTTCTGCATCTTCAAAGACTGTGTGGGTTCTGAAGCTTTTTCCAAAATAGTTCCCTTTTAAAGGGCTCCAGTAAGCGACCCCACCTTGAATGGGTGGAGACCCATTTCCATGGAAATCACCTAATCAAAAGGATCCCACCAATGAAAATGAAAGAAAATGGCTTTTCTGAGGTATACAAGTTCAAACTGTCACAGGCAGTAAACGGCCACTTTCAGTAGAGTGTTGGAATAGACATCAGCACATGGTCTGGTGGGAGCAGAGATGGCATTGATCGATTCCACCCTGGATTTGGGAAAGAGAGAGAGATAGCTTGTGGTGTTCAAAGACGCTTACTAGAGGAGGGGTGTGACTGAGCTAAATGTTTTTAGAGGAGTAGCTCTTCAGCTAGTTGCCTGTGAGATAGAGTTGAAAAGCAGAGATGTGAGAAAGACATTCCCGATAGAGGAAGCAACATGCACCAAAACACAGAAGCAGAAAACCTAGATGCGTGTTCAGTGAACAACAAGCAGTCTGGGGCGTTGAATGTTAGTGGACCTGGAGGTGGGACAGCGAATTTGTTTTCTAATCCTGCCACACAAATTACTACAAGGTTAGTGGTTTAAAGCAATGCAACCTTATTACCTTATAGTTCTGTAGGTCGGAAATCCAACACAAGACTTACTAGACTACAGTCAGAATGTAGATAGAGCTGCATTTTTTTTTTTTCTGAAGGCTCTAGGGGAGAATCTGTTTCCTTGTGTTTTCCACTTTCTAGAGGCTTCGTATATTCCTTGGCTCATGTCCCCTTCCTCCAACTTCAAAGTCAGAAAATGTAGCAGCTCTTTGACACTATTTCTTTTTTCACGTCTCTGACCACAGCTGGGAAAGTCTCTGTTTGTAAGGATTTTTCATGCAATTAGGTTGGGCTCACCTTGATAATCAGAGGAATCTCCCCATCTCTAGGTGTGCACAGTTTATCACCTCTGCAAAGTCTCTTTTTTCTATGTAAGATAATGTATAAATTCCAGGGATTAGGGGATGAACAACTCTGGGGGGACATGACTCTGCCTGTCATAGGCGGGATGACTGACAAGGGGTTGGGGACCCTCATGGATGTAGGACCTTGTGTGCTGCCACACGCAGGAGCAAGATTCCCACCTCCCTTTTCCCACTTTGGACGAATCCCCTTGCCGGTGATCTGCTGTGGGGGCTGGAGTGTGTCCCTGGTCTCTCCGGCTGGTTGACAAAAAGAGTGATTTGGGGACTGATTGCTTTTCATTACCCTCAAAGGTGCCCCTAACTCCAGACAACTTAATTCTAGTCCAGCAGTAATTAGAAGGCTACTTGTCCCCTCATCACTGCTTATCTGAAGACCAAATAGGATAAAAAGGACTTTGATTTCCTACAGATACAACCTCTGTTTCTGCCAGCTGTTGCTGAACTGTCCTTTCCATTTGGTTTTCAGTTAAGTATACAGGAAAAAGATATGTTAGGTTCTACAAACAGTCCCTTAAACAAACCAAATTATATGAATTTGCAAAGGTGCATTTGGCTCCAAGCCAGTTCCTGGATTACTTATTCTGTAGCTTATGGAATTTTACAATTTGAAAAACCCTTGCAGAAGTCCAGTACTTCTCGAACTGTTGTCCTCTTTCCACACTTCCCATGCCGTCAGTCTTCCTCAGTAACACCTCTCATTAAAACGGAACATGATTCCCAGTTTGAAATACCTGATTTAGTCAATCTCCATAATTTTATAAATGTGGACACTTGACATCCTCCTAGGTTGAATGTGACTTGCCCAAAATCATATAGCTACTCAGCAAACTTAGCAGAAAATCCAGGATATGACCTTAACAGCAGTTCTGTCCATACTTCTAAGGCTTATATTTGATATCATTTTAGTTTCAAACTGAACTTTATCTCAGGATCTGTGGTTATTCCCTTGTTACAAGCAATATACTTTTTTTTCTCATTTCAGTCTCATGTTTTTTTTAGTTTAGTCCTATATTTTAGAGGCTTTATTACCTTTGACGGAAAAGTAACATTTAAGGACTAAATATTTGGTCTCTTTCTATGCCCCATATCAATTCTTTTTGACAAGAAGAGATTAGTTTTGTTGGTTTACATTTCTTATTGTATCTTGTTCCTCGTATCTTTCTAGTGAGACACATTCCCTTCACTTCCTATTCACCTCTCATTCTCTCTACATTAATAATATCCCATACTCTACACGCTCTGTTCCCTCCTGGGCCTAATAGTAACAAAGGGCAGACACAAATAGCTGTAGCCATGGCTGTTGATTTACTTGCTTGGCCATGTTTCGGCTTGGGTCTTCTCTGAGCCTTTTCCCTAGAGCTTAATGAATGTGCTCCTTCTTACTCTATTTTTTCCCTTCTAAAGAAAATGTACTCAGCTCCATCCACCTCAGGTTTCTGTCAGCATAGGCAGGGATTCAGCTTCTCAAAAAAGATGGCTATATCGAGCACTGATGTAGCACCTTCCCCCTCAGCAATTGAAAACTTTCCATGGAGGAGAGATTTGCCATCTTTCTTACACTGCTGATGAGAAATGGAGGTGGGGAGTAGGAGGCGAAAAATAGTAGAAGGTAGGAAGAAGATGTATTTTCAGTTAAACTTTACAGATGGAGCAAGCAAAGTATGGATTAGGTTTATCCAACTACTCCCGTTTATCATTTGGGTCCTTAAAGGAAGTCAGAATGTTAAACATTGATCAGCAGATTGGCTTGTCAAAAAATTGATCCAGGCCGCTGATGATATCTAAAATAGAGAGCTCTACACAGTCCACCGATGAGAATGTCTTCATATTTAAGCATAAGCAGCTGCCACAGAACATGGCATGGCCCCATAATAAAAGTGTGGCCACAGTATCCCAGTTTCAAGCCCTAATCTGCCCTTTCCTTCTTAATTTTCATGAGCCTCTATTTCTCTTATGTGAAATGGAAAAAAGGCAAATACACCTTTAGGTTCTTTTCAGATTTAAGAGATGAGAAAGTCTTGAACATGTTTAAAAGTCAATGGGAAGGGGTGGTGCAACAGTGGTTCAGTGGCAGAGCTCTGGCCTGCCATGCCGGAGACCCAGGTTCGTTTCCTGGTGTTTGCCCATGCAAAAAAAAAAAAAAAAAAAAAAGGTTCAATGGGAAGGATCTAGTAAGGAGCAAGAGGTTTAAGACAGACAAGAGGGGATATTTTATAGAGTAAGGTCCCTCCCTGCTAAAGCGTGGCAGGGTCTTATCCATTGGGCTAGTGCAGGGAAAATCCTTGGTAAAAAGAGGGACCCTTCTTCCATGGCAGGTGATGCATGGTGGAAGTAGCTGTGTCAGTACACAGGTTTGAAGTTTGGCTGGGGAAAGTTGAGGGATAGTTCCTCGAAGAGTCTCTCTTCTCTCTGTGCAGTGGTAGTTGATGCCATCTGCTTTGGGTATTGAGGAGATATAAGGAAGCTGGAGGGTTGAGGGCAGTATAGAAAGTATAGAATCATTACTGTGGGAAATAAGAGAGAGAATTGCTTACAACACAGTAGAATTCCTTGGCAGTGTTCCACGTCTGTTGAGGGAGATAACCATGAACCAGAATAACCAGGGAGATACTGGCAACACTCTGCCCTGTTGAATTTTCTGCAATGATGCTCAGCAACCTTGGGGCAGCAATAGTTGGATTGACCAAGAAAGGCTGAGGAGGTGTGCTAAAAGGACGGTGAGGCAAGGGGAGAAACTGGGTAGAGAGTGGTCAAAGTAACAGAATGTGGAATATGAATAGGATGGAGGAGGAAGGGAAGAAAGGAGGGCACCGGTGAGTGAGAAATTGTGAGGGTGGTCCAAAGAACGCCGAGATCTGGTTTAACAGAAACAACTGAAGGAGTCACCTGGAGGAAAAGGAGCTGCAAGGTACCTGAGGAAACACGCTTTGGAGCAATGAGGTCTGGGAGGGAGCAATGAAACAGGAACTAAATTTGGAGTGGGGGAGAAGATCAAGGGGGATGAAGAGATAAAGGTACTAAGCAACCAGGACTGATGCAGATGTTGAAGTCACACAGGTGCTGCCGTTACGATCTAGGTAGAGAGATCGAGAATTGGAAGTTAACTGTGACAGAGTAGTTGAGGGTGGTGGAGCCAAAAGGATGCAGCTCAAGGAGCCAGGGTTCTTACAGGAGGGTGCAGGAGTGATGGTCTAGAGATGGCCACTTGGAACGAAGAGGACACTGCCCCTGCCTCCAGGCTCCTGGGCATCTGACTGAAGAAATGCTCCCTGAGAAAGCTGTATAGAAAGGAGAATACTGAATCTATAAAATGGAGACATTCATACTTACAAAGTTATCAGGTATAAATGAGGCCATATGTCGAAATGCTTGCCATAGAGGACGGTTGCCTTAATATTTTAAAAATATTTTTGTTTTAAATATTAAATTTTTTTAAAAATTCAATTTACAATGCACCAGATACAATGCTAAGAGCATTATTAAATATTATCTCATTTAATCCCAACAATATCCTTATAGGCAACTGCTAGTATGGTCTACATTTTACAGGTATTGGATGAGTTAAGTAACTTGTGTAGGTCTCCCAGATTGGAAGTGGCAAATTGAGCCCAGGCAGTCTGGAGCCAGAGCCCACGA
Organism: Tamandua tetradactyla; assembly: GCF_023851605.1. Taxonomy (NCBI): domain Eukaryota; kingdom Metazoa; phylum Chordata; class Mammalia; order Pilosa; family Myrmecophagidae; genus Tamandua; species Tamandua tetradactyla. The sequence continues at coordinate 38,410,475 of NC_135339.1, read as the reverse complement.
TATATACATGTCTATACACTGACTAAAATACACAACACAGACGATTGAATCATATTGTCCATATGAATGTTCTCAGGAAATGAATTTATTTGGAAATCATTCAAATTAATCCTAAATCAAGTTAGACTCTAAGCAAGGCAAAATTGGGGAGGGGGGATGTAAACATTCTCAAAAGAACATGTACTATCCATGCTATATTCAGCATGAAAATCCCACTACCATCATATCCTACAAATAGGGCCAACAAGGATGACTAAAGCTGGTCAACAATTTTATTAAGTCTGGGGCCTCAATTCAAGACTGCCAGGATAATCCGGACTGTCTGACCTTGATTGATGACTATGAAACAGCAGCAGGAGTCAGGGAAGAGAAGAAAAATGAATGTGGAGTAAATTTCACTAATAGTAGGAGCAGGTGTGAAATGATGGGAGAGCTTGAAATGGAGAACCAGAGGCTCCAGTTGCCTGTGTCTCCTCGATGTGGAAGGAAGAAGGAATGGTGGAGCGGGCTGAGAGCCATTAAATCCCTCACAAGTCTTGCAAGAGGGGAATTGTCACTTGCATCGAGCAGTATCTCTAGCTTCTTGGGAATATCCAGAGCAGAATTTAGAGTCTAGAGTTTCAAGACCTCTGAGTACTTCCCTGAGAGGGAGAAAGAGAGCAGTGGCTTTGACCAATTCCGAGGTGCCTTTATCTGGCCTGGGGTGCTCTTTGGACCCCCGGGCTCGCCTTTAAAGCCCACAATGAAAAATCTAAGCCACATGAGCATCTGTTTTTTCCTTCCCTGAGACAGCTAGGCCTGTCCTTAGATTGTGGCGGTCCTCTATGTTTCTGGCGTCAGGGCAGCACCGTGCTCCTCAGCAGGGGTGCCGAGTTGGGATGTAAGGGCGCCCAGGAATCCAGGTCTGCATTGAGGACCACGTCTGGGAAGGGGTGATGGTAAAAACTGCCCTGCACACTAGCTCTTGAGACTGGAGGGAAGATGATTATAAGAAGGGATTAATGGAATGATTATTAACTTTTCCCTTGGTCTTTTCTTATTTTCTCAAGAGGAGCTCTTCCCCCACCCACCCCTCAATCCTGAAGGGACTTACACAATACCTCAATTGATCCTTAATGCTTCCGGGCCCTCTACCATGATCTCTACTACGTCTGCTGGGACAACAGTCGTCCCAGTGCTGTGAAATAAAGGTATTACTTTTCCAAGTTATGGAGCAAAATGGCCAACCTAGACATGCTCATTGACTGGCGGTACTATTTTGAATAAAGATTTCAGAAATTACATTCAGAGCCAAAGAGCTCCAGGGAAATTTTTCCAAAGTACCCAGTGAGAACTTCCCGGCAGCCACATCTTTCTTTCCTTCATTTTAGGAAGTCCAGTCCCTGAAGTGCCTACTTCTGAGAATCGTTAGAGAAAGATGAAACCCTTCCTGGCAGGTAGTGAGATGTTGTTTGGTTTGTTTTGTCTTTGATCCAAGGAATGTTGAGGCATGTTTCCATATAAACCACACCTAAATAAAAAGATGACTGTGGTTAAATCCAGTCCCAAGGGGTTTAAAATAAAATAAAAATATGTATATATATTGGAAAACCTAGTACTTCTGTAGCCGGTTCTGCCAGGTTCACAGAGAAAGTTTCTGGAAGGTTTGACACTTGCCCCTGCCTATTCTGATTAGGATGGAAGTTATTAGCTCTTTCAGTTATAGTTTGTCAGCTTTTCCATGAAAATTCATGGCTTTTTGAAACACAAACGTCTGGTGTTTCTAATTCCTCCAAGCCTTGTTGATGGCAAGCAATCCAAAGGCATTAAACACATGTCCTGCACCACATCCTTGCCTAACTTTTTGGTATGAAATTCCAAGTTTTGTAAGTCTAGTCTTCCCCACATGATCCCATACAGCTGTTTTCAGATCCAGGAAATCCTTGGACAGAAGGCAGAAAATCAGATCCTCTGTTTTCTGGGATGTGAGGCGCTTTATGCAAGGGGGTAGGAGATTCCTGGCATGTGACTTGGAACAACTGTCAGTTGTTCCATTTCCTCTGGAAAAAGTTAAGGTCAGCACTATTAACCAGCTGTACTGCTGGAAGCCAAATATGAACAAAAAAGAGCCTGATTTTGTCAGGAGGCCTAGATGAGAACTCGGGCACTTCTACAGATTAATTGTATGGCCCTGGGTAGATCATTTACTCCCGGTGAGATATTGTTTCTCCTTTGGTAAAATGAAATGATTGGGTTTGTAGGAAGCAGAGCTTTAACAATCCAGAAGAACCAGGAAGTAATGAAAATGACTTGCAATAGGTTTCACAGTACCCTTCACGACCAGTAGATGGCAGACTCGCATCGTGGTCTGAAATCGATAGGTCGTACCACTGGTAGTCCCAGCATGTGGGGAAGTATGTCCAGGAAGGTACAGTATAATGACCAGTAAAAAACACATCGCTCTTCCCCAGTAATGTCATGGACTCCTGCTCAAAGCCTTTCTGTTTCCATTAGACCTGAGGGGGGATTTCATACTTGCACAATTGACGTCCTTTAAACTAGGCTTCAAAAGGCCATACGCCCATTGGAATAGACCAGGCATTTATTTTCTCACTCACTTTCATTTGTTAAGCCACTCAGCAACTATTTGTCAAGTGTCCTCTGTGTTTCCGGTTCTGGTCTGAGTGCTAGGGATGGGGAGATAAAGAGGAGGCAGTACCTGTGCTGAGGAAGGTCACCTTGCAAATGAATGGATGTGACACTGAAGAGGTAATTGTGGTAAGAGTCTCCTGAGAAGTACAGGCCACGGAACATGGGGGAGAAAGTAGCAGGAAGAACTTCTCTGGTGGAGTAATGACCGAAACTTGGCTGGGAAACAGGAAATGGGTTGGAGAAGAAATGGCCCAAGAGAAGAAACATATGTACTAAGATTCATAGGCAGGAAGGGGTAAAAAGCATTCCAGGAGCTCGAAGCCGGTATGGCTGTGGCAAGAACTAGGTGACGAGTGGCAGGAGATGAGGCAGAGGCAAAGTCTCATGAGAACTTCTAGACCACATGAAGGAGAAAACAGTCTACAGAGAATTATTAAATTTCTACCATGATGCCATTGGCAAGAGTAATTATTATCTGATTAGCTAGTTAGCACCAGGGTGAGTAAAGAAGCCTGGTCCTATAATAAGAGAGCAGGTCACTGTGACTGGGATGGGGGGTGGGGTGGGGTGGGGGCAAAGCTTAGAAATTTGATTATCAGTATTAGCTTGGATCAGTTTAGATCAAAAAGAATATTCCTTGCCTCTCCGGAACCACATACCCAGTATTTAATCCATCTTCCGTTGACCAGCACCCAATAGAGCAGCAACTAGCCTGTCAAAATACTGCAGCAATTTCTACCATGTCCTTGCACCATTTGCTTTATCCTCCCTCCTGCAGGTCATCACGGATCACAGCTACCTGTGCCAGATACTGGACCTGCCACTTTCTATACAACAATTTGCAGCACCGTGCATGGAAGCAATCACGAGCTTGGCTGAAGGGGCCTGAGCTTCCTCTTGTTTTGCCTGGTGCCCCCACCCCACCCCCCCACAGCATAACTCCAACTCAGTTTAAGCAATCGTTTTTCTCCGAAAACATTGGCTCTTCAATAACATGGCTGCATGGCCGCTTAGCAAATGACATTGTGAATTAGGTCCCAGAGTGTTTCCACTCAGTAGAGGGAACGAACAATATGCCATTATAGGATTTTCTGGCCATAAAACCAAGATGGGTGTTAGATTTTAAAGAATTATTGGCTAAAGATGGGCAGTCACAATTTTAAAAGTGAAGGGAGATCTGTGATCTGTTGTGTGTCTTGGGAGTGCCCAGGAAGTTGAAGGCAGACCCGGCCATTAAGAAAACTATCTGTGAGCTCAATTAACTAGTCTGCACACATCCCCCAGCCCCAGTTCTGTTTTAAATGCTGCGAACAGCAAGTATTGTGTACCTAGACATTTGCTCTAAAGCATGCAAAATCTGAAGTCAGTGACTCTTTTTCTCACTGCCTTTCATGTGGAGCTAAGCACATTTGCATAATGCAATTCTGTGTGTGAGAAATCAGAGAAGTTTCAGGGCCGCTGGAGATTTTTCTTTAGCTCTAGTGATATTCTTAGACCACCTAGCAAGAAGTCAAGAAATATTTCTTTTCAGTGTCTGGCTGCAGTTTGGCAGAATATAGTGGTCAACCATTTATGTTTACCCATCTCCTGACTTGATCTAACCACAAATCTAACTGCAGGTTATTAGAAATATAACAAGGATCTCTGTGGCTGTGAGCCAGAGTCTTTAGACAGTTTTATTAGTATTCATAAATATTTATGTTCCAGATATAATCGTATTATTAGTTTTGTACATATGCACACATAAAATTCACGGGGCTACTTATTTTATCAATTCAGCTATGCCCCTGCCCCTAGGCAGCAAAATGAATTAGGGACGGTAAAAATGAGGGCTTCTCAGGTGGTCAGTCTTGAAGCAATGTGACTCCAAATAGAATCCATTTTTTTCCTAGACCCAAAATACTTATGGTTGGCTGGACCCATCAGTGGATGAAAATGTCACCCCCCTGCCCCCCTCCCACATTGCTCCGCACTGTACTATTTTTTTTTTTTGCTTCTGGTCTGAAATCCCCACTTTTAGAGATAATCATGGGTTGTGCCATCAGTTAAGAGGACATTTGTCCACCACAGGAGATATAAGCGATGACCTTCCAGGCATTGCACAAAACCATGAGCCACCCAGAATTATGTGCAATTCTCAGTGTATTAATTAAACTCCATTCCCTTTCTCCTCCACTCAATAACCACTCTGATTTACATAGAGAGTACACCGTTAGCAAACCATTCAGTGAAATAGTTTAGTAACAAACACCCTCTGCTAGCCAACACGTCGTAGAAACCAGGTCATGGTCTCCAAAAAGAGTTCCAATGCATAAATTCCAGAAAGTGGCCTCCAAAGTTTCTCTGACTATCTGAAGACTTCATAGCAGTTGTTATTGTAGCTGAATGCTGAGGGGAAAGGAGAGGATAAATACCAGCAGCTTTTTAGAAAGTAGAAATCGGGCTCAGCACACTTGTCCAACAGAACTGTGATCATTAAGACAGAGAAGTTCCTTTGCGTATATGTGCCCATTGTGCCTGGTTATCCTTGCATGAAGAAAATACAGGAAAGTGCATTGACGAGGTAACCTTGAAAGGTCAGATATGGGAGAGACTGAAGAGAGAGACCCCCTGAGCTGATGGAATGTTAGACCTAGGAGGGACTTATTTTAAGAAATCTCCCTCAGTTTCCAGGTAGTTGAACAAATTCAGAGAGGCTGAAGGGCACATGGGAGTTCCTGCCAGGGCTATGACTTGACCACTTGTACTTTTCAGTGAGGTCCAATTTCCTCCACACTGCATATATTAAAACAAGCAGGAGGAACAAGGTGATTTAAAAAAAAAAAAAATGGTTTAGTTGCATAGTCAGTAAAACCTTGGCTTACTTAAATGGATATTTTCAAGGAAAGTCAATTCCCCTGAGAAGAAACAGTAAAATGCTCTCTTAGATGACCCTTGGCTAAATGACGTAATGGACACAGAGCCTTTGGTGTGACCTGTTGAATACAGTCCTTTCTCTGAGCTATATCTTGGCCTAGGAGCTGTTCTTTCTGCCCATCTGTATCATCCACACCCAATCCTGGACGCTGTGCTCTTACTGGAATTCCCCACTCACGCACGAGGTTCTTTTGGCCAAAATGAGTAGTTGCTTCCATTCGAAACATACCTCTCGTGTTATTTGTCCATCAAGGCTGGACATCTTTTGCCCAGCAAGAATCTGTCCAAGTCATAAGCTGAGGAGGAATCTAACAGGCTGTCCCAGTGCCATCTCCCTGTCTTGTCTGTGCAGCAGCATAATGCAAAGAGGAATCAGAAGAAAGAGCTGGAGTCTTATGTATGTGACCCCAAGGAACACTCATTGTCTTTAAGCTTCAATACCTTCATCAATAAATGCAGGTTAAAATCTCCTTTCTTAGGGTGGTGCAGTGGTGGCTCAGTGGCAGAATTCTCACCTGCTGTGCTGGAGACCAAGGTTTGATTCCCAGAGCCTATCCGTGCAAAATATTATACGTCACAGATTGGTAAGGTTCAAATGTGAGGAGGTAAGTGAAAGTGCTTGGTTTTTGTAAATTCAGTGCATTGTTAGTAGGCCCTAGAAGGGAAATTGTGATGGGAATCTGAAGCCAGGCTTGGATAACTCTTAAACATTCTTAAAAGCCATGCCTTTGTGACTCCCTGCTCAACCCGTGCACAGAACTAGCTCTTTCTCTAGGTTTCCAACCAAGAGACTCACCATCGTCAAGGAAAAACACAGTTTCACACAACCCTTAATGCATCGCAGAGCCAGCTTCTTTCCGCTTCTGTTACTACCCCAGAAGCAAAAGGTAGTTCAGGGAAGAACCAACTTTTCTTATTATCAGGCAACCATGTAGAGTTGTCCTTATAGTATTTTTTTTCCAGAAGATATCTGTCTGGTGCACTCAGCACTTTCTTGAATTCTCCTTGACTCTTTTGCTAATCCCCTGACAGAAACTTCATCTGGTGGCCTTGTTTTTCACCTGCCATGGCCACTGTGCAACAGAGTTTATTTTCCCATTGCCTGTTGAGATAAGACTACACAAATTTGATCTCTGGGTCTTCTGAATACATTTCCTTTGAAACAAATCTTCATACTAAGTTCCTCTTCAACCTAGCACACTTTTCACACATTTACCCTATAAATTCACATCTTTGCCTTCTCCTTCCTTTGACATCCTGACCAACTGTACAATTTACATAGTGAATTAAAGCTCTGCCTTTTCCCTCCATGGAATGTCATCCGAACACAAGCCATGCATCTGCCCTTTCTCACCTGTGACATTTATAGCATGAGCTCCATCAACTCATGTTTGCTTCCTTCTGGACCCAGTGTATGTCTGATAATCTCAGAATATAAATGAGATCAAGTGTTGATCATTTGAACTGCCAACTCCGTCTGTGCAGAAGCCTTGGAAGCAGGCACATCCAGGCAGATGAAAGGATTTGAAAAATATTAAAAGTTTAGGTAAATGAGAGCAGGTGTGTGTTTAGTAAATGTTAGCTGTGACCGGCTTAAGTTCAGGTAGTAACCCAGCAAGTTGCTGGAGGGCCCACATCTCCTTTTACCTTTTACCAATGCTTTTCTGAGACTGATTTTGTTTGCCCAGACAAAAGGAAAAGTTGAATAGCTAAACACATTTTGTTAAGAACTATATAGAAGGGTTGGACTTTCCTGCATATAACAAACTAGAGAGAATGTACAGTGATAGTTTAGAGAATGTACAGTGATAGTTTAGTTCAATTTCCCATTCCTCTTTTGAGGAAATGATGGCTGAGGGAATAGTTTTCTATTTCCTTTCTTTTCCATGCAAATTTTTATTTTGAAAATTTTCAGATCTACAGAAAAGTTTGCTAAGACTACAATGGACTACTGTATGTCCTTCATCTAGATTTGCCAGTTTTATATTTTGCTGCATTTGCTTTCTCTCTATCGACCTCTTTCCCTTGGAACTACTGAAAAAAGTTGTATACATCATGATGCTTCACCCATAAGTACTTCAGGATATATCTCCTAACCACAATGTCATTATTATATGCAAAGAATTTAACACTGATATCATTTCTAAAATTTTGTTTTGTTTTGTTTGTTTTTTGTTTTTTTATTCTGATATCATTTTTTTATCATCACAATCAACTTTTTAATTTTTTTGTGAAAAATAACATACATGCAAGAAAGCAGTAAATTTAAAAGCACAGCATAACAATCAGTTGTAGAATAGATTTCAGAGTTTGGTATGGGTTACAATTCCACAATTTTAGGTTTTTCTTTCTAGTTGTTCTAAGATACTGGAGACTAAAAGAAATACCAATTTAATGATTCAGCAATCATATTTGTTAAACCCTATCTTCTCTGTATAACTCCACCACAACCTTTGATTTTTCTATCCCACTCTTTAGGAGTATTTGGGCTATGACCATTCTAACTTTTTCATGTTGGAAGGGGCTGTCGATAATATGGAGTAGGAAGATAGAACTAGCTGATGCTCTGGAGAGGCTGGGCCCTCTAGGTTTCAGGATTTGTCTGGTCTAGGGACCCATTTGGAGGTTGTAGGTTTCTGGAAAATTACCCTAGTGCATGGAACCTTTGTAGAATCTTATATATTACCTTCGGTGTTCTTTAGGATTAGCTGGAAAGGTTTTGGTTGGAGTTTGGCAAGTTATGTTAGGTAGCAATGTCTAACTGAAGCTTGTGTAAGAGTGACCTCCAGAGTAGCCTCTAGACTCTATTTGAACTCTCTCTGCCACTGACACTTTATTAGTTATACTTCTTTTCCCCTTTTTGGTCACGGTGGAATTGTTGATCCCATGGTGTCAGGGCTGAACTCATCCTGGGAGTCATCTCCCACGCCACTAGTAACATTGATAATGTTTTAAACAAATTTTTATTGAGATACAATTTACATACAGTGAAGTTCAGAGATTTAGGTGAACAGTTCAATAAGCTCTGACATATGCACATACAGCTGTGTAATCCACAGCCCTATCAAGACAAAGGGCATTTTCACCACCCTAGAAGATTCCCTCATGCCCCTTCACAGTTGGTCCTTCCCACACCCAGAAGCAACCACTGGTTTGATTTCTATCACTACAGATTAATTTTGCCTAGCCTAGATCTTCCTGTAAATAGTCACAGAGTACACACATTTTCACTCTTGGCATTTTTCTCATATTACTGAGATTCATCCATGTTGCAACATGTATTCATGTTGTTACTCGTTTATTTTCATTGCTGACTAGTATTCCATAGGTAGATATATCTCAGTTTGTTATCCATCTCACCTGAGCTGTTCCCAATTTTGGGCTATTATAAATACAGCTGCTATGAACATTCTCATATAAAATTTTGTGGATATGTTGATACAATAATATTGTCTAGTATACAGTCCATATCAAAATTATCCTAGTTGTCTCCATAGTATCCCTTATAGCTTTTTCTTTTTCTTTAATTCCAGGCTCAACTTGAGGATCACACATTACATTTGTCTGCCCTTTCTCCCTGGTGTCCTCTGAGAACTTTAAAACTTCTGCTTTTTAAAATATATTTTATGACATCTTTGAAAAGTTTGAGGCAGTTGTCTTGTAGAATATCCCTTATGTTGGATTTGTATGATTGTTTCCTTATGACTGGTTTCAGTTTAAAGTTTTTTAATCAAAAGTACAGGAGGAGGGCAGGCCACGGTGGCTCAGCAGGTAAGAATGCTTGCCTGCCATGCCCGAGGACCCGGGTTCGTTTCCTGGTGCCTGCCCATGTGAAAAAAAAAAAGTACAGGAGGAAGCATTGTGGAGGTGATCCTTTAAGACAACACCATGTCTTCACTTCCGGTGGTTACACTTTTGTGCGGTTCCCTCACAGCTTGAATCAGGGCTGGCCTCTGTGACCTGGAGAAGACAGTGGATGGGAAGATGTGTGGTTTCTAAACCTAGGTCAAAAGGCATGCAGCTTGCACCTTGAACTGTTGGTGCACTGGCTCAATGGGGAAGCCAGTGCAATGCCAGAAGGACACTTGAGACCTCTGTGGAGAGGTCCAAGTGGAGATGAACCAACTTTCTAGCAGCAATAGCCAATCATGTGGCATTTTGGTAGTGGATCATCCATCCTCAGAGGGGCTTCAGATAACTATAATCCCAGCTGACATCTGATTGCAACCTCATAGGACACTCTACGTAACCATAGCCTTCATGAATCCTATACAGAATTGTGAGGAAAAATAAATGATTACTGTTATTTTAAGTGACTAAGTTTTGAGGATATTTGTTATATAGCATTTGATAATTAGTGCAGTGATGTATATTTCCCGCTGAATGATAGCAAGCATCACAGTCCGTTATTGGTGATGCTAAGTTTGATTACTTGGTTAGGATGGAATCCGCCAATTCTCTCCATGGCAAAGTTCCTTTGTAATAAATAAGTAATCTGTGCAGTGATGTTTGAGGATGTCTGCATATTACTGTTCCCTAATGACTTTTAATCCAATGTTTTTAGAAACATTCTTGATGTGTGCCTGAATCAATGATTACATTAATGCTTGAAAATGAAGATTTTCTAGTTCAATCATTCTTTTTATATTTATTACCTGCCATTTTCTATAAAGAAAAGGGGAGCTTCCTATACACCGTATTCCTCATCCCTTTTTCCTTTTTGAGTAATACCATGGACCATTGGATTAATTTTTATTCAATGTATTACAATCCAACACCCTCATTTTTCCATTTTGCTCCATTTGCTCAAATTTGGTCAGTGGGAGCTCCTTCAAACAGTTTCCTAAGTCATTTGGATGCATCCCATTGGTCTTTGTAGTTGTTAGGTTCAAGTGTCCCCCTGGCCAGGTGATGGTGCACAATGGTTCTGTTGCTGTGGACTTAAATCATCAGCATGTGGATTTCATCTATATCTGATTACATGGGAGGTTGGTTAAGGTGAGTGCCTTTTGCAATGAGTGAGGCTTAACAGGAGAAGTCAGAAGAGAGAGAAACAGCTCAGTAGAGCTCAGCAGCCCAGCACACCTCAGTTCTGTGCTCAGAGCTGACACAGACCCAGACGTTTGAAGATGCAGAAAGGAAACACTCCAGGGAAAGCTGTTTGAACCCAGAAGCCAGGAGAGTGGGCTAGCAGATGTTTCTGTGTACCTTCTCATGTGACAGAGAAACACAGATAAAAGAAAGCTGTTTTTCCTCCAAGGAAGTGTAAATTTGCAGCTAAATAAACCCCCTTTATGAAAGTTGATCCATTTCTTATGGCAAACTAAAACAGTCTTTGAGCACTTTGACGGAATAATCATAGCAGTAGTCAATCTCGAGCTTCTTCTGTGGATCCCACAGAGTCTGGATAGCGCTGGGGTTTCTTGTTTTGGGTCCCTTATCAATAATTGCAGAATTCATTCAAAAATTGCCAGACACTGTTAAATAGACACTGGGGCTACAGGTATAGAGACCACCATGAATAAAAGAGAAACAAAATGCCCTTCCCTTATGGAGTCTGTGTTCTGTTAAGAATGTTTTCACATTTTGCTTAGGAATTTTTCAAGTTGTCAAAAGACAAGCCTTCATGTTTTCCTTCTGTAGGGATTTTTATTTTCTTTTTTCTAAAATGCAGCTTATTAGTGTTTCTTCTTAATGAAGATAGCTGCTTGCTGCCATACGCCATAGATCTTTCTCTGTCCGACTCCTGAATTCTTATAGTTGGAAGCATTTATGCTGTCTCTGTGGGATGAGCCATTTTTTTTTGCACTACAACAATGACAGAAGCATATCAAATCTTTTTGGTATGGCAAATGTTATTTCCATCTCAGAGTCAAGCTGAGATGGTACTTCCTGTGGACCACTATTAAACCTCTCCCAGGGACAGTCATTTGGAGCATTAGTGTTTAATCAGAGCATTTTAGTAGTGTGTGGAATGCATGAGAACCTAGAACAATATTAAACACAGTCAAAACTGAGCCAATGCCCACCTTGTGTAGTTTAATTAACTGCTGGACTGATTTGATTGAACTGAGCAGCTACACTTGTGGCTTGTCGTTTCAGTTTAATATAGGACTTTCCTTTTATGTTGAAGGTGAAAAGTCCCACCTAAGGCTATAGTCATTTGAGGCTTCTTTCCTGTACTTGAAATTGGTAATTCTAAGCAAAAGCTGATCACTCCTCCTTTTGTTCTCTTGAAGGATTACATAGCAAAACCTCTACCTTTCCTCCACTCCAGTGGCTCTTACTGGGGGGAGGGAGGGGGAAGGAGGAGGGGGATGGGAAGGATGATGGAACAGTTTTGTCCCCAGGGAACATTTGGTAATTCTGGAGATATTTTGGATTGTCACGACTGAAGGGTGCTTATTGGCATCTAGTGGGTAGAAACCTGGGATGCTCCCAAATATCCTATAATCTACAGGACAAGCCCCCACAACAAAGAATTATCCTGCCCAAGATAGTGCCGAGATCCAAAAATGCTATTCTATATGCATGGTCTAAATCATTTCACAATGTGTAAAAGCCCTAATATTCCGAGTGTATGGGGAGGGGGGGCAGTGCAGGTAAGTGATGCCTGGATTTGGCTCTTAAAATGACTTAACCTTATTTCTGGTGAGGGTAGCAGAATGAAATTACAGGAGCAAATGAACATTTTCTGAGTTATTGGGAGGGCTGAATTCCACAGAGAATCATCTAGAAAGGATTCGATTTTTCTCTGCTTTCTCCAGGACTTTTAAAGGAATTCTACCCCACCACCTGGGCTTTTTCTTTACCCTCTCAGGCACGTATGGGGAGGCATGGCCTGGGAAACCCCAGCAAAAGATGCCTTCGTCTTCTCCTTGCCTTGCAGAGCCTTGTTTACTGAACGTGGCTTGGCCTGACAGTTCTCACCTCGTGGGTTACCGAGTAGCCACTTCTTTCCTTAACAGCTACCCACCCAGTCTGTTCAGGGACCCAGAGAGGGCCGGCTGGGCCTGTCAGCTGCCTGCATGGCCAGCGAGCAAGTGAGGTCACTCAAGCCAGGGTGGCAGGGATTACACCAGCTTTTTGCATTTGGCCTGGAATCCCCTGGGGCATTCAATCCCCTCTCCTGTTGTTCCTTTGTGGGTATTCCCCTAACAAATGCCCGCTTGTTCTTCCTCAAAGCTCACAGGGTGTCAGAAGCCAAGACTGAGCCTTCGTTTGCATTCCCGGCACCCACTGGCATGACCTCAGGCATCCTGCAGCTGCAGCATGAATGGGGCCATTTGATAGTTGAGCCGAGGGCTTAAGTGGCGTTGGATGGCACAGAATCCTCCCATTTAACAGCACTGTCAAATCTGCACCCAGACCCAAACTGATGCTCTTTGGGAAAATTACCCCCTTGTCTGAGTCCACCACCTTGTGACCCTTTGCTAAGACAGAGCACCAGGGATCTGGCTTCTGCTTTCACAGTGCCGGACCTGACACACAGAGCTCAATAAATATTTGTTAAGCTGAACTACTGAAGCCCAATGAAGTGTTATGTCTTGCTTGTCACTGTTTTTCTTTGTCCCCACCTCTATCCTTTTGCTCCCATCTTTAGTTTAAAGAGCAGTGTTCCTTAAAAGGAATAATTCTCTCTAAAAGCGACAGTATAGTTTTTTCTTTTTGCAGTCAAAGAAATCCCAGGCTTAACACTGGGCATATTGTTCCCATACCCCCCAGGCTTATTTCCACAGGGCTAGCAGAATGAACACTTTTAAAAATGCAAATCTGAATGTGTCTAACCATCAGGGAAAACTTAGGTTCTGGAGTCTTCCACCATTTGCCTCTCTAAACGTCTAGCCCCATATCTTTTCCTCTATCTCGACACTCAGAGCAAACCCAACTGCTTTCTGTTCACCAAACCAACTTTGTTCTCTCTGGCCCCTGAGCCTTTGCACATTCTATTCCCTGTAAATATTTTCAACCTTGGGTTAATTCCTGTTCAGGCTGCACTTGGTGGGGAGGTGGATTTTGCTCCATATTAGAATCATCTGAGGAGGATTAAAAAATTCTGATGCCCAGGACACACCGTCTACCAATTAAATCAGAATCTCTAGAGGTGGGGTATAGGCATCAATATATTTTTTTAATTCCCCAATGCATGTGATTCCAACATGCAGCCAAGTTGGAGACTGAGCGATTTAGCAATGTGTTTCTCAAACTTTAAATTGCATATGTATCAGCTCGGGATCTCATTTAAAATGCAGATTCTGACTGCGCAGATCTAGGGTAGGGCTGGAGAGTCTGCATTTCTTACAAGCTCCCAGATGAGGCCGGCAAGATGCCCTTAGCTGCAGATCACACATCAAGTAGCACAGGCTGAGACTTCGTTCCCTCTCGGGTCTTTAAGTGCGGTCTCCAGACAGCAGCTGCAGAGTTCTCTGGGAACTTGCTTGAAGGGCAAATTCTCAGATCCCACTCCAGGCCTTCCTCCTCTGAAACTCTGGTGCAAGGGCGGCAGCAGCAGCCTGGGTTTTAACCCAACACCCAGGGGACCCTCCGCATGCTCACTGCTGACAGCCCTGTCCTAGGGAGTATTCCGGAGACACCAAGATGGAGCTGATTTCTCTCTCTGACCTCCTCTGTTTTCCCAGGGCGTCCTGTGTTTCCCTCTGCGGCAGCACGTTTTGCACGTACTGTGTTGGGTCGCCGCTTCCCTAGCCTACCTCCTGGATTGGAAGGCAGAGTCTCCCTGCGGTTCCCACAGTGGCTGACACCTAATAAGCAGTCTGTAGATATTTGTCAAATGCATTAATAAAATGTACCCTTCCAGGTAATTTCCTCTGTTGCCAGCGTAAAGATTAGGGAAAATGAAGAGAAAAAGAACAAAAATATAAAGTACTCTCAAGGTCACCTTGGTCCTGAACTCTGTCCCAAAGATAGGGCCTTAGCAGGCAGGGTCCAGGTATGTGTGATTCCTTAAACTACAAATGGCCATTTTGTAAATGTCTTTCCAGGAGGAGGATGAGCCTAGTACAGATAAAATCAGGGGTGGTGGGTGCATGGTTGTCTATGTTCTGTGCAGAATTAGCTGGCAGTCATTTCTTCCTCCTCCCGCTGCCACCTGGTGAGAAGAGAGTAATTCTGATTCCCTGCACATTCCACTTTCTGTGGTTTTCTCCCTAGCTGATAGGGTCATCAACCTGATATTTTCTTCCCAATAGGAACATTTCCATTTCTGCCAGGAAATAGAGGCAGGTGAGCCCCTCAAACACCATTTCTTTAGCAGTAAGAGGAAGGGAGAGAGACTCTTTTCACCCCTCAGGCACAGCTTCCAGCAGGTTTCAGGGAGCATCCCTAGCAAATTCATTTTGGTTGGCATAATTCTGTAAGAGGAAGTGAAGCTACATTTCATCTACCAGAAGAGGCATGGCCAGCACTTGCAATTCTCCTCCCTAGAGTCACAGAATCCTGAGATGCAGTGGTTCTCAATCCTGGCTGCATTTGAGAATCACCTAAGGAGATTTCATACAAAGGCTACACCTGGGCTTCACCCTTGGCCAATGACACAGACTATCTGAGAATGTGGCCTGGGCATCTGCATTTTTAAAGCGTCCAGATGATAATGTGCAGGCTGAGACCCACCCAGTATGGGCTTAGAAACCACAGAATTCAAGGTCATGCCATGTTTAAAATGAGTGAACCAGATCTTTACAGAACAAGCCGGATCCAGCTCAACATCTCAACACAGAGTGGAAAAAAACAAGTTGCAGAATAGAAAAGCAGAATAATGCACATTATAAAATGCACCCCTAAAATCCTATAGTCTCTATTTTTATGTATAAGTAAAAGTCTCAGAAACAGATTGGTAGTTGCCTCTGGGGGATGGGGAGGGGAGAGGGGCTGAAGGGGCATCTGTCTTCATCTCTTGAGCTTTATATTTTTAGAACGAAACTTGAAACAAACATTACAAAATATTAGCAATGGTCTCTTCTAGCTGGAGAGTATGCACAGTTTTATATTTCTTTCGTGCTTTTCTATTTTTCAAAACTTAATCTCAATGAAAATTAGAATAATTAAGAAAAAAAGATCTAGCACTTAGGTTTTCCTAAATGATAATGCAAAACGTAAGTGGCGTGACAACCAGGCCAGGGGTAGGGCCGTGGCTCTGCACTCCCACTTCAGTGCTCTGCCATTGAGCTCTGCTGAGTCACACATGACCTGCCTGGAAAGCCCGGGTACCTTCTCAGTATCCCCTTAACTTCCTCTGACTCCTCGGTCCCAGCTCTCGGCTCCGCGGCTGCAAGCTGCTTGCTCGGACTCGGCCCCCTTCCACGCAGGTGGTGCGCAGTGACTGTGTGCTCAGCCTCACCGAGCCGTGGGTGCCCGCACCGCCCGCGGCGGCTTCTGCACGCGGCGGCTCGACCCCGGGGCTGCTGCGCTCGCCGCTGCAGAGCGAGCGCCCCGGCGGGTGTTCCCGCGCGGGAACCTTGGAAGAAAGGCAATCAGCTTGCTTGTATCCAAGCGAAAAAGCCCATTTCCCCCTCTGAAGGCAGCGACACAGGCACAATGCGGGATGATTGTGCTTCGTTGTGCCGAGCACGCAGCAGGATTATGGACTGGGGTTGAGAGAGGCGATGAAATAAAATCCGAAGACTGATCTGCTCTTTTGATTCGGCCTCTTCCAGGATATTGCCGACTCCAAATGGCCTTAGTGCAAACTGAAAGATCTTCCAGTGATCCTAGCTAAAATGGTGGGGACTCAGCCATGTAAATAATTTTCTTTTAATAAACAGTAAGCACATAGTAGCACACATTGCTTCCCCCACCCCCACCCCCTTTCCTGTTCTGATATGCATGGCTCACCTGTCACCGAGCTGTTTGAAATAGCCGGGTTTAGCCTTTCTCCTAGCAAGCTCTGGTGTAAAGCAAGCGAGCACATAAAAATAGTTGAGAAGCCATGTTTATGGAGCTCGAGTCCAGTCCAGAATTGTGCCAGGCAATCAGAGGCTTTCATAGATGAATAACTGTCAGAGCACAGCGGGGTGTTTGATAACCTGCAAGGCTGCTTATTCTAAGCAGAAACCACGAGGTGAAAAAGAGACAGGGATGGATGAGCTTGGGTTTCTTTCTCCTCCTGGCCTTTGAGAAGTTTGACAATACTGCCAAGTACTCCCTGGGGAGGGAGTTCTTGGGGGCCTAGTAGGATTCTGGATGAAAAGAGGAGAGCCACATAATTAAAGAAGATAAAGCAGAGAGTAGAGAGTGGGAAGCACACATTTAATGCAGGAGTTCAAAGTGCAGAAGGCTTGTGGAAGGAATAGGGAAGAAGCCTCCATGATTCAGGACGCCCAGAGGAAGAGCTGGAGGCAACAGGAGGAGGTGGGACACCCCCCACCTCCCAGTTCTTCAAACAGAAAATAGGGCGAATGAGGAAACTGTTTCACTTTGGAATCAACCTCTCTCAGGATTTTGCAAGCTCCACAAATTGAGCTCAGATG
Organism: Tamandua tetradactyla; assembly: GCF_023851605.1. Lineage (NCBI taxonomy): Eukaryota > Metazoa > Chordata > Mammalia > Pilosa > Myrmecophagidae > Tamandua > Tamandua tetradactyla. The sequence goes on along the minus strand of NC_135339.1, from coordinate 38,393,442 downwards.
ATGTTCTAAGCATCAGATGTTTTTATTGCTGGGTTGCAGTAGAAGGAATTTTCCTTAATGCCTGGAAACAGTAGGACATTGACTTTCCAATACAGGAACAAACAGAGTTCACTCTGCTTGCCAACTCTAGTTGAGTGGTAGTGGCTGGCTTAAGCACTCAGTCGGGAAGAGTTTTCTAGCCAGATCCAGGCTCTGGGGGAACAGTGCTTGATGGATGAGTGATGTCTGTCTTGGGGGTAGAAGGGTAACAGTATCAGGCATGCTTCTTAATTGTCATCTCTGCTTTGGAATGCTTTCCTTCTGCTGGAGAAACACCGGAATCAAAGTAATTGTCTACGTTTCAGACTCTGAGAGTCTCTGAGACTCTTATCTCTTCTGCTAAGGAGCTTTTAACCTATAGGAGGAGGCAAAACAGGTCAGCAATGATATTTTTTCTGGGCCTATGAAATTGGCTTAGGTGTAAGATTGGCGTGGCACTGAAATGCTTTTCCACTGGCTTGCCTCAGTTATCAGAGTGTATATATAGCATATGCCAGAGAGAACAGACCTTTATTCTTAGGCTCATTCTCCCAAAATTAAACAGACCCCTATTCTGAAGCTCATCTTCTCCAGATAAGCAATGAGATATTTGCAATTAACTGGTTGATGTTAATGTTCAATGACTAAATTTCTTTTAAGGGCCTGATGTAGACAGTTTGAATACAAAGTCGATTCCCCAAGAGGTCCTGGGGCTGCTAAGAGTGGTGAGATTCTGGTGAAATAAGGAAGAGTAGTAGCTGGTGACCAAACTCTGCTGCCAATTTCCTGTGGCTGGAGAGAGGAATGAAAAACCCTGAAAGGATGGTGCAGGCCGTGATCCAGGTGAAGAGAAAGGAGCAGAGGGCAGGAGAGGGTTTGTGGGGAGAGTGGAGGGAAAAGAATGCAAGAGGGACAACTGTCCTTCTAGAAGACAGCCTCAGCCCCACAAAGATGTGAAATAGTCAAGCTGTCTTTGGAGCCTCTGGTAGACTAAATAATGCTCCAGCACCGACCCCACCTCCCAAAGACAGCCACATCCTCATCTCTGGAACCTGTGATCTGTTACCTTCCATGGTAAAAGGAACTCTGCAGCTGTGACTAAGGTTGTTGAGATGGGGAGATTATACTGGAGTGAGCACAATGTAATCACAGGAGCTTTATAAGAGAGAGGCAGGAAGGTCAGGGTCAGTGAAGATGTGATGATAGAAACAGAGGCCAAAGTAATGTTGGGGAAAAGCCCAGGAGTGCAGGCGACCTATTAAAGCTGGGCAAGGACAGAAAATAGCTCCCCGCCCCAGAGCATCCAGAAAGTACGCGCTCCTTCTGACCCACTTCAGGTTTCCGACATTTAGAATGGTGAGAGAATGAATTTGTGTTGCTTTAGCCTCGAAGTTTGTGATAATTTGTTATAGTTACTGTAAGGAACTGAGACAGAGCCCCTGGCTGATTTGTGAGGTGTCTTCTCCACGCCTACAACCTTTAGGTTTCCCCAAACCTCCTTCCCATAAACACCTGTTCTTCGGAAAAAGGTCCCAAGCTGTGTTGTTTAGATGGAGCTCTACTCACACATTTCAATCAGCCTTAGCTCTGTTTGACAAAGGTAGATTTTGTTCATGTTAAAGGATTTCCAACTAAAAGGGCCCATTCCTAGTCCTTCCTTGGGTAAGGCTGCTAGTTTACCATGAAGGTAAGGTTTGAAATCCTATGTCCTGAATGGGAAGACTCTTTAAGGAGGGAAATTCATAAAATACCAGCATGTGAGATATATTTGCCATGATAGGGGATCATGAGATCTGCAATTTTAAAGAACTTTTCATTGCTCTGTGTTGGTTAAGATACCTGGCTTCACATCAGCCTTTCACCTATCATATGGACTAAAAGCATCCAGGTCTTTGGAGACTAGATAAGGTGCAATGTCTTGAGAACTTCCTTCAGAGAATTAGTCTGTGGGTTCCATGTGCCCAGGACCAGGGCCTGTCTTTAACCACAGTGAACTAATAACCACTGGTTGCTAGTTCTAGCAACTAGCAGAATGTCCAGCACAAAGAGTGGACATTCAAACAAAATTGTCTAAAAAGTAAATAATAAGTGATGGTGACCATTCACTGTGTAAATTTCCCTGAGGAAATTGAAATATGGTTGAAAACAGAGAGGCTATTGCTGTTTTTTCAAAAGGATAATGGCCCGTGAGATACAAGAAAAAAATAGATTTCCCTGCATATGATCCTTAGTATAGTTACAGAAAAAATTAATTTTCACCTCTATAGTTGTCTGTGTTTAAAATTTTTTTTGTATATTGTTTATGATTTACATTTACAACCAGAAAAAAGCTATAATTTAAAATGCATTTTTGGGGAATGGGTTCGGATAGCTGGAATTGGGTGATTTGCCTTAGGGATGGCTTTAGCTGTCATAGGGAGGCATTAAGCTCATGAAGAGAATTGATTCCTGACCCCTGGTTTTCTTTTAGGAAAGTGAAACATGGAAATAGTCAGGATATATGGCTGAGAATTATGATAAGGAGCAATGACTTTGAGTCAGAGTTTGAGTTTTAACTTCTTTTAACTCTGATGTCCTCATCTCTAAAATGGTTTAAATATATCTTCCAGGACCATTTTGGGCATTGAGTAAGACACAGGTGGTAGGGCACTTAGCCCCAGTTCCTGACACATTATGGGCATTTAATAAATGTCATCTCTTACTATTTTTATTATGAAGAAATTGAACATTTCTGCCCCAATGATAAAATTTCCTGCTGATACACAAACTGATTTTTCAGTGTACCCAAGTGGAGGGCATTGGGCATTACCGGATTTTTTTCCTAACAATAATGAGAAATGACAGAGTGATTAGGTAGTTAGGGGACATAATTAACCTTTCTGGCTCTCAGCACTCTCCTCTGTAAAGGAGGGGATGAAATTAGAAGACTTTTGAGTTCCTCCCTGCTGTAAGATGTTATGTTTATAAGATTTATTTTTGCATTGGAAACCTTCATATGAAGGATAGTGACTTTCTTAAAATTCAGATTTTTTGATTATCTGCACTCTATTTCCCCCTACAATGCATTGTCTCATATGAATATCTGGAAGAAAGGAAGAAAGATCCTGATACCTGGTCAATTTTCTTTGAATTCCATATACAATTCTGATTTTTTGGGAAAGGGTCCAAGAAAAATTTAATTATATTTGTCCCGGAAATGTAATAGAAAATGAGGTCCCAGGATTTTAAAAAATCCATGCATCGTTACAGAGAGTGAGAGCCAATCATTTCAGGGTAAGCCAGGGCTAGCTTTGCGATAGAGAAATTTAAGATTGTACCTGACTAAAATGAGTGGTAACTCTGCTTTATAGATGACTGCCCCTTGGCTGCCCAGGGCTACCAATTAGGGTGCCACCTTGTCTAACCTTTCACTCTGGGCCTTTTCCACCGTATAAAAATTTACCTGCCCAGTATTTCATCCCCTCAGGGCCTTGCTTCCAGTTACTATGGAAACAGCTAGCTAATCCATGCTTAATATGTCCTTCCTGCCTTCTCAAGCAAGGGAGACTTCTAGAGACAGACTTCCTGGAAATGAAATGATATAATGGAAATCTCAGACCAAGACTGAAGACCATCATTTTAAAAATAATCAGCGTGTGGTGTCTCTCAAATTGCAACATGGAAGGAGTCTTCTTGCTTACCCTACATGTAAAGCTACCTGGTGCCTTATTATACTTCTTTCCTTTGCTAAGCATCTGTGTCCTATCTGCTGTGATCATAGTGACATGCTGGCTACGGTCTGTCCTGTGGGGAACTGCCGAGTGCTGTGATTGCATAGGTGATACTCAAATCCAATCATCCAGCACCTTTGCCTGCATTTTCACTAATGTAGGAAGAAATGACACTGGAGAAAACATCTCTAGCAATTTCTCATCATGTGTCTGATTCACTTCTTTTGTACTCAAGGGAGGTACTGTCAAACCACAAACCCCCCAGGGCTGTGCTGTCTTGGAGATGCTAAACTGCATGGGGAAACATCTTAGCGTTAAGGAAGAAGAGAGCTCTGGATGTGGAAAGCTTACAAGGTGGAGTAAGGAGTCTTTGACAAAAAGCTGCAATATCTCATCAGTCTTATATATGAGTATCCCAATCCTATTTCTGAGTTGATGCTGCACCGAAGTGTGTGAATGACTAACATCACTTTAAATGTTACCCATTCCCAGAGGTATTTGCATTTTGACAGAAAATAGGCAGCTCATAATGCAGTAGAATTTAAGTGCTGTAGCAGGAGGGTATGGGAGGAAATTGTAGATGCAAATGATTACCTAAATAGTATAGTCAAATTAAAGTGAATCCCAAATGTACTTCTGCCTCTGGGCAAATGACTCAACCTCTCTAACCCTTAGTTTTCTCACCTATATTAAGAGATCATACTTTTTCCTTTATCATAAAGGATGTTCAGAAGATTAAATTATACTATTTGCATATAAAGTGTTCCAGGGAACGAGTAAGTGCTTAATAAATGATGTTTTTTTGTTCTCAATACAGTGTTAAGGGAAAGAAATTAAGACTGGCTGTAGAATTTAAGATATCATTTGTTCAACAAATATCTGCCAGGTACCTCCCAGACATGTTCAGGCACTGTTGTAAGTGCTGTGCCCGGAGAGCTGCAGTGAATGAGATGGACAAAGTGACAGCTACCACTGAGCCTTCGTGGTGGTGGGGGAGAGCAGGAAATAAACAAACACATATATCACGTAATTTCAGGCAGCTTCAAGTACTGTGAAGGAAAATAAACAGTTAAGGAGATAAAAAGTGATGTGGATTGGTGTTTTCTTTTTTATTTCTATTGCTTTTCTGGATCAATGAAAATGTTCTAAAATTAATCATGGGGATGTATGCACAGCTATGTGATATTATTGTGAGCCATTTCAGATGGTTTGTATGGTATGTGCTATATTTCAATAAAATTGCATTTTTTAAAAACAGGTGATTTGGAAGGGAGCCATGTTAGGGTCCTTATGGAGGATGTCTCTGTGGAGGGGACATATGCTCAGAACCTTAAGTGAAATAAGATGAGTTCGGTGAGGCTGTGGTGGAAAGAATCAACAAATCAGTCCCTCTTTGTTGGATTGTTTGTTTTTCTGGGGAAGAATAAATCCTTGCCTTTAAAATTGTATCAGTGAATGGAAATGTATGGGGCTGTAGGTAGAATCATTCTTGAATCTGAAATGAGGGCTACGTGAAAGAAGAAAACTAGAATTTGCTGAGAACTCATGTGCCAGGGCTGTATTCGTGACTTCAAACAGGGTGATTACGTTGTCTGACCACCTGAGCACTCTGTCAATTCTCCTATCAGCTCTCTATAAGGTGATTATTACTCTCCTAATGTGGATACTGAGCTTCGAGCGTTTAAATAGCTAGCCCAAAAATGATGCGTCGAGCTACAGTTCAAACAGATTCCAGCCATCTTTAATAAGATAACAGCATAGACCTCGCAGGAAGATGCCCTGGAATACCTTGGAAAAACAATCCCCAATCCCACTAAATTCTTTAAGAGCCATTAGTCCTCTTAGTCATTGAGGGTATGTCCAAAAGCCCCAAGACTTTATTTTTTACACAGGACAAGCATGATTTATACCAATCTGGTCTTGAGTATCTATAAAGAGAGTAGGGTACCTACTTGAAAGCAGAGAGCTGCCTGTTTCTAGATTCACTGAGGGGAAAGCTAGGATGCAGGTTTGACAGTTTAGTGTTATCTTTCAGCCCTGATATTTGTGGGTATGAAGAGTTTCACAGAAGACCAGTTGTTCTGCTCTGTGGGGAGTTTTCAGCGCAGTTAATTATTTTTTAAATGTGCAGTTAAGTGGCAGATTGCCAAAGCATGGGTCTTTGGTCACCTGTAGGAAGCATGGCTATAAAGAAATACCGTCTTCTTTTTTTTGTTTAAATAAACTTGCAATTGTGCAAGAGAGGGTTGACACTTGAGAAACTGCTTATCTAAGATGGCAAGGGTATTAATTTAGAAGCTTCTATGCACAATTTAATCTTGTCAATTTAATCTAAGAGGTAGATAATTCTATCAACTTTATGCAAATGAAGAATCTGAGTCTTAGAAAGAGTTGCTGAGTTGGCTAATGTTAGCCTTCCAGTGTCCTTAGATTTGAGTCCATTTCTGTCCAGATATACCGAAGTTTATGTTTTTTCAGCTAAAGCAACTACCTCTTTTGAAATTTACTTTCAGAATCAGTGCCATATTTTTTCAAATTGCTGCACTGGTAGCTAGCTGATCATTGTCCTTTCAAGGTAGGTTTAATTTTGGAGAGTTAAATTCATTTGAAGTCAAGGTTCGTCATGGTGCCTGATGTCATGTTGTTATTTTGACTAGAAACAAAAACAAGAGAAAGGCAAGGGAACGTCTCAGCCATCTTTGCTTTCCTCTTGCAGCAAGTATTGTTTTACACACTCAATCAGTGAATGCTCTTTTTAATTTAAAATTATTTGTTGAGGGCCGTGTGATGGTGGCTCAGTGGCAGAATTCTCGCCTGCCATGCCGGAGACCCGGTTTCGATTCCTGGTGCCTGCCCATGTTTAAAAGAAAAAAATATAAATTTGTTGACATGTAATAAAATGACTATAATCAGCCATCTATACCTAGCATTAACTTGTGGATCATATTTAGAGAGCAGAATCCTGAAAGAATAGAACACAGGACAGATGAGTTTGATGGTGGAGCTCAGATGCAAGAAGGTCAAGCCTAGGCGAACTGCTTCTGGGAGGGAGGTGAGGGTAGCGTTATGTGATAGTTAATTTTATATGTCACGTTGGCTAGGTTATAGTATCCAGTTTGGTCAAACATTGGCCTAGTTGTTCCTGTGTAAATATTTTGTAGATGGGATTAGCATAAATAAAGGAAATTCCTCTCTGTAGTATGGGTGGGCCTCATTCGATCAGTTAGAGGTCTTGAGAGCAAGAACTGAGGGTTCCAGGCAGCAGGATGATTTTTCCCTGAAGGCGACGCCTACCACTCCTCCCTGACCTCCCTGTAGGCTAGGGTTAACGATGACAACTTCACTCCTCTCAGAATTTCCAGCCTCCCACTAGCTGCACGGAGTTGGGACTTGCCAGCCCCACAATCCCGTGAGCCAATTCCTTAAATGCACACACACGCACGCACGCACATGCACACGCATACACGCACATGCACACACATCCTCTTGGTTCTGTTTCTATGGAGAAGCTTGGCTGATGCAAGTGGTATGAGAGAATAGCGAACTTGGGATGCAGGACGAGACCCCAGACGTGAGGCTGGAGGGGACAGAGGAGACCGAGTAGGGAACCTGACTTCGCAGTCTTGTGAGTGGAAAACACCAAGGGAGTGTATACTAAAATACTACAGAAAATTTTACTTCTAGGAACCACTTAACACCTTGGAAGGGGTCACAGTAACCTCATTTGCCTCGGGGAGAGATGAATATTTTTCTCATTTGATTCACCATGGAATTAACTCCAGCTAAAATAAATCGCCCCGTTTTTTGAGAGCCTTAACAGCTTCCCTGCTTCAAATTTAGTTGCAGCTGTTGTGGAATGATGACCTACCTTTAACGCCATCCATCGTGAATAACCAGCAAAGGGGAAGTAATTAATTAATCTCTGAATATAATTTAATTTATTCAGGCTACTCAGCTTCAGGAGATTGAAATGTACAGATTTCTCTTTCCAGTGGAATGTTTCTGAGAGCAGGTAGGTGTTAAATCACAGAATTTTTAAAATATACGTGTAGGAACATATATATTTTACCTCAACTAGGGGATAATTCATGGAAGTGGAACTTCAATAACATATCTACCTTCATTTGGGCCTCTATAAAAAGCAGTCCCAATTCCAGTGTGAGGCACCTAGAATATGTCATAAAATGTTGGCATATAATTAATTCAAAATGCTCTGTCGTTAAATCATGTAATGATGCTTTGTGAGCATACATAAGCTTAATTGGGAGTAATGAAACTAAGGAGATTACGATCCAGAGTACCTTAAATAAAATAACTGTTAGCAGCTCCTGCAGTATAAATTTAGATGATGGAGAAATCTTGCAAAGTTCCCAAGTCTTGTTCTGGTTTGGCAGTCTCTCTCTTCTATGTGAAGCCGAGAGAAAGGTTGCTAACGCTCCTAATTGGCAGGTCTGAAGCATTTTGGGCCGTTGAGATTGCTCTGTTATTCGCAGGTAGGGGACTTGTTTGCCAGCTGACTCAACAGTGAAGAAGCATCTTCTGGTTTGCGGTGGACCAGTAGGCCCAGTACACACAGGGGGCCCTGGAGTGGGGAGCATTATAGCGCAGCAAAGTTCCGGGGCAGCATATTTGACCACAATAATCTCAATTCCCTCCTCTATAAAATGGGCCAAGTAATACCTGCTCTGCAAAACTTTTTGCTAATAAATGAGAAAGCTCAAGTAGAGTCTAAAACAGTGCCTGGCATAGAGTGGGTATTTAATAAATGCTATTGGTTCTCCCATCCCCCCAGCACCGAGTGTCCTGCGCATTGTACGAAATATAGATGATTCTCGACATGACCACTTTGTAACCATTTAGATGCGTTCCTCAAGGAGGTGGTCCATATTTCTAATCAGACACTGAGAGAGCAGATGGAATGCAAATAGGCTTTAAGACATAGTTGGGCTAACAGCAACAGAGATTTGGGAAAATCCATTCAGTAGTGTGGCAGGTCAACCCTCTGTTTTCCCAAGATGTGGGTGCAAAGCTGAGGACAGAAAGGCCGATGTGTGCTTTTTGCTCTGCCACTTCTTTTTGTGCCCTGACAGCTGCTCCTAGCTGGCAGCAGCAGTCTGCCCTCCCCACCCAGATGGGTCCTGAGACGCCGAACGCAGCGTCGGAGTGGCATTGCTGATGGGTTAGTGTCAGAATTTGAAATAACACTCACTGTTGCTGGTAGAGGGGTGTGGGCCGCTGCGAACTGTCCCTATCATTTAAATAATGGAAGGAGAAGAATTTCTCTCTCTCCTACCATCCCCTTTCTGAATACCTCCCAGAGCAGAAGGGAAAGTGTCCTTTTTCTTTCTCTTTGTCAAGTGATTAGTCTATACATGTTCTATGATCCTGATTCCTTACTACCTGATATTTGGTGTTTGGATTCCACTTTCCAGTTTATATAACTTATTTATTCCTAGTAATGGCTGTGGGTGAGAGGTAGGTTTCTTATTATTATCCTCCCGGTATATAGGAGCAAACCAAAGCTCAGAGAAAGTAGTGGCCGTATCTGAGATGATAGAACCAGTGGGTGGCAGAGTTGGAACCTCAGACTGGGATGTCCAACTCCAAAATCAGGTAATGATTTAGAGACAAATACTACGATTAATAAGTGATGTCAGGGAGAAGACTGTAGACCATGCTGGAACATAAATGTTTCACAGAAGACACAACAGTCCTCAAAGACAGGATAGGATTTTGAACTGATAGGAGGTGGCAGGACTGCATTCTCGGGGAGGTATTGCGTGTAGGGGAACACGAGTGTGACTTTGTGAGCGTGGCCAGCGGCGGAGGGCGGGGGGTTCTGAAACCCAACAGGGAGGCTGCCGGGACTGCTATGAGGGCCATTTGCCCGGGCTGAGCAGTATTAAGAGGGGACCAGGAAGCCAGGCCTGCTAAGAGAAGGTTCTGAATGCCAGCCTAATCGCTCTCCACTACTCTTTTGATTACTGAACTGCAATATACGCGTTTCGCTGAAACCTTTTGGAATTGATTTATATTTTCAGTTGGTAAATATGGCCACAAACTTTCCTTGCCTTGATCCTAGGATAATACTTTTTCAGATTGAAGGTATAAAGGAGAAATCTGATGTTCATGAATTGGCAAACATGTCTGTATTCTTTTCTTGCTCCCCTAATTTTTTAAATATTTTATTATTTATTTATTTATGCTGTGTGGTGGGGTCGCATTTCATTCTTCTTCCGTGCGAGTATCCTGCATCACCATTTGTTGAATTTCTGTTTGTTTGTTTGTTTGTTTGCTTTTGGGGGAAGTACATGGGCCAGAAACCAAACCTGAGTGTCCTTCAGGGCAGGCAAGAATTCTATCACTCAGCTACCCTCAGATCACCTCCCCTAATAACTTTTTATACTTCTATGTCTGGGGCCGGTCATCTTTCCCGGGATATAACACTGGATATGAAATTAATGTACAAAAGTCAATTGGTATATATAAATCCCAATCAACTCTTTATGAAGAAAATAAAGATGTCTTTCAAAATGTTAAACAAAAACATAACTAAAAAGTAAGCTATTACACAGAAGTGTATAAGATTTGTGTAAAGAACATTTTAGAATGTTAATGAGGGATACAAAATATGATCTGAATAGATGAGAAAACATCTTATTTTTGGAAAGATTTATAGATATTTTAATTTTCCTTAATAGTTTGATACTGCATTGCATTGGTGAGGATGTGAGAAGCAGACCATTTCAGTTATTGGTGGGAGAATGACAGGTACAACTCTGGGGAAGACAATTTGCTGTATCTCTCAAAATTATAAAAGCATATTCCCTTTATCTCAGAAATTCTACTCCTAAGAATTTTTCCTTCAAGTATAGTAGAACATAAATATGTAGAATATGTAGAAAAATATCCATTCCATGACTGTGTATAACAGCAAAAGATTGAAACACCCTAAATGTTCCTCAGCATGGTGCTGGCTAATTAAATTGGTACATGCAATGAAATACAGCATGGCTATTAAAAATTAAAAGTAATGGATTTTCAATATTAGCTCTGTCTGACCACTCTACAGTTTAAATTCTCTGTTCTTTTAGGCAAAAATGTCAAAAAGCAGTTAGAAGGATTGGAGTGACTCCTCTCTCCAGCTAAATTCATTGTAATAAAAATTATTAATTAGAAGGATAATTCATTAAACTTTAGGCAGGCAGAATGAATAGATGGTGACTGCCCTTTAATGTATAGTTCAGAGAATGTAAAGGAGAGAGAGGTGATTGTTGGATGTCAGAGCCAGTCATGTTCCTGGAAAATCCCTAAGAAAGACATAAATGGAAAATCCCTGGGTCTGGTTGTGCAAGGGACTTTCTAAGCTGTAACAGACATAGAACAGGATAAACAACTGAGTAAGGCATAGCGAAGTGTCTGGATCCGGACCCCAGAAACTGGGACGGGAGGCCAGGCCATAACTGAATAGCAGGATACTTGCCCTGCCTGGTAGTCCAACCTGTTTCTGGATGCTGATAGGGGTGGGGAGAGGAGCCAAGGGTTAAAAGTCTAAGCGCCCTTTCCCAAGTGCTTGTCAGCCTTGGCAGACTCATCACCCCCTAGCAACCGTCTGTTCTCACCGTCTTGGGGTCATCCTGTGGGGAACAGCAGAGCCGCTGTGGACCCACATCTATGCAGAAATACACTGTAACTACATCAAGGGTTCTCAATCCTGCCTGCCCAATACCTGGGGAATCACCTGGGTTGTTAATAACATTCACCAGTGCAGGGGAGCCACTAGAGAGTCTGGTCTACACGGGCTGGGGTGGTATTTCCTCGGGTGATTCTACTGTACAACCAGGTCTATTGTGTTCTTCTTATATCCATCTTTGTCTTTATTCATTCTTTTATTTTTATGCTCAATTTTGCTTGTGAGGAGACATATTTGATCTTTGTGAGGGTCATTTTATTATTCTTTGAAATCACTGAGGTCTCATAACAGGCCTAAATTGCCAACAATGAAAAAGAGAGAGAGAGAAAGAAGCTGGAAAATAAACAAATAAACCAACAAGAAACAGAGAAAATGAAATAAGAGTAAAGGAGAGAAATTGAAAGTGCTGAGCCCTTTACTCCACACCCACTCTGGAATCTTCAAGGATAGCACCTAAGAATGTGCAGTTTACTAATTTCTGAGTTGATTTCCATGCATATTTAAAGCCCAGGAATCTCTGATCTACCCGGAAAACCATGAAAGCACGATTAACAATGGAACAGATAGGAATTCATGTGCTGACTTGTGAAGGATATTGGAATAGAGGTTTCCAACATCAAGGAGACTTTGACTAAGCTGGCACAGGCTGCTTGGATTTTCCATAAACAACCTCATGAAATTGGAGGTTTTATATGAAAATCAAAACCTAACTGCTACAATCACCTGCTAAAAATATTCCCAAGACTAATTCATTCTTCAGTTGAGTTCCATGTTCTGAAGGCTGGTAGCTTATCCTTGGCCTTGGTTCCAGCCCCAATGAAGTATTAAGGGTTTTGTGGCCAGTCTTGATCAGAAAAGAAGTACCTGCGTTATAGAGGAGAGATGACTAGGAATTTCCTTGACCATCTGTAAAATCTTCTTGTTACTTGTTGCCGTATGCAATAATTTGTTACCAGGAAATAGAAAAGGGTGTCAATTTTTTTTTTGTAATACAAAACTTGGCAACGTTTAGTTGATCCTGGATAAAGAGTTGTTAAATAAGCAACTCTCCATTTGTTAAATACATGGATAGAACAGATGGAAAAGTAAATAAATTCATGAATGAACAAAATTTTTTTTAAAACTTAACTGCATACACTTTCAGTGGCAAACCTATCTGAATTGGGTCCTTCAGATGGAAATCATCAATCTTTAATAATTATAAAAGCTAGCTAACTCCTGAAGGAAAGTGATTTTGATGTAGGTAAAAATTACTGAAAAAATTGGTGATGAATAAATCTTTTATATCTTTTATCCATCAAAATTCCAGGTTAGCTGGTCATTTGTTCTAAGTCAGGAGCTCTCACATGACTCAAAATTTCTCTCTTTCTCTCTTTGACACCTGAGCAAAGCTACCTTCATTTTGTTTAATGCAATTTTCCTAGTGGCTACACTTTTGAGGTCTGTTTCCCCCCCACTTTTCCACTTAAAGATCTATAAATTATTCTTTATATGGTTGTACTTTCACTCAGAAGGACAGTATAGTGACATCTCATCACTTTCTCCATCACCAGACTGAGAGGCATTAAATTATACTGACAAGACAGAGACCCTGTGAGTAAATGACTAGTATGTAGAGAAAAAAAAAATTAAAAAGATGTATCAATCAAAGTAGTGTGAAGACAGCTCATTATAGAACTCTTTTTCCTGCCCACACATTGAAATACTTATTCAACCACAAGAATTTGTATTCACATGGCCATTAGTTTTTGTCCTCAGTACTTGAATGTCAGTGTGAAAAAGCGAAGAATTCCAAAGAGGTTAAGTGATATCTTGGGATCCCTCGGAAACATTTTGATTGTTTTTTTTTTTTCTATGATGAAGAAGTTGTTGCGAGAAAAACCCCCAAATCCAGTTCCAACCCAATTGCCTTTTTTTTGTTTCTGTTTTTACATGGGCGGGCTCCAGGAAACCCAATTGTTTTTAAGTCCTTATAAACTTTTGGAACAAAAGAAATCTTCCCCATTTGATTATTGACTAGGAATAGGCTGTGTTCTTATGTAACGAGGTCTTATGGCCAATGGTCATTGTGGCCACGATTTTTCTAAATGGACAACTCTAATTCCAAGTTGTTAAAGAAGGGGTATAGGGTCAGGTTCCCTTTATCCAGCTATCCTAGAGCTAAAGACACTGATAGATAACAAAAAGTAGAGATAACAAGGAGGAAAAGCAGCAGAACTATAATCAGAAAAGGTTGGATCAAGGTGGATTATCATCACAGAAGTAAACTAAACCTGGAGCAAGGCAATTATGATCAACAAGGAAAATTTGTAGGGTCTCCCAAACCTGGCCGGACCTGACCAATACCCCATGCTGCTCACAGTGCTCTGAGGTGGCTCCTTGGTATCATGGGAGTTTGACTTAAGCAGTTCGTTTTAAGAGAACCCTCGTATGCATACTCTGTATTATGAAGATGAGAAGGAGGACAATAGTGGAGAAAGGATTTAGGCTTTCATTCTTTAACTGTCTGCAGTCCAAACACATGAATTCCATATGATATTCAAAATTCTTCTGTTTCTGCATGAATGGATGTTATTTTATTTACTTCCAGCTCTACCATGAAGGTATATGGTCCAAAGTTGTCTTGTTTTCATATTTGTAAAGGAAGTTCCCTGGAAATGGGAGAATATTTAAATGTTTTGATGTATTACTAGGGAGTGAAGGCAATTAAAATAGATTCTGACTTTGACATAGAGTCAATTCATATGGGAGCTCTTCCTCTCCAAATGAGGGGTCAAAACCAACTGGAAAATTGAAGCCAGGGCCTTTGTCTGCGTTGGGGCCTCTGTGCTGTTGATGGTGATGCCATTCTGAGGAAAGAGGAAGAGCCTGCCGACCCAACACTCTTGGTCCTGCGTTTTATTTTGAGCTTGTGTTAGTTGATTTCCCAGCCCTGAAATAAGGCTCTGAAAAGTTATAGGGATAAGGAGGAGAAATTTTGTAGTGTGTATAGACTTCTGTGTGTGTGTGATGCACATAGAAGGTAAACTGATTTTTGAAATTGACTCTTCTTACTAGATGGAATTATTTGACTCATATTTCTCTATGGCCTTAGGGTTGTATATATTAGTCTGAAATATCACCGTCTGTTGTAAAATAAGAAGGAAAATTACTGAATTGTAGGACAGCTGGGAAAATATGTAACTAAGGACCCTTGGTTACCTGTATAGGATGAATATACCAAAATATTTTAGGTTGCAACCATGTTGGCATTATTTATTATGGACTGGGGGTTTCCTAGGTGTTGAAATGTAAGGGATCCCAGGTGACGCTCCTCTTTAACTTTTCCACTAGGATGCCATAAAATTCCCACACCCCACGCTTCATACAGAAAAGAAGGGTTCTCGATTAGGGGATATGAACAACTCATTAATCTTGCAGCCTCCCAAAGAGCTCTCCAAGCCCATTTCATCCCCCTCTTCTTCATTGCTATACCCTTTTCTTGGTGGGAAATCCCAGGGAGGGTCCTGCAGAAGCAATACTGCCCTTTCTTCATGCTGCCGAGGGCCTCCCTCTGAGCACCATCCCTCTAGGCTCCAAGCAAATGAAAAGAAATTTATCCCACACACGAAGTTTAGGGTCCCCTGAGCTAAAGCCCATATGTCAACTGCTGACTTGGAGCTTTATACACAGCATTTAAGTCTTTAGCATCATAGCGTAACTTCATAGACAACTTGATACAGAAGCAAATAGATCTAGACTTGGTCTGCAAAAATCTGAATTTGAATCTCAACTTTTCATGTCATAACTGCATTATTTGGGACAAGTTACATAACTTTCACAGAGCTTCATTTTTCTTTATCTGCAAAATAGAGGTAATAACATTTATCTTAGCATATTGTTCTGAGGATTAGACGAAATGTAGGTGGCTACGACAGGCAGATTGTAGGAAGTTAATAAGTGTTTAACAAATACATATATATATACATACATACATGTTTCAAAATGTTTTTATATATAGTATCCATCTTTTAAATTAATACTCTGGAGAGGTAGACAAAGGTAATGAAGCAGACCTGCTATTAGAATCAAGGACTTCTGACTTACCATTTGCAGACCTTAATAGCGTACATGTGAAGGGAGTGATGGATTGCATACTCATCCACTTAATTACTGAGGACTTTAAAGAGTTTTAGATTGAGATTGTCAGAGAAGGAATGAATTTTCCATTTGAGTAAAATATCTAACTGTCTCTCCTTATTTGGTAAATAAAATTATTTACTCCCAGCTATTGGGCTGTGCCTTACCACTGTACAATTCAGGAAGCTCATTTCAGGAGCTTGACATAGAAAGTTTCCCCCACATAACTCCCGAGAGGCCATCTGAAGGATCTTAGCAGTACAGTGCACGAAGTCAATGCTGCTGGTTCTCTCTGGGCCAGTTGACACAATGACTGACTGACTCACTGCCAGCTCATCTGTATCAAGTCACAGGTTTTCCAAAATCCCAAGATGAACTCTTTTTTTTTCCCCAGCAGTTGATATGCATTTAGAGCAGTTCCTTTTGAGAGATGCTGCTCTTCTTCCTCAACCCAAAACAGTCAGACAGATATACTTACCGGTTCCAACCTGAATTATGGTCTTAGCTGGCAATGATTATTCCCTTTAAATGCCAACGTGATCAGCCAGAAACAATATTGCTTAGTTTGGGGGTATTGACTAAGTTTTCCAAGGGAAAACTCTCTTCCTCATTTAGACTATAGGATTTACATGAGTGCACATGAGCATATATGCATAAATTAATATATCTACAAATCCAGGTTTTGGATATCTAGCTAATCGGAAATGAGGATTGATCAGGTATGCCAATGTTAATGTCCCCCCAAAAGCATAGTTTAAGTCTCTGAAGAGATTTTTATTTTAAAGGCCATGTAGCAGAAGATCTCAATATAAACTTTTGTTTTTCTCTTTGAAATGGCTCCAAATAATGCTGGAAGTGTTCAACTTGTCTCAGAGACACTAATTTGAGCCTCAGACAGCTGCAGTGGTTATTAATATGAGCAGAATGGCTGACAATTTGACAACAGCCTCTAGTTTTCATTTACTGCTTTTACACTGAGGATCCCTTTGTGCATGGGTGTAAAACCCATGGTCAGATGATTGACTTGGGAATCATGCCTCTAGATTGGTCAGCATTTGAGAACCTTTTTTTTTTAAAGTGAATGAAGCCCTTGTAAGAGGGAAACTGGTAGATCTCATACTAGATTACAAATCTTTAACATGTTACTAGTCTTCCTAGAGTGGAGTGAAAACTCAAGAAGAAACATAAATAAAATTAGAGAGGAGTGATGTGTTCTTAATGCATATTTACTTTAGACAAGTTGACATATAAAAGCATCATGAAACATTGGCCTAGAATTAGGACAAATAATCATTTATTTGTTATTCAACTGAAATATGATATAGAAGTTAAAAAAAAATCAAAATTATTTTGCCTGTTTCTTCTTTACAATTTTCCAGGAAGCAATGCTATCAAATTACAAAAAAAAAAAAAAAAACAAGAAACAAAACAACAACTAGGGAAAATATCTGATGGCGTTATTTTCTTTTTCTTAATTGGGTTTTACAAGTCCATGCTGGATTCATGGGTATTTGTATTTGGTTTGTGGGGTTTTCTTGCAGAGCATCATTTTGCAGAGTTAAACATTGTTTTCTAAATGCACAAAGGCTCAAAGCATCCATGGGCATCTCTGTGTGTGTCACATTCACCAGACAAGTTGTCTACCTCTGTGAATGTGCTTCTTTTGAAGAGCTGAGTGTATCTACTGTTTGAATAAAAGCAAATAACCAACTAAATACCCAGAGATATACAACTGAGTATCTCTGAACCAGGCTGAGGCAAAGGTAGAATTATAAATTATAGGCACTTTCCCCTCTAGTGTTTGCTTTCACAATTCAAACAGGTTATATTACAAATAAACTGTAGCAAGATTGATTAGTTAGGAAACACATTTTTTATTGAGTAGTTGGTCTTCCCTGCCAGAAGGTCAATTCCAAAAGCGTAGAGATTATGTCAGTTTTTTCACTGTGAATCTTCTGTATCAGGTCTGGTGTCTAGCTGTGACATAAATGAATGAATGAATGAGTTAATTAGTTAATGGGTATAGGACTTGAATATGTATACAGGGCTTGAATATAAGTTATTTAATCCTCACTAAACATATACAATGTGGATCTTATCTCCATTGAACAGATCAAGAAACTGAGGCGCAGGTTACAACAATTTGCCCAACATTATACAGTGAGAGAGGGGCAGGGCTGAAACTTAAATCCCAGTTTTTTTTACACCAATATCTAGGGCTTTTCTAAATCCTCACAACGTCAAATCTTTGTCCACAGAAATTACTTCTGCTTGACATTGATCTTATTATAGAGCATCTTTCATCTTTCAGGTGTAGGCAAACTTTTCTGTGAAAGGCCAGATAGTATTTTAGGCTTTGCAGGCCATACAGTCAAATGTTATGCAGCTGCTCTACTCTGCCAATGTAGCATGGAAACAGCCATAGACCATATGTAAATAAATAAGCATTTATGTGTTCCTGTAAAACTTTATTTATTAAAACAGGTGGTGGGCCGAATTTGGCACTTGGGCCATAGTTTGTTATTTCTTAGTATGTTAAAACAGAGGAGAATTCCCAAAGACTATCAGAAGACTTAAGTTCTTGTCCAAGTTTTTTATTAGAAATGGCAGTAATAAAAATATCAAAAGCTAACATTTATTAAGTGAGTCAGGCACTATAATATATGTTTTATCTAATCTGTCTCATTAGCATACTATGCACAGAAAAGTTATGTAACTCACTCAAGATCATAATCTAGTTGGTTGTAGAGTTGGGTTTAAAGCCAGGTCCTCCTCCATTAGAATCCAAAGCTCTCCAGGGTTTTGGGAACTATGATAAGAAGCTCCTGTTCTCATCAAGATGAGACAACAGAGCTGCAGTATCTGCACAGAGCAGCTCTATGTGGACCTTCACTATGGTTTTATTCCATTACCTCTGATGATATGAAATCCGGGAAGAAATGACCCTTTGTGTTCCATGGCTCATGGGAATGCTGACTGCCTACCATGAGTTCTTCACTGCATGGGGCTGCGATGATGACAATGGACTCTGGAGTGAGTAGGTCCTGGGGAATGTCTGCTGCTCCTCTTGGCATTTGCGAGCTGTTCTCTCTGGGCTTGATAGCATTCTAATACTTCAAAGCAAGTGTTTACAACTTTTATAATATCTAATAAAGAGCATATTTAGATAGAATTAGGTTTAGTGAATACAGTCACAGTAAGACTATGTTACTGGGCAGTTCAAAGGTGTTCAAACCTATACCCTGGGTTATAGTGCATTCTCACTGTGTAGACCTGGCTCATCTTCATGGATTTTAAGTTTGGCACCAGACACAGACAGCTTCACTTAGTAGGCAAGACCACCCGCTGGGTTGCCATGCACTAGATATGTATAGATTGTCCCATGGGGCTTTGGAAGCATGTGAACACTGAGACTAGAATGGTGGTTGCAGGAGCATAGAAAGAATGCTGGGCAGGCACAACCATTTTGCAGTGAAATAATGGGCTGTATCTGGAGTTGCAAATGAGCTGTATTTAGAGCTGTATTGATAAGTAAAGTGTATAGATTAGTGTTTAGCATTACAGGGACCAAATAATCTGTTTTTCATCCATTGGCAATCCATCCACTGCAGCTTGTTCTCAAATCTCCTTAGAGAAGGATAGCATGGTAATATCTTAGAATCTTCTGGTCACTTTCTCCACTGCTGGAATAGACCACAACATCATAAAGTATATGATATCATGAGAAGAAGGAGAAAGTGGAAGAAGGTTAAGGAAGGAGAAAAAGATGCTATCTTTAGGTAGTTTATAAAAAGCAGTGCTGCATAATCCAGCTCCATGATGAGCTGTGTGGAAGTGAGAAAACCTAGGAGACTTGGTTTCTTCATTGACAAACGTGGGTCATAATTCCTTTTCCTTGGGTTGACAAGGTTAAATGAGATAATGTATGTAAGTGACAGGTAGAATAACAATGAAAGCTAATGTTCTTTTCCTCCCTGCGTCAGTGTCCTCCAACACCTCCCTTGCCCATTGCTTTGGACTTAGTAGATTATATCTTCCTATAGGTATTTTTCCAGGGATGGAAAAAAATATTGCCTGCTTCATTTAACCTTTTTTCTCTTGCCCCTCATTAGCCCGCAGACATGTGTAAATGTATATGCATTTATTATTTAATGCATTGAATAATAAACTAATAATTGTCTTTATTCAGCATAATGCTTTCAACTACTAAATGACAAAGTATGAAAAACTAAGGGAATGTGGGATTAAATAAGACAGCCACGCATTTCCTGAGTGTTCAAAGAAAGAATACAAGTTGTTGAGAGCTGTAATCAAAAGTATTAACTCTCTAGTCATAAAAAGATTAAGGGAAGTTACATATAGAATGTGAATCAGGAAATCTGGTCCTACTGGACTGCCTGATGTCCCTTCAAAGACAGTGTGGGAGCTGGGGACCACGTTGGTGGGAGCTATCAATACTGTTTACTAAGAATTCATATTTTACTTGATGCTTGTAGGTATTGTTTATTTACCTTATCTCCTTCCTATTAGTCTGAGATTTGGTATAATAGTGCCTGCTTTGCTTTAGAGACATGCATACTGTAGTTTTAGAGCATGTGTTTTCTCCAGTGGCCCTTAGATTTTTATGTAAATGTGTACCAAGCACCTACTTTGGGTCTGGCCTAGTGCTAGCGCTAGGTGCTAACAGGAATAGTGAGGTAATGTCAAGAGTCCCTGAATGGCCTTCTAGGAAATGGGCAAGAATGCAGGTGTGTGAGCATGTTTGAGCGCCCACACACACTCACATGCCAAACCACCATGCAAAACAGGCAAATTAATAATAACCCCAAACAGAGTCATGGGCAATCAATGCTCCAGGTGTCTACAGAAGTGAGATATCAGGGAAAGCTGGATCAGTGCTTCTCAAATTTTAATATGCAGCTAAATCCCCAAGGGACTTTGTTCGAATGCGGATTCTGATTCACTAGGTCTGAGATGGGGCCCGAGATTCCTCATTTCTAACAGGACTGTGGCCTGCGCAGTCACACATCTGCTCATTATTGAGTGCCCCATGGGCTGCGCCTTGTGGTATAAATGGGTTTAAAAAGGACTAAAATATGGTTTTCTCGTAGAACTCACCGTCTAGTGAAGGACACAGTCAGGTAAAACAAAAAAATTGTAAAATAGTTTGAAAATTGGTAGAAATGTTTCCAGGATTCTGCCTGAGACTAGAGGTGTAAGAGTAGGTTGACTTAGGAAGAACAGAGGGGTTTCTGTGAGAAGTTGTGGTGAGGGATGAGTGGGCGGAGCAGTTCAGGCTAGAGAAACGGCAGGTGTGCAGGTGCTGAGGTGGTCACCAGCCTCTTTAGGGTTTCTGCTGGTCTTGGGATTTGGTTGAAGCAGAGGCTCGGGGTGAAAGGGTTGAGGGAGAAAGAGTAGGCCATGGTCAGGAGCCAGGTCACGGAGGACCCAGGATGCTAAGCTAAGAGGTTGGTGCAACATGCAGAAGCTAAGAGCAGCTCCGGAAGGGAATGCATTGGCCACCGGGAAGGTCTGCTTTCCAGATGTGTCCTGTCGCTGCCCTGAGGGCTGCCGTGCCCACTCCTCTCTAGGATTTAAGCACCTCATTAGCGTTTACTTGATTGAGTGATGCACCTCACGCCTACCCCAAACACATGAACCAGGCTTCTGCATTTCTTGAAAAGAGATTAGTAATGTGCAAAGAAACAAAAATGCTTTGTCCAAAGCAAAGCCTCTCAGAAAAGAAGAGAGGCTCCAAAAACTTGCAATTTTTGCGTTTCCTGGTTTATTAAAAAAAAAAAAAGCACTTGGCAAAATGAGATGATAAAGCTTATGGTGTATTTTAAGTATTTATGTTGTATGAATTTAAACTTTTTTACCACAACCAATACACCACAGAGTATGCCATTTTTAAAGATAATTATAGTTTTAAAAACATTCAAGGACACAATAAACAGATCAGGTCATAAGATTAAAGCTGAAGCATGAAGACCTGATTTCAATTCTGTATCTTTGTGATTGTAAATATAACATAATTTATAGATAAAAGCGAAAATATGAGGATTTTTGTACATGTGAGGTTGGGCCAAATTTTCACTTCCCTCTTCCGGCCGCCTCCCATCTCACGTCAAATAGGCCTTGACCGAGAAGCTTCTGAGTTTCTATTTTCTTGCTTAATTAATGGAGAAGCAAATCTAAACAAACCACTACACTTCATAGAGGGAAGCTGAAGGGTTCGCAAGGTGTTAGTGGCTAGACATCAGTGACCTTCAAAGGCCACCTTAAGGGCAAGTAGACCACTGTGCTGCTCCAACCTACACCCCACAGGGGTAACTGCAGCGATATGATGAAGAGCCAGCGAAGGGGAAAAGGGCAGGTCAGCATGTGGAGGACAGGCTCGTTGGTCCTCTATCATCACCCTTCAGTGTGCTGGCCTAGTGGAAGAGTTTCTGATTTGAAGAGACAAGTTTATTTTGGAGACAGTAAAACACAAACGAATTCACAAACAAAGGGCGAATCTGGCAGCATAAGAAGCAGTTTGCAGTTTAAAACACAGTGGTACAGACCAAATTTAGCTCCTATTTCCCAAACCAGCCACAGAAGCAGCCCCTGCACGTGCCAGCAAGTGCAAACAGCACGCCTCTCCATCCCTGCTGCACTTGCCACTCCTGTGCATTAGGAATGGAGATCTGTGCAGGAATAGTTCCCGGGCCTTAATGATTTTCTTAGGAAGAAAAGTAAAATGAAATCTGGGTTCACGTGTAGTGCCATCAGAGAGATTCCTGAGAGAAAGTGTTATGTCGTGAGGTATAAAGAGCAAAGGGCACCCCCAAGAAAAGAAAAAAAAAAAATTAAAGTGTCTTCTAGTCGCTTTGATAGATTGAAATTATTCTGTCTGGGCAAAGATCTGACTGGCCAGGGTTAATTCTGGAGTGAAATTTTATGGTTATGTCTTTGAAAACCATGTAAATTGGCAAGAATAAAGCTGACAAGACCTTGAAGGCTTCTGCAAGAACAGGCTGTCCCTCTCATTTATGTAAGAGAACACTGCCCCAGCACAAAGGCTTGCAGTGAGCTGCGCCAGTGTGCTTTGGGCCGTGAGAGCTTGATGCAGGCTGAGGGGTGTGTTCGGGGAGGTGGTGCAGAGAGCATTCAAATAAATAAAAAGATCCAGCTCTATAGAGACAAAGGAGACACAGAGCAGTAGACATTGGATTTGGGGGTGGGGGTGGAGAGTCACCATTTGCTGTTCTTTTGAATGTAGCGTGAGGGGTTTCTGGCCTGGTTAAGAGGCTTTTCCCCTGAGAATTCTGAGCTCCTGTTTTTGGAGTTATGTTCTCAGGGCCTGACAAAGCTATATTGATCAAAACCAATTAAATCGATCACTTAGATTCGTCTATGATTAAGTGCCCTATAGGATATAGAGACAGATATTTGCTCCAGAGGAGGAGGAGGAAGTTAATAACTATGGTTGAAATGGGAATAGAAAGAGTCATAAGCCAAGAGGATGTCAGGGCAGAAAAGGCTTTAGAGATAATCTGGAGTCTGATGCCCTCATTCATACAGGTGAGGCAATGGAGGGAGACTCATATAGGCAAGTGGTTTGCTTAGGGTCACAGGGGTGCATATTGTTGGGGTGCAGTAACTAAAGGAAAGTAGGGCTTTTGATGATTGTGTGTGGCAGATTTATTGCAAAAGGGCTCCAGTTCTTCCCGTCCATATCCACTCACCTTCCAATGTGACTTTGTAGCTCCCCCATCAAGAGATAGGGTTTATTCCCTGCACCCCTTGAACCTGGTTTAGCTTTGTGACTTGCTTTGGAAGAACCCAGCCGCCTGTGGACTGGGGAGGAACTATAATAATGGCTGTTTTTTAAGCCTCTGAGTTCTGGGTGGTTTGTTTGAGGCATTCTTGTGGTAGCATGTGAGTCTTTGGTAGCACTGTAATGAGAGGTTGGTCACGAAGAGAAGGAAGAAGGAGCAGGCCACCCCCAAGCATGAATATTCCTACAGTTTCTATCACTAGGAATAATGACCAACTTAGAGGCCGAAAACATCTTCTGGAAATGCAAGTCCAAGCAAATCTCTTCAAGGTCATTGTGGCATTGTGCTCTCTAAATGCTAGACAATGCCATGGAATTTGAATCATCACATCCTATAGCTGGAAATGTTTCTGGAGGTGGTCCAGTCCTGATTTTACAGGTCAGAGCAGAGGCTGGGCAGTGTTAGGGCAGAACCAGTCACCTAAATTGAGGGACCAAGAGCATAATGATAACGTGGGACCCTTGTTCAAAATTTGTGAAGAATTTCAGGGTGGCTCAGTTGAGCATTCAACCAAGCCCAGAGTCTTGACGTACAGGCCCCGTGTGACCACACAGCTAAACAACTGTAATGCTGACCCTGTGTTAAAGAATTGGTCTTGAGATGCCAATTCAAGAAGACCTGCCCATCTGGTTAACTTTACCGAAAAATGCAACTCAGTATGTTTGTTAGAAGCTAGTTCAAGAAGCAAGGCAAGAATCTAAGTCCTCTAGTTCTCACTCCAGTGGTTCATTTTCTTCATTTTTTTTTTCTTTGAATAGACCTGTAGGAAGAAAATCTGAACCAGAAACAGTATGACTAGCTTGGGGTTTGACTCACAGAGGGAAAAACATAATTCATTATAGGATACACTGAAGCACTGGAAGTTGGAGTCAAACAAGGGAACTTTGAAGCAAGTGTATTCTTATATGAAGTATTTGCTGTGTTTTCTTTAATGATATTTTCATTGTGGACAGTTGATTGCTATTCACTACAATAAATTACTTGAATTGCCTTATCTCTTGTCTCTTTATTTCAGCTCTTTCTCTTCTTGTCTTTGTTCTCCTTCTTTCATCCTTTTATTTTCTTTTGTAAGTAGAAAATTTTCAGGTGTTGATAAAAAAGGATCTAATTTTTTAAATTCTCTTATTTTGTTCATTACTCATGATGTTAATAATTTTTCTGCAGCTCTGAGTTCTTTTCTTTCCTTTGGAGCTCTGGAAAAATGATAGCATAGTGTGCATTCACCCAAATCCATGCCTAACCAATTTTGTGACTACTTTGAATACTCCTCTCTTTCATGTACACAGGACACTGCAATTAAATCTTACTAGAATTCTTGTTTCTATAGGAAGAACATATCTGTTATTTTTGGATAATTAATTAACAAAAGGAAATGGAACTCAGCTCCCCTCAGATTCTCTAAAGTTTCTCTCTTTGGTTTATCATGGGAGATTTTAAAAGGGCCCCTAAAGGTAGCAATAGATGAGGTGGTAAAATTAAAATATTTCTTCTTTTTTTTTGAGACAATGAGAGTGAGTGACATGACAAGATCTCAGATGATAAAGTTATCAGTAAGGCAAAAGCTGGAGATGCAGAAACATCTGTGAGAACACTTGTAAAGGCTCATGGCAAGGAACAGAGCTCAACCTTGTGTCAGAGGGTGGGCTAACTGAACACCACTGCTTGATGACAGCCAGAGTTCTTCCTGTTGCTTTCTGCATTCACGTGGGTTTTTCTTGCTTTAAGATTCCTTGCTAACTTAGTGATATTCACCAATAAGACATGTCAATGCTGTTACCTGTATTAGCCATTTGTCAGGGCTCCTATCCACCTGGCCTGTTTATACAGTTACCCCTTCCTACTTGTCCTTCAAAAATTGCCACTTTGAGCTTATATTTGGCGGCCGACTATAAACAGAATTAAAATAATGTCTAATCTAATCTGGAACAATGAGCTTTAATTCACTTCATCATAGGTATCATAACCATCATGACTGGTGAAGGAAACATGGTCTGTAATAATTATGAGCTCTCTCTAGTTATCATCTTTTGGGTATGGTATCTCTTCTGCAGTCTCCTGTTTCTACCCAATCTAATTCTCTGTCTCTACCTCTCACCCGCTTTTCTGCTGTATATTTCAGCCCGAATGCCAAAGCTGTGATCCTTCTTTATGTGTGCCAAATCCATTGGCACAGACATCTTTCCGCAGTCTTCTCTTGAGGACAACATCAAACTTACATATTTCGCCCTTAAGCAAAAGGCTGTATAAGCCTCTAGCTACTTGGTTTCTGTTCTTTTATTTTCTTTTCCTTTTTTTCCCCTCTCCAAACTACCAGGTACCCTACATTCCTTTCTCTTTCTCCCTCCTGCTTTCTCTCATTTGGCCCTGAAAGACAAAAATGCTGATAAGCTACCTTTTTTTGGCCTCATTTAAAACTTGCCGTAAAATTTATAGCTGGCTTGAGGCTGGACTTCACTGATCTTCTTGATTTAGTTATTGCCAAGAAGTGCTTTATGATTAGCCACCGACTTATTTATGACAACCACAGAAAAACCCTTGGTATTAGGAGCTTAGATAGAGCTTCTGATCTGTTTGGAAAATAGAGTGAATACTTGAAGTTCCCTATGTAGAGTGAGATGGTTTGGGTTGTTTGACCTGCGTATTTTTTTATGGAAAGGTAAAATCCCAAAGAGTTGACATATAGTAGCACTAAATCATTTTGATCCTGTGTAGAAAATGTACACAGCCCTGAAGTGACACATAAACTTTCTAATACTTCCCTAAGCTTTAGTTTCAGAAGACCTTTAGTGAGGTTGGTAATTGAAAACAGATTGCCTTGGTGATATTTAACTTGTCTATTGGTGAAATAATGTTAATTGATTATACAAGAGTGATTTAGCGGCCCATGAGTCTGCTGTTTGAAGGATGGGTCAGGGTGGAAATGCTTTAAATGTTTGAAACATTTGAATTGTGTTGATTGTTCAGTTGTATATTTGAAATATGTGAAAGGGATCTGTTCCCACTGTAACCTCCGGCATCTTTCTGTCACTAAGTAAATGCAAGGTATTCAATGGTACCCAAAGCTCTCTAACAGTCTGTGTTTTGTCTTGACTAAGACAGTGCAATTATCTGGAACAGATCTATAAAGAAGAGTTCTGATGTATGACTCCAAAGAGAAATCTCTAGTGTCTCCTTTGGAAGTTAACCCCAAAATTATGATGTCCAATAATTTCTTGCACACCTTACTGTTGTAGAAGAAGCTGATAAGAAAGAGCTATTGTATTATTCTGCCTCCTTTTATCATTTTTCCCAACCTAGCTAAGTCTCAATTTAGGATTTGGAATAGCAGGAATAAAGACTGAGTAAGTACATCTGCACTATGGGCTACTTCATGTGCCTTTACTGAGACCAGTGCCATTTTATGCGGGATTGTTGTTGAGAAGAAGCCTAGTAGCTGAGGTAGAAGATGAAGACTCACTTTTGTATGGTGAAGGTGTAGTTCAACCAATACATATAGAGGCTGGGAAGAAAAACAATTGTGTCAGGGTAAACTTGTCACAGCGTTGTTAGAGAAGTGCCACTTAATTCAGGAAATGTGGCTACATAAACCAAGTACAAACTGGGGCCTCACATGACCTAATCTTATAGGCTGTTACATTAAAAAGCCCAGCCCAGAAAGCAAAGAAATTGTGGCTGAATGCTCATCTTAACTTTTATCTCTTAAAGATCTTTAAAGTAGATTCAATTTCTAATCCATGACAAAGCATATTTCAAAATTCCCTTTGCTTCCACACAAGTGTCCAACAACCGATGAGTTGATAAACAAAATATGGTATATATTTACAGTGGAATATTATTCAGTCATAAAAAGGAATGGAGTAGGAAATGTGGGAGTTAATGCTTAATTGGTATAGCGTTTCTGTTTGGGGTGATGGAAAAGTTTCGGTAACGGATGATGGTGATGGTGTCATGACATTGTGAGTGGAATGAATACCACTCAATGATACATTTGTATATGGTTAAAATGGGAAATTTTGGTTTGTATATATGTTACCAGAATTAAAAGTAAAACAAAGAATCCCTTTGCTGCTTTTCCAGTTTCTCAGACTCCAAAGCTATTCTAGAGTCTCTCACATGCCAAACCCCAACTGTCCTCACATAACATGTGCCAGTGTGGCCTCTCATCTCCCATTCCTTCAGCTTTTCCTTTTGTAGATCTACTCTGCCTCTCTGTTTTACTCTTTTTGTCTTGTTTGATGTGTTTCTGCTTATGTTTACAAAAAGTCTGGGAGCTATTTTGGCAAAATTCCCTTGAGGATGATGCAAGAGAAGAATCTGAACAGATAAAGACAAGGTTGACTTATTCTTTGGGATGAAAGCAGGAGTCTCAAATGACTGCCTTGTTAAGTAGGATATTTTGTCTTCTATCTCATCTACAATAAGAGACACCATTGATTGAGTATTTAACATGTTCACATTCCTTTTGCCAAGTGTTTTTACATTAATTATATCATAATAATCTTAATATGATCTTACAAAATTGTAATTTCACCTCCCAAATTAGGAAATTGTAGTTTAGAAAGGTTGAATGACTTGCCCAAGGTTATATGGCTCATTAATAGCAGAACTGGGCTTCTCAGCTTCAGTCTCATTACAAATGTTCTTAATCATCATAAACTTTAGGTATTACCATCCCCAGATGGCTGAGGCTACACTGAGACTAAAGTTAATCATTTCAACATAACCACATACTATTTGCATATAACAAATAAAATTCAATTCTACCCTTTTAAAACATTCTTTTTTACTAAAGCTTTCAGTCTAATGTACTATTTTGGATCCAGATCTGCATTAGAGTACTGATTCTAAATCATACTGCAAGTTAGTGCTGGAATTTCTCAACCATGAATGCTTGTGACTTTGACAGGACAATTCAAAAAGGAAATTTTTTCTTTTTTTTTTTAACTTACTGTTTTCCTCCCAAAAGATCAGTGGAAATAATAGGGCCTAGGATTATGATCTTGAGTTTGTACCCTCTGAGCAGTTCACTCATCTCCATTCTGCCTCATCTGGGAGGTTGGGGGAAGGATTTATGAAGGAGACCAGGAGCCGGTGAGAGCATCATATGGGGTGGTAAGTGCTACATGAAGCACTTTCAGTGAACTCTAAATGCAGGCTCAAATATGCAACCTCAAATATTATCTTCACATTAAATGTCTAGTTCTTTGATTAAAATTTGCATCTAGAACAAATGCTTCCTTGCTAGTACCCTGATTGTTTGTGTCCTGATTCAAAGTGATATGCTATAGCTCTGGATGAGAGTCACCATTACTCTTTGGAAGATAGGTCTTCTGCCTAGAGTACATTGGTTTACAGGGTCTGGAAGCTACGTTAACTCACCATCTAGGTAGTGAGTCTCATGTCAACTCCCTTGGGTTCTCGGTTCTCTTTCTATTGAAGTTAGAATTTGAACTAGGTATTTAAAGGACATGGAAACAGAGTGGGAAAGAGAAGGCTAATGTGGGGCTCTGATCTTATATTTGGAGGAACTGACCTGAGCTAAGATAAACACTGGAGCTCTATGTAAGTCAAGTATTCCCAATGTCTGGACTCTAATACACAAGGATTTATGAAATTATCTATAAATCCATGTGAATAAATGAATAAAAATACTTTATACACATACATACTATCCATTTTCACATATAAATAAGTGCTATTATAATCAATATGATATAAATTGTTTTAATGGTATAAATATTACTAAATTTATTTGATATTATATATTTTCTTGCTCATTACAGGCAGGAAATTCAACAACTTCCCTGAGACATTTATAAATCTTACATTAGAAAAGGTTCTCATTTTTGAAAGAGCTGGAAATCAATAATGTAAGAAATGGTATTTCTGTGCGGTCAGCAAAATGGGAAGCAACATGAAAGAGGTCAGAAATATGAAGGCACTTTTACACAAGCTTTGGGTCCCTACCCAAAGCTATCAATTCCCGTCGTGAAATTGGCTGCTGCATCTCTGTTTTAAATTGGAGTTATGCAAGCCTGCTGTTTGATTTAGCATGGGTGTTACACTACCCTGTGTCAGCAAACTCACAGGAGGAACTTTTTATTTCTATTGGTATTTCTGTCCAAACTTCAAAAATGGCACAGCATTCAGAATCTTTTGTGTTTCCTAATGTCTTTAATATTTTTTCCTGAGGAAAAATCATACATTATGAGTCAACGTGCAAAGGGGTATATAAGGGTCTGTGTTTGACTGTGACATATCTGTTTCTAGTGGATAATCAAAAGAATCATTCCAAGGGCTTGGCAGTTAAGTTGATTTGCTCAGTTTTCCCTGCCCCAAACTGCTTCCCCTTCTTCTAGTAATAGAATCTCAATTTTCTTTAGAAATTGTTCATACCCACTGCTAAGGACATGATCCAGACCTGGTCCCAAAATTGCTGCTGAAATTATTGAGAAAGAACTGAGCCCTCGGAATGAGGTTTTGAAGCTTATCAGAGGTAAGTTTACTGTTGCTGTTGGCCGGCTCTGCCATACTGGGGAGGACCTGCCTAAAATTTAAGCAACCTAGGGAAAGCTGGCCAGCAGGTAGAGAGAGAAAGAGTTCAAAACATCTGGTTTGAACATCTGACCTAGTTTTTTCTGATTTTGACTTTTTGGTAATATGAGCCAATCAATTTTCCTTTAGAGCTTACATGTTTTAAGTTTTTTTTTTTGTTTTGTTTTGTTTTGGTCACTGGCACCCTAAGTATACTTGGTTAAAATGGAGTTGTTTAGCCTCTGATGGAATTTACCATCCTCTTTGCATTGTTTCCCTCCACCTACCAACCCTAGAAACTCTACCCTGCCATCAGGGACTGCCATGGCCTCACAGTTCCATCCTGGGACCTCTCAGCATGGAGCAGAAGGATTTTTCTCTAGCACACCAGCTGACTTCTAGGGGTAAGCCATTCTTTGTCACATTGAGCAGGATCCAAAAAAGGTGGGAGGCAAAGACCCTCTAGTTCTCCTGCAGAACTGAGCTCTTAGGCAGCACTTAAAGTCATATCAAACCAGAGTACTCTAAACTGCAAACTGAAGCTTTCTTTAGAATTGGCAAAATAAACAGTGAGTTGATGCAGTGCAATATATGAAGGTTGCCAATTTTTGAGAGAGTAGCCCAGGAGCTCAGCTGGGGAGTCTTTTAAGAAGAAGGACTATAATAGTGTTGTTTCATAGAGATGGGGGTATTTTGATGCTGACCCTTTGCTTCTATTATTATTTTTTTTTCCTTTCTGTTCTTTTGTCTTTCTTGCTTCCCCTGCTGTGTTCCTTTCCATTATTGCTCTTTTTTCTGTCTGGAATTAGATCCACAGAAACAAGCCTATAATCAGTAGACATGAGAATCCCTAAATTGCTCTCATTTTGATTTTCTGCCTTATTAATATTTCAATATATGAAACATACAGAAGGTATTTTTAGCTCACTGGCCCTTCAACTTAGTCATGCTACTATCTAATCCATTGCATGGAAAATTTGAATATGCATCATAGAATCTAAAATTGACATTTCTAAATCTGTTTGTGGTATATTATATAGAAAATTACTTCAATCTCACTAACTTGAGAAGCCTTCCTCATACATCTTTCCAACATCCTAGAAAAAGAAGCAGATGGGGAGATTTGCATATAAAAGACATGAGGGAACAGTGATATTGCAACCTACTGATAAAGATTGAACTTGGCACTTCTGTAATTTTTGTGCTCTTGAATTGCTTAATATATAACCCAATAAATATTAGTTACTAGCGTGTGCTAGACCCTAAATGCATGCTTCTCAGACATCTCCCTTTATCTTCTCAAAAGTACCATGAGATAGCAGCATTATCCTCACATTACAAATAGGAAATGAGGGTTCAGATGGGTTAAATGAATCATCCAAGGTACAATGATCAATTGTGGCAGAGCTGGGGAACTCAAACTTGGTCTGTCTGACTCTGTAGCCCATGTTTTTTTCCAGGAAATAGAAGAGAACACTTTGAAGGTTTCATGGAAGTGGCAGGACCTGAAGTGGCCTTTGAAATAAAGTAACTGCTATTGAACCATATACCCAAATGCTATTGCATGAGGTTGAAAGCAAGTAAGGTTTGGGATCAGCTCTGGGTTCTATCCTTGGCTCCCCTACTTAACAGTTTGCTAATTGTGTGCGATTTTACTTAGCCTCTCTGAGTCTCGATTTTCTCAGATTTATGCTGTTGATAATACAACCTTGTGGAATTCTTGGGAAGAGTAATGAGCTATACATGATATAGTTTTTAGTGTCTGACAAATAGTGGGTGGTCAACAAACAGAAGCTATTTTTATTGGATAGAATACACTTGAAGAGTAAGTCAGAAATTAATCTCTAAGCTATGGCTTCATTAAGCTGATAATTTACAGGCTTCAATAGATGCAATTTGTAGCCACAAGGAGAGCCATCCATACAAATGGTCTAGGTCTAGTAAATTTTATTATTAATCATCTTGAGCAGTTCCAAAAAGCATGGTATGATGTCATAGCCGCTGTTAAGTGTGCTTTTAGTGGTAGAGTTTGTCCAAAGCAATTGTTTCCAGGTTACTAGCAATATTGTTCTCCTTCTCTAGGTTAATGAAAAGTATATTTGCCTCACCTAGGAGCCATCAGAAGTTTCT
This sequence comes from Tamandua tetradactyla, assembly GCF_023851605.1. Classification (NCBI taxonomy): domain Eukaryota; kingdom Metazoa; phylum Chordata; class Mammalia; order Pilosa; family Myrmecophagidae; genus Tamandua; species Tamandua tetradactyla. Next base: position 38,361,415 of record NC_135339.1, on the reverse strand, counting down.
ACTGGCCTTTCAACAAGTATTAAAGTGTATCAAATGATGATGGGAACAACTTAGCAGCATTGTTCATTTCCATTTCAGCTTGAAAATCAAACTCAGCTACCTGCACATCAAGCCTTGGGGCCAGAGATGAATGGAATGCTGGAAATATAAAATTGGTTTCTAGGTTTCTGCTCCTTTCATTTCTACCCATATAGAATTGAAGACAGAGAAAATCAAATTTGTTGCTCCCTAGGGTACTGCTAAAGGTATGTTCTACAACTTAACTGGGCATGGTGCTTCAACTATTCAGCTCTGGTGACTGATATCAGTTCAGTTTTTCCCCTGGGGACTCCATGGTGTGTTAGGAGGTTACTAAACCCCTGACATCAGAGGCTGAGGACAGCTGTTATTCTAAAGGGCTCACTCACGAGTGGAGAATGGTGGCGGCAGAACTTCTGAAGTGGCGACACTCTATTAAGTCTGTTAACTACCCAACCAACCCCAGACAAGCTCCATCCTGCAAGTGAATTATAGAGATGCAGAGAGAGCAGATGCTTCAGTCTCTTGGGCAAAGAAAATATTCCTCTGATAGAAATACCAGCACAGTGGAAACTGTCAGAAAGGTAATTTAACATAGATATATGTTATTAAGTATGATTGTACATATCAGAGAAGGTCCTGAGAAGCTTTAGTGTTGGTTGGTTCAGTGATATAATGGAAAACATGTTAGTAAAACATATCCCTTAAGATATTACCTTTATTCATTAGTAGCAGCCAAAAGAGCAGACATGTCAGAAAAACTGTATTTGAGTCCTCACACTGCTGCAACGGGTTGTGTTGGCCTGGATAAATCACCTACCAGTTTTGGTCTTTGTTCCCCATTTGTAAAATTCTAATTTATCTCTGTGGAATATTCCATAGTCCATTCTGAAAGTCTAATGTGATTGAGCTGAGATTTTTTGTGATTAAACTCCATTAACCTTTATTGAAGAAGGAAACTTTTGCAATGTGCTAAGGAACTCTACCTACATAGACTAACATGTGATTTACCAGATGAAAGAACCAGGTATGGAGTACATCAGTGAAATATATCCCTTCAAATACTATATTTTTTAATAAGTAAGCAATGAAAAAAATGAAGGCTAGAGCTTTCAAAGTTTTCACACATTATCTCATCTGATCCTCATAGAAACTCTATAAGGTAAGTTACCATTCCAATTTCACAGAAGAAAAGTGCTGAGATTTAAAGATGAGTAATTCCTTGCTAATGTTTATATAATTAATAAATGGCAGAGAAGGATTTTAGCATTCATGCTCTTGAATTTTACCCCACTATGAACTGTGAAGCCAATGACTATGATGATATTGGGAATCCTTTTGTACTTTGTTATATACTTTTCAATTTTCAACCAAATGCTCATAATTGTATCATTGAGGAATATCTCATATATAGCTGTTACTTTATGAGATGAGCTCCTAGAAGGTGGTTGAAAGGTTCTTTCTAAAGGTATTTGAATCCTCATAGATACTCAGTATTGACTGTCTACCAAGTAAATAATATACTCAAACATATTGAAAGTTATTATTCAGACATATTAAAATAATATATCTATTATTCAAATATTTCCAGACTGTTATGATAATTAGAATAAATAATTATGTAAAACATTGCTGAATTAGTAGTAAGCGTTGTATCAAGTGATATTTTCTCAATCAGTGGACACTAAAAGTATAACTAATATTGCTTGGAGTTTTTGAAACTTTGGATATTAAAAAAGAGGCTGGATAAAATTTCTGGGGTTATAGAAATGCTCTATATCTTGATTCAGGTGTGGTATTTACATTGGTTAAAATGCACTGAATTATAGACTTTGGATTTATACATTTCACTATTACGCATTTTGCCTCAATTAAAATAAATAAGGCCTCAGGATACTTAGAAAGTTGATATCTCTGAAGTACAGAAATTTCTGAAACCCTGTCTAGCTTGCCCCTTAGAGGCAATACTTGGGGTGTGTCTAGAAAGCGTGAAAACAGCTGTTATACCTACCAAGGTGATCGGACATAGATCTGTGTACGCAGAAAGTGAATATGATTGTAATTTGGCAAGTGGAATCTAATTGAATGGGGGAAAAATAAAATAAAAGTCAATACAATTGATTAGATTCTGTGAAGAGAAGCAGAGTCTACCTCAAGCATAAAAAAGATGACTGAGGACTATCTGATACGCTCCAGAGAAGAAGTGTGCTGAATCTAGTAGATTCAAATTTAGGTATGAAAGAGGTATTCTCTTGGGTGGCAATGCAGATCACAGTATTTCATCTTGGCTTAGATAAAATGGGCCCTAAAATAGCAACCTTTCTTTACTATGATTCCTACTCGTGATTTGGCTTTTCAGGTAACCTAATTCTTGGATGTGGATGCCCTGAGCAGAAGATGTAAAACTGTAGACATTGCAAAGGTCTATTAAGTTAGCACTCTGGATGATGTAACTAGTCCCTTTTAAATTTGGTTAATGTGAGCCAGTTTACTGCCTGATCATTTCTAAAGACCTCAATTTGAAGTGCATGGCTCTTTAAGGCTGTGATGGCTCCTTGTGTTCAAGAATAAATTTTGATTTTGAAGTGATAGAAATGCAACTCAAACTTGCATAAGCAAAAGCAAGCATCTACTGGCTCATTTCACTTAGAAGTTCAAGGTGGCACTACTCTTAGGTGAGCTGAGTCAAGGTGCTTAAATAATTTGATGAAGGGCTCTTTCTTCATTGCTATACTCTACTCTACTTCCCTATTAGCTCCATTTTTAGTCAGGCTTTCCTTTTGTCCTGATAAAATGGCTGTCAACAGATCTAAATTAGTCCTGAATTCTAAAACATTCCAATGGGAAAAGAGAGAACCTCTGTTTATAACATTTCCTTTAAGATCTTGGATGAAAATGTAATTGGTTTGATTTGGGTCAAGTGGCTAAATTTGAACCAATCACTGGGACCAAAGAAGTGCAATGCATCTCGGGTCCTAGGCCCCTGCTGCTGCTGACAGCCCCTCCTACTTCATATAGAAAGGATGGGAGTAGGTGGTTCCTAAATGGAAAGTATTCCCTAATATCAGACAAGGGAAGAATGGAAGCTAAGCAGGTAAAACACACAAAAATCTACCACTCCCCTCAAAGTCACACCGATCTGTGAGGCTTGGTCTGGCTTGCCAGCTAATAAGCCTTGTCTTGTCATTGTCTCTTCTTCAGTTTATCTCCTTTTCTCTCCCAGCCAACACAGGAAACTAAGAAAACATCACTGGTTAGAGCTTATAAATGTCTTTTAAAACCAATTTATTCTAAATTTAATTTAGGGAAATAAATCAAATACAATTTGGAGCTATATCTTAAGGGTATGACTCCAATAATAATCCTCAAATAATTATGCATCTGCTGAGAGCAAAGGATGTTCTGAAACCAAAAAATAATTTTTTTTGAGACATGCTACATTATTTTTGGATTTTTCATCCTCCTCTTCTAGTCCATTGTGATTGAACGTGGTTGGGATTTTTTTTTTGTCATAATATACAAATAAATAAACAAGAAGTGAACATAAAAAGGCTGCTTTGTGATAATGGAACAGCCATACATTATTTTGTTCTCCAACTATTCATGGAGCACCTATTGTGCACCTAGAACTTTCCAAAAAGTAAATAGTATTAAAGTTTTATTTATGTGATTATGTACCAGAGATAATTATAGATAGGAATGATTTTAGAAGTCATGTTTTCAATGTCCAACATGGTGTGTTCATGACAAAATAGTCAGGAACGGAGTAGACTGTAATAGCAGCCACAATGTAAGGGCACAAAAATGTGCCATGAGTATGGAAATGTAGGTTGTTTAAAAATGAGGTAGACACCTATACTGGTTTCCTGTTTTTTTGATGTAACATCACCACAGGCTCAATGGCTTGAAACAAGATAAATTTATTCTCTTACAGTTCTAGATGTCAGAAGTCTGAAATGGGTCTCACTGGACTAAAATCAAGGTGTCAGCAGTGCTGCATTCCTTTTTCAAAGCTTTGGGAAAGAATCTGGTTTCTTGCTTTTTCCAGCTTCTGGAGGCTGCCTTTAATCCTTGGTTCATGGCCTCTTCTGATGTTCAAAGTCAACAATGGCTGGTTGAGTCTTTCCTACATCACATCAATCTGGTTCTCTCTCTTTTTCACCCCACTTCCACTTTTGACCCTTAAGATTGTACTGGGCACACCCAGATAATTCAGTATAATCTCCCCATCTCAAAATCATTTTATTAGCAACCTTAATTCCATCTGCAAACTTAATTCCTTTTTGAAATATAACCTATTGGAATCACAGCTTCCAGGAAGTAGGATGTGTACATCTTTGGGAGCTCTTGTTCTACTGCAACACCCAGATTGGATTTGGGGGATTAGACAAGCCTTCCTGGAGGAAGATTTAAAGAATGGATAGGAGTTTTTGAACTCTGGAGAAGAGATACTTTATAGGCAGCTACAAAAGTACACCACTCAGATCTTCCTTCAAGAAAGAGCATGCCATTCAGCAGTCAGGAGTGAGTTAGATGAGCATTCAACTACAGCACCTTCAGATCTGTCTCAGCTTTTTTCAGGCAGCCTAGTCAATAACTAAGCATGGCAAGTGTACTAGGGTCTGACTATTTCTGCCCGACACTGGACTCCTCTAACAGGCCATCTTTGCTGGAGCTGCCTGTTGGGTTACCTGAGGCTCTACCTGCCTGTCCAGTATAGGTGTCAGATTTGCATTTTGGTCTGAATTGGTCTGCACTGTGGCCTGAATTGTGGTGTGAATTGATTGGGCTTTATTCTTCATCCATCCCTTTGATCAGCCACCAGTATTAACCCTTATTGGGAAGTGAATTATATACTACAGGAAAACATGTTCTTAATCTATTCTTGCGGATGAGAACCCATTATAAATAGAAGCTTTTGATGAAATCACTTTTGTTATGATGTGATCACCTGAAGTGGGATGGATCCTAATCCTCTTACTGGAGGCATTCTTGAGAAGGCCACAAAAAGTAGTCATGGGGACCAACCAGAAGTTGCAAGTCAATGGAACCCAGAGAGAAAGGAGGAGGTGCCACCATGTGCAATGCCACGTGACAGAAAAGCCAAGAAACCACACAGATTGCCAGCCAGTCAGAAAATATCAACCCTGGGAGGTAGCAAGCCTTCCAGCCTCTGAAACTGTGAGGTAATAAATTCCTTTTCTTAAGCCAACCATTGTATGATATTTGTTTTAGCAGCTAGGAAACAAAAACACCCCACAAACAATCGAAGACCTACTTACCTCTCAGCATCTGTTTTCTGGAGGACCACAGGAGCACTGGTTTATAGGTGAGAGAGAACAAGACCTGGAAGTAGTTCAGAATACCTGGAGCACAAAGTTCAAAAGTGGACCTAGGTTTAGAATTCTGCGTGTGCTTTGGGGGTTGTATTAGTCAATGCAGGCTAACTGCTGTCATAAAAGTTCCCCATTTCTGTGGTTTAACATAGCGAATGTTCCTTTCTCTCCAGGCAACAAGCCACATAGGTGTTCTTGGCCAAGCAGCTCTCCTGGGGACTCTGCTCCAAGCAGCAACTCGTAACCTGAACCTTCTCCAGAATTTCTAACCTTTACCCTGCAGTCAGGAGTTGGGAAAATAGACTGGGAGGATCACATATAGGAGAGCTGTATGGGCGAGTGATGCAGCTCATATTTTTGTTGAACGACTACCTAGATCCTGTGGCCACAAGAGGTAAATAGGCTTGACTGGATGGAGAGGACTAGAGGGAGAAGTGTCCAACCCAACTTTATGTGATGAAGGGTTACTGTCATGGGGCCATGTGCCAGACACCCCAGGACTGGTGGACATTCAACAATGTCAAATGAATGAACTTACTGTTAGACCCAGGTTCATATCCCAGCTCTATTATTTGGCCTTGAGCAGGTTACTTAGTTCTAAGCCTCTCTAAGCCTCATTCTCTTAATGTGAGAGATGGGTACAAAACTGTCAATGATAGGATTGTTATGAGATTTCTAAGTGCCTAAGCATATAGTAACTAAAACTAGCATTTACTAAGTAACAAGCACTTTTGAGGTGATTTGTATTTATTACGTCATTTGATTTTTACTGAAACCCTCCATTTTGGAAAGTATTCTGATCCTTAGTTTATAGATAAGGAAACAGGCACAGAGGCATTGAAACATCTTGCTTGATGTGATTTGAAACCTAGCCAGGAGCAGGTGATGTGCAGTGATCCAGGCTAACAGGCTAGTGGCTGGTATTAGAAAAGTTTGAAACAAAATCCTGATGAGGGGTGACAGTCTAGTGCTTAGGAGAGTTTGACAATAGTAAAAGTGAGCTTTCATCCTGGGAAAACTGCTGTACAGAATAAATGATCAACACAGGGACTGTGGCATGGGGAACCAAAATAAGGGTCCAGGTCCTGGAACCACTGTACGAAGTAGAAATGAACTTAGAAACAATGTGGAGATCTTGCACCTGAGCTGTGGCCCAAGGTTAGAAACAGACTAGCAGAAAGCATAGAATGAATATGTGTCATCTGGAGGGCTCTGACCTGCATGGAGTCAGTTTGGAGGTTACTAAGCTGCAGATGGTCACCAGCAAGCCCCAGCCAAGAGGTGGGAGAGAAAAGTTGGTGGGACCGGAGCATGAGGCAAGTTTTCCCGGCCATGTTATTGATGGCACTAAATTACTGGCTTTGCAGTCATGACTGTGCATGGACGCGTGCGTGGGTGTACATGTGTTGTGTTGTTAATCATCTTCTAGTGTGGGTGGCGTTATTGCTAGAATGCCTTCTTTTTTTTTTAAACCAGCAATTCTGGTTGTTTTTTTTTTTTTTTTTACATGGGCAGGCACCAGGAATTGAACCCGTGCTAGAGTGCCTTCTTCATAGACCTCTGTTGGATTCCTAAAACATTTCTATAGCCACCTTATCAAGATGATTATCCAGAAAAATAAGCTTGTTTTGTACAAGCAAACAACCAACACTAACAAAAATAATAATGCAAAACTGAATTTAAAACTCCTTCTAAATGAATCACCACAATAAGAAAACCTTTTAAATTTTTTAAAACCCTGTGACAAGATTTTAGGCCAAGGAGTTATTTAAACAGTATCTTTAAAATATGCAGACTCTTCCTAACCTTTTGCTGTATGAGAAAATAAATACTGCTCCATGTATAATGACTAACCAAGGGGTATTTTTAGGAAAAGGTTGGGAAGAAATAAGGCAGATAACAACAAAGTTCCCCTCTACCAATTTTCCTTTTTCTTTCTTTCTTTTTTTTTTTTTAAATCTAGAATTGGAAAGGAAAAAACCTGGCCTGGCTTAGGAAAGGAGCACTGTATTCAGCACTCATTCTTGAGGTTCTTTCTTATCTCGATGTCCTTTGAAGGAGAGTGTGGGACTAAGCCGACAGAGTGAGGGTAAAGGATAGCTTCATTTCCACGCAAGTTTGTGTATGATTCAAACTCACAGCACAGTTAAATGTATTTTGGGGGGTAAGGTACAAAAATTGAGATTCTTTTAGTCTGACGTAAATTTCTCACAAACTAGTTGTTAAGGAGCAAGAAAATCCAAATCCGGGTCTGCACTCTATTTTGGCAAGCATCTGAAATTTTCTGGGCCTGTTATTTCCTCTGCAAGCCAAACAGTTTTGAATAGATATAAATTTTCAAAAATCCTGGCACTTTGGCAATGAAGGCTAAATATAGAGAACAAGCTCACATATGCAAGTTATAATGAAGCGAGAGTTATGCCAGTTTGAAGCCTATGGTTCATGAATTTTTTTAAAAATCTGCAGAAATGGTAAGGAGACTCCAAAAATAATAACAGCATTAATGGAGTGCTAAAAGCAAGATTAGAGATGGATGTTGTAGCATTTCTCTCATTCTTCCTTTGAGGCATGTCAAATTAGGCATTTATTTTTCAACTCTAGAAGGCAACGCAGAACTGCCTGGCTCCAACACTTGAGCTGATAGTAATATCTGCAGATGTGTCTTACCATATGACAGGCACTGTTGCAAGCAATGATCTCATTGAATCTTTACCACACCCTTCATGCTCATGCACACCATTTTATAGATGAGGAGACTGAGGCCTGGAGCCAACAGCACCAGAGTAATGAGTGGTAGATCTGAGAATGGAGCCTAGTTTGTTTGACTTCAGAGCTGTGCTCCTTCCACTATGACATGCAGCTTCAACAGTGGAAATGTGACCTGCACTGGAGTGAAAGTGACAGCCTAATTTGGGAATTGAAGAGAATGAGGCTGGCTGCAGAAAGAAAACCTTTGCACAAATGTATATTTTGTTAAAGATTTGTATTTTCTCAAAAGCACTGAAAACCTAAATCTTTTTGAAAAACATCTCACAGATCCCTAACAACTATCCAAGGAGTCACTGAGCACCATAAAACCTGTTTTGAAAATCCCTGTCTAGATGATCTTTAGTTAACCTCGAGTTAACTCGAAGGTGTTAAATTTGCATCTGTCCTTCACTGATCTTTAATTATTAATATAGGATAATCTCTATTTTTAGAAGGCCAGATATGTTACTCTTGCTAGTTTTCCTTCTAGGGCCCTGCTGTTTTCTAGGGTGTTCTGTGTTTGTCCAAGTCTGGTGATTATGAAATAAACAGAGGTGAAATTTTGGATGGATGAAGTAAGAACAGGAGAGAGGTGCATTGCATTTAGCTATGAGTCCAGGAATGAAAGATGATTGGACTAAGCAAGTGACCCTCATACATATAATCAGTCTCCCTCTGGATAGTAGAAGTCACATGCCCAGGGACTGGGCTGGCCCACATGGCTGGATTCATTGCTGAAAACAAGACTGAATGTCGTAGCCTGTGATGCATCACAAAAGGCTGCTAGTCATGGAGTAGTTGAGCCAAGTATACTTAATGCTGCTCTAGCCCTGAAGGGGAAATTTGTTCTTCCTGGGGTCTGGGGTCTAAAGGATTTACATGATTCTGAGGCCTTTTTTTTGAAGGATTACATTCTAAGAATTGCTTCTTGATCATATCTTCCTCGTTGTCTTTCTTAAGTCCCAGCTCCATCCGGGGTTTACCCTGGTAGAGGTTCAGATATTTTGAGATATTGCTGGCATGAAAATACAGCCTGTTGCATCCTCAAGAAGAAATAAAGTATGTTTGCGTGTGTGTGTAATTTATCTCATGATCTATACACACACACACATACACACACATACATGAACACACACATTGTTTTTTCCTAAAGCACATGCATACCAAAAGCAATGCAATAAGGAGAGGCAGCTAGGCCTACAGTTAACATGGAGTCAAATTTTTCAGGATTGAATTTGCTATTAACAATGTACAGCTTTGGGTGAGTCTGTCTTAGAAAAGTAATATCCTCTTCATGTAGAATGTTCTGATTGTATGGTTAGAAAGATTGGATGTTGGAAAATTATAAAACTTCAAAAATTTGATAAGACTGTTCTATTTTGAAACAACCATGAGCACCAAGTACCACGCAGGTAAGGGGATCAGAGCCCTGACCAGGTCAGCTTTGACTCCTCTTAGGGCTTACCATATGTCCATTATTTCCGCTTGACAAATAATCTAAGCTCAAGAGGTAACTTTAAGCTTGGAAAATGCAATTAAGTAGGAAGTATCACACTTTTACATCTTTTCCTAATCTTTTTCAATGTGCGTGTGTATGTGAAAGTCTGTGTCTTTGAGTGTGTGTAGATGTGTCTGCACAAATATATGGCTGGATCCTGTCAGCAGCCTCTGGCTCCCTCCTCTTCCCCCTCCCCCTTACCTTGTGGCACTCCATACAGAGTGGGAAATTGCTATTGTACTGATCATTTCAAGCAAATAAGAGAAAGGAGTAGAAGTTGCCCCACAGAGCACACACCATTTTGCTTCAAAAATTCCAATTTTCTATTTAGCTCCTAGCTAAATCTTATCTCCCTCTGGATATTTTCCCCATGTAGGATGTTCTGCTCCTCTTCTCACCTTATAAATGTCACAATTCAGCAGTATTAAAAAAGGCTGGTGTCTTACTGACAGCTACCATTCCTTATCCAGGTGAGGGAAGTTATGAAGCCCCCAGATATCAAACACATGGACGTATAGTCATATATTCTGAAAACTGGACTCATACTGTATATTTTCTAACTTCTTTATCACAAATATTTTGTTCATTTCCTTATGTTGTAGAACATGCCTCAAGAAAACATGATTTTTAATGACTTCCCAGAAAGTGAACTTCTGAAATAAGAAAAGGAATGGCGTCATGAAGTGGACACTGGGAGACATTTCATGGCCCTCATTATCCGTGATAGGTCAGGAGGAGGCTCAGCTCTCCCTGGGGAAGCAAAAATGTTGGGAACATAATACGGAGCCCCCCTTTTGTGCTTTACATTCATAATCCCATTTAATACTCCCGAAAAACTTGGGAACTCTTATTATCTCCATTTCACATATGAGGAAACTGAGGCTCAGAGATATCAAGACAGCTAGTATGGAGTAGACCTTGGATTTGGAGCCAGAACTGCCTGACTTCATACCTTCGCTCTTTCTATTTCACCACACTGCCCCTCTGAAGGGTAACTGACTGGAGTCTTAAAGAAAATGCCCCATATAGCCTCATCAAAAACTTTTAAAGTTAGGAGTGAGGGTAAGAATTAGGTTATTCAGAATCAGAGTGACAAATACAATGTCCATGTGCTTCATGTTTTGTTCCCAGAAGCCTAGAACTGGAGTCTTGAGGCCAGATAGGGAAGTCCTTCTCTCTTCAGTGAGGCAGGTATCAGAGGAGGCTGTACATGGCTGAGGAGCTGCTGAGAAGATGCATAGCTCAGGTTGGGAGAAACAGAGCCAGCTCAGGGAGGCACTGGGAGGGACTAAGAATCTATGAAAACTCTGCAACACTCCTGAACAAGTAGAAGAAGCTTGTATTCTTCTAGCTGGTTTTCTAGCAAGTCAGGATTGGGGGCACTATGAGAATCCTATGAGTTTTGAAGCCTATGTCAGCCAAAAGTCTTTGGCAGAATTTAATAATCTTGGCAATTAAATTCTGATCTCTATTTAATCATAATTTCTTAAAACACTAAAACATTTTGGTTTGCTCAGTTTGCGCTTTTCCCTTTTGTTTCTAATCTGTCTCTGTTGATCCACCCTTTCTAACTGGGCTTGACTCTCGGATGCCAGCAAGGGGCTGGATGAGTGTTCAAGGAAGTGACTCCCCAAAAGGCCAGCAACCCAAGAGAGCTCCCCAAAGCCACCTGGAATAAGAGCTTCCATCTCCATTCCAGGAGCTTGCTATTCAGTTATAATGGCAGATGGCATAGGCTGTCACAGACACTGTTATGCTTATGCTGCTCTGTGAGCTGATAGAGAAGCATGAGCAGGCAAGATGCCCAAGATGGTCTCAAATGTGCCACCTAGGGCAAATCTTTTATTTCCAACCCCAAATGTTCATCAACTCCCAATCATAGGGCCCAATTCCACCTAACCTAATGCAGCTCTTCAAGGCCTCTGTGTAATTCCTTCTCTATTTTCAAGCCTATGTACCTTGAACAGGCTGGTAGAGAAATATTCTTCTTACTGACTAGCTCATTATCACCTAATCTCACCACTGTAATACATTACATTCTGCCAAAAAAAAAAAAATCATAAAGTATTTCCAAGCATGGACAGTCCAATTAATTATGTCCTATTTTATATAACCTAATATATTTCTCATTAATATTGCTTAAAGTAACACTCTCCCTACCGGGATATGATAATGTCACCACTCCCTGCATGCACCTTTACCAACTAAGGGGAAAATTTGCTAGCGCCAGAGGGTATGGTGCCAGGTTAGGAGTTTGAGATAGTGGTGTTGGGATAGTTCTGGAGATGGGCTCCCAATGGTGAGGTGGGTGGGAAAGAGCTATCACAGGAATTCTTCCCACCTGTGAATGTCCTTAGCAAGCTGGAGCCACTGTGCCCTCCAATCCCATGCCAACATTGCCTTCATTTCTCTCTCAATGGCTCCTGCTGACTGTCATAGTAGCCTAGGCAGCTGTGAGGGTCAAAAGATGTGCACAATTATACAGACCCCCTTTACCCCTTTCCAAGGTCTTACGTAGCCTCATGGTCACTAGGGCATTGCAGCATATTCTTCCAAGGGTGAGAGATATCAGAGGAAATGAGGCATGAAAGAGTTACAAGGCATTCACCCTGGTTCTCATGAGCATTGTCACTGATTTCTGTCATCTGGGAATAGTTTGAACCCTCCCTTTTCCAGCTGCCCTGCTCTGGAGGCACTCACATGTTTATGGCCCAAGCAGTAGTTACAATGAACTGCAGACATGCGGATCGGGGAAAACTGACAAGATTAGCCACCTGTCATAAGGACAGTTTGTAAAAGAGATAGTAAAGGGCCTCCTGTACTACAAAGCACCATTTTATTTTCATTAAAAGATGAGTTACTCAGCAGATGTGCTTTCCCCCTTGTTAGTCAAAAATAGTCTTTTCAGCTTCTGCCAAGTCTCAGAAAATTCTTTGATCTCAACAGATCTGCACACTTCTTTTCCCTTTCTGCATTTCCCCATCGCCTGCTCCTCTAACCAAATATTGGTAAAAATAATTACCTAGCATGGAGTCCCTGGCCCTCTTCTGTTTTAGATGAATTAACTAATTCAATTCTCACAACTCCCCAATGAGAAAAGCACTATTATTACTATCCCTATACTGCAGAAGGAGAGGCAGATCCACACCCTAGCATTTCCTGGTGAGTAAGAGGAAGAGCGAAGGATTCAGTCTTGGTAAACCAGGCTCTAAAACACACATTCACATCCACTACTCTGTGGCATCCTTGAGAAAGGTGGTGTGACCCCAAGTTCTGTGAGCATCCGTTGGAATATGACCTAAGAGAGGGTGTGCCAACAACCAGGATGAATGTCTAGACCAAAATTTGGTCCTTGGAACCCTGTAATATAAACACTTTAATGGAGCCTGTGAAAAATCAGACTCATGGTCCACCCCATACTGATAGAATCAGAATCTCTGTTATGTGAATTATTTTTCAGGTTGTTATTAAAAAAAAAATCTCCACATGGTTCTATATACTCTCAAATTTGAAAACCTGTGAATGTGAAATTGGCAATTTTCTAGCTAGATTAACTACTGTAAAAATATGGTTATTTTATGCAGACATGTTTCTAACAGCTTTAAATTTATTAACTCATTTGATCCTCAGAGTAAACTATGAGACAGGTTATACTAAATGAGATCTAATTTGGCTATTGGGCAAAGTGCAACTCTTTGGCTCTAGAGTGAAATTTTAAGCTGATATGATATGTCCAAAAATTATTTTGGGGCATTATTTATTCCAAGATTCAACAAATATTTATTGAACAGTCTTCATTAAGCTTATTAGTAAAGAGTGAAATAGACACATACTTGTGTAATTTTAATGAAGACCACACTACAATAAAGTGCCGTGGATAGGAAGCTCTAAGGAAATAACGAATGAGTAATTAAGGTTTAAGGTGAAGGAGAGGAATTGGCACTTGAATTGGGGTTTTGAAGGATGGGGATGATTTTCTTGGGCTGAGGAGTCAAGGAAGTTCATCTAAGCAAAAAGAATACGGTCAAGGTATGGGGCTTACTAAAGCAAAATTACCTGTCTCTCTTTCTAGATGGGAAATTCCTTCCAGGCATATATTATGCCTGTGCCATCTCTATGACCTTGTTCCTCACAAGGTTATTATGGTGTACTCAACAAATACTGAATAAATGGATGGATGGATGGATAATGGAATGAATGAACAAATAAACATTATAAAATGTTTGAGAACTAGCAGGTACCTTAGTATAGAGTAGGCAGTAAAACTTGAAAGGTAGTTTGTTTGTAGCCCAATTCTGAAGACTTCCAGTATTCCATAGAAAGGAGCTTGGGCTTTATTTCATAGGAAATATGGATCCACCAACTTTTCTTGAGCATAAGAATGTCATGGCTTATTTGTGTTTTAAAATAACTCTGGCAGAGTGTAGAGGATGGTTTGGCAATGGATGAGTGTGGTTATGTGAAATTAATATCAGAGAAGGGAAAATTCTTAGGAAACTATGGTAAATTGTTTGAAAGATGATGAAGGCTGAACGTTGATAGGGAGGTAAGAAAGAGGAAGCACTTGAAAATAATTCAGGGACATCCAGCTTGGGTGATTGGTAAGAGTGTAATATCAATTTCTAATAGAAAAAACAGGAGAAGGAGCAGATTATTTTGAGTTGAGGAAGAGGACAATGAGTGAATTTAGATTTTTTGAGTTCGAGGACCATGTAGGGGGATATCCAGAGCAGCTTGCAATAACACTGAAGAGGTCAGGGCTAGAGATTATATTTGGGATTCAGGTGCTTCTGGGTATTAATTGAAACCATGGGAAAAGGTGAGATTCTCCAGGAAGGACAGAGTGACCAGAGAGAGAGGTGAGTTGAGCACAGAGCATTAGTAAGGGTCAGGTAACAAAAGAGCACAATGGATGGAGATTGAAAAATAGATAAAGGTTAGGGGGGAACTAAAAGAGGTAGCAAGGCAGAGGTTTGGAGAAAAAGAATGTGGACTCAATAGACCCACTGATGAAGTCCTTCTTGATATATATATATATATATATTTGTCACAAGTAGCAGAAACCTGCTTGAACTAACTTAAGCTGGGGAGAATAATTTAATAATAGGATTCAAGAGTTTTTGTTCAACCTAAAGGCAGACCATGTGGCTAGGTCTCACAGGAGATTGTAACCAGGAGTGGAAAGAAGTCAGGAAGCAAGGGAGATGCCTGTTCATTTCTCTAAGCAACTATTTCATTCTCTCTGCAGACTGACTCTCTGTTCTTGATCACCTCACAGTGCATAATTTACATATTTAGTAATTCCCTAAATCCCAAATCCAAGTCATTAAAGAAAGAATCTGCTTGGCCCCACTTGGGTCATTGCCCACTCATGATGGATCAACCATGGCCAGGGTGGGTGTGGACATGGGACATACAGTAAATACCTGGCAGCCAGGATTTGCCTCTGTGGATGAGGTGGGTAGTTCTCAGGAAAGGGCTACTCTGGGGTGGGCAGATGCCCCCAAAGGTATCTATTTCAAGATCAAAACAACTGCATAAAGGCTTGGTGGCCCAATCATAGAGGTGTCAATTACAAGGAAAATTGTGATTCCTTTTTCTTTACTCTCCTCTGGGCTTAGTTAGCCCAGAGGAAAAGTCACACTAGTGTCTCTGTGCTGATTCCTCTATAAGAATAAAAGAAATTGCTTTTGAAATGCTTTGACATCCTCAGGTCAAAGGGTCTTACATACAAAGGATTTATGTTTTGTTTTTTTTCTTTCCTTCCTCTAGGAAAAGCTAGAGCTTTCCCATTTGTTTTTGCTTTCCCCTTGGTCTCATTGATTCCCCAAATCGTACTAGCTGCTTTCTGGCTTTCATTAATCAAACTGCCACCTGTGATAGACTTCTGGTCCTTCATCTTACTTTGATTAATTCCATTCTCACATTCATCTCTCCAGCACAGTTTGCAGTGGATGATTTGTAAGGGGCAAAGCAGGATAGGGATAACAAGGGACTTGGGGTAGTAGAGTCATCTCTTGAATCAGATTGAGTCTGTTAACACAATTTTTTTTTTTTTCTCATTCCTTCCTGGTCTAAGAATAGCAGTACCAGCTGTACTTGCCTGAGCCATATCTAAATTAATGAAATAAAGTGGGATTATTGACATTTTCTTGCTTCAACTTGCAAATGTGCATCTTTGAATTTTCATCAACTAAAATGCTCTTATAATGGAAAAGTCACAGAAATGGGCTTGACATAAAAATGATAATGAACACTTTACTCATGCTAATTTTGCATTTGTATTCCTCTTACTTATGTTGTCCTTTTATCTATTTTGCATTTCAGAAATTAGTACTAAACTGAGTCAGTGAAAGGAAGGCAATGTGGCATAGTCAGTGAGGAAAAGAGCTTTGTGGTCACATTTGTGTCCTCTTTCCAGCTCTATTATGTAAGACCTGTGTGACCTTAGGGACATTACTTAATCTTTCGGAGTGTCAATTTTCATGCCTACACAATTAGGCTGTTTTGAGGTTTAAGTGACATATGTAGAGTGTAGCACAGTGTCTGACACATAGCAAGGGCTAATTAACATTGGGTCAACAAACGGTGTTTTGGTAGGGGGAGAGGGTAATTTCTCAGCCATGCTATATTCAGAATCTCTTGTGTCAGGCTTTGAGATAGAGAATGAGTTTAATGTGGTGAAGAAACCCAAGAGAGATCCTGTTTAGCAGGTGAAAACTATATACTTCTTGCTAGTGGGAATGGGGTCCTGTTCTCTTATATCCAGAGCACCTCCACACTCCATAGGAGTGAGTGACAGAATTAACTGTTTGAGAACCTAAGCCACCATCATATTTGGACAGAGCATATCTGGAGGGCCATGGGACTGGTTAACCTGGTCTGTTTGCCTGAAGGCCTGGATACTTCTGGACAAGAACTTTTCCAAGTAGAAGAGTGATTGTAGGTCACAGGCCAGGTTCATAAGGACAGTGATACTGAAAACCACACCTCATCTGCTGCTCAAATGTCCTGTGGTTCAGACTATAGGCATCCACCTGGGGCTTAGGTTAAAAGAAAGAAAGGTGGTGTTTACTCACACCTCTTTAGGACATTCAGAACATAAGACCACATGGCTTTGTAACTGGCTTATTACTACAAATCAGGATGCACTAAAATTTCCTCCTTGAGATAACTTCTAGAGCTTAAATAGGTCAAGGACACAGTGAGTTGAGCAGTAAGCTTGATCACCCAGGAGATGAGCAAAGAAAACTGCAAAGAATAAACAACCGAGGACCTTGGCAGCTGAGAAGACTAACTCACAGACACAGGTAAGACCCAGATAAGGGAGTTACCTGAGTGAGCGTATGGGATGGAGTGAGTGAAATGCCATCCATGGGGTTACCATGGCCCTAACTTACCCTCTTGTGATATAACCATCAGTGCAGTGCCTAACAAATATTTGTAGACTCAATTCTTGTTAATTAAGCAATTTATATGCATCCTACTCGTGCAGTGTGCTTTTGTTTATTTTGCTTCTAGGGGTTAATAGTAAAGTTAAAAAGTTCAAAAGAGTTCATGTGGTGGAAACGGGATTTGGTCTCTGAAAGAGACTTTGGGCAAGTTTCTTCATGTCTTATTGTCCCTTTTCCTACATCTATAAAGTAGGATTATTGGGAAGTCTGATTGAACGATGTATATATAGTGAATGAACGTGTTCCTGTCCCTAATCATGGGGGCCTCTGCATGGCAACCATCAACCATTAACTGCTTAGCAAGAATTCATGTAGACAAGTGCTTTCCCTTATTCTCATAGTTCAAGATAGAAACATAATAAGGCACATTCAAAATTAATATAGAAGAAGGGGATGAGAAAAATGTCTACAGTGAGAGGAGCAATTTGATTTGCTATATTTATACTGAATAAATTATTCATAGATTCATTATATTTATAATGTATAAATAAATTATAATTATTTTATTATAAAGAATGTCCCATATGTCTTTAGTTTTTAGCATGGCTCTAGGCCCATTTAGATAGGTGCTCTGTATATATATATATATATATTAATGTATTGATTGGGGGGTACTTCTCACAACTTAGAATAATATTAATGTAGTAGAAAAGCCACTGGGCTAAAAGACAAGGGACTTGGGGTCAAGACCCATTTTTGCCATAATTTTCCAGTTGACCTTAGGCAAGACTCTGGTCCCCAGCATGCGCATCCCTAAAATAAGGAGGTTCCCCCAAATTCTTTCCAGCTCTAATGCTCTATGTTTACACGAGGGCTTTGATAACCTCATAAAGGACAAGAGTAGCATAAGAATGGTTCTCCCTATGAAATGCACAGTGTTGTGGACACTGACAGTGTGAGAATCAGAGATAATGATCACAATTTGAGTGTCTACCAAGTTTTAAACCCTATGCTAAATGTTTTGTACACGTTATTTTATGTATTACCCTGTAATACTATATACACATCGTTCAATCAGACTTCCCAATAATCCTACTTTATAGATGTAGGAAAAGGGACAATAAGAAATGAAGAAACTTGCCCAAAGCCTCTTTCAGAGACCAAATCCTGTTTCCACCACATGAACTCTTTTGAACTTTTTAACTTTACTATTAACCCCTAGAAGCAAAATAAACAAAAGCAAAATGTACAGTATGATGCATATAAATACTTATAAATAAGTATTTATATTCTAAATTACAGCTAAAGAAATTGAGGTTTGGGCACTCAGATTTTTCCATTAGTATATAAGCTAGAATTTCAGTGGCCACTTGCTTCGTACACTAATCTGGGAATCTTGCTTGCCCTCCTTATTAACAAAGAGAACTGGAATTCATATCGGGATTATGCCCATAGGGTTGGTTTATTTATTGTGGTTCTGACCTTTATTATAAATTCCTTAGAGAATTTGATGAATGTGTTGTGGACGGCAGCAGAGGTCACAGACTCTTAAATACGTTATGGTTCAGAACCTTTCCCTTTAGGTAAAGGGTCGAATTCTGCCCACTGTCTTCAATGGCAGCCTAAGAGGATTTAAGAACATCTCAAGTAACTGTCCAGAGAGTGCTTCAAAGGTCTAACAATGCAATAAAAAATGCTTGCCACTATTATCTTTTCAGGGTATCATATTTTCTCATTTCTTAAGTTTCCATCCGTCCAAATATCTCTTTCTCTGAGGCTAGAGTGCTTGCCTTGGAGCAATAAAAAGTGAATCATCTGTCCTAGATTTCCACACTGCTTTTGGTCCACTCCTCCAAGGGCTTCAACTCTTGATCTTTGTCACATCCCCCCACTTACCTACTCCCACAAGTTGGTGTGTAGGCATGATTGCTGGATACTTACAGGTTATTTGCGATTATTTGTTATTAGCACTTCAGACTGCTTATTACACCAATTACAATCTGTCCGGGTTGAATTAGATTATAAGGGGCTGCCATCCTGCCATTTCAAATGGCAAGAGCCAGATGATGCAAGGTCTTGTTTGCCTCAACGAGGAGTTTGATTTGTACACTGAGGGAAGCTATTGAAAAGTTTTAAGCAGAAGAGATGACCCAATTAGATTTGATTTTTCAGAATGTACAGTCAATAACTATGACTATAGGATGATAATAGCTTGGAAGAGATCAAGAAGTGACATCATAAAACCAAATTGGAGGCTTAGGCCATTCCCAGGTCCCCTTTCAGTTCCAGAAGCCTTATTTATCTTGCTCATGCTGGTATCCTCAGGACCCAGCACACAGCCTGGCACCTAGAGATTAGTCATTAAAGATTGTTGACTGAATCATTGAATGAATAAAGAACTGAAAGCTCCTTGAGGGCAAGAAATGATCTTAGTTTCACACTAATTAATTTATGGATTGCTTCTATTGTTATGTCTTCATGTAGAAAACACAAAGCCCTACAGCCCCTTTGTCAGTAAAATTTAAACTACTTAAAAACAGCAGCTGTAACTGTTTTCTTTGCCTCTCTGCTCTCCCTTCCTCCTAGCACCTAGAAGAGTTATTTTCACATAAATTAATACATTTTTATTGAATGAAAAATTCCATTTGTAGAATAACGGAGTTTTTTGGTTCTTTTCTTTTTTTAAAAAAAGCAAACTACTAGAACATCATTTTCAACTGCCTTTCTGCATTCACCAGGGCCTCTCAGTGGAGTCGATTCTGGGAGTTATAACTATGAACTACTGAAAGAAATAGAATCAAAGAATGCCTGACTTGGAGGGGACTCTAGGGGTCATCTGTTACAACTCCCTATCTGATGTGTGCAGCAGTACAACTGCTGTGGGTATTGCTTTCTATTTGGTCTCACGATTGACCTTTTCCTGACTTCTCTCAGCTCTGTCTTCCATTCTTTCCAGCCCTGGGTAGTAGACATTTGCATGACTGTGCTAAATCCATTTGAAAATGTAAAAATAGGACACATTCCTCCTGTGAGGCAATGGGCATCATTCATTCTGGCTCAGATCACACTCTTGAACAGTACATAAAGGAAGGCACTCTGAGCCAGGAAATGCCGAGAATTCTAGAAGTAAGAATGCACAGCCAGCTGTTGAGGGCATCTCCGTGGGGTTTTGCAGAGCATGCGGCTTGCTCCTCTCAAATGCCTTAATAAGCCTAGCAAGGGCAGCTAGGGTGGACATTGGAATTCTGAAATTCACTGTTTAGCTTTTTTTTATTGCCAGTGTGGCATACCTGGAACTCTCCCCTGGAATTGTTATGCCTCTTATCTATTTGTAAAATGCTTTCATAGATCTTATTTATTTTTGTCAGTGTTTATTTTTCCATTCCAGTTCTTCAAAATATCACTCATGAACGCTTACTCTGTGCCAAGCACTGTGTTTGTGTGGTGGACTACACAAAGAGGTAGAAGATGTGCCCCTGCAGCAGTGCGTGTGCTTTGGTAGCCAGCAACAGAAACTAAGTCTGCCTAACTTATTATAAAGCTATTGGATAGTTCAAAGAAAGGCTGGAATAGCAGGCTTGGCCACAACAGAATCTGGTAAATCTAGGGGGCCAATGTAGCAGGAAAAGTTAGACAATTCCTCAGGCACTGCCACTAGAGTAAACCAACTATTTTCCCCATTGCTGAGACAATTTGTTCAAATTTCAAAGCTCTGGGAAACTTGAGACACTTACTTACCCTTGGGAAAATGAAGGACAGGACAGCCTTGGTTGACTGTCCCATAAAGACTGCCCCAAAGAAAAATAGGCTGCTGTTTCCAAAATTGGAAAATGGATGCTGAACAGCCAAAAAACAAAGCTGACGATTACAGCTTCTTGCCCTGAAGATTTTGTGATTGGGTTTGGAAGATGTGACATACTTCCATGAAGAGTTAAATAAAGGGATAAGAGCTGAATAGCCAAAACAATAGCACAAAACTTTAAAGTAATGACCTGATTAAATTCCATATGAATGGATTTGAGGATAAAACCTGTGAGAAAAGAAAATTATAAGGGATTCTAGTAGTCAGGCAACTTACACAAAAAAAGAACAACTTGAACTGGACATGGAAGAATGGATAGGCAGGGTGTTATTTTTCTTTGTTCACTTGATATAATATATTAATGTGTGATTTAATATAAAAGTTCCAAGATATGCCTAGATTAGAGCAGTTCATACAATTAAGTGCAAATGCTAATTATTTAAATGGTAAGAGATAAGACATGTAACACGCTTAGGCTATACCTTTCAAGTACTAAATACTTAATAAATACTAACTATTGTTATTAACATTATTGTCATCATTATTTTAGATCAAAGACCTCCAATTATACATCACTTTCATTTTTTATAAATATGTTTCCAAAAGCTGGATACACACCACTACCCTGTATGCTACTGTGCATCTACAAGACATGTGCATCTACCAAAAATTTGTATCTGGGACTCAGCTTTAAAAGGCCAGCCAGGGCGGCCACAACTAGATCTTCACCTAAATTAACCAGTATAATTTTAGATACAACCAGGCTTATACATCCAAACCCTCTCTAGTATATTGTTCTAATGTTGTCACTTTCCGACAAGATATTCTTTTTGTGCCAAATGAAGCTATTTTGCTGTAATATTTACCTTTGCTAAACCCTATAGAAATGGAAAACAACTTGTCAGCCTCATCCTCAAATTAATTCTTACACTTGAATGCTGGTGTCACTTTTCGACTTCCTCCTCCTCAAGCTAAAAACATACCAGCTCCTTTCAATTTTCTTTATACCTCCCCAGCTTTTTTTAAAAAATGCTATTTGTGCCAGTTTGAAAGTATCATGTACCCCAGAAAAGTCACGTCCTTTAATCCTGATTCAGTATTGAGGGGTAAACCTTTTGATTACATTATATCCATGGAGATGTGACATGCCAAGTTGTGGGTGTGGCCTTTTGATAAGGTTATCTCCAGGAAGGTGTGGCATGTCCAACTGTGGGTTTGTCCTTTTGATTAGATGGAGATACGACTCTGCCCATTCGGGGGCGGGGGGGGGGCTAATCAGTTTACTGGAGTCCTTTAAAAGAGGAAACATTTTAGAGCAGCTCAGAGCCAATGCAGACATTTGGAGAACAGTTGCTTCAGAGTTGATAGATACACGGATATTTGGAGATGCTTTGAGTCCTGACAGAGAAAGCAGATACCTAGCAACAGACAGAGTCAAGCAGACATTGCCATGTGCCTTTCCATGAGAAGCTAAATAAACCAGAACCCAGAGCTGTGTTCCTGAGGAACTAAGTGAAGGCCCATAGAAGTGAGGAAACTTAACAGGAAACAGAGGCTGACAGCAACAGAGCCCAACAGCAGGGACCAGTAGATGACAGCCACATGCCTTCCCAGCTGACAGAGGTGTTCTGGATGGCATCAGCCTTTTTTTTTTTTTTTTTTTTTTTAAAGGAAAGACAGAGAGAAGGAAGGAAGGAAGAAAGGGAAACATCTTTAAACATTTTCTTGTTTTATTGTATTTTGTTTTTCCGTTTTTTGTTACATGGGCTGGGGCCGGGAATCGAACCGAGGTCCTCCGGCATAGCAGGCAAGCACTTTGCCCGCTGAGCCACCGCGGCCCGCGCATCAGCCTTTTTTAAGTGAAGATAACCTCTTGTCGTTGCCTTAATTTGGACATTTTCACAGCCTTAGAACTGTAAACTCGTAAGTTATTAAATTCCCTTTTAAAAAGCCATCCCATTTCTGGCATTTTGCGTTTTGGTAGCTTAAAAACTAATGCACTATTGTTGTCTTTTTTCATGATCAATTCCAATTTCTACACATCTCCTTTTATATTTTGTAGAGCAAAATTGTACAGACTACATCCTCATAGGAAACGCCACTGCAGAAGGCTAACAGACCTCTCAAAAAATAAAGATAATGAACAATTTTGGAGTAATTATGTGCCAGGTGTTGTATTGAGCAATTTACATACATTCTTTAATACAAGACACACCTATGAATTAGGCACTACTAGTGCCCACATTTCACTCTTATATGTGGTTTCAGAGCTCATAAAGGGCATAGCCAAGATAATAACCAGGTCTGTTTGATACCAAAGCCTGTGCACTTAACCCCCATGGTATATTACAGCCCATTGAGTTTGGGGCCATGGTAAAACATAATTGGATGACCAAGGTCCCAAAGTGCTCTACCTTAGAACGGTGCTTTAAATTTTTCTACCCAATTTAAATTGGAGACATTTTCTCCGATTTTTCTATTCTAATGTTTAGGGGAGCTGGGAAGAATCACAAAGTGGTCACAAGAAATGGGAGAGAGTCTCTGCGAATTTGTCTCTCATCTTAAAAGTTCATGTACATTTTGCATCTATTTAATGACACGTTCATGTTTATTTAAATATTAGAAAGGTAAAATTACATGCATCAAGTAAGAGTGAATGTTCCAAAAGCTACATCCTATTTATTTTGCTACTTAGTGTCCGTAGGGCTATGGGTAGCTGGAATGGAGAAGTAAGGCCCTAGTGATGGTTATAATGGCATTACCATGGAAACTACCTCAAAGCAGTTGCGTTCAGCTGCTCCTCCCTTCCCAAAACACTCGTCTTGATAAAGAGCCATAAGAGATCAAGCATCACTCTGAATTACATCCTAGATGTGCCCTACCATAAATACTGTTTTCAAAATGTGTGTTAATACAACTCAAGGCCTTTTGGTATGGGGCTATTTAGAATACTCTAGGTAAAATTTTGGGGATGTCTACCTAGAATGACGATTTTCATTTTAAGAGAGGTGTCCTCTTTTTCCCTTCATTCTGCGAATAATTAAAAGTAAGAGAAGAAGCTGTTGTTTATGAAGCTTATTTTGAGTTTGTGACAGCAGACCTTGTCACCGGCATTTAAGAAAATGCTTTCATCTCTTTTCTCTTGTGAATAGGAGTGGAATAAGGTGAAAGTATGTCAAACTCATCCAAAAGTATAAGTGGACAGTTATCATATGAAGTTAAAAGAGAAGGAAATTGTCTTCTGCTTCATCAACCTAACTTTTATGCTGGTGCCAGTGGTACTGACGGCCCTTATAAGCATCAGGTGATGGGAGGGAGCAGGGAAGTCTGAAATGAGCTCCTTGAGTTTGAATCAAAACAAAGGTGATTATATAATTTATCATTCAAATTGGGGCATTCTGAAGAAAGAAAAGGGGCACTATTAATAATTGGGCCTAGATAACAGGCATAAACTGGGACTATCTGGCGCAAACTGGGATGTATCCATTATTTTGATTTCTCGCCTGGAGTCAAAGTCCCAGGAATGGTCAAGAAAAACAAAAACTTAATGCTCAACTATCTGGTTTCAGGTTGATTACTGATTTTGAATTGTGGGTAATAGCCTCAACTTTAAAAATGTGGGCCTGCCCCCATTCTTGTACCAATGTGACCGTCTTCCTGTGCCATTAGGCATGTATGTATGTGTCTATTTACCAATAATTACATCTAAACTAGCAACATTATTGCTATTCATATCCAATTTGTATTCTGTTTTGAATATGAGATTTTTTTTTGGAAAAAAAATGTGTATAGTCAGTTTTCCTCATCCTATATCTGAGTAAGTTTGTGTTCACCCGCAACTGTATTCTCTATAATTATTGGATTTCCACTTTTCATTTTAAGGGACTGTTTCACAAACAATTTGCACTAAATTTGCTTCCGTTTTTCAAGGTATTGGCAACCCTTGCCAACTTGACCCAGCTGCCATCTAAATTAATGGTTATTGACATCAATCCCAGGATTTCTCAGTATGACATCAATGAAAAAGTCCTCCAAGGTCATTCTAACTGCCATAAAAGATATGCCCCCAAATTTCACTGGCTTAACAAAGTAGAAGTTATTTCTCAGATAAAAACTAAAATGGTTGTTACTGCAAGCAGGATGACTCTCCTCCAGGCAGTGATGAGAGACTCAATTTCCCTCATCTTGTGACTTTTATGCTAACCCTAGTGTTGGCACAAATCACAGTGATACGCCTTCTGTTGGCGGAACTTAGTCACATGACCATACCTTACGGCAAGGAGCTTGATAAATGCAGTCTAGCTTTGTGCCCAGGAGGAAGAGGTAATAGGTTTGGTAACACCTAGCCCGTCTAGGCCACAGATGTGAATCTTTCATCCCATTTGTTTAGGATATTAAGCAAGTATTCTACCTAGTTCAGTGGGTTCAGGATCTAGTCTATACCTTTTCTCCTTAGTGTCTGAATAAAACAGAATCCAAAATGTTATCAAAGCCCTTGTAGAGGCAGCAGTGCAAATAGATGCAGGTATGATCTTGAGTAAGCCGCTTAACCACTGTCAGCTTTAGTTTACTCACCTGCAAAAGTTAGGTACAAGTGCTTAGTGCCATTCCTGGTCCATAGAAGACTCTGGTAGCTATCATTAGGATTATTTCTTATGACTTCATAATGGAATGTGCTATGCTCTATTATTTGATTAGTTTTGTCTTTGTGGTATCTTTTCTATGAAGGAAGCAGAATTAACTGTTTCTTTTTTTGTTTGTTTGTTTTCCTATTTTTAATGGAACAACTCTGCCCTAAGTCATAGCATCACCTTTCCCAGCACTTGGGGCTTCTTTCAGTCCTCTGAGAATTATTAAGCAGTAAGTAGTAGCTATAGTGTCACCTTGATGACTGTAAGTCCCTACTGATAATCCACCTAGTTATCAATGTGTGTTTCAATTAATTCCTTCTTTCTTCTATTCAGGCTTTCTATTTTCCCTTATGGAAAGAACTTTATTCTGGGCCATCTCTGAATGCCATCATCAGGTGCCTTTGCTGGATGCAGTAAATGCCAGTTCAGGAATTACTGGAATTAACAGTGGTAATTATTAATTCCCATTAGACACTATTTTATGGCACTATCGGCAGTGTCAGTTTTATATTGGCATTTACTTTCAGGAAAGAGAATGTCATGGGCTTATCTATATATAGCAGGAAAGGGAAAGAAACTATAGTAGGAATTTACATAGCTTATTTTATTCTCACACACTTAATCCTATCAAATAATAAAATGATCAAACTGAAATTCAAAGATGTCACTTGACATGTCCAATTTTGAAGGAAGCTGTAGGCTCCACAGAAGACACTCAGGATATTTTAAACCAGAGTTTCTCAAGGTGCAGTCCAGGGACTACTTGGTTCAGAATCATCAGAGTCCCAAGCAAGATCTACAGAACCATAATCTCTCAGGATGGTTCTTAGAAATTTGTATTCTCTGTTTCTTTTCTGTTTTTGTGAGGGCGGAGGGGGTTGGTTCCATCATCCACCCAGTTGGCAAACTAGAAACCTGGATATCCTGATCTCTTCCCTTCCTTTACCCTCGCTTGCTTATTTGACCTCATAAATATTTCTCTAATCCCTTCGCTCACTGTCATGAATTACTGCAAAACCCTTTATTTAGAGCCTTATTGTTATTTTTCAATTTGTCTACTTCTACAGCTTCCTCATTGGGTTCTCCTTCTCCTTGCCACCCATATAAAATATCCACAAAGCCATGAGAGTGATCTACCTCAAGCTCAAATCTGCTGTTTCTGCCATGCTTAACTGCTTCCCTGGCTCCCCACTGTCTCTAAGAGAAAGTTTAAGCCTCTGAACATAGTATCTAAGACCTGCCAGGCACTGGCTCCTGTCATCCCATCTGGCCTCATGACTCATCATTTCCTGCCATTTGCTCCACACTTTAGCAAGGCCACATGCTCTTCTCAATGTCTCTTTTCCCCTGTGAATGCTTCTCCTCCACCTCCTTACTCCCAAATCCATCCCATATGCTGTGCTGCACTCCTAAAAAAGTTTCAGTTTACACTAAGTCAAAGAAATGACTGCCAAACTTTAAGGTATTTCCTCTCCACAGGATATTTATATTTTAATAGAGAATGAAAAACCAGTGTCTCACAGTAGAATTTCTAGCATTAGTGCTCATGTGGAAGAAATACAAAATTACACCATGAAGTTGCTGCCTATGCATAAGAAAGTCCTTTGAGATAACAGCTCTTGAGTGCATTTAGAAAAGAAAAATTTGTAAATCCTTTCACTAATTGAAAGTATAGATGGATTAAAAGCTTGAATACACACACACACACACACACACACACACATATTTATCTGCAAGTGTTAGAAAAAATATCTTTTTAAACAATCTTATGATAGGAAAAGCCGAAGTGTTATAAAAAAAGGAACCTATGGAAAAAAGAGAGATAAGTTTGATTCCATGGGAAAATGAGGCAAAAAATGAATGCAAAAAAATCAATATAAATATTGTTAAATGACAATGACAAAATGGGTATGGGGAACCTGGTTTTCTATATATCCTCAGTGCCTACTCAAATGGTGTGAGCTTTGAGGAAAACAGTGTGATGGTATATGTCAAAATAGGAAATGTTCCCTTTAACAAAGCAGTCTCATTTTGGGATAGTTAACAAGGTGATATATAGCCTCTAAATATTTATGGCTTATTGTTGGAGGGAGAAATGAGTAAGTTACAGACTGATTTTAAAGCATTCCATTTGTGTAAAATTATATATGGATCTAACTTTTTATAAAATTATATATTATACATAAATATATATATAAATATTTGTGTGTGATTATTTATGCAGAGAAATGAAGATCTCAAAGGACACAGACTAAAAGGCAGACATTTCAATCTCTTGCACACATCTGTGAATGTGCAGTGCTGCCACATAGTAGGTGTTCAATAAATATTTGAGGAAGAAAAGAAGGCAGGAAAGGAGAAAAAAAAAGACTATTTACCAAAATATTCACAGTGGTTCATGGGCTTTAGGCTAATTTTTAATTAAAAAAATGTTTATTATAGTAATATATATATATGACATAACATTTTCTATTTTAACCACTTTAAATTATACAATTCAGTGGTGTTAATTACATTTACAGTGTTGTGCTACCATTGCCATCATCCATTATATTTTCATTTTTAATATTTTGTTTTCCTATATTGCATTGATTCTCGCCCTCCCCCCCAACAAGGATCATGCATAGCTAGAAAAAAACAATAATACAATGATTTTTAATTAATAAAAGGTTTGAAGCAGGATATATATTGGCCTGAATTTAGGGTCTGTGAGAGATTGCAGAGGAGCAGTCAGAGACTGAGGAGAAAGGGATTTCATGCCGCCAACCAGTAAGGACGGGTTTTCATTTCATTTGCAGTCCCGTCACTGAAACAGTAACCATTTCATCCTCAGATAAAAAGAGGAGTCTTTCATTCTAACCATGGCAGGTGGTGCTAACAATTCCCAAAGTCCTCTTTCCTCTGTTGATGGACATCCCAGGAGAAGGCTGCTCCATCTCAGCCTCCCCCCAGGGTCCTTTGTCAATAATAGTATGATCCATAGGGTTTGCACTGCTGACCTAAATGCAAGTGTTTTCTCCATCCTCCTCCTTCTCTCCCTGTCCTCCTCATATAACCTCCTTAGCAGTTTTTTCCTCAGCCTCTGATCTCCATCTTTCAGGTATCCTAAGAACATGAGCCAAAGTTCTAGTTTTCACAAGAGATAAAAAGAAAAATATCCCCTGCCAGGAGAGGAAACAGGATGCTAAAGTGGTGCCTCATTCATCCCACATAAAATGCTTCTGTCTGGATCTTCTCCCAGAATCCTTGGGAGAAGGGGTTGCCGCCAGTGAGCTTTTTCAGATGGGGTTTGGCAAGTCTGGGATAGTCTTACTTCCCTCTGTGCTGTGGGAATACTAAGGCCAGATTGCAGGAATGCTGTCTCTTTGGGGTTTGCCCTCAAAATGCCTCTAGATGCTGAGGTTGGTGCCCTGGTGTGCTATCTGCCCATGGCTGGAGACGGCCAGACTCCACTCAGCTTTGTTGGGTGACTCAGTGCTTTGCTTGCCAAGGCCTTTTCTAAACTGTCCCTAATGCTCACAGAGACCACCTCTTTCTTTCTAGATAAACAGAAGCTGAGTTTAGTACCAGGGCACTTTTTCAAGCACTTGATCTTTTGGCTTAGAGAACTGATGCACTGTCTTCTTTACTCATTTAGCATCAAGTATTGTCATGGACTTCATAGCTTAGTATATATTCTGAAAATTTTTCTCATATTGGTAGGTGCTATTTTTTTTTCTTTTGGAAACAGGCATGGCTTCTAATTTTTTAAACCATGCACTGACTGGATAAACTCATTTTATACCCACTTTGAAGAATTAGAGT
Organism: Tamandua tetradactyla; assembly: GCF_023851605.1. Taxonomy (NCBI): domain Eukaryota; kingdom Metazoa; phylum Chordata; class Mammalia; order Pilosa; family Myrmecophagidae; genus Tamandua; species Tamandua tetradactyla. The sequence continues at coordinate 38,332,184 of NC_135339.1, read as the reverse complement.
GCAGAGATTCTCCAAGCATCAAACTGGAAAAATCTTATTAAAGTGCACATCTACTCATGTGCATTTACATTAGTACTCTATCAGTGTGGTGGAAATAAAGACCACAGACTTATACTTCTAAACTGGGTCTCTGCATCTGCAAACTGGTAGATAATATGCAAGAGGCTCTCAGTGACTCCTTGCTCTGGTTTGCTTGGTGTTTCAGAGTTACAAATGCACGTTTTGCCCTTTTCTGGTACTGGTTTAGTAGCTTGAGCAAAACCTTGAGGGAAAGCCTTACAATAACTATTTTTTGTTGTTGTTAGGGGTCTCCTCCAAATAACAGCACCACACCCCTGGGTTTTTTTTTGTTTTTTTTTTTCCTAAGCCGAGTATTCTAGTAACATGGGATTTTTGGGCAGGGGTGTTGTAATAAGTCGAGAGGATTTGGGCCAAGATTTTCTGATGTGGAGGGGTCTGGGGAGGTGGTGTGTGTTATTGGGCATTTCTGGCAGAGGAAAGACAAAGGTGGATCTCATCATTCCTCAGAAGCCCTGGCTGTCACGGTAAAAACCCAAATTCAAAGTAGCTTAAGCAATTAGAAGGGTACTGGGGGAAACAGTGGAAACACGTCTCTGAACACACAGGTCTTAGGAAGGGGAAAGAATCAGCGCAGCTTTGGGGACTAGAAGTGTAGCAAGCAGGCCCGTTTAGCCAAGCCACTTCCCTTTGGAAAGCCTCCCAGCCCCAAGGACAGCTGAAAGCACGTGTAGGCAAGATAAGAGGCGTCCGTAGGAGCCCCCTCCCCGATGATGACCGCTCATCCGCGTCTGTAAACTCAGTTTAGCAATCCCGGGTCTGAGCCCGCACATAGCCAATCATCTTCCTCGAGCATCACCAGTTATCATATTAGGAAAACCCTGTCCTAAACCAGCCATTGTCTACAAAATCTTGTATCAGCCCCTACTCGGGGGTCAGACTTTCAGAAGTGACTCGGCAGAGTCCTGTGGTCATAGACCAATAAAGCCTACTTCCTGAAACTTCCGAGCCTCGATCCGGTTAGTTCTGTTTCCGCATAAGGGACCTAGAGGCTTGCAGCCTCATTCCTGGTTACACGCTCCAGTCCTGTTTCCAGGTAAGGTTCCTGGAGGCCCTTGCAGAGCTTCGTTCTTGGCTTCGCAGTCCAGAAGGAGGGCAAAGTTGCCACAATTTTCTCAGTGGTTCGTGTTTCTACTTCTCTCTGTGGGCCAAAAGCTGCATATGCTTTTCTAGTGAGAAATTATTTTGTCTGCGAGGTGTGGAGAGGGTCATGTCCGTAAGCAGCCCCAACCCAATTTTCTAGCTTCAGGAATAGCGAACCTGTCCCAGTATTAGCCCCTGGCCAATCACTGAGGCAGGGAAGCCCAGATCCTCTGTGATTGGTCCACTTCTGGTCTGTCCATTGCCAGGCCAATCACCATAGCCCGCAAGTCAGGGTCACGAGGTCTCACGGGAAGATGGCTGTTCTCACGCTATGGTTTAAAGCAGTTTTCCCAGAAAAGAAGTAGTACTGTGCGGGTCTGCAGAAGACGGCTCAGGTGGTTCTTCTATGCTCAGGTGGTTCTTCTATGCTCAGGTGGTTCTTCTATCCGCAGGCTGCTCCTCAGAAGCATGCTCGTCATCTGTGCCTACCATTGTAGTCTCAAGCCTCTCTTTGCACCTTGAGCTTCAGCCATTCTGAGTGAATTTCAGTTCTTCAAGTCACTCACTGCAGTTCTGCACTGCCCTGTCTCATCTATTTAGCAAACTCCTGTTTAACTTTCAAGATTACATTTTGAGCTCATCTCGGAAAGACGTTCCTGGATCACCGTCCTTTCTCAGGCAAGTTCTTCGTCCTGTGCAGTGCCATTGGTTGTAGTTTAGATTATATAGTTCTTGGCACCCAGTCATAATTAATACAATTGTACAAACATTGTACAGTGTTTGCTTGCATGTTTTACTCTCTCCTCCAGACCGTGGCATTGACTGGGTTCTATTCGTCTTTGTACACAGAACCTAATACAGATCCAGGCACTTCGTCATGTTTGTAGAATGAGCAGGTGGATTAATGAATAAAGGAAAGGAAAGGAAAGGGAGTGTGGGAGGAACGAAAATCATTTCAATTTGACCAGGTTTCAATGTACTTTAGAGAAGAGATTAGGAAGGCTCCCAATACTTTAAACTCTGTATGTCAAAGCAGTTTGTATTTGAATCACTTTTGTAAATTGGAGGTGGTAGTTGTGGAGCAATCCTCAACATTATATTTAGGTTAATTAAGGTACCTGTAGCAGCTGGTATGCTGATGGGGGGAGGGAAACGGCCTTAGAACAGCTGAAAGATCTAATTGAGGATGAGAAAATTCCAGGGTTTCAGATCAAGGAGAGCAATGTTTTGCATTTTCTAGGGCAGTTCTGATTTTAAACATTCTATCCCATTGTCTCCTTAAATATAGTAGTTTCTGTTAGACCATTGTCCTGATATCTGGGTGGGAGATGTAACAAAAATTAATCTCTGTGTAATTGCTAATAGAAAAGAGAGGCAAGAAAGCCAGGCACATAGGGACTGAGGGGAATGATAAGGATTTCTCTTTATTTGAATCTTTCAGCCTAGTAGAATAATCTGATGATATGAAGCAGAGAAAAGTGGCAGACCTCCAGAACTCTGGAGACTAGCTGTGGCAAGGGCTTTTTTAAAAATGCAGTTTTATTGAGATATATTCACACACAATATAAACTATCCAAAGTATACAGTCAGTGGCTCACAGCATCATCATATAGTTGTACATTCAACACCACAATCCATTTTAGAACATTTTCATTACTCCAAAAAAAAGAAGTAAAAAGAAAACCTAAAACATCCCATCCTCATATCCTCCCCATTCTATATATGTGCATATGTATATAAATAATATATAAAATATATAATTTTTGTTTTTATTTTATTACTCATCTACCCATACATCAGGCAAAGGAAATGTCAATCACATGGTGAGGCAAGGGCTTTTGATGTCCACTGGGGCTGAAACTAAAGTAAAAGCTTTAACCAGGGTAAGAGAAAGAGAAATGTATTACTCAAATCTAAGAGAAATTCTTAAGCATCCAATGTTATCGTTTTAGGATAAATCATCAGGGTATCATATTTTATTGAGGCTCTTGATACACTAAATAAATTTTCTTCTTAACTGAGAAAAGTCTATTCCTCTCTCCTTCAGTCTGTGTTATGGGAAGCCTGGCCCCAAAATCAAATAATTAATTCCCACTTGTTGATACTGATTTTTAATTTTTTTTGGAAAATAGAACAGTGGTCCCCAATCCTTGATGATCTTTCAAATCTACTGCAAGATGCTCCATCAGTATGCCATCACCCAATCTGGTAATTGATTCTAATTTGGTAGCTCTGGAGTCGGGCCTGTGTGAAAGCTTTTTAAGAAAAGTTTCCCAGAACTTCAGATTTAGAGGACTCGTCATCCTCAGGGTATGGTTTGATCCAATCCCATCAGAATCACATGGGTGCGTACCAGAGAGCAGATTCACGGAATATATAGGCCCTGCCTGGGTCTTTTGAATTAGAGCCCCTGTAGGGAGAGGTCAGAAATCTTCACTTTTAATTTTTCCCAGATGACTTTCATGCACACCAATGTTTGAGATCCACTGTGTAAACAATATTAGTCATAGCCTTGCCACGATTAATTGGTTTCTAATTTAGAATAAATAAACCATTTTTATTTTGTAGTGACTGTAGGTATTTGCCTTGTAATGTATGTATAATATCTTGATTAACCTGAATGCTCAGAGAATTGGGAATTTTAGTTAATTTGATTTTATGGCAAATTCATGCTTGACTAAATGTAGAAGAGGTTCCATCTTTTAATCATCTGTGAAAGTGAGCAAAGTATACCCAAATGAGAACATTTTATTTATTCAGAGCTTGCTATAGCAAGGGAGTTAGCTGCCATCACTTACATTTGGCAGACTCACAAGGGAGGCAGGGGAGTGGGAAAACTTTATGTTGGAAAACTCAGTTAAAAAAAGTGCAAAGCTCCTAACTCTCTTGATTCATTCTTTCTTCTCTGTGTCGTCACGGTCACTACCTATATGCAGGACATAAGTATTTCTTCCTAACTGGTTTCCTACTCCCAACATTTTCTCTTCTAATACATTTCCTACATTACAACTAGAATGGTCTTTCTAAAAAAAAAACATGTTCTGGTCAATTCCATGTACACATGTTTCTTAATTGCCCTTGAAAGAAAGTACACATTTGCCCATCTCTTTTTATAATCCACATCATCGCCACTAAACCATTTGCAGTACAGGATGATTCCATGATTCTATCACCTTTAGGCCTTTGTGCCCCATATCCTTTGCCTAAAATGCCTTTTCAGACCCTTTCCCCATTGCTAATTTCTACTCGTTCAGATCTCAAATTAGGTATCCCCAAGGGTAACAGTCTACAAACCTCCTAGTTTTGTATGTGCAATATAACTAGCAGCCACACCTGGCTGTTGAATACTTGAAAGGTGGGTCTGCTGAATTGAGATGTACTATAAGTATGAAATATATACCAGATTTTGAAGGCTTAGTATGAAAAAAGTAATGTGAATATCTTATTAATAATTTTTATATTGGTTGCATGTGAAATAACATTATTTTGGATAATTGGGTTAAATAAACTCCATTACTGAAATTAAAAAAAAAATGGGTAAAGGACTTGAATGGAAATTTCTCCAAAGAAAACCTACAAATGGCCGATAAGTGCATGAAAAGATGCTCAACTTCATTTACCATTAGGGAAATTCAAATCAAAACTGCCAAGGGATACCATCTCACACCCACTAGAATGGCTATTATTTAAAAAAGGAAAATAATGAGTGCTGATGGGGATACACAGAAATAGGACTCTTAGTGCATTGTTTAAGAGAATGTAAAACGGTGCAGCTGCTGTGGACAACAGTTTGGCAATTACTCAGAAAGTTAAGCATAGAACTACCATTTGATTTGGCAGTCCCACTGTAGCTATATACCTAAAAGAATTAAAAGCAAGGAGTAGGTCAGATATTTGTACACCAATTCTCCTACCAAAATAGTTCCCAATAGCCAAAAGGTAGAAGGAACCCAAATGTTTATCAGGAGATGAATGGACAAAATGTGGTCTATACATACAATGAAATATACTTACCTTTAAAATGGAATGAAGTTCTGATACACAGATGGACTTGAAGATATCATGATGAGTGAAATAAGTCAGGTACAAAGGGATGATATTATATGCTTCTGCTTATATGAAATAGTTAGGATATGTGAACTTAGAGACAGAAAGTAGAATATAGTTACTAGGGGGCAAGAATGGGAAGTAATGCACAGTGGGGGTAGGGTTTCTGTTTGGAGTGATGGAAAAGTTCTTGTAACAGATGTTGGTGAGGGTAGCACAATATTACAAGTGTGATTAATTCCACTGAATGTGTGCTTGAGAGTAGTTGAGATGGGAAAGTTTATGTTGTGTATGTTTCCACAATTCTGAAAAGAAAACAGCTGAAGAGACAATGACAATTAAATGCAATACATAATCCTGGACTGGAAATAATAATGGAGGAGAAAGGGCTCAAAAGGACATTATTTGGACATAAGAAAAATTTGGAATATAGACTGTAAACGTAATATCAATGTTAAATTTCTTGAACTTGTTAAGTATATTTAAAGTGTTTACATAAATGAATGTCCTTATTTTTGGCAAATATGCATGCAAGTATTATGTACTTAAGAAGGATGACGTATACAGCCTACCCTCAAATGTTAGAAAATAAATAAATGTTTAGAAAATAGGTAGGTAGGTAGATAGCTGGATTGATTGACAGAGTTATAGAACAAATGTTGCAAAATGTTAAACTGATGGATCTGGGTATCATGGTGGGTGGTATGTTGGGGTTCTCTGTAAGGGTTTTGTATTATTTTTGCAGCTGCCCAATAAGTTTGGAATTATTTCAAAATAAAATGTTTAAGAAGGAAAAAAAGCAGAAGATTTCAGGTATGCTTTGTTGGAGGCTATAGGCATGGAGAGGCAGGAGGCTGGCTAACTAGAAGCTGGGCATCCTATCTGATGGGTTAGGGGAACAAATTTGGCTTTTTCTGGTTGGTCTTAAATTAGGAGGGGTATGTGTGCAAAAATGTGGAAAGCTGTCAGGTATTGATCAAGTCTTCGATATTTTGTGTCAGTTGTTACAGGGATTGTAGTTTGATATTTCAGGGTGTTAACATAAATAGTGGCCAGCTCCTGTACTGATTGTTGTGGACAGTTTTCTTTCTGATTACTGATGCTAGTGGGAAAGAGTTTCCTGCTCCTTGCCCATTTTTTATATTCAGTCTCTCCTATGAATTCTGACATTTCTGAGAAGGCGAGTACTACAGGCTAGGGAGCTATGTTTTTATTTGCATGTAAGAACCCATGAGCGTCCCCAAAAGACCATCCCAATTCAAGAGAAATTGAAGAACCCACACTTGATCCAAAGGCAATGAGCTGATACCAGAGGGAAGGCAGACATGGAGAGATGGTAGTAAAAATAACTTTATCCACCAGAAATGAAAACTTTGAGAGTATTTAGGTACAATGTAGATGAAATGGACAACTTCCTAGAAAGGCATGAACAACCAACATTGCTTGAGTAGAAATAGATGACCTCAACAAACCAACCACAACTAAAGAAATTGAATCAGTCATTAAGAAGCTCCCCCAAAAGAAAAGTCCAGGACCAAATGGCTTCACATGTGAATTCTACCAAACATTCAAGAAAGAATTAGAACCAATCCTGCTCAAACTCTTCAAAAAAATTGAAGAGGGAATGCTATCTAACTCATTCTATGAAGCCAACATCACCCTCATACCAAAGCCAGACAAAGATATTACAAGAAAAGAAAGCTACAGACCAACCTCTGTAATGAATATAGATGCAAAAATCCTCAGCAAAATTCTTGCAAATCGAATCCAGCAGCACGTGAAAAGAATTATACACCATGACCAAGTAGGATTCATTCCATGTATGCAAGGATGGTTCAACATAAGAAAATCAATTAATGTAATACACCATATCAACATATCAAAGCAGTCAGTATCATAAACCAAACATGAAGAGGAATGATTTCCCGTGGTCAGATGGCTGGGGAAGTGTATACTATAGCACAAGAGGAATTGTGGCTTCTGCTTGACCCGTTTTCCCTGAAAGGGAGAAATGGAAGAGGACTCACATGTGTGAGAAGAAAGTCCTGCAACTAGAATTTCTGAGTGGAAGAACAAGTGATCCCCTCCTAATGCTGAAAGGATAATATTCTTCTCAGCACATGAAATGTAAGTGCTGGGGACTCCCTGAAATCAATTGGCGGGTTTTGGAATGGGTGGTTTTCTGTAGATTTCAGATGTACATGGAACTGAAGAAACATTCTTTGCTACTGTTTAAGGAAATAGGGATTTCCTTTGTTGGAACTCTTTCTAGGATGCATTTGATCGTGCTCCTGTCACAGTAATTGGAGTAAGAGAAGGTCAGCTTGCAGTGATAAGGCAGAGCACTAGACTGTCCGTCAGAAGATCTGTGTCTAATATGCTTGGGTCATTCTCTGCTGGAGAGAGCTTGAGCAAGCTTAGTTCCCTTCCCAATTTATTGCATAGAGTTTTGGGATGATTAAATCCAATAATAAATTGGCAAATGCTATATAAATATAAGGTGGGCTGATAATTGAATTTGCTCCTAATTGAGGAATCTTGGTAATTAGTGAAGAGTTATTTAGAACAGTTGTTCTGGGGGCTGTTCATATGAACCTGTAGGACTTTATTAAAGTGTGTCTGGGACCAGACCCTGGATGTTCTGATATGGGGGGAGGGAAGGCATTTGTATATATATTTAAGATTCTTTGGATGATTCTTAGGGATGCCAGAAATTGAGAACCACTGGTTTAGGGTGGAGGTTGGTGGCAACCTGAGTTTTGACTCTGTCCCCAACAAACATGTTTGTATTGTGGGAGGAAGCTCAGCAGGCTCCTGCAAAGGTCAATAAATGCTCCGTGTCTCATTTTCCCCATTTGTAAAACACAGAAGTGAACTAACCAGTGAATGTCTACCTTTTAAAAGCACAGGTTCTTTTATTCAAGAAGATTCTTACTAAGGTGCTTTAGCATGGAAAACAGAAAGAAGCAGAGCTGCTTTGATATCTGCTCAGCAGTACCCCAGGGGATTCTGAAAACTACTGACCCCATGTTCGATCACAGCCCTTCTAGCACTAAAATTCATCATGAGGCACAGGAAATTTACATTTATTTGTGCAGGTTCTATTTAGGAGGCTGGAAGATTCATGGTATGTATAGTCTGAGAACTGTGAATTAAGGCCAGTAGGCAGACTGAGCTCAACTTTTGTGTTTGCTCTCTTATCCTTTCCCTGCCTTGCCCTGCCCTATTTCCCAGGCTCCCTTGCCAACTGATTTGCGGCTCAGTTTGGCCAAAAAGATGTACTGGCTGGAGATGGGAGGACAGGAGAAAATATAAACCAGGGCATTTTAACCCTTCTTTCTTGCAATAGGTAATGTGTTTGGTACACAGGGCCATCTCCCCCATCATTCCAGAGCCAGCCTGCTCCAATAACACCCTTCTTCCCACTGTCTCTAGGGTGGTGGCAGCTTCCTGCTCTTGCCAATCTCTGTTGCCTGCCCCCACTCCCTTTGGTCTTTCCACATCTCTGTAATCAGGTTCTTTACTATAATGAGTATTAATTTCTTTCTCTTGAACTACCCGTCGAGGACTCTTTTACTGATGAAATCCTGACTGATCACGTTGTGTTGGGATTGCATCCTGGAGAACCTGGGAAAACGTATTAAGTAGTTTGCATTTTATTTTATGCCTAAATGTTGGTAACTTTGCATTTAAGGAAAATATAGTGATCCCAGTGTAGATGCCCCGTTAGAAGTACGAATGAGAGAAAATGAGGGACAGATGTTACTGATCATAATACAATGCAACTGTTTGACTATGTAACTTCATCATAAAATGTTTTGTATATTTTTCTGCTATGTCTTTTCTCAGTGAAGGTCTTGTTTCTAGCTCCCATTTGCTGGTGGGAGTGGGCAGGGAGGAATTCTATTCCCAGATAACCTTTGGCTGCCTGATCAACTGTTCTTTTTTACTTTGACTTTTAAAAGGAAGGGTCAACGGCAAGATGAAAATGAAGTGAACTGACTCACTAAAGGAATTCCATGGAAACAGAGGTGACAGTGGGTTAAGAAGCATTTTTAAAAATATTTGCTTATCCAAGAGAAATGAAAACATATGTCCACACGAAGACTTGCACCCCAATATTCTTAGCAGGTTTACTCATAATAGCCCCAAATTGCAAATAACCAAAATGCCCATCCACTGATGAATGGGTGGACAAAATGTGTATATCCATCAGTAATAAAGAAAAACTATTGATACATTCTGTAGGGGTCAGTGAACTTCAGACACATATGCTAGGTGGGAGAAGCCAGACCACAGAGGCTGCATGTTGTATGATTCCATCTGTATTAGGAAAGGCAACTCTCTAGAGACAGAAAGTTGATTTTAGTGGTTGCCTGTCTTGGGGTGGGTTGGGGAATAGGTATAGGGATTATCCCAAAATGTGGGCATGAGAGATCTTATTGAATGATGGGAATATTCTAAAACTGGTTTATGGTAATGATTGACCTACTTGGGAAATTTATAAAAAACATCATTAAATTGTACTCTTGAAATGGGTGAATTATATGATATATAAAAGATATTTCAGTAAAGTTATTTTTTGAATGGAGAGAGGTTATAGGCAGCAGCACTATTATTAATCTAGTCTCTTTAGATACCAATTAATTATTTTGTCACTTTCAGCTACTTTATCCACATATCTACATAGTTTTCATCACAAAAGTGAAAGCTTTGCTGAAGTCTAAATAGATTATTATTGCTTTGATACTCTAATACATCCATTCAGTTCTGTTAAAGAGAGGCAACATGGTCTGATGTGGTTCAAACTTTTATAAATGTGTACTGATGAAAACATGATTTGTCTTGGAGTGTCAAGACTTTAAAACTCACACCATTATCTAGGCCTAAAATGTCCAGTTCCTCCCAGAGGTTTGATGAAATATTAACTGGTGCCAGACAGTCTGTGCTGAGTAGTTTGGAAGAGAATGCTTGTCTTTGTGCTCTGTACCCAATAGCTGGGAAATAGGTGATAAACAAATGCTTTAGAAATCATTTCTGCTCAACATGGTAATAGCTTTAATTCTTGTGATCTGACGAACAAGAAGCCCTGTTTATCTTGCTGCTTTGTGCCAAAAAGGTGCTTGCTGTGAAAGGCTGCTGCTCATAACAACGCTCAGTGACTCACATAATAATCTATTGATTCTTCTCATACTGGGTTTGTCATTACCTCCAGATTAAAGCCCCCTGTTATGATTTCAGTGTTCACAGATCTGCCATCAACAGCCCACTCAATATGGGACCACAATCTTTGAAATGACTGAGTTGGATATTTCATTTCTTAGGTTTTTTTTTCATTCTTTCATACTTTTGGTCTAGCAGGAATAAAGAAAAATAGGCTTCCACCTCTCCATACCCAAGCCTGCACTTTGGTTTGGTTAAAAGAAGGGAGATTACACTCGGCCATAGCTCTGTTGTCATTAATTAGGAAAAATTACTGGACCTTATGTTTTTCATCTAGAGAACTGAGACTCTTTGCAGTACCTTTCTCCAGCACAGCCTGCTTGTGAAGAGGAGATGTAATAGATGCAAACATCTTTTAAAAATATTTGCTGGAGGAGAGATTCAGGGACATTTTGATTAGGGGATGAAATGATGCTAAATTTCAGACCTCTTGGGAAGTATAGGAGAAAAGCACACTACAGAATTAACCTGAAAGAGCTACATTACTCTCAGATGCTGAAAACTCTTTCTTGGTGATACTTGCTCTGGGAACTTTGCAGATGATGGGGGTAATTGGATCTTGAAAGAACTGACAACAGATGCCTCTACATCACCCTCCAGCCATATATTACTCCCACCAGCAAAGAGATACCCATCTGAGATCTAATTCCTCTCTTCTGTAGTCTTCTCCATTGCCATTCCCTTGCCCTGCCACATCTAATATTCTTTTCATTGATGTGTAACAGCAATGCTTGTTCTCATGGAGCTGTTCCTTCTGAGCTTGCTCGCAAGAGACAAAATCAAGACAGAAAATGGCCTCTTCACTGGAGATGAAAAGGAGCTGCTCTGATGAGAAAATCTGTTCCCAGCTCCTGCAGCTAAAATTCCCCTCTTATGCCTTTGGTTTTCTTTATTGTGTGCCGCCAGAAGCAATTCCTCCTTCACAATGCAATACACACAATAGAGAAAATATTGTTTCTATAACCTGATTTGGGTGAATGTGATCAGAGTGGAGTAAATGATCCACACAGGGATAAGTCCTGCCTGATTGCTGTGACACTAAGATTTCATCACCTGTCGTGTCTTTGTTATTGCGGGAACTGAAAGGTCTGTTATATTTTAGAACATTTGGAAGAAAACAATCATTACCTGTGTATCAACTTGTGCAGGAGCCATACCTGTTATGCGTGAAAACAGAGTGACTAGGAGGAAGACAGAGCAGAGAGCATGCTAGGAAGTTGATGAACTCCATGGCTCGGGTACTGAGCCTACAGCAGAGGCACTGGATTCTTCTGAGACAGATGGGCCTCTTCTAAAGAGTGCATTAACATCAGTGCGAACTGATGATCATGGTTAAGAAGCAGACAACGTGAATCAGAGGCAGAGCAGCACAACAAAGAACCAGTGTGAGACAAAATGTTGATAGCCACTCAGAGCTGTGCACTTCACTAACCTGTTCTCAGAGTGATTGGTTACTGATTTCAGAGCCATGTAATAATCCTGGCTACCTATCATCCCAATAATTGTCTGTGGACACATAAATACCTGCAATTAGATTAATGACTTACAAATCGATAAATAATTCATCCAGTGTTGATTTAATGTTTCTCAGCAAATCTTTTTTATTCTTTTTGAGGATGTCACTTTTTTCCTAAAAAGTAACATCATGGGTGGGCCACAGTGGCTCAGTGGCAAGAACGCTTGCCTGCCATGCTAGAGGACCTGGGTTTGTTTCCCGGTGCCTGCCCATGTTAAAAAAAAAAAAAAAGTAACATCATCTTCTCATTGAAAGAAAAAAGTCATACAATGTGTGAACAAAGATGCTAACTCATGGACCCAAAAGAAACTGTAATAATTTGATGATCTTAGTTCATAATTATTGATTTGTTTATTCATTCATTCATTCAACACACACTATAGAATGATAGTTCTGTTCATACCTAGAAAGATCAAGAAATGCCCTTGGAAGTTAGGCAACACCGTTTTGGCAAGATGGCACTGTAGAAAGCTTGCTGGTTGACTGCCAAGGCTTCCATCCCTTTCTTCACCTGTCCCATTCCATCTTCTCTCTCACAGTTTCTCAAATTCACCTCTAGTCCAGGAAGCCATGCGTATTCTCCCTCTTCACCTTTCCTCTTATAATCCCTCAGCCTCATATGCCTTACCAATTCTTTGTTTCTCTTAATTCTCTCATTGAAAGATCTACCTCAAGTTTTGCATCCTTCAAGACATTGCTGTCTTTTGGCAATACTTGGCACTGTTAGTTTTGTCTTTGGTTAATAAGAATTTTGTTAGTATGTGACTTTGGTAGACAAATAGGTTATGGTTGAAGGAATGCAGGAATCTTAGCCTATTATGCTGTCCAACTACCTAGGAACACCTCTGACGTGTCACAGGGATCTGTGGCATAGCAGTTTTCCCACCTTCAATCCATTCTCTTTCCCAGTTCTGTTCTTCTTCCTTTGTTACACTTCTCACTGTTATGCCACCATTGGAGTAGAAACTGCAGGTTATCCTTTATTGCTGTCTCTCCCTCTCATTGTAACAATTGTGAAGTATGATTTTCCCTCCTAAATACCTTTAGAACTAATCTACTTTTCACCACTACTTCTGCTACCATTCTTGTGCTGCCACCCTTTCTTACCTAAATTATTCTAGTGACCTCCTGACTATGGTCTTGTCCTTTGATTCTTGCTGCATTCTGTAACTAAGATGATTTTTCTTAAATTCTGATTTCTGTCACTTCCCTCCTTATAGCTTTTATTTTATTCCCTTTGACTCTTAGGATAAAGTTCCAACCATCTCACAGTCCTTTCATGATTAGGTCACTTCCTAGTCCTCCATCCTCATCTCTTTCTAGTCTCTCACCTTGAACTTTTTCTCCAGCCAGACTGAACTATTTGCACAATGTATTAGACTCTCTGTTGCTGCTGGACCTTTGCAGATGCTGGTTCCTTTGCCTTGGATGCCTTTCTCCCATGCTTTTGCTCCACTGTTCAGTGCTTGTTTTGGGGGATTTAGCTTAGACATCATTTCCTAAGAAACTTCTATGACTCCAGTGTTGCTTCTGTGTACTTTCCTAACATCTTGGCTTATTGTGGCACTTGTCACACTATATCATATTGATTTGGCTTCCTTGTTCATCTTCCTCCCTCCTCTTTGAAAGGTGGGGTTGAGTCATAGTCATCTTTGAAATCTAGTGCAAACTCCCATCCCTGGGGTAGAGTAGTTGCTCAATAATTAGTGGATGAATGATAAATCCATTGTTTTAAACATGAACTGAGCCCAGCCTAGGCATGCAGCTTCTGTGGCTGCTGCCCAGGTACTGGGGTTTCCAATGTAGGGTTCTCTGCAGGCTCAGCCACTCCTGCCAGCCAACACCGTGCCCTGCCCTGCTTTGGGCCACAGACCACCATTGCCCGCCCAGACTACACTGTGGAGTGTCCCCAAGCAGAAGGAATAAATTCCAATGAATGTGAAAACACATCTAGAAAAAAGAAAATGTTAAAGGAATTTGGAGCCAATGTAATGGATTTCTCTGTTAGAAATGTCATTAGCAACTGTAGTTATAAAAGATGATTATGGGAGGCTCATGCAGAGGATAGAGGGGCAAGGACAGAATCATCACCACTGGCTGAAGAAGCATCAAGAGAGGGAGGTCCTGGTTGCAAAAGCTAGAGAATTGAGATTCAGATGACCAGAGACCATCCAGCTAGTGCAAACAGCCTAACATACCCATTTCTAAATGGAAGCCCAGAGCTCTCAGGAATGTACAGACAGGGAGACAGAGACAAGGAAGTAAGCCAAGCTGCATTCCTTGAATGCGCTACCCTTAAGTACACTGCCCCACACCGCCCTCACCTCACACACCCACCCCACACAAATGCCTGCCCCACCCCACCTCTCCCACACAAGTGCACAGTCTTGCCCTGCCCCTCCTGAGACCCACACATCTGCGCTCAGCCCCTTGACCCCCACCTCCCCCTCCCTGCCTGGACTGCGGCTGCTCACCTTCATGCCCAGGCCACACCGACCTCTCGCACATATAGTCACACAACTCCGCTCTGTGCATGTATGTATCAACATCTGGCCCCACAGATCCATGGATGCACAAGCATGCACCCCAGCCATACCCCCAGCTCTGGTTAAGTGCTGACCTGTGCATCCAGGCCACACCTGTCTCCAGCCCGCATAAGCACAACCCTGGCTTGCTGCCCCTGAGCTCTGCACAGGTGCACACCACGGCCCTGCACTCCAGACCCACACCCGCACAAAGCCACATCCTCCCCACTGGGTGCTCAGGTATTCGTGCACTGACCACCTGACCCCTGTACTCCAATCCCCTTCCCCGCACATGTGTACACCATTGCCCCACACCTTGGCACAAGTATCCTGCTCCAACACCTGGCAAGTGCTCATGTGAGCATCTGTGCTACATAACCCCTGTCCCTGCCCTACATGTGTGCATCTCTGCCTTAACCCTCTGTACCTGCACACCCACGCCGGTGCCCTGTGCACCTGACATCACCTGCCCCGGTCCATGTCCTTTAACCCCTGTGACCTGTGTCCCACGCCTACACACTTGCACCTGTATCCCAGCTCCCCGACCCCTCCCCCTGTGCCTTGCCCTCCCTGTGCCCTGACCTCTGTACCCAGTACACCACATCCTGATGCCATTGACATCCATTCTCCATGTGCCCACTGACATCCTACCTACCTACGAGCCCCCATGCATCTGTACTGCCTACCCCATCCACCTCCTACTGAGCACTACCTCTGTGTCCCGCACGCTGTGCCCTGCTCCTGCACTCTCAGGCTTGCCTGAGCTGTGCCCCACCCCCACAGATCCTGTATCACAACTCCACAGCCCCATGACCCACACTCCATGCTCACAGGCACAAGCTTAGTGTCCCTGACTCGTGCCTATACATGCACCGCAACCTATCACCACAATGTTGTGCCCTACCCCATGCCCCACATCCTGCTTCATGTCCATTCTGCAGATACAAAGCTTTAGACTACTGAAGGAAATCAACTTCCAAAGTAATCTATCAAGATATTTAAGATGAAATGAGGCCCTGAGGCACATGACAAGATGTATGAGCCCTGAGTTCATAATGTTGAGTGAAAGAAGCCAGACACAAAGGGATAGATTCTGAATGATTTCACATTTGTGACAATGGTGAAGTAGCTTCCAGCTTTTACCATGAGAAAATCATTTTCTGAGAGCTGCTAAAAACCTGAAGTTATCCTAATAGACTGCAGACCTATAAGCATACAAAGAAAACAAGGCAAAACAAAGTAAAATGATTATTGTTGAATGCCGAAAAAAATGATTATGGAATCATTGATGCACCTCAAGTAAATTCAGAGTGGTCAAGAAAATGAACGAAACAGAAAGAGGAAAAAGAAGAGGGGGAAAAAAAAGCTGAATGATTATCAACCCAACTGCATGGTGAGGTTCATGTGTCAACTTGGCCAGGTGATGGTGCCCAGTTATCAGGTCAGGCAAATGCTGGCCTGTCAGTTGCTATGAGGACATTTTATGAACTTAAATCATGATCATATTGGCTGCATCTGCAGCTGATTGCATTTGTAATCAGTTAAAGGGGTGCCTTCTTCAATGAGTGATGCTTAATCTGATCACTGGAAGCCTTTTAAGGAGGATTCAGAAGAGACAGTCACTCTTCCTGCTTTAGTCAGTGAGCCTCTCCTGTGGTGTTCATCCAGACCCTTCATCAGAGCCACCAGCTTCACAGCCTGTCCTACAGATCTTGGACCCTTACCTTTCCACAGTTGTCCAGCCAGCCTCTCCTGAGCATTCATTAAGGACCTTCATCGGAGTTGCCAGCTTGTGGCCTGCCTTACAGACCTTCGACTCTCCATTCCTGCAGTTACATGAGACACTTTTATAAATTTTGTTTCTACAGATATTTTCTGCTGATTCTGTTTCTCTAGAGAACCCTAGCTAATACACCAACTGCTCCCTATCTATTCTGATCATCAACAAAAAGAGATTACAAGCAGAAAAAGATCCTGCAGAATGCAGTCGTGCAAGATAATCAACTGGCCAAAGCCATGGTTGGTGAGAGTACCTTTCATATTACCCTGCTTGTGATGTTGTTACTAAACAAAGACGAAGTAAGCATTGATACTGATGCTTTTTTGGAATTAAAACCATTCATACAAGAAATCCTGCAAGAAAAGCATTTGACTTTTCCCTTTCAAGGGATTGAAACTTTTGAAATTAGATTGGATTTGTGAAGCTTACGGAAGGAGATCACTTAAATCCACTTTTGGATGTAGGAGGTAAAACAATAACACAACCAATTGAAATCTCATTTTTTAAAGAAGCAGCATTTTTTCAACTTCTGGTATAGAGATTTAACGTCTGTTAATTTTGGGGAGCCAGTATATCCTCACTTTGTAATTTTATAAGTGAGCTGCTTTGTATATCCTGGCATAAGTAAAGAAGCCAAATAAAAAGCCTGAAAAGTTAAAACAAAACAAAACTGAGATATTGTAATACCTAATACCTCTAGTAAATTACCTAACATGGGGAAATGCTCCGTGAATACCAATTGCCTTCTTTTTCACCATCCTATTAGATTGCAGTCTTCTCAGGGGCAAGGATTTAGCTACCTTCTTCCTTGTGCCCTACTCAGTACGTGGTGCAGTGTGACAGAGACCGTGTGGCCTTCCCATACAGCCACATGCTCCTTACCAGTTTCCACCTTTCCTGACATTTAGGGTTAGGGTCTTATAGTAGATTCTGCTCAGCATGATATGGATAAAAGTGATATTAGTAAATGCATCCTGCAGAGCCTTCTAAGTGGTTCTTGTCCTGCCATTGCAGCCTGGAGGGTTACATATCACAGAGTGAATAGCTACAAGATGAAGGAGGACCACCTGACCTGTATAGGACTTTACATGGGTAGGAGATAAACCTTTACTATGTTAGTCACCAAGGTTTATGGGGAAGGGGAGGAGAGGGATATTTATGACCACAGCAGAGCCTAGCCTATCTTGACTCAAAGCAACGTGGATATATGGGAGGTGGTGAGAATCATCACAAGAAATTGAATCATCACAAGAAATAAAGACATCAGAGAGTCCTGAATGGATAAAGACTGAGAAATACAGGCATCTTTATATTTCCTTCTGGCACGCTTTGCTAGTTTTAAAAAGTGTCTGGGGCTTGAATGTTTTGATTGAGAAGCTGCCCAGCTAAGACAGCTGCCTTGGTGTGGATGTCTCACCATGACACTGAGGATTGATCCACGTGCCTGAGCTTTAAAAGAAATTAGTTCACTGGGACTAAATCTAATTGAATGCTGCCTGTTTTGCCTTTCTCTTCTCTCTGTAGGTGAAAGGAGTATAATCAAATATATTTTTCTAAGAAATTATGGTTATGCTGCAGTGCTTGCCATAAAGTTAATAAGGATAGTTAATTAAGACATTAAAATCTAAAGCCCACTAATTATCTGGATTAATTATAAAGTAAATGTCCAATAAGCTAGAAAATAGAACATCACAAATAACATGTGCACATCGATCAGGCATTCTCTAGTAATACAATTAAAACTTCACAGTGTAAACAGTACAGCCACTTGTTACTTAAATATGAATCTGAAGTTTGAATAGGACATAAACCCTCAGGACAGTTGGACAAAAGTGCTGGTGCTTAATTTGTGAATTGGATCCACCTGATTTGACTATCATATATTCCTGGGGTGAAAAAGGGGACTTATTGATCACAGTGATTCATTAAAGCTGAGAGAGTAAGAATCCTTAGCTTAAATTTATTATGATTGACTCATAAAGGGCAAACATGAGTGTATCCTGCTGAGAGTTCTCATTTTTAGTGAGAATAGGACTGTAGCAATTCTTATCAATCCAACTGTTTTCCTCTAGTCTGTTCCCCTTCCACATACATAGATGCCTATTCTATGCCTTTCCCATCTCCTCAACCTCTAACACCTCCTCATCCTTACTCTCAGCTGACGACAGTGCTTCTTATTTCACTAAGGAAACAAAAGCAATGGCAAGAGAATATCCACACATTCTACAACCACCCTTATACAGCTACCTGCATTTGTGTCCATTTACTCTGCCTTTTCTCTTCTTGCTGTGAATGAAAGATTTGAGCTCCTGTACTTATGCATGAGATCCCAGGCCCTCTCACCTACTCAAGGCCTTGTTCTAGAAATTCTTTTCTTCATCTCTGCCACAGTAGATTTTTCCTCTCTGCCAGATCATTCTTACCAATACAACAATATCAAGGATTGTGAAGTACCTGAGGTTTTATTCTGCTTGTGAACCAAAGTTACCCTGCTGCATGGCAGAAACCATGAGACTCCTGGGTCAGAGACAAAGAAATTTATTATTTCCAGCAGTAGCAGCAGCCAGATGATCAACATTTTGTTCTGCTGGATTCCCAAGCTCCATTTCCCACAGTGTGATTTGAATAGGTCAGGTGACACCTGCATACATAGTGCATTATGTTAACAGGAGAGGAACCCTGAGTTTAGGGAAATAAAGTCTTATGTTTTACTGGAAAGTAAGCATGTGTGAACTTAGAGGGAAATACTCTGTTTTCCAAGGCTGTTCACTATATTAACAACCTTGGAAGGATAGTCTAGAATGATCCAAAAGCAGTCAATGTCTACTTATAACACCTGCAAAAATATGAGAGAGATGAGCGAAACTATCTTCCAACAAATATACTGTAGTTTCTCCTTATTTTTCTAATAATTAATTTTTTTTAAAAAGACCCTCTTTTTTGACAATCATATCCTTCCTGGCTAACACCCCTTTTCTCTACCTTTTAGAGCAAAAGATTTGTTTATAATCATTTTGTAACCGCTTACTCAATTTATCTCCTCCTCTTCTTTTGAATACACTACAGTCAGGCTTTGGTCCCTACACTTTGAGGAATGGCTTTGTCAAAGCCACCAGTGATCTCTGTGCTGCTAGATCTGAAGCTTAATTATCTGTTCATTCCTGACCCATCTTCAGAATTTGACAGAGCTGATGGCTCCTTCCTCTTTGAAACATGTTCTTTCCTTGGATTTCAGGAGAACAGTATTCTGTTGTTTTCTGCCTCACCTACATCTTCTTAGTTTTATTAGCTCATTTTTTTTTTGTTTCCCATCATGCTGGAGTGCCTCCAAGGCCATAATTACACATACTAGAGCTTCTTATCTTTTCTATCTACCTTCACTTTGGATATTCATCAGTGAGCTGATGACTCTTCAGTCTACGCCTCCTCCTCTGAAATGCTGACTGATATCTCTATCTGCCTATTCCACATTTCCTCTTGGGCCTCCTAAAGATCTCAAACTTAATGGTACAAAGCTCCCAAACATCTCATTCCTAAACCTGCCCTCTCATATAATTTTGCCCATATCCAACAGCAACTCTATTCTTCCAGTTGCTTAGGTCTAAAACCTTGACATGACCCTGGCTTCTTCTCTATATTTTATAGTCCACATTTCATCATCAGCAAATTCTGTTGACTGTTCCTTCAAAATAACTCTAGATTCCAACCACTCCTCACTACCTTCACTTCATTAAGCCACCATTATTTCTTTTCTGACTTATTGTAAGGGCCTCCTAAATGGGTGCCTTGCTTCCATTATTGTTCCCGTACAGTCTATTTTCAGTGCAAAAGATCTTGTTAAATCATGGTCATCATTTCATCCTTCCTACTTAAAACTTTCAAATGGATTTCTATTGCTTTCAGAGAAAAAGCTAGTTTTTACAGGGCCTTCTACTACTTAACCCTTACTGACTGTATCCCAGCTTCATTGGCCTCCTGTTTCTCAAACATCCCTTCCATGCTTCTGGATGACCTTCATACTTATTCTTCTCTCTGCCTACTATGCTTTTTCTCCCAGATATTTTCATTGTTTCTTCCCTCATCTCTTTTATAGATTGGCGTAAATGTCACATGAACGTCCAATTGTAAATTGTAGGTATACCTCCATCCCTAAACACTCCCTATACACTTTCTAGCCTTTTTATATATAGCATTTCCTGACACCTGGTCTAACAAATAATATTACTTATGTATTTGTATATGTAAGTATTATGCATTTACTGTAAGTAAAATGTTAACTCTGTGCCCTTTGGATTTTTGTCTGTTTTCTCCCTGATGTGTTCCCAATGCCTAGAACAGTACCTGGCATAGTCGGTATTGTTGAATCTATGAATGAGGGTATCTTTCTCCTAAGGTTGGAAACTGCAGGGCTGTTGAGGATTCTGAAGCCAGGACTGTTGATATCGGGGGCCAGAAGATCCAGGGGCACCAAATCCATGGGAGTGTTTAGAGTCAAAATGTCCAGGGGGATATGTGAAGTTGTTATGCCAGAGAAGGAGATCCAAATGGGTCCTCAGACTTAAAGAGAAAAGAGGGTAGTGATATGGAGTACTGGGGGTGGAGCTGGGGAGCAAGGGCCAGCAGAGAAACACACAGAGCATTGGAGCAAGAAAGAAAATATATAGGAAGCATTCAAGCAAATCCCTGAAGCTGTGGTCACTGTCTTTTGCTAGGTATTTCATCACCATCATAGTGAAGTTTGTGGAGGGCAGGCTGGGTGTAATAAGTCAGAATATACCACTAGTTGTGAGGTACTTGAAATCACATGTCCTATCCATTTTTGTGCATCTAGCTCCTGGCAATATCTGACATATGGTAGTTACTAGAAATGTTTAATGTACTAAGGAACCTCTGTTACCTGGCACAATCCTTTTGAATCAGAAGGAAGGATTCAAATCTTGGGTCTTTGGGTCTTACAAAGGAAGGACACTATACTCTTGGGTCTATGGGTCTTACAAAGGAAGGCCACCATTTGGGCTGCACACCATGTTTACCAGGCCCCTAACTCGGGGATGGGCTTCGTCCTTTCTGTTCTTACTCCCATACTTGCTGGCTGAGCCAGTCTTCTCCATATCTTCTTAGTTCTGCCGGGTAGAACCCATCAAGACAAGAATAGAGCTGTCAAGACAAGATACTTGCTGAAGTTGATCAATTTAGTCTGTCCTCATTCTTAATCTGGCATATAGGAATTGTCCCCAAGTCTGTGAACCTTTTTAAATGTAAAATATGCATGTGTGCCTTGTGAATTTTCCTAGGGACAAGACCCATAGCATTCACGAAGGCGAATCTGTTTTTCGAAATATTTGAGACAGCTCCTTAAAATCAACCTGATGGTTCTTGTAGATTGGAGACAGAGTTTAATATAATCAGGGAATTCAGTAGAGTAGCCACCCAGGCAGCTGATTGCTCTTTAATGTAGAGAGACTTACTCTATATATAGAAAATCCTTGATGATGCCTGATAGAAGCAGAGATTTCTGAGCAACTGAAATTCAGATTCAGTAAATCTAGCATAGCGCCCTGGAATTGGCCTTTTTAACAAGCTTTGTGGGAAATTCTGATGTAGATGTTCCCCAGAGCACACTTGAGAAACATTTAGGTAATCGTTCACCTTTAGGGAGATTCATACCTGAGTCAGAGATGGACAACATAATTGAGTTTCTGAACTGTTTGGCCAAATAAAGAAATATTCTCCTCTAGTTGTTGGTCAGCTGGGCCCATTTCATTGCTCTGAATAATAGTCACCAAATCTGGCTGGGCACAAAAATAGTCAGTGAGCTGGTGGTTGTTAGTGGTGGTAGTTTTAAAATACAGATTCTCATGCCACACCCTAGAGAGGCTTATTCACTAGATCTCTGGTGGGGACTGCTATCCTTTCAGAAATGTCCCAGGGTTATTCTATGCAGCAGTCGTGGTCAGAACCACTGCAGTAGAGGCCATGACCAAAAGCATCCACACTGTGGAGAAAACTTTCCTTGTACACCTGCTCCCAGAGACATACTAGAAGTTAAATATTACAACAAAGCTTCACTGAGGAAACATTTACATTTTATTTACTTTTGTACTCCTGTTAAAAAGGCAAATAAGCAAGTCACAATTTAACAATCTTTTAATGTTTTATCTTACCAGAAGGTAGTGAAGGGAAACATGACCCACAGATTTATTTTCAAAATGGAGTATTAACCATGCCAAGGTAAGGTGAGAGCGATACCAAGACTTCCTGCAGTATTGTGATAGCTCCAGGCAACAGTTTGATTAAAATGAAAATGACTCAATTAAAAAATCCCAGAAGGAAAAATGGTGCCAGGTACTTAGACTTTTTAGAACAGTATGTTTCCAAACACCAGTTTAAGAGTACTTCAAATGCATCATTAATGCTCAAAATCACCTTCAGTTATAGAAAGAGAGTCCAGAGTAATTACTTTTGGGTCTGATTTTCTCAAAATTATGAGGAGAAGCTCAACAGTCAATATCCAATAACAGGTAAAAGAAAAAGAACAACCACTGTACCATTTATACACAGGACAGGCTATAACTAAAACCCTGAAGAATATTTTAGTATTATTTTATAAGACATTCATTCAATTAAATAGACATGCATTCAGGGCTTATATACTATGATTCAAATGGAATAATATTTAGGGAGCCCTTATTATGTTATCCATTGCATAGTAAGTGTTTAGTAAATTATCATCCTAACTTGCCTTAGGATTCTGAAATCTTGTAACAAATCCAATGTGCAAGAAAGCTTCCAGGTGAATTTGGGCTGGACTTTGTAACTGACAATTTGAGGATTAAAATTAAAACTCTTAAACCAAAGATTGCTTTAACCACTACATCAGTAAGATGGATATCTTTTCCAAAGCATGGAAAGGTCAGGGCACATGTTACTTATCTTAGAACATAGCTCCAAGGTTCAGTTGGCTTACCACTGTTAGTCTCATAGCCATAGGAATTTTGGTGTGAAATTATTGAGCAGAGAGAAATATAAACCAGGAAAAGTAAGGTCAAATAACCGAGGCCCCCTGAATTTTTCTGAAAAAGTATCACCCTTGAAGGGAAAATCTCTTGGCATTCTCTAAATGTCTTCACCTTTCATAACTATTTTCTTTTGGAAATTTGCCTGTTTCTCCTTTGTGGGATTTGATACTTTAAAGTTCTTCCTAAATTCCCTATCACTTAAAATTTTGCCATGGCCATGTTCAGGGTAGCACTGCTCTAGATTTCTGAATCAAAATAAAATTTTGTCAACATCTCCAGGTCATTTGTGCATATTTTAAAGTTTGAGCAGCCCTGGCTTAAGACACATAATTTAGTTTCCTTTTACTCCCAGGTGCCCATGGAGAGCCTGAAATTGCACATTAAGCAGTTTGTATTCAATTCAGTAAACAATTGGGAAGCATGGAAAATTTTTAGGCTGGAGAATAAAAGAGCACATGATTGAAATTAGTTAATCTTGAGGACCCATAATAGTCTTAGTGCACTAAAGTTTCTAAATTACTTTGTGAGAAAATTTGAGTGGAAAACTGACAACTTGATACAAATATGAGGCACCATAGTTTTCATTAACTGCCTTAGAATCTCATAACTGATAACAAAATACAGCCATGTTATATTTCAGCTATGTCAGATCTACACTCTTTGGCACAAGCAGATTTATTTTTTTAGTGTCCTCATGATAGCATGTTAATCATTTTCAGCTGCAACCTGGAGAGGTCATCCCAATTATTTTTTCTGATGTGCTTGTGATTTAGCTTTATGAGGCATTGCTCTTAGCAAAACAGGAGTTGGGTCCAGAGCCATGGAATTATATAGAAATAGTGCTGGATTCAGCTTCCCACATCTCTCACTGTGCTTTGACTTTTCTTGAAAAGCAAACTTTCCTAACTTTATCATTTTTGATCCTAGAAACCATCACATCTCTTCCACACCCTAGACCATTTGAATGTCTTCCCATGAACTGACTGACCCCTTGGTTCAATAAACAAGAACAGAATAAACCAAGACAGCAGATACTTATAAGCAGAAATAACACCTGCAAACAATGTGAAGAGTAAGTAAAGAATGAGGAAGGTGAAGATTTAAAGTGCCAGCATGAAAAGGGGGATAAGGATATTCCCAGTCTGATTAGAAGTTAGAACAGGAGCAAATGGTATAAGCTAAAATTCTGCACCTCCGCAATATAAAATAAACAGCTCACTCAGTTTCTGAAACCAAGCAACATACCAATTTCATAGCTCTCAAATGAAACCTGTGTTTTAACAGTGTCATTAAGTCAAGATAAGTGCATAGAAGTCAGTAAAAAATGTATATCCCTCAGGTAGGCATTGTTATTTGCTCTTCATAGATGAACACACTGAGACTCAGAGTATACATAATTTGTCTAAAATCATAGACATAGTAAGGGCAAAATAGGGATACTGTTCCAGGTTTGACTGACTCTAAATACTACATCAAGTTTGCTCTTATCATGATGCCTCCTTTGAGGAAAGGGTTTTTTTCCATTTTGCTCTCTGCTAAGAGTCACCTGATTGCCCAAGAGGAAAAGATCCTGAATGTCCTAACTTGAGAGATGCTCTGTGAAAAAAGCACGCTAGGGCTAAGTTTGTTGGGAATCTGGGATTACTTAGAGGATCCCAGTGCCCATTAAAGAAGGCCTTGGGAATTCATTTCACCGTGAAACATTTGTTCTCCCTATAACCAGTAGTTCTAAAGAGCACTAGGGGAAGCCTTGCCTTAGCCTCTTTGAGATATTCATTTCTAGATGATTAAAAACAAACAAGAAAATATCAAGTGCTGTGAGAAAACCATGGCATATTACCCTGAGAGCCAGAAATAGGACTCACATGCTTGTGTGTGACCTTTAAGCTAATACCCAGCTCCTAAACTCCTCCCTCTCTCCTCTTTCCCATTCCGGCATCCATTTGGATCCTAGATTGTGATCTTTCCTTGCCTCTCCAATATTGCTTCTTCTTTCTATGCCTGTTATCATAGTTCTGATTCAGAATCTCATCTTTCCAGTCACTTTATTTTTATTTCTAATCTAGAAATCATTCTAAAAAATAAGTCTGCTTGTGCCAAATTTTGCTTCAACACCTCTGCTCCCTCTCTGTTGCTTACTGGATAAAGTTCAAACCTTTTGTTTGGCTCGTGGAAACTTTACACTCTGGTTCCAGTATGTGCTTGAAATCCTTGGAGCAAGCAGTGTTTATCAGTGCCTACAATCATTCCTCCTTCAAACCCAGATTGATTACCTTTTCCTAAAACCTTCTCAGCAATCTCAGGCAAAGTTGGCTACTCTCTTTATGGTCTCAGAGATTGTTCCTTTCTGTATAAGTTTACAGGTAGTCTTTTCATTTTCATTGCTTTTTTGTTTAATTATCCTCATCCGACTATAAATTCCTTCTAAGTAGGAACTGCATCATATAACTGTATCTTATCTTTGCATTCTTATATTTAATTGGTATTCAATAAATTTAGCAAAGACTAAGAGCATGTTATAGAGCACTATAAATTGCCTGATTTTCTCTATTTTGTTCTCTCATTCATACTCTCGTTCAAAGAGTAAGCTTTATAATATTCTAAACTTCTTGGATTTTCATGAGTCTCCATGTTTCACACTTCTTTCCTTAGGAATCCTACCTGAAGGATGATTGTCCATCATATAATTACTTTAATCATCTAGAACCTCTTGAAACAGGCGTATACTTTCTCACACATATCTAAGCCTCGTTTTGCATGTAGAGGATAAACTTTTCCTTTTGAAAGGCATATAAGCCATTTCCTGAGAAATTGAATGTCAGTGAATTGGGCACCTCTCCTTTGCCCTCACCCCCTTAGTGATTTATCTCTCCTTTGCTGATCTTGGATACCCTTGCCAGAGGGTCATAATACAGTATCATGTGTGACAGAAGTTCTCAAAATGTGGTCCTTGGATGAGTATTAGCATCACTTGAGAATGTGAGAAAAACGCAAATTCTTTTGCCCCACGTCTGACCTACAAAGTCAGAAACTCTGAAAGTGAGGCTTTGTAAGCTGTGTTTTAACGGTGGTGTAAGAGCTTGGGCTTCTGAGTCAGACTGCCAGGATTCAAATCCTAGTTCTGCCTCTTGCCATGACCCTGCATGTTTCCTGACATCTCTTGTGCCATATCTCACATCCTCTTGACCTGCATTTTTAAAAAATTTTTATTGTATAATATAACATGTATACAAATCAAAGAAAGAAAAAATCAATAGTTTTCAAAGCACTCTTCCACAAGCAGTTACAGGGCAGATCCCAGAGTTTGTCATGGACTGCCATACCATCATCTCAGATTTTTCCTTCTGTCTACTACAGAACGTTGGGGGCTAGAAGGAGTAAATATTTTTTTTTTTATCATCACAATCTACTTTTTTTGTGAAAAATAGCATATATACATAAAAGCAATAAATTTCAAAGTACAGTGCAACAATTAGTTGTAGAACAGATTTACAGAGTTTGGTATGGGTTACAATTCCACAGTTTTAGGTTTTTACTTTTAGTTGCTATAAGATACTGGAGACTAAAGAAATATCAATATAATGATTCAGCAGTCATACTAATTTGTTAAACCCTACCTTCTTTGTATAATTTCACCGTCAACTTTAATCTTTCTCCCATACTTTAGGGGTATTTGAGCTATGCCCATTCTAACTTTTTCATGTTGGAAGGGGCTGTCGATGATGTGGACTAGGGAGATGGAACAAGCTGATGTTCTGGAAAGGCTGGACCCTCTAGGTTTCAGGACTTCTCTGGTCCAAGGACCCATTGGGAGGTTGCAGGTTTCTGGAAACTTACTCTAGTGCATGGAACCCTTGTGGAATCTCATATATTGCCCTAGGTGTTCTTTAAGATTGGCTGGAATGGTCCTGGTTGGGGGTTGGCAAGTTATGATAAGTAGCAATGTCTAACTGCAGCTTGCGTAAGAGCAGCCTCCTGAGTAGCCTCTTGACTCTATTTAAACTCTTTCTGCCGCTGATACTTTGTTAGTCACACTTCTTTTCCCCTTGGCCTGCATTGTTATTCCTGCCATTGCTGTGATAACTACCCTGACTTTGCCTCTGCTGTACCCATATCTCTACCTTCTGCTCTATCATCATTACCTGGGGCACCTGTAGCAACCTGTTCTACATTCTGATGCATGTGCAAACCTAGAAGTTCAGCAGAGTTAATTCTGTGGGGCAGTCTTTAACCAACAGGGTTGGGAGCCAGTTGTTAGGCCCTTCTTCTGTCCCTTGGGCACAGTTTTGTGGCTTTGTCTCAGCTTCTTAGACGGTTCCAGGGGTGGGGTGGGTGTGGAATTGAGACTAGGTACGATTTGATATAATTGACTATGTCAGTTATACAGTTTAGACTGGCTATTCATGCTTCTCTTTTTCAGTTTTCTGAGCCCCCCATTCATGTTCTTGAGGGTCACTGTCCAAAATAAACTCTGTCTGGCAGGCAAACCCTTGTCTCTCAGACTCCACTTTGGGGGCTCGCCAGCTAAGATTCAGGCAGATTCCTTCAGTTCTCCAAACAAACTTCATCTTCCTTACCTGAGTGAGCGTAATAATTACATTTAGCTTGTAAGATTTTTGAGAGGATTAAATGTGATAATGCAAGTAAAGTGCTTAGAACAGTACCTGGAACAAAGTAAGTTATCAATTTTCTTCCTTTTTAAACTTTTTGTCTCTATTCAGATATCTGTCTCTATCTGAATATTTCTAATATTCAGGTGGAAACCTAGAGTAAAAGATCTTTACTTCCAAGTAAGATCTCAGCTTTGATAGCAAATCCTAACATTTCTTTCAAATGTCTCTCTGGGGGAGCTGAACTTGAAATGGGAAAAGCAGAGTCTTTGGAGTTAGAAAGCACTGAATTCAAATCTTAGCTGTTCATAGTAGTTGATTGAATCTCTGAAAGCTGGTTACCTTTTTTTTCTCATCTGTAGACTTGGGATAATCCTACTTCCTTTCTAGGTTGTCATGAGCTGTAAGATAATGCCTGTAAAGGGTTAGGCATGTGATAGGCATGCAATGAATGCTTGTTCTTTCCTCTGTTTGAACATGCTATTTTTCTCCATTCTCATTATTATCACTCTGATGCAATAATCCCTTGCCTCCTTACCTCATTTCTTGTTGGACTTTTATAACAGCTTCTTGGTTTCTTTTCTTGTTCATTATAGCCTTTAATCCGTACTGCATACCCCTATAAATCCACTCAGAAACATTATTGAATTTGTAAGACCTTTGATAGTCTCATCCCATTTACATATCCAATCTTATCTTTTGATATCTCAGATTTTATTTTTTATATATTCTCCATTTCCTGACTCACTAGACACGAAATTTTGTACACTCGTTTCTCCACACCCGTCTACACGCTCCTCCCAGGACTTTCATTTCCAATAATGTTTTTCTCAAGTTCACTCACATAGAATGCTCTTCTCTTTCTTTCTCAAACTGTACTTCTTCATTCTTCAAATCTCACTTTCTCCAGCTACTCCTCTAATTACTTTCTCCCCTGAGTCCTTTGCATTTGTTGTCAGTGATATACAATTGGGTGCCTAATTGTCCACTCTTAGGCCTCTCCTCCCAGCTGTCTGTGTTAGGAGTTAGGACAATATGAAGGAACAATGACAGTAGGTCACCTAAATGGGGGAAATTAAAGTAACTTAACTTCTCTGTCATTTTGTTTTCCTCCAACTATTTGGGCTAGTGGATTTGAAATTAGAAGTGAAATAAGTAGCTCACTAAACAAAAACACCCCAAGGAGAGCTGCACAGCTTGAAGAACATTCTAGTTCTTGCTTTCATTTCACCCCTCCTCTTCTCAGAAGCAGTTCTAAAAACTGAGCAGCTGTCTATATTCCTTTAATTTGAGGCAAGGCTTAGTGTTCAAATGAATGATTTCCTGGCTTTCTCTCCATACTCAGGCTTCATCACTGGGTCTGAGTACTGCCCATAGTGCAAATGAGTTGTTCACCGGAAAAGAACTGCTACAGCTTAGAGCTTGTTGGTGCTCTTTCATGGCCACTTTGCTTTGGTGGTGGGCTTAATGCATATCTCAGGGAGAGAATTTAGGATTGGTGAACTCTTAATGATAAGCATTTATAATTCATGATCATTTATATATAATTTACAGTCTTTCTTCTTCCAAGAGTAATTTCAAGTTCTTTACACTAAATGAATATGTATTCCTACATAGAATTTATAAGAAATAAGGAAAGGAGATCACCCAACACATAGAGGAAGTTTCTGCCTCTCCAAGGACTTCAGTGAGAGGATAAAAAGCTTCCGTCAAATGGCAGTCCAGTGCTTGCCTTAAACACTGGCCATTTCTTGGATTTGGCCTAATATCCAACCTCACTCAGATGACCTTTCTGTATATGACCCCTTCTTCATCTAGCTAATCTGAAAAGTTAGTGGGAACAAGTTAAAGAAATAGAGACGTAAACAATGAACTATTGACTGTAAATAAGTGTGCAGTCAACTCAGAGCTCCTGTCAAACAAACAAAAAAGGGGGGGGGGAATATGCTAAGTTATGTAATTCTCATCTGATAAAAGGTAGAAATACCTGTTTGTCAGAAGAGATGAGCTTTCTTCCTGACATTGAGTTTTGGAGAAATTAATCTTAAGAATAAATGTCATGAGGCCAAATAGCAGACAATATCTTCAATAGCAGATCCATAGGTGATGCTTTTTTATGGCCATTTCTCATATGAAGCTATAATTTTTAAAAGCTTAATATTAAATTGCAGTTCAATAGAGGCATTTCTATAGGGAGAATTCCTAGTGCAGGTACATTTGTTGGTACACTCAGAGTTCTTCACGTATGGAAAATCAGTCATGATGATTGCTCTCGAGCAGTTTGTAGTAAAAAGTCAGGTCAGCGGGTGCAGGATGCATCAAAATTATAGTCAGATGGTCAGTGACTCAGGAAAGCAGCTCAGGGTAGCAAGGAATTGAACTTAGATGGCCAGCAAAATAATGTACAGTCAAGCCCTAAAACCATGCAGGATCAACACCGAGGCAAATACTTTCCCTAACAAGATTTATTCCTGAAGTCTGCAGAGTGCTCATTTGGGACAATTTTCCCTCTGCTTTTTATGTTAATTTAAAATTTTATCAATGTGAGTGTGGAAGAAATAACAGTTAATTTTGCTTCAGATCCACACACTTGTGGAGATGACTGAGCACTGAAAGCATCAACCAGTGGGTTTCCAAGGGTCCACTAGAGCACATATGAAAATTGACTCTTTTTTTTAGAGGAATTCAATGGTGCCTATAGGCCATTAGAGAAGAAGCAGCTTAGTTGGGACACTATTAACCTGAGATCTTCCCAGATTTTCCAGTATTAGAGTAGTAACAATGGAGAGTGTAAAGGAAAGCAGTGTTGTGTGGTGGAAAGAAAAGGTATCAGGTGTCAGTAGATTTGTAGTCCAGAACTACCATTTTGGTTAAATTATATTACCCCCTTTGGACTCATTTTACTCAACATTAAAATAAAAAGTTTGGATTATATTATCTTCAAGACCCAACTGCATTTTGACCTGATTACTTGCAAGTTGTAGATATGAAAGTAGTACGAATGTGTGTGTGTGAGTCTGTATGTATGTGATCATGTTGTCCCATTATGTGATATCCTTTATCTTGGACATAATCTTAGAGTAAAATCTAAACTCTTTAGAGCTTGTAGACTTGGCTTACAAGCTGTTTGTGATCAGAATCTGGTTTGTGTCTCCATATCATCTCTTTCCTTTCATCTTTAAACTCTACACAAACTGTGTGTCCAGTTACCCTAAGCTAAGCTATCTTTTTTTTTTTTGTATGCTGTATGGTGGAGCCACATTTCATTCCTTTTCCATGTGAGTATCCCATTATTGTAGCACCATTTGTTGAATTGTTTGTTTGTTTGTGTTTCTTGGTTTCTTTGTTTGGGAAGTGCAGGGGCCGGGAATTGAACCCGGGTCTCCCGCATGGCGGGTGAGAATTCTACTACTGAACTACCCTCGCACTCCTTAAGGTGTCTCTTAATTCTGGCCCCTGACAATGCTGTTCCTCTGTCTGCTGTGATCTCCATTCTTCTCCTGAATTTCACCTACTCATTACTCAAGTCACAAATAATAACATAAAAAATAATTTGCTAGTAATAGTAGTTTGATATATTACTATTGAGTAATAATAGTAATGAAAATAACAGTATCTACTATATCTTTGGAGTATTTACTAGGTTCAGCAACTATGTTAAGAACTTTATAATCATTTCATTTAATCTTCACCCAACTTTATGAGATTATATTATTATTATTCCATTTTAAAGTAAAGAAACTGAGATCCTAAAATGTGACTTGCCAAGGTTACTTTCTCCTAAAAACCTTTCCTGATCTGTTAAACCTCCATTAACTCCCCATCCTATGGACTCCCATAGGAACCAGTAATAGCAATTAACACATTAGATTATGATATCTGTTGTGATTCACAAGGAGTCTTGCTTACTGTTAGATTCTTAATAGCTATAGCATGGTGCTTGGTACATCATACTCAAGTAGATATCGTTTATTGGATGAATGAACTTAGAGCTCTCTTTATCCAAAATTGTGAATTATGCCTAATTAAGCATTAGTGTATCCATTCCCTATTGTTTTGCCCCTACTTCTTTGGTCTAAGTATCTGAACCCCCTTTCTCTCATTTCAGGAAGTCAGTTGTAAGGATGTTACTTCAGCTATTGCTGGGCCCCAGTTGATGCGATAGACAAAGAATATGAAAGTTTTCCTGGCTCTTTTGCTTTCTGAATCATAATAGTCTTTGCAGTATTGCTCCCTGAGCTGTGGATGGAAGTTAGAATGACTCACATAGAGTAGCCTCTGACAAGTTCCAGATTGTCTGCCTGCTATCCTCCAACGTATGGGTCAGTCTAAAAACTTGAAGATTGAGTTTTTAGAATCTCTACTCTGGGGTCGTGGGTGCTTGGGCACATGTTCAGCTTGACAGTAATTCCACATTAATCAAGTAAGTAAGATTCAGTGAGTTTCTCAATAAAGGAATAAAATAACATGCCAAAAATTGTCCCTAACTTGAGGAACTTTTGTTTTATTTATTTATTTTTGAGGAACTTTTAGCAGCCGATTTCCTTTTTCCTGCAATTGGGTTGCAGCCAGAACCTCATTCTTTCAAAACCCAGAGATTTTGTCACTTAATAGGATGCCCTTCCAGCCTAGAAAGAAACCCTGACCATGTTCTCCATGTGCCTTTCCATTTGCGAGAGAAACCCTGAACTTCATCAGCCTTCTTGAATCAAGATATCTTTCCCTGGATGCCTTAAATTGGACATTTCTATAGATTTGCTTTAATTGGGACATTTCCACGCCCTAAAAACTGTTAACTTGCAGCTTAATAAATTCCCCTTTTTAAAAGCTGTTCCATTTCTGGTATACTGCATTCTGGCATCTAGCAAACTAGAACACTTAACATTTCAAGATTGCTCAAGTATAGTCACCTAGAGGTGCTTGTTAAAATGCATATTCCTGGTTCCTGCCCTTAAAATATGGAGTCAGAGATTCTGGATGAGGAAGTGTGCAATTTATTTGTTTGTTTGTTTTTGCATGGGCAAGCACCAGGAAACAAACCTGGGTCTATGGCATGGCAGGCAAGCACTCTGCCTGCTGAGCTACCATGGCCTGCCCGAAGTGTGCATTTTAAACAAACTACTGGTGTAATTCTTATGTACTCTAAAGTTTGAGGTCCTCTGCATATTTGAGAGTCTGAACTCCAGGTACTGAGAAAATCCACTGAAGTGCTTAATCATAAAGCCACTGTCCCAGTAGGCTCTGTATCCTTCTGGCAAGCTCTACATCCTTGTGACTCTTGCCCGTAAATTTTAATCTGCTATTGCCAAGCCCCATTCACATATTACCCCTGGTCCCTGTCTAGCCATCTTACCTGGTTTCGTGACTCTGCTTAATTTCAGGAACAGAAAATCTTAGAATGTCAAAGCTAAAAGGGACTTCAGAGATCACCTGTTCCAAATCCCGCATTCAAAGGAGATTTGGTCTTGATAGAGTCTCATTGAAATTCTGGAGAAAAGATCACATTTTGGGAAAGTCAGTGTCTACACAGTCAAACCCACATTTTCCTAATTTGGCAGATGAATACAGAGAGCCTAGGATTGTTTTAAAGGGCTGGGCTCTGAAAAGCTGGAGCTGAGGCAGTGCCATCTAAAGCAGGAACAAGTTTTCATCCTCAGTTTCCTGCTCCACTGTGACTGGTTCACTGTGAGTGCTGGTTCTGTGAATTAACATCATTAGGTTTCCCTGTACTTAGTGCAGGCCTGCAAATTGCAGGCTACTGATAATATTTGTTTAATGTAGGAAAGACAGATAGAAGGAGTTCTCTAACACAGAATTCAGAACCGTTCTTGAGCGTTTGAACCTGAGCTGTCACCACTAGTCTTTGTGTGACGGAGACCGCAGGTGTTTATTAATATTCGTGTTTTTCTCTTCATGAGCACAGAGCCACACTTTGCAGTCTCCTCTGGATAGCTGTGGTCATATCACTGAATTCTGGCCAAAGGAATGTGAGTAGAAGTAATAGGCACCACTTCCAGTCTTGGCCCATGAAAACTTCCCACACAGAATCCTTGTTCTCTTTCCCCATCTACCAATAAATGGAGTATACGATAAGGACCTAGAGGAAGGTGCATTGCCAAGATAGAGGGAACTTTGGCCTCTGGTTGACTGTGGAACAAAAAGTTTCATTGTCCTGCGCTGGACTATGATGTGAGCAAGAAAAAAACTTCTATTGTTTCTGCACTCACTGAAATTTTGTCGTGTTTGCTATAGCATTTAGACCATTAAACTAATCACATTTGGAATAAGTCATGATAATTCTTAAAATTTTTGCCACTTTCTATGTTATTTCCTTCACCAAGCATCATTGAAATCCTTGTTCTCTCTCTTAAGCTTCCTAAGTCCACAGAGTCTGCACTTCTAGCTGAAACTAAAGCTTTCCATCTTCCAAAGTTCATTTATAGGTGACTAACATTTATAGGTGACTAATACTAGAGAGGGTCTGGACTAAATAGAGGAAAGTAATATGTTAGGTCAAGTGTCAGTATGACCAATGTGACCTATCCCCATCCCCAAAGTCATCTTTAGAGGCGGGCATGTGCTTGGTTTAATGCTCTTCTGTTACTCTCTTGATATTTTTATAAGTTTTGAACAGGGGACCTTACAATATTATTTTGCAGTGGTCCCTTCAAATGATGTAGCTACTCTTGTCCATTATAATAAAGGAAAATGAGTTGGCCTTTGGCCCATCTTGGTCTTCCATCTCCTGGATAACTGGCACCAGGAGTATGGGCTCAAAGACTAGATCTGGCCAGCAGTTGCATAAACCTCATCTGCTATCTGCCCTGCGTTACAGACTCCTCTCTAAATTCCCACCTGATTTACTCTCTGGAAGATGCCTTGATGATAGAGTTGGTGACATATTCCAATGCATTTCCCAGTGAGAAAATAAAAGGGTTCTTTAATAAAGTCTTTCAAGAAGGCATCCCTCCATTTTAAAGGTTCTCTAGCTTTGGCTTTTCCTTGATATAACTTTTTTCCCATCTTTCATGCTTGAATTAACTCTTATTCTTGTGATGTTCCTGGTTTCTGATCCCTGGCCTAGTTACTATGCTTTCTCATTACTGTGTAGCAAATTAAATTACCTACTCCCTGAGCTATTTCAAATTCTTTCTTGGTGCACCCATACCATCTTCAGTAGTCTCCTTGTATATATGTTCCAGTATACCTATTAATATGTATTTCATTCAGAATCTGCAAATTTCTCTCTCATTCTGCTTTGTCTATCAGATTTTTAAAATTAAAGCATATATCTTGGTATAGATTTTTTGACTTGACACCTCAATTCTACCATCACTGCTAGAGGTATCCTTCCCTTTGTGAAATGGCCTGAATCAGTGGTTCTAGTAAATGTTTAACAATCTCTGGGAGGAAAAATAGTGTCCTGATTTTCAGTGCTTGATGATTTCCATGGTGTATACACCCCTACTGTGGCCAGTTTCAACTACTGTGATCCACTGAACTGGAAGTTAGAAAAGAGATTTGCATAATCGGCTCTTGGAAGCTGGTGTGAGGCAACTCCTGCACACCACAGTTTTGGCTTAATTTTGCCTCTTTCTGAAGAGCAATTGCCTGACAGGTCACCCAGTTGCCCAAGTCAAAACCCCCTTGTCTCTCAAAGTTCTCTTCAGTATGAATAATTCATCTTATACAAGAGAAGGTCAGGACTAAACAGAGGGATGAAACTTGGGAAGTGGGGCTATCCTCGACTTCTTTTTTCTCACCCTTAAATTAATGGCTCATTTAATCTTATGTAGCTTATTTTCTTAATAGCTAATATATTCATCCTATTTTCTCCATTCCTCCCAGCACTGCAATTTTGTGGCTCTCTTATTTTTTCACCTAGATTGCTTACTTGATATTCTTGTCTCCAGGCTTGTACCCTTTCAATCCCTTCACTATACTGCTTTCTAAAATGTAAATGTGATTATATTATAAGCTGGTTTAAAATTCTTTAATGGTTTCTGTAAAAGAGATGAATCTCAATGCCTGTAGGAAAAAGTCATACATTGTCTTTTTTAAAAAAGTTTTTATTGTGAAATATATTTGCAGAAAAGTGATAAATTTTGAAGTACAGTTTAACAAGTAGTTACAGAGCAAATTTCAAAGTTTGGTATGGGTTACAGATCCACAATTTCGGGTATTTCCACCTAGCTGGTTTGATACACTGGGGACTAACAAGAAATATCAATATAATGAATGATTCAGTAGTCACAGTCGTTTGTTAAATTCTGTCTTCTCTGTTATAACTCCTCCTCTCATTTGAGCCTTCTCAAATATCAGGAATATTTGGGCAATGATCATTCTAATTTCTTTATGTTGAAAAGGGGTGTCGACGTTATGGGGTAGGGAGATGCAACTGGTTGATATTCTTGGAGAGACTAATGCTTCTGGGTCTCAGGGCCCATTTGTCGTAGGAATAATCCAGGGGCTTTAAGTTTCTGAAAAATAAGCTTAGTGAGTGAAACTATTATAGAGTTTCAGATAAAGCCCTAGGTATTCTTTAGCATTTTCAGGAATACTTTTGGTTGGGGCTTGGCATACCATGACAGTTTGCAGTATCTAGCTGACGCTTGCATGAGAGTAACCTCCAGAATAGCCTCTCAACTTTATTTGAAATCTCTTATTACTTTTTTTTTTTTTTTTTTACATTTCTTTTCCCTCTTTTGGTCAGGAAGGCAATGCCAGGGCCAAGCCCATCCCTAGAAGTCATGTCCCCATGTTGCTAGGGAGACATATACCCTTGGAAGTCATGTCCCACATGAACGGGAGGGTAATGAATTTATTTACAGAGTTGGGCTTAGTGAGAGAGAGGCCGCAATTGAGCAACAAAAGGGGTTCTCTGGAAGTGACTCTTAGGCATAATTATAGGTAGGCTTAGCTTCCCTGTTACAGAAATAAGTTTCATAAATGCAAGCCTCAAGATCAAGGGCTTGGCCTATTAACTTGGGAGCCCTAATGCCTGAAAGAGTAATCAGGAATTTCCCGGATGGGGAATTTTACAGTTCCATTTTTTTCTCTCCAGCTTCTCAAGGGACTTTGCCAGTACTTTTTAAAAATTGTCTGTCCAACATACTCAGGAACGTATCAGGGTATAACATTAAGGTATACAGAATTACATAAGTTTAGATTGTTTAAATGAACTGGCCAGACACACAGGTGATGCTAGATTGTGTGTTACAGAAAATTTAAGTTTTGGACAAAATAAGCCTCTCTTCCTTTGGTCTCACACAGAATTTGAAGTTCTAAAATACAGATAAGGGCAGGCCATGGTGGCTCAGCTGGCAAGAATGCTTGCCTACCATGCCAGAGGACCTGAGTTCGAGTCCCAGTGCCTGCCCATGTAAAAAAAAAAAAAAAAAAAAAAAAAAAGAATGAAATACATACAGTATCATGGCATTCTGATTTACCTTAATCCCAACTGGATCGGCGTTGTCCTTACCTCTCATAGCTGTCTGATTTCTTTTTCAGCTTCTTTAACAGTTACTATAGGCATAATGCTGACTTTCAAAGAGCTGCAGAATGCTAACCCTGAGTCTTTGGTGTCACATAAGTACCCAGAGTTCCAGGGAAATACCACGTTACACACGTAGAACATAGCATCTCAGTTTTTAAAAATAACACTTAAATCTCAGGAATAATTGTGATTGCTGTTAAGAGCTTACAATCTAGGCCCTAATTTTGTTATAAGCAGTTTCTAACAGAGACCATACAATTTTTGTCCTTCTGCTTCTGGATTATTTTGTTCATAATGTCCTCAAGTTTCATCCACCTCATTCCATGCCTCACGACTTCATTCCTTTCCGTAGAGTACATTATTCCATCCTATGTTTACACCACAGTTTGCCCTTCTACTTTTCAGTTGATGTACCCTTCAGCCACCTCTATCCATTAGGTATCATGAATAATGCCATAAACATCAGTGTGTAAATGTCTATTCCAATCTCTGCTTTCATCTCTTCCAAATATAGTCCTTATGACAGGATTGCCTAATCATATGACAGCCCTACATTTAGCCTCCTGTGTATCTGCTGCATTATCCTCTGGAGGGACTGCACGGTTCTGCTACCCTACCAATACTGAATAGGTTATTTCTCTTTCCACATTTTCCCTAGCACTTGAATCTTTCTGTTTATTTATTTATTTGAATCTGCAGATTTTGTTGAGATATATTCACATAGATATGTTCTATCCAAAATAAACAATGTCTCACAGTATCCTCACTTAGTTGTATAATAATCATAATTCTCAATTTTAAACAATTTTCACTGCTCCAAAGAGAAAAGTTACAGACTCACCCACACCAAAGAGAAAACCCCAGATACCTCATAACTTCCCCCCAATTATTTACCCGTAGTATTATTTTGGTACTAGTGAGGTATTCCTGTTAAATATGGTCCATAACATGCAATAGATAGTTTTTCTCATATACCACTCTGTTGTTAACTTTTTGTACTAGTGTCATACCTTTGAAGTAGTTAATGTAAGAGCTTATTTATATTCTTGAGTGAGGCAGATGTTCTAAAAATGATCATGATGATGAATACACAACTATGGGATGATAAGAGCCACTGATTGTATACTACGGTTGGACTCTGTGTGAAGATTTCTCAGTAAAAATATTTTAAAAAAGAACTTATTGTATTTGTAGTGCTAAATTAGTGAGATACATTGCTTTAAACAACCCCTTTCCATCATATTCCCTTCTATACAGCACTATTAGTTATAATCCCACGATGCACTACCAACACCTCTATCGATTCCCATACATTTAAGTTCAGCCGCATTAACAAGTCTCTACATATTAGGTAACTGCCTACTCTTCTCTCACTTCTGTCTATCTCTGTGTCCCCTGTATTCTACGTTTTAAGAGTCTGAGTTTACATCATCGAGGGGTTTCATATTAGTGAAGTCATACAGTTGCATCTATCCTTTTGTTTTCAGTTTATTTCACTCAGTATTATGTCCTCAAGGTTTGTCCATGTTGTCTATTTCAGGATGTCATTCCTTTTTACTGCTGTATAATATTCTATCATATGTATATACCACATATTGTTTATTTACTTGTCTGTTGATGGACACTTGGATTTTTTATGTTTCCGTCTTTTGGTAATCATGTATAATGCCGCTATGAACATTGTGCTTATATGTCTGTGTCACTGCTTTCATATTGTCTGGTATATACCAAGTAGTGAAATTGCCAGGTTGTAGGGTAACTCAATATTTAGTTTTTTGAGGAACTGTCATACTGTCTTCCACAGTGGTTGTACTATTATACATCCCCACCACCAATGGATAAGTGTTCCAGTTTCTCCAAATCCTCGTCAACATTTGTAGTTTCCTCTTTGTTTAATGGCAGTCATCCTTCTAGGCATGAGATAATATCCCGTTGTGGTTTGATTTGCATTTCTCTAATAGCTAAGGAAGATGAATATCTTTTCATATGCTTTTTAGCCATTTGTATTATCTCTTTGAAAAAATGTCTGTTCATATCTTTTGCCCATGTTATAATTGGGTTGTTTGTCCTTTTGCTGTTGAGTTGTATGATTTCTTTATATATATCCTTTAGATATCAAACGCTTATCAGATATATGGTTTTCAAATATTTTCTCCCATTGAGTTGGCTGCCTCTTCACCTTTTTGAAAAAGTACTTTGAGACACAGAAGCAGTTGTCTTTGAGGAGTTACCATTTATCTTTTTTTTTTTTTTAATTTTGTTGCTTGTGCGTTGTGTGAAAGACGTTACCTCCTATTACTAGGTCTTGACTATGTTCCCCTATATTTTTTTCTTGGAGTTTTATGGTACTGGATCTTATATTTAGGTCTTTGGTTCACTTTGATTTAATTTTTGTGTAGGAAGTGAAGTAGGGGTCCTCTCACTCCTTTGGCTATGGATACCCAGTTCTCCCAGCCCCATTTGTTGAAGGGAATTTTCTGTCCCAGTTCAGTGGATTTGGGGGCTTTATCAAAAAATCAATTGGCCATAGATCTAGGAGTTTATTTCTAAACTTCTCAGTCTGAGTCCATAGATCAGTATGTCTATCTTTGTGCCAGTACCCTGCTGTTTTGACCACTGTGGCTTTATAATAAAC
This sequence comes from Tamandua tetradactyla, assembly GCF_023851605.1. NCBI lineage: Eukaryota > Metazoa > Chordata > Mammalia > Pilosa > Myrmecophagidae > Tamandua > Tamandua tetradactyla. Next base: position 38,292,172 of record NC_135339.1, on the reverse strand, counting down.
TATAAAGTCAGGAAGTGTAAGTCCTCCCACTTCATTCGTCTCTTGTAGGATGTTTTTGGCAATTTGTGGCCTCTTTCCCTTCCAAATAAATTTGGTAAATAGCTTTTCCAAGTCTGCAAAGTAGGTTGTTGAAATTTTGATTAGTATTGTGTTGAATCTGTAGATCTATTTGGGTGGAATTGGCATCTTCATAATTTGTAGCCTCCTTATCTATGAACACAGAATATCTTTCCACCTGTTAAAATTTTCTTTGATTTCTTTTAGCAAAGTTTTGTAGTTTTTTTGTGTAGTGATCCTTCACATCCTTGGGAAAGTCCAGTCCTAGATACTTGATTCTTTTAGTTGCTGTTGTGAGTGGAATTTTTTCTTAATTTCCTCCTCAGGTCATTACTTGTGTGTAAAAATATTACTAATTTTTGCACATTAGTCTTATATCCCGTCACTTTGCTGAATTTGTTATTAGCTCAAGTAACTTTGTTGTTGATTTCTCAGAATTTTCCAATTACAGGATCATATCATCTGCAAATAATGAAAGCTTTACTACTTCTTTTCCAATTTGGAGGCCTTTTATTTCTTTTTCTTTCCTAATTGCTCTAGCTAGAACTTCTAGCACAATGTTAAATAATAGTGGTGGCAACAGGCATCCTTGTCTTGTTCCCGATCTTAGTGGGAAGGCTGTCAATCTCTCATCATTGAGTATGATGCTAACTATGGGTTTTTCATATATGCCCTTTATCATTTTGAGGCTGTTTCCTTTGATGTCTGCTTTTTGATGTGTTTTTATTTGAAACGAATTCCTAATTTCGTCTAATGCTTATTCAGTGTCAATAGAGATAATCATGTGATTTTTCCCTTTTGATTTGTTCATATGTTACATTACATTGATTTATTTTCTTGTGTTGAACTACCCCTGCATACCTAGAATGAACCTCATTTGGTTGTGGTGGATAGTTTTTTTAATATGCCTTTGGATTCAATTTGAAAATATTTTTGTTGAGAATTTTTGCATCTATATTTATTAGGGGGATTGGACTACAGTTTTCCTTTCTTGAAGTACCTTTATCTGATTTTGGTATTAGAATGATTTTAGCTTCTTAAAATGAGTTAGGTAGTATTCCTTTTTCTTCAATTTTTGGGAAGAATTTGAGCAGGAATGGTATTAGTTCTTTTTTGGAATGTTTGGGAAAATTCCCCTAAGAAACTATCTAACGCTGGGCTTGTCTTTGTAGTAAACTGAGACTCGGCTAGCTAGGCTGTGTAATAGATGGCAGGTCCAGGATTCAAATTCAGTTCTATCTACATCTGAAAGTTGAGCTCTTTGCAGTATACCATGCCACCTTAGTTGTCGTGGTATTTTGTCTCATCCACTATACTGCAGTCTACTTGAGTACGTGGTTCACATTTCATTTATCTTTATATTGCTAGGCCTTGCGCAGTGACTTGTCCACAGTAGATAATAGATATTTTTGGAATTGATTAGCACAATTAACAGAATGATTTAGTAGTTTATTTTATGTGAGTAGTGATTGGGTGATGGGAGCATGCCAGGGAATGTTAGTGAATTATATCTGGCACTGTCACCTCTTTGTAATTGTCTTTTAAAAATAATTGCCCTCCTCTCATTATCATAGAGAGAAGGAAAGTTTATTTGGCCTCTTAACCATAATGGAGTATAACAAAAATTGACAGTAAGTGGGTGCTCTGTATGCTGATCATCTTCCATCTTCCCCCTGACTTGGCTAAGAACTGGAGGTACCAAACAATGTTGCTTGTTCTCCCTAGTCCTTCTTCCATGACTGTTCTCTGAGCTATGTTGCCCTTTTCTAGTGGTTCATTTTTCTTCCCCTTTTTTTAAACTCAGCTTTTGTATATCAGTCTATCACTAACTCTCTACTACCAGCTAGAATGGCCTGGCTGTTTTTACTTTTAAAAGACGCTACCTGCTCTGAATGTGTGATGCTAGAGAATGGGTTTTGGTAAGTCCTAAGTACGGTTGTTTATGTTCTTTCAAAGGTTACCAGAGTAATAAAAATAGTTGTTTGAAAATGTAGGGTAAAGTGGCATTTCATCACCTGGTTCTCCCCTGTTCTTATGGCATAAGTCATAAAACATTGTGTTTAAACGTTTGTAAGGAGATCTCACCAGCCTAGGGTTACTGAGTGGGCAGACACACTTGCTTTCCTACTTAGTATCCAGGGCACTACTCTAACCCAGCCCAGTTGGAACTCCACTGGTTAAACCTTTGAAACTTCAAGGCTGATTGAAGCTTCTGAGCCAACAAAAGAGGCAAAGGGCCTTTGTGCTTCAGTAAGGAAATGTTCCAGTTCTTTTGCACTTTCCTAATGAAGACCGGCCCAGGAGCCCTGGTGTCCCTGGTACACAGAGGGGGGTGGTGGGGAATAAAGTCAACTTGACTCTCTGGGATCACTCATCTCTTTGCAAGGACTTTTATCGATGGCTTTCCAACCATAGAGGAGTTTGCTTCTTATTCAAATTCCAAAGCTTTGAATTTGGACAAGGAAATAAAAACCATCTTGTGTATTTCTGAATGGCATCAGATATTGAAGTCTGTGAGCTCTTAGGCATGCTCTGTCTCATTTACCATAGTCCTCAACCAGCTTCACTCATGTAGGTTAACTGCCATCCCAAATTTAATTTGCCAATTCCAATACTATGAAGGTATAATTTACTTACTATTGTTTTTATTGTTGAATCAAATTAAAGTGCGTCAGAATAAGAATCTAGATATTAATTCCAATGCCATGTTATGTCTCCAGTAAGCTGAGTAAAAGGACAAGATTATTCCCTCCCGACATACTTTTAGGAAATGTGAGATTGAAAAAAAAAACAACCCAGGACCCAGATTCCATTGTAACCTGTTGTATTATATATCTGGATTTGGAAATTGAGGTAAGTAGAATTGCAAACAGTTGGCTTGAAAGGAATTTTAGAGTTTAGTCCTGACTTTATATATAAATTATTTGGAGATCAGAGTATTTTTGGATATGAGTTAATATGGAAAATGATAGTGCCCTATTGGCCATCAGTTGGAATCATCATCTCCAAGTTAAATTAATTATAGTATAGCATCTGAACCTACAACGAAAGAATACAAAGTAAAAGATGGCTCCGGTACCACTTAGAAGCATCTGGCCATAATCAGACTCCAGTTTTAGACCTAGTTCTACCTAATGTTGTCTATAATTTATTACATCATAAGACTCAAACAGCTATTTTTATGTAGAGAAAATTGGACTCAAGTAAAAGTTATTTTCATCACTTCATCTAATTACAAAGCTGAGCAAAGAACTATGACTATTCAAATATGTTGCAAATATAATAAAGAGAATGAATACCAATGAAAGACAGTCTTGAATAGCTGCCAGGGTAAGCAAAGGCAAGGAAAATGACTTTCAAAATTGGAGGGGAAAGTAAGAAAGCAGTTCTTTTTTTTTCAAAATGTTTATAAGTTCTGTTTAGTTAGGCATTTTAAGGGTTCATGTTAACTATAATAGTGATTATTCCTTGGTAGCTTGCATTTTTTTCCCAGCAATGATCTGTGTTTTTATTGCATCTCAACTGAATTCATGAGATATATTCTTCCAATGAGAAAAAGAAAGAGATAGGACTTATGGCCATTCCAGGGAATGTAAGTTAGGTAACAGTCTGTGTCCCTTTGGATAATTCTTTCTTACCTTTGGCCTAACAGAAAACTACTGAGTCATTGGCATGGAGGGGGGACATTTGGTCAAAAGCAATGTGCCCTGAGTTTAAAAGTGAAAGCTCATGTCAGTCAACTATTTTGAATTTTTTAAAAAAGAGAATAATTTGCTCCAGGGAAAATTTTTAACTTCTTCTCAACGTTCAAATGTCTCTAGACAGATTAAATAGATTTTAGATTATCTTGTACCCTTCTAATAAATTACTTCTGAGAGGTAGTTAGAGAGACCCAGAATTAAATCCAAACTGTGTAGTTTACTGGTCCCCTGACCTTGAGCAAATCACAATCTTTAAAACCTCAACTTCCTATGCGTAAAACAGTATAAATAATGTCTGTTTTAGAGTTGATGTGAGAGGTAAGTGCAATAAGATAAGCTTCAATTAATAGTAGTTTTTAATTTCTGATGAACAGATTGTTGTCTAAGATTTAATACTGTCAGTGTATTTCCATTGTCTCTGAAAGTGACTGGAAGGAAAGCTCTTTTTCTATTCATTTAGTTTCTCTTGTTTCCCAGAGACTAACCAGCTTAGGAAAAACGGCATACCTACTCAAGATGGTGTTTTGCACTGGCCCAAGATATCTTAATTACCAGAAAGTGGAAGGGGTTAGAAAGAGGTTTGAGCAAATAATTTTCAGGCATCTCTGAGCTAGAGTTTTACTGTGCTTGGTTCTGACAAATTTCTAGGATTTATTAGACAGTTTTATATAAATATATTATACCAGCCTAAATACAGGGATGGAAGGATGAAAGTCATCACTCCATAAGCATGGGCATTTTTACTTTAAGTTCTTATTACTGAGTGTCTACTATTTGTTCAGTACAGTTCTAGGTGATTTTTATATGCAATTTCATTTAATTCTCATTATCACCCTATGAAATAGATATTATCCTCATTTTGTGTTGAGGGAACTAAGGCTCAGAGAGATTATCTTGAATTCATGAGTTGTGTCTATGATATAGAGTTTGGGAGACTAGGTAGGGTGCTTTTGCAATAATCTGAGAAAAAGTGTTGGTCCATGGGAATAGAGAGAAATAAATCTCTTGGAAAGATTCTACATGTCAAACTGATTTTATTGTATTTGCCCAAAATGGCAGATAACAAAGATCAATTAATGCAGTCAAACAGGAACTTAGTGTGTGTGCATGGTCTTATAATTTTTCTGGGTCGTATCTTGTACTTTCCCTTGTAAATATGATTTATAAATTAAATCCACTTTATCTAGAAAAATTCTGCTCTAGATTAATTCACTTTTTGATACTGAAAGACTCTCTGATGGTAAAAATATAAGACTTTAGCTCCAAGTTAGTGGAGGAAATGTTTTGGTCAGAATTTAGAGATAATGCCCAACCCCTCACCTAGTCTCTATTTTAAAGATCATTAGACAGTGAAAGAGAGAAACCTCCATTGTGAAATGTTCAGCAGTCCTGATTGCCAGGATCTTCTTTGGGATATTTGACCAATAAAACTGAGCCTTTTGTTAGCCAACACTATGTTGTCCCTCAAGGGATTGATATCACCTCGATAATTTACCTTGTTCATGAACCCACAAAATGGAAATAGCCTATATAAACTTATTTTATCAATTATTTCCTTTATACTCCTCTCTTCTGTGTATAATGATCCACATGTTACATGCAACTGAAATGTAAAGGAAGATCTTAAAAATATATTTTTATGAATGCCATTTTTGCATAAATGCAGATTTGTCTGTAGTCAGAGTGAGCAGTTACATATTTGGTGACCAAACCATTTCCTCCAGTAACTTGTAGCTAAAGTCTTGTATTTTTACCATCAGTCTTCCAGCATCAAAAGACAAATTAATCTAGAACAGAATTTTTCAACCTCAGCCCTCCTGACATTTGACCAAATAATTCCTTCTTGCTGGGCACTGTGCTGTGTAGTGAAGCATCCCAGGCATCTTCTTGCTAGGTGACAGTAGTACCTCAACCAGTCATGCTGCTCAAAAATGTTTCTACACATTGTCAAAAGTTCTCTGAGAAGGCAAAGTTGACACCAATTCTGAGAGCCTCAATCCTAGAGGTAACTATTATGTTATTCCATTTTCAGTCAAAGACAAAATGATTTTATCTGTTTTTTCACATGGACAAACATCTTATAGAAATCTTATAAAAATTTTATTGAATAATTCAAAGGTGAATTTTATCATCATCATTGTTGATATTAAAATAAATTTTAGCCTTAGTTTTAAAAAGAATTATATTTTCATTATAGAGAAAAAAACAGAAAATACAGATAGAACTGTTGGGAAAGCATGTTAATCACCCTTATTCATATGTACTTGCAAGAACCAGGATTATTATTTATATGTTAATCTTCTTGATCAAGCACACCCTTCAAAATGAGATTTTATTATGAGCACACACTGCTTTATAACCTATTTTTTAAATGTAACAATATATGATAACTTACATAGTATTATATATATGATACAATAAATACATATAACCTATGACATAATTTTAAATAGAATAGCATTCCATTGTATGTGTTATACACTGATACTATGCTTGGTGTTCGGGATGAAACAGCAAAAAAGACATAGTTTCTTGCTCTCCTGAAGTTGGAGCAACCAATAAAACAAAAAGCGTAAGAGAAAACAGACAGTGGCTTAAAACCCTCTATAAAGACAGGCCTTGGCAGGTAGGAGAGGAGCATCAAGACAGTGAGGACAGAAAAGTAAAGAGTAACTAGTGCTGAAGATAAATTGTTGTCCTATTGATCTTTGTTTCTCTCCACACATTTATCACTATGCTATTTATTGGGTGATTGAAGAATGTAAATTTTTATAGGAACTTGAACATCTCCAATTATTACTACCTCTGGCTTAGAAATTTTTCTTTTACCCTTCCTCCTTCCCTGGTTTACCAAGATATGTAGGCAAAAGTTTGCTGTCTTGTAGCTATGTTCTCAACTTGTCTTGATATATGCAGAGTGACCCTCTTACCCTATTGGAGCCACACTGTAGGTGAAGAAGTTGATTAAAAAATAAGTGCTGGAGTTCAAATTAATAACAATAGTATTCTAGGTTAGTAAGTCTTTTTGTTTTATAATGTTTCTTCTAAATGTTAACAATAGCCCTATCTCCTCCAAAGGATTAGGGCCAGCATCCCTGCTAGCACAGCAGTTCCTATAATATCTCTTCTTGCCTACTTGTCTCTTAACAGAAAAAGCCTTGGAAGAAGGTCAGTGCAACTCTTGCTGTGCTCTGTATAAACCTGCAGATGTCAAAGTTGTCTGAATGGTAAGCAAAAAATCCCTGAATGAGTCACTAGAGGTGACGAAAAGTAGGTAAGCAAGGCCGTTCCTGTTGTTATTTCTTGGTTCCTGGACCCATGTATTTTACCATGTGGAGATATAATACTGTATAATGGTCACTGATTTAATATGTATACTGGATTCTGGGAACATAGGGTCCCATCTTCATTGGGTGTCATTTCCAAGTTGGCACCATAATAGGAAGATCCGTCACTGTTTCAGACTGACAGCTTCTGGATTGTACAGAACCAGTAGATCCTAATGTTCTGTGCTCATTGATGTACCTCTTTTGCTTCAAGATGGTTCCCTTGGTTTGTGCAATGCCATGTGGAATGCCAGATTAGTGGATCAAACAAACACTCTATAATCCTTCAGATAGTGACAAGACAAGCAAACCCATACCAAGAGTAAAAGTTGATTCTCATCAAAATGAAATTTATCAGTTCTATTCAGTTCTACTGAAGGTTTTAACCAGTGCAATAAGGCAAGAAATAGAAATAAAAGGCTTTCAGATTGGAATGAAAGAAGTAAAATTATTTGCAGAAGACTTACTTATCTTTGCAGAAAGTCCTAAAGAATCTACAAAAAACCTGCAAGAACTAAGAAGTGAGTTTATTTATATGAACTGGTACTTATAGAACTTATATAACAATGAGATCATAATACATTTACAGGTGAAATATAAACAAAACTAATAAATTAACAAATTGACAACATGATTTTGATGTGACACATGCTTTTTTCTTTGCTTTAACATGAATATGAGCCATACCATAACATCTACATTGTTTTGAGGTAAGCATGCCAATTTTACTACCTTGTTCTATATAACAACTCATTTTTAAGGTCATCCTTTTTCTGTATCACCTATTCGTGCAACCTTTTGACATTTGCATTTTGATTGGTTTGAGTGCTTCATTTATTTAAGTTCTGATTAGTGAACATAAAGCAGAAGTGAGACAGTTACAATCACAACTACAAATATTAACTTTGGCACTGAAGTGTTATGGCAGTACTTAAAATAAAATGTTTTTGCCTAAATAAAATCCTAAGCTTCACATTTTGTTTTCTCTCCCATTGTAAAAGTGGGAACATTTCATATGGGGATATTTCATTTCATTGAAATGCTCAAATAATACTCCGTTAATATTAAGCATTGAATGTTTTCATGTAGAGCATGGGATAAGAGCTTTATCTCACTTAAGCCTTACCACAACTCCGTTGAGAAGGTTGTGTTGTTATCCTCATTTTTAATGCTTAGGAAATTGGGGCTTTGAAATGTTTAGCCACTTGACTACCATCACCCAGTTTCTATGTAGCAGAGCTGGGGTTTGAACCCAGGTGGATTGGCTCTGAACCAGAGCACTAGACCTCTGTGCTCTAAGGCTTAGTGAGTCCTGGAAGTTTCTTGGATATGCTTGATGACATGTGCTTTGTGAGTCCTACGGTTTGCCTTCCAGGTGATTAAGTTGTTTGGATTTCCTGTTTCATAAATATTAATGAGGAAACCTCATCAGTCCATGAAGGTTATCTTATAAGGAAGTTATCTTATTTCTCAATGAGGAGGTTAGTAAGTTTATTTTTACTCTAGAGTTCTGCACATTAAATTTTTTTTTAATCATTTGATTTGAATAGCTGTGACATGCTACTAATGTGCTGAAAGCACTAACATGCTTATGTGAGGAGACTGGCTTTTTATGGTAAAGAAAGATTATTCTGATTTTCTTTGGTAATGAAAACTTCTCTGTTTTTCACATTAACCCAGAAGAGGAGATTCACAAGCCAGGTGGATATAATTAGACAGTGTACTGGGTGGAAATGCTGGTGGCAGCAGTGCTGAGGGGAATTAGCTTTGATGGAAAGAACCTTAGATTTAAAATCAGGAATGATGGTTTTTCTCTGGCTCTGATGGTTTTTAACTGACCTCTGATCTGTTTTTCTTTTATAGAAAGAAAAGAATATCTCCTCTGGTATCTCATTGGGTTTACTTTGATGATTAGATAATAAGCTGGAAATATTTCAAAAAGCACAAACTACTGCTGAATGCAAAAGATTCTTTTGTTTTTATTATAGTAATGCAGAATTTAAATCATGATTTTTTTTTCCTTTGGTGGGAGGCGGAGGGCGGAGGGGGGTGGCATAACACATTTTACCATAATATGGTAAGGCTCTTTCTCGTTTGTGATGGTTTGATTGGATCACAGGTGGAAAGCATAGCATTTTAGAGTTCTCATTTTGGAGTTCGGTCTTTGTATAGCCTCACTGACCCCTAAAAGCCCTCTACCATGTCGTTAGAGTTTACTTTTATTTCCAGGTCTCCCCTCCCCTTCCTGTTTCCCTCAGGTTTCAGAAATTGAATATTTAGGCATGATTTTTCAGGGCTTGTAGGAAGTCAAAGAGTTACTGTTGATTTCATATTGGGCTGAGGATTCCAAAACAGTTCCAAAGAGAGAAAAATCATCTATATAGAGCTTGTAATTAGCCAGCTGTGGCTGGGGGAAACCAGCTTCTATTAGAGGAAACTTCAGCTGGATTGAATGGCGTGTTCAGATTCCTGATTGTGGCTCAGTTTGCACCCTCTGCAGAGAATTTGCTCTTATAAAGATGTATGGCCGTCATCATATCATGACCAAATATTTGGAAACTCAGGGCATGGATGTATTTCTGAAAAACCAACAACTGTTTATTAGTCCGTTCACCATAGGAGGGACAACATAATTCTGTATCTGAGCTTAAATTAGATTCTCAGTTTCAGCCTTGTCCCTTGGGGGAGTCAAAGAGAAATAAGTAGGCAATGATGACAACAAAAACCCCAGCACATCAGCATTGAAAATCTAGAAGCATCAAGGATATTTTTTTTTTTTTGCAGGGAAAGGGAGTACCTACAAGGATTCTTGGTCTGATTTAGTAGCTGGAAAGCAAAATTTCGTTAGTTTTCTTCCCCAACATTAAAATTTATTTTTGTGTCATTTATACTTCTCTTTAAAATATTTTAAATTATTTCAGAGGTGATATGTGGTCTCTATAGAAAAAGTTTGTCTTTTGATAAACAAAAATGAAATGAAATGAAAAAAAAAAACAGCAATCATCTTGGGCAACCCATGGGATTAATACATCATCCTTGTTGTTCATACCTTATTAGATCAACAGAGTATTCCATCAGAATTGGCATGTCCATCCTTCAAAAGGTTCTGGTTGAAAACAGAATAGTAAGAATTAACCCCTGTTGAGACTACTGTTTGCATTTATTTGCCGTTTCAACACTTCTGATCTGTAATCATGTCTGTTCTTTGGATTCTCTTTTGAATGGATTGTAACAGTGTTTTGGATTGGATCATATCCACCACAAAGACTTGTTCAAGTTCTCATCATGGTCATGTGGTTATGAATCTATTAGGAAACAGGATCCTTGAACATGGTGTTAGTTGAGGCGTGGCCAAACTGAATCAGGGTGGGTCTTAATCCAGTATGCCTGGGGTCCTTATAAACAGAGGAAATTTGGACACAGTAGGAGAATCAGGAGACATAGGGAAGGAAGATTGCCATATGATAGAGGTAGAGATTGAGTTCTGGATTGCTGGCAAACCACCTCCAGAATCCTACAGACAGAGAAAACATGTCCTTGCTGACACTATGATTTCAGATTTCTGCTTCCAAAACTGTGAGAAAATAAATTCTTGTTGTTTAAGCTAAGTCTGTGGTACTTTGATACAATATCCCTGGCAAACTAAGACAAACAGCTTGCCTTTTTTTAAAAAAAATATATTTAATGCGTTAAATAGAATGTTTCGCATGTGTTATTTTATATTTGTGTAAGATCATGATTTTATCTTTGTTAAAAATTCTCCTTTAACATGAGGTTAGGCTCTAGTCAACCAGATATGCACCCCGGTCCTAATTTAGTTATTTACCCATTGTGCAATATTAGAAAATATTTAATCTCTCTGCTATTAATTGCTTCATTGTATTGTTGTGAGGATTACCTGAGGTATTACTTCTATTCTAAAACTTAGAAGCATTCAGTCAATATTCACTTTTGTTTCTTTGTTTTTAAAGGCTTGAGAGAACTAAAAGCATGGAGCTGCTTCCAGCATCTCAGGAAGTACAATAATCTTGACTTCTCTTTTACACCTCTAAAGTTCCTGCTTTAAAGCTTATATCTTAACAGCATAAATAGGTCAAAATGTTTTCAAAAGCATATAAATGAAATAGGCTCATGACTTTCAAATTCCAGTTAGATATATCTAATATGCAAAGGTTAATCAGTGAGTAATCTTTGCAATCATATTTATACAGGAAGACACTCATAATAGTCCATTTTAAGCATTTCCTCTCTAAATAAGTTTTCCCCAAGTTCTTCCTCTAAAAGGTAATCTTCTTCTAGTATAAATGATCAATTCTTTTCCAGCAGATTAAGAAAACAGGCTGTACCCCCAAAATTAGTGCTCTTTAGTCTTAATTCTAACTCAAATTGTGAATATGATTAATTCCTTTTGCAATTATATTTTATGTTTAAAAATATTGAAACATGCACCTTCTGTTGGAAACTGGAGTAAATCATTAATGTTCTTTTAGGTAGTGAAGAGTCAGTTAACAAGACTGAACATAGAAAAGTTTACTATTACTTGACAGTTGTGTAAACAGGCATTGATTCCAAGTTGAGGTCCCTTTCAGAATCCTTCAGAGATTGAGACAATTTATTACCAATTGTCTTTTGGAACAAAATTATTCCATCAGCCCCATTTCAATACTCCCGTCCATATAGTCCATTCTTTACTTACATACTTGCAAGTAGTATCCTGAATGAGAAACATGAGAGTTTTAATATGTTCTGTTTAAAGGTAAATTCAGGATACTGTAAATAGCATGCCTTTTAGAGATTCACAACACATTAAACTACTAGCAGTTCTGAGAAGTACTATAGTAAAGAAACCTATTTAACTTTGTTTAATCTAGCATTTCCCAAATCCCAAATTTCATCTCACCTGGTGCTCCCCTTTGCCGTCTTTGCTCCAGCCACATTGCCCTTCATTCACTCTCTTCTGTGTGCTGCTACAGAGCCCATGTAAATGCTTTTTCCCCCTCTACACTGACAGGGATTCATAACTCTGATGCAACTCAGAATCCCAAGCCACTGTCTGCAATGTGTCAGGATATCGGTATTTTCACAATGTGCCATGGGTGATTCATGTGCAGCCAATGTTACAGAACACTTTACTTACAACACCAGAACACATATTCTTCTCAGTGCACATGGATAATTTTCCAGGACATACCAAATGTGAGGATATAAGACAGGTCTTAATATTGAATATTGAAATCATACAACAAAGCTTGTTAATGAAATGAAGCTAAAAATCAACAATAGAATGAAAACTGAAAATTGTACAAATATTTGGAAATTAAACAGCTTACTCTTAAACAATCAGTGGGTTATAGAAGAAATTACAATGGAAATTAGGAAATACTTTGAGAAGAATGGAAACAAAAACACAACATACCAAAATATATGGGATGTAGGAAAGCCAGTACTCAGAAAGAAATTTGTAGCTATGAAATTCTATATTAAAAATGATACCAAATCAATAACTTAATCTCATCCTATGAGACTAGAAAAAGAAGAACCAAGTAAACCTGAAGTTAGCAGAAGAAAGGAAATAAGATTAGAGCAGAGAAAATTAAAAGAGAATAGAGAAAGAATTGAGAGCAACGATTTTGAAGAAAAATCAATAAAATTGACAAGCCTTTAGCTAGACTGACAAAGAAAAAATAGAAAAAACCTGAGTAACCAAAATCAGAAATGAAAATGGTCATATCATTACTGACCTTACAGAAATAAAAAGGATTATAAGAGAATACTATAAGCAATTTTATACCAACAAATGACATAATCTAGATGAAATGCAAAATTTCCTAGAATGATACAAATTAGCTAAACTGACTCAAGAAGAAATAGAAAACCTCAATAGAGCTATAACAAGTACTGAGAATCAATAATCAAATAATCAAAACCTTGTAAGAAAAGTTTAGGACCAGATAGGTCCACTGGTGAATTCTACTAAACATTTAAAGGAGAATTAACACTAATCTCAGATGCTGCCAAAGAATTTAAGGGGAGTTAACACTTCCTAATTCATTGTATGATGCCAGCATTTCCCTGATAAGGACATCACAAGAAAAGAAAATTTCAGACCGATTTCCCTTATGAACATAGATATAAAAATCCTTAAGAAAACACTAATAAACTAAGTAAGTCCAGTAACATATTAAAAGTAATGCTTGCTGTCATCAAGTGAGATTTACCCCGGGAACGCAAGGATGGGTTGACATCAATTAATTTAATGCATCATATAAGTAGAACCAAAGAATAAACCCACACAAAATTCTCAATTAATGCATAAAAGGCAATGGACAGAACTCAGCACTCTTTATTGAGAAAAGCATTCAGTAGGAATAGAAGGGACCTTTCTTAAAATGATAAAGGGCATATATGAAAAACTCACAGCTAACATCATACTCAAAGGTAAAAGACTGAAAACTTTCCTCATAAGATCAGGAAAAAGACAAGATGCCTGCTTTCACCGCTGCTACTCAAACATTGTATTAGAACTTCTAACGAAAAGCAATTAGGCAAGAAAAGGAAATAAAAGTTATCCAAATTGGTAAGGAAGAAGTCATACTATCCCTAGTCACAAATGACATGATCCTATATATTGAATATCCAAAGGGATGCTCAAGAAAACCATTAGAACTAATGAACAAAGTCAGTAAAGTGACAAAATACAGGATTAATATGCAAAAATATGTTTTTCTACATACTAGTAATGAATAATATGAAGAGAAAATTAGGAAAACATTTCCATTTTATTCTATGAGAATAAAATATCTAAGAATAAATTTAAGCATATAAAATACTTGTGCACTGAAAACTGCAAAATACTGCTGACTGAAGTTAAAGACCTGAATAGAAGACATGACATTAATATAGTTAAGATGTCAATACTACTCAAAGGTATCTACAGATTCAACAAAATCCCTATCAAAATTCCAGCACTCTCTTGCAGAAATGGGAAAGCTGAATTTCAGATTTGAATGGAAATATAAGGGGTCCTGTATTCCGAAACAAGTTTGGAAAAGAATAGAATTGGAGAATTCATACTTCCAAATTTCAAAATGCACTACAAATCTACAATAATCAAAACCAGGTCATATTGACATATATCAATGGAATAGATTTGAAAGTCCAGAAATAGATCCACACTTCTATGGCCAGTATATTCTGACAAGGATGCTAAGTACATGCAATGGGGGAATGAATAATTAACAAGCAATGTTGAGAAATCTAGATGTCCACATACAGAAAAATGAGGTTGGACCCCAACAATATACCTTATACAAAATTTAGCTTGAAATGGATCAAGCACTTAAATATAAGGGCTAAACCCATAAAAACTCTTAGGATAATATGGAAATGAATGTTCGTGACATGTGTGCCAGTTTGAAAGGGTTGTGTACCGCAGAAGAGCCATGTCCTTTAATCCTGATTCAATATTGCAGGGTGGAAGCTCATTTGATTAGATTATATCCACGAAGATGCAGTGCTCCCAGCTATGTGACAATTTGATGAGATTATTTTGACAAAGATGTAGCATGCCCAGTTGTGGTGTGGCCTTTTAGTTAAATAGAGATTTGACATCAGCCATTCAAAGTGGGTCTTGATTAGTTTACTGCAGTCCTTTTAAAAGGGGAAACATTTTGAAGAAACTTCAGATGCAGATGCAGACAGATGTTTGGAGGCACTTGGAGAACACTTGCTTCAGAGTTGACAGAGTCACGGATGTTTGGAGATGCTTGGAGTCCTGACAGAGCAGGTGCCTAGACACAGGCAAAACCTTGCAGATGTCGCCATGTGCCTTCCCATGAGGTGCTGAGTAAGCCAAAAACCCAGAGTTGTGTTCTGGAGGAACTAAGGCCCACAGAGGCTTAGAGACTAAACCACAGGAAACAGAGGCTGAAAGCAGTGGGGCCCGGGAGGAAGGGACCAGCAGATGCCAGCCAAGTGACTTCCCAGCTGACAGAGGTGTTCCAGACCCATTAGCCTTCTTGAACCAAGATATTTTTCCTTGGATGCCTTAGTTTGGATAGTTTATAGCCTTTTAACTGTGAACTTATAACTTAATAAATTTCCTTTTTTAAAAGTATTTTAAAATCATTTAAAGCATGAGCAACAAAAGAATTGATAGATGAACCTCATCAAAAATTAAAAACTTTTGTGCATCAAGGGACACTATCAGGAAAGTGAAAAGACGCTTTTTCTCCCTATGGTTAGGGAGAAAGTAGTTGCAAACAATTTAGCTGATAAAGACTTAATATCCAGAATATTTAATAAACTCCTACAAATCAACAACCCATTTTCCAAAAATGGGCAAAGGACTTGAACAGACATTTTTCCAAAGAGAATATACAAATGGCTAATAAGTGTAAGAAAACATACTCAGCATCATTAACCATTAGGAAAATGCAAATCAAAACCACAATGAGATACTAATTCATACCCACAAGGATGACTGTTATTAAAAAAATGGGAAATAACAAGTGTTGGAGAGGATTGGAGAAATTGGAATTCTAGTGTTTTGTTGGTGGGAATGTCAAATAGTGCAGCCAATGTGGAACATAATATGAGAATTCCTTAAAATATTAAATATAGAATTACCATACGATCTAGCATTTCTGCTCTGAGGTAGATCCCTAAATAAAGCGAAGACAGGAACTCAGACAGATAGTTGTACACTGATGTTCATAGCAGTATTATCCACAGTAGCCAAAAGGTGGAAAAAACTTTTGTCCATTAGCAAACAAATATGCTGTGTGCAGACAGTGGAATGTTATTTGGCTGTAAGAAGAAATGAAGTTCTGAAATTTGCTGCAGCATAGGTGAAACTTGAAGACATTATGCTGTGTAAAGTAAGCAAGTACATAAGAACAAATATTGTATGAGGTCACATATATCTAGAAGTAGCAAATTTGCAGACAGAAAGTAGATCTGCAGCCACAATTGATCTAGTTTCTGAAGTACTGAGATTCCCAAGATGCACTCCCCATGCCCAGGTCCCTTTTCTACCTTCTAACTTCTGTCCAGGGCCGCCTGAAATCATAGCATCTCTGTGAATGCTTTTTTTTGCTTATCACATCTCACAATTATCTCTACCTCTTCTGA
Organism: Tamandua tetradactyla; assembly: GCF_023851605.1. NCBI lineage: Eukaryota > Metazoa > Chordata > Mammalia > Pilosa > Myrmecophagidae > Tamandua > Tamandua tetradactyla. The sequence goes on along the minus strand of NC_135339.1, from coordinate 38,275,956 downwards.
ACAACAGTTGCCCTTGTTTGTTCATCGCATAAGGCAGTGGCTCAGAATATCTATAGTGTGGACTCTGGAGTTAGATTGCTTGGTTCCAAAAGTTCTAGTACTTCCTAAATATCTAATGTTGTACAAGTTACTCAGCCTTTATCCATGTAAAATTAGGGTAATATGTTTCTGCCTCACAAAATTGTGAGGGTTAAATGAGGTAATAAATGTAAACCATTTGGCACCATGCTTAGCATATGGTCAGCAACCAATTATTAACAACCATTATTATTTCTCTCTTTTGATAGTTGTGACTTATTGTTTCTTTGTTAGGTTTCATAGGTTTAAATCTTAATATGTCTTCTTGGATTATAAATTCCTTGAAAGTCGTATATTTTTTATTGTGGTAACATAAATATGTAACACAAACTTTCTATTTTAACCATTTTTTGAGTGTATAATTCAGTGGTTTTTAATTACATTCGCAGTGTTGTGCTTTTCTCACCACTGTCTGTTACCAAACTGTGCTCTTGACTTTTTCAAATCAGCTTTGGGACATGTTTTTAGGAGAGCAGGGAGCTGCTTAAAACACCTCATATTTATTGTCTGAATTTTTAAGAAACTGCAATGGTGTTGTAAATACAATTTATTTTTTCTCTAAGATTCCATTTCTCAGAACAACTCTTGAAAGTGGTGCTGTTATTTTCGGTTTTTAAAACCGACACTTAGAAAAGGTAAGTGATAGCTTTAAAGAAGCAGGTGCACGGTGTATTTGAGGGAACAAGGAGGTGACCCTTGAGGATCAGATATTCAGGCTACTTATCAGCATTTCTCAGAAAGTTTCTGCTCCTTTTTACTTTTTGATTTCTTCATCTGTCACACAGAGAGGACAGACTTTTCTGTAAGTAATTAGGGAAAACTCAACTGATCTGATCCCAAGTCTAGGAGACTGTAGTTTCCATCTTTCCACATGGCCTTGAAATTAGTCCTTGACTAATTATGTGTTCTTCTCAACAAGAACCTGGAATCTTATTCCTGCCCATTGCAACATAATTTTCTGCCTATTCTCCTGAGAGTTTTATGCAGTAAAAAAAAAAAAAAAAAAACCACCTTTGAAATTAACGTATATTTTGTCTCCTTTCAAGAGTGTGTATATATATATATATATATATTTAAACACATGGAGTTTGAGGTATTTAGAGTCTTCATTTCTGGGAATCACACCTTTGTAGCACTTTAGTCAAAAGAAACTCATTAACTTTCCCTAATGGAAAAGTTAGTGGCATTACATGCTTATTTGAAGCTGCAGTTTTACTGAAATAGAGGACACTGTGAACACTATATGCTGGTTGGCTGGAGATACTTTTTTGGTATCTGACTGAACATTGACACCAATTATTGGCATTTTTTGTGCTTCTTTGATGCTATCTCAAGAATAAAACCAATAACTAAACCCTACGGAGAAGGTTTTATAAACGTTTCCAGTGACTCTGTAGCTCATTTCTTTTTTGTCTCTTGGTAACCAAATTGATTTTTCCTTGTTGCTTGTGGATGGTGTTCAATTATTGTGAATTTCTAGAATCAGATGACAACTATAGGAGAAACAATATAGAACTCGAGGAAAAATACACATTTTCAAGTCTTCTCCATTGAGAATATTCCAGCCTTTGGCTTTCCCATCTGGAAAGCTCTTCACCATTTTTATGGTATTCTATCAGGTAGTTTTGATTTTTTCATCTGAGAGAAAGTATCAGTAACCACCCTTAAAGTAATAAGTAAGTGAGTTTAATTTTCTACTTCTAGGTGTCTCTAAAATATAACGGAATAATCATATCAAGAGTCCTTTGGAATTTGACTTAAAGATCAGGCCATTAAAAGTGAGTGAGTTTCCACCAAAAAAATAAAAAGGAATAAAAACAAAAAAAGAAGCCATGGTATCTGGATACAGAGTCCAATATGGAATTAGCAAAAGGCATTCCCAGGATAAGAGTTGTATAGTCCCTTTTTAAAACAACTAGTTTAAAATGAAAGAGGAAGACCAAAATGACTCTAGGAGGAAGGGGTCCAGAAAAAAAAATGCAAATTAGAAGCTTTCTGACTAGTTGTGTTTGTGGTAGTTATACTGAAATGCTGGCTGCCAGAGAATGTAGAAAAACTTAAGTGCAGAGAAAACCAAGTAAATTCTTTAAAAAATGCAATGAATAGCTAGGAAAAACAAATATATATATATACTTAAGGAAGGAAATAAAACTATAGTGGATTATGTCTCTCAGTAGTGACTCATATTTGTGCAGTTTGTTTAACTTAAATTTTTGTTATTTGGAAATGTGAAGATAAATACTGGAAGAAATAGATAAAATATTTGAAAGTGGTTACCTCCAGAGAGTAGGGATAATATTGTTGGTATGGGGGAGAGGAGGCGGTATGTTTTTTATCAGCAGCTGCTTAGAATTATTTGTCTTTTTAAACTTTGTGTCTGTATGATTTTGGTAAAAATTAAACATTTGAAAATATGAGTTTGTACTCCTAACCCTTTTTAACATGCATGTGAGCTTAGCATGCTTTCCCCCAATGTTTTGCGAAGCAGTGCCAAAGGGGTATGACTTGTGTAAGCATATGGCTTAGGAAGGTTTTGGTGGGTTTGGCAGGATATGGAAAGAACTTTGAATCTGAGACTCTGTCTGGAAGGGCCCTGGCCTAATTTTAATAGCCTCTTTGGCATTGATTCACCCCTGATAAATAATGAGAGAGCCTTTCATAAACCTCGGGTTTGAGGTTGAATTCCATGTACTCATTTGGAATGCTGAGGTTCTCCTTAACATTATTGGCTATTGGTCCAAACCTAATCCTCTTTTTGAAAAATATTCCTCTGGGCCCCCTTGGTATGTTTAGGGCTGAAGTTGAATCATAATGTATCAGAGAATATTTGTGCATCTAAGGCCTTTGAGTGAGCATGAAAAGAAGGGTGACCCGAAGACGTCACCTTTTTCTGTGAGCAGAAATGCTCTGTATCTTCTTATTAATCCTTAAAGCAATTTCTCTCACTTTACAACAGGGTGATAAATATGGGTTATTGATTACATTTTTGTTGCTTGCCTGAGCTTCAAAATCTTACATTAGCTGACTTTTGTATTATGGCTAATTGTGTGCATGCATCAATGTTCAATCATGCCTTAGTCATTTAAACATTGCATAAATATTTCTGGGGCTGGCATCTGGTTATTTGAGTTGATATATGTGTTTTATTTGTTTGTTTGTTTTTACAATTTCAAATATGTGCAGTTGTTTATTTTCATGTTAACTATTAGAGAAGAGATACATTCTAGTTTAGTATCAGATTGAGAAGGAACATGGTATATGTTTGAAGAAGGAAATTAACATTAATTGGGCATCTACTCTGGACCAGGCATTGTACATAAATTATTTCATTTAATACAACAACATTCATTATTTTAAAGATGAGGTGACTTTTCTAGGTCTGCCTACCTAGTAAGTAATGGTGCTGGAATTTTAACCAATGTTTCTTTAGCAAAAAAGGAGAGAGTTTGCATAATATTTTAAACTTTTTATTTTGAAATAATTTTAAATTTATAGGTCAGTTACAAAATAATACAACCCCCATACAGAAAACTCCAATATATCCTCACCTAGATATCTAGATTTACCAGCTTTTAACTCTACCACTTTTTACTGTATCATTTTCTCTCTGTCAGTCTATCTCTATCTTTCTAAATATTTGAGAATAGATTGTATACATCATGCTCTTTAAATACTGCATACTTCCATGTATATTTCCCACGAATGACCTTAAGCACAGGTGGAGTTTGAGCAGTTTTTAATCAACCTAAATGCACTTGCAGTAAAGTCGTCTTTGAAATATTGTTAAAAAGTGAAAATCTAGGGTTCTACACCAGACTTACCAAATCAGAATTTCCTGGAGAAGGACCAGAGAATGCCCTGCGACTCTTATGACCCCTAAAATTTGAGAATTACTGCTTTGAGCATAATTGCAGACAATCTTGGCCACCAATTATTTTGCAGAATACATGATATTTCCTGATAATTAAACCTATTTCTCAATCCAAGGATTCTGTCAGAATTTCTGAAAATCTTAATATAGAACATATCAGAAGATTAAATTTTAGACTTAACTTCGACCACAAAAATTTAGCATTTTCTCCTTAAACTAAGTTTATGTAGTATCATGCAAAACAGTGGCACAATAGAAAGAACAAGAGCTGAGAAATGTTTTGTATGTGCCCATTCATAGCAAGAACTACAACTGTTGTGCATCTGTTTACTGTGGTTTCTTAATGGTTATACTGGTTTTAATTGATTGAAGCATGGATGCTTTTCCCCACTCATTATGATAGGTCCAGTAGCTGTGTGCTAACCCTTTTCTTTTTCTCTTTGTTTTGGCAGCCCTTATGCATAATTTGTATTATGCATAGCTTTGAATTTGAGAAAAATGACTGAGTGTTCCCAGAATCCTTGAAAAGATTATTACCAGAAATTTAATGAAAAGATAAGTAGAGATAGACAAAATCAGGTACAGGACATAATTAAGAAAACATAAGAATGGGGCAGTTTGCTCTGGCCCATTTTTCCCCAGAAACCCAAATAAATGGGCCATCTGCTAAATATATCATCACAGAAATGAAGAGAGATGTGGGCAGTTTATGCTCTCTTTATTGTGTCCCTGTTCAAAAATGGAAACTTGTTAATATAAGTAGATGGGAGGGGCGGATTTTTAGCACCAGAGTCTTCTATTTCTTTTACAGTAACTCGGAGTGTTTTAAAATAGGAGAGTGTAAGTTCACTGGTTCAATCTTGGATATCCATTCTGAGTTTAATAAGTATGTGTTGAATGGTCTCTGTACTGAAGTCCTCTGAATTTTGAAATACTGAACACCTACTCAGGAAGTGAGGATACTCAAGTTCTAATTCCGGTTCTAGATTGGCTTCTGGTTGGTCATTCATTTTTTCCACTGGAACTCAGTCTTTTTCTCTGTGTGAGGAAGGAGCACACCAGATATTTCTGAGGCCCTTGCCAGCTCCAGGAGTCTGTTTCTGTGTTTAGTCATGCCACAATGAAAGTCTGAAATCTTTCTTTGGTGGCTTAGGAGATTTTGAGTGAAGTAATCATAAATTTGTTTAAACAGATTAACAATTAAAATTGCACAAAAAGATACCTAAAGCCAACATAAATAGTCATTACTTTTGGATAATATATTCAGTTAATACGAACCCATTCCAGGTCCCTAGTCAGCATTTGTGTGCTCCTGAGACAGTTTTCAAGTTCCTTGTTCTGCTGATAAAATAAAATGGTAATGTTTATGGTGTAAAGTAGAGAGGAGGAGGTGGTAAAACATTTGCATCCTGATGCCCTGAGATGATATCCTTATCACTTATTTTTAAACAGTATAATTGAGGTATAATTGACAAACAATAAACTGAACATACTAAAATATATGGCTTTATAAATTTTGGTGTATTTAAACTATCACCACAATCAAGATAATGAATGTATATAGTACTCTCAGAATTACGTGTGATCTCTCCCTTCCTCCCAGCCCATATTCTCCACCTGTCCAAGCACCTCATTGTTCTCAGGCAACCATTGATCTACATTCATTTCTCTTGTGTAAATATCAAGGAGTGCAATGGTAAGTGTATGTTTAAATTTAGAAACAATTTCTAAATTGTTTTCCAAGTGAATTTTTTCATTTTCCATTTCCATCAGTTGTATATAACCCCTTATCATTATGAAAAAATTTATTTATCCCCAGTAATCTTTTGTTCTGAAATCTACTCTAGCTGATGTTAATGTAGCCACTCTATCGTTCCTTTGTTAGTATAGCATAATATATGTTTTTCCATACTTTTAATTTATTTATGTCTTTATATTTAAAGTGGGCCTTTTGCAGCATGATGTTGGGTCTGAATATTTTATTCAATATAAATAACCCCTGCTTTTTAATTGGTGTATTTAGACCATTGATGCACAATACAATTATTGATGTGGCAAGATTTAGATCTAGCTTCCTGTTTGTTTTTTCCTTGTCCTGTCTGTTCTTTGTTCCTCTTTTCTTCTTTTTCTGCCTTCTTTTAGATAAAGTGAATGTTTTTTATTATTCCAGTTTATCTCCTTTGTTAGCTCATTAGCTGCAATCTGTAATCTAGTTTTGCTATTTTACTGGTTGCTTTAGAGTTACAGCGTACATTTTTTCACTTATCATAGTTTACCTTTAAGTGCTATTATACCATTCCAGGTATAGTATAAGAATCTTATAATAGTTTACTTCCATTTCTTACCTCTTGGTCTTTGTGCAACTGCGCTACATATCTTATAAAACTCATAATCCATTGCTATTACTTTCGTTTATGTAGTCAATTATCTTTTAAAAATATTTCAATAATAAGAAATAAATTTTGTTGTCATTGTTAGATATAATATCCAGTTGGTATTATTTTATTTCTGCATGAAAAACTTTATGTAATATTTCTTGTATTGTAGGACTATTGGTGATGAATTCTTTCCACCTTTATATTGTCGTAAAAGTCCCTTATTTCACCTTTATTTCTGAAAGATATTTTTGCTAGGTATAGAATTCTAGATTGAGAGTTAAAAATGGTTTTTGCCTGTACTCTAAAAATGTTGTTTCCTTGTTTCCCCTTATAGTTTTTAAAAAAAAAAATAATTTTCTTATTGTAAAATATATATACAAAGCAAAGAAGGAAAAAAGGAATACTTTTCAAAGCACACTTCAATAAATGTTACAGAACAGATCCCAAAGTTTGTCAGGGACTACCATTCCACCATCTCAGATTTTTCCTTCTAGCTGCTCCAAAACATTGGGTAGAAGGAATATTAGTATAGTGATTCAGCAGTCATACTCGTTTATTAAATCCTATTTTTCTATTATGCCTCCTCATTCTCCTTTGATCCTTTACCTAATCTGTGGGAATCTTTAAGCAATGACTGTTATGACTTTTTTATGTTGAGAAGGGGTATCAACACTAAAGGATAGGAGTATGTGATTAATTGATAGTCTTGGAGAGGCTGACGCCTCTGAGTTTCAGGATTTTTTTTACCTAGGGGCCCTTTGCGAATTATAGGTTCCAGGAAGGCAAGCCTAGTGTATGAGACCTTTATTGAGTCTCATTTCCAGCCCTAGGTGTTCCTAAGAGTCAGCAGGAGTGATGTTAATTGGGGTTTAGCAAATCGTGGCAATTAGCACTTCTGACTGAAACATGCATAAGAATAGCTTCCAGAATAGCCTCTTGACTCCATTTGATCTTTTTTGGCCATTGATGTCTTATTTTATTACACTTCTTTCCCCCTTTTTGGTCCAGAAGTTATTATTGATTCCACTTTGGGACATCATTTGGTCTTACTGCTATGAAGGTTTTACTGATCCCACAGTGCCAGGACTAGGCTCATCCCTGGGTGGCACACCCCACATTTTCAGGGAGACTTTCACCCCTGAATGTCATGTACCACCTAGGAGAGAGGGCAACTTCGCTGCAGAGCTGGGCTTAGAGAGAGAGTGTCCATATCTGAGCAGCAAAGAGACTTCCTGGTAGCAACTATTAGGCCTCCTTATGGGTAGTCTTAGCATCTCCCCTACAGAGCAAGCCTCAAAATCCAGGGCTTGGTCCATTTCCTTGGGAGTCCCCAATGGTTGAGAGGGTAGCTGGGGTTCTACTAATACTTTCTAATTATCAACCCATTATAGTCTGTCACATTAAGCTGTAAAGAATTACACGGCCTCGTTCCTGTTCTGGACTCCAGGAGTTTGGGTTATTTACATGAGCTATCTAGACAAGTTGATTTAGATTGTGTTAGGTTCTAGACATAATAAATTTCTTTGCCTTTGGTCTCATGCAGTAGGTGAAGGTCTAAGGTACATATCATCTTTTACCCTGCATTTTTATTTTGTTGTCGTCTCAGAAAGATCGGCTTCATTTTAAACTCCAACTGAAGCCTGATCTCTTTTTTCGTTACTTTTTTATATATAACTGTGATAACTTTCTGGGCTGCAGCACTCCATTTCTGGGTCTTAGGTGTCATAATTTACTCAAATTCCAAAGAAATACCACCTGATACACATATAGCTCAGAGTCTCAGAATTTAGACATGTATTTACAACTTTAGACTAAGTGTGGCGGCTATGAAGCTTACAACTTAGGCTCCTATTTTCTTATAAGTATTCTTTCTTTTCTGGCTTTATTTTGCACAATACATTGTCCTTAAGGTTTAGTCAGTTTGATCCATGTCTCTCAAAGTCCTTCCTTTTTTGTAGCTACACCATATTCCATCATATAAATACATCACAGTTCGCTATTTTGTTTTTCAGGCATTGTATCCTTTGGCTCCTTCCATGTGTTGGGCATCATGGATAAAATGTCCATAATAATTTCAGGTCGTACATTATCCTTGTTTGGTTGTACAAATAGCAGCACTCTCAATTTTAGACAGTTTTCATTGGTCCATAATGACAAAGAACGAGTAAACACAGCATCACCAACTATCAAATTGAAACTATCATTTACCACTTATCCCCCCTTGCCAGTTAGTTGCCCCTGGTAGTACTATGGCACTGTTGATGTCTTCCTGTTAAGTGTTGGCCAAAGCATGCACTTTTCCTTTTCCCCTTATACTCCTCTACTATTGAGTCATTTTCCAGTATCAAGCTTTTGAAATAGTTCATGTAAGAACGTAATTATAATTGCAGATTTAATCAATGGGATACATGGCACTCTACATCCCCTTTCAATCATATTCACGTTCAGTGTCAGTGTTATTTATAAATCTGCTAGTTACCATCACGTTTGTCTGTTCCCTTGCATTTAAGTTCAACCGCATTGGGTAGCCTTTCCTCCATCTCTAGCTTTTGTTTACCTCTAGGTCTGCTATATTCTAGAGGGTAACCTTTTAGATTACCTTTACCAGCGCCATAATGGTGAAATCATATAGTATATGTTCTCTTATGTCTGACTTATTTCACTCAGCATTATGTCCTCAGGGTTCATCCATGTTGTCATATGCTTTGGGACCTCATTTTGTACTGCCATGAAATTTTCCATCATAAGTATATACCACATTTTGTATATCTGTTCATCTGTTGGTGTGTACTTGGATTGTTTCTATCTTTTGGCAGTTGTGAATAGTGCACCTACAAACATCAATGCCCAAATGTTTGTTTGTGTCACTGCTCTCAGGTCTTCTGGGTATATACCTAGTGGCGGTATTACCAGGTCATAAGGTAACTCAATATTTAGTTTTCTAAAGAATCACCAAAATGTCTTCAATGTGGTTGTACCATTATATAGTCCCTCCAACAGTGAATAAGTGTCACAATTTCTCCATATCCTCTCCAATACTTGTAATTTTGTTTGTTTAATAGCAGCCATTCCTATAGGTGTGAGGTGATATCTCATTGTTGTTTTGATTTGCATTTCCCTTAGAGATAATGAAAATAAGCATTTCTTCATTTGTAGTTTTTAGCCATTTTGTTTTTGCTCTTCAGGAAAGTGTCTGTTCATATTTTTTGCCCATTTTATAACCGGGTTCTTTGTTCTTTTGTTGTTCAGCTTTATAGTTTCTTTATGTATATGGCATATAAAGCCTTTATCTGACATGTGGTTTCCCAATATTTTCTTCCACTGGTTTGGCTGCCTTTTCACCTTTTTGACAAAGATCTTTGAGGTACAGAAGCTCTTGATCTTAAGGAGTTCCCATTTGTCTATTTTTTCTTTTTCTGCTTGAGCTTTAGGTGTAAAGTTTAAGAAGCTACCTCCTATTACTAGATCTTGAAGATGTTTTCCTACATTTTGTTCTAGAAATTTTATGATACTGGCTCTTACATTTACATTTAAGTTTTTAATCCATTTTGAATTAATTTTTGTGTACAGTATAAAATAGGGGTCCTCTTTCATTATTTTGGCTCTTGATACTCACTTCTCCCATGCCCATTTTTTGGGAAAAAAAAATTCTGTCCCATTTTAGTGGATTTGGGGGCCTAATCAAAGATAAATTGTCCTTAGATTTGGTGATCTATCTCTGTATTCTTGGTTTGATTACATCAGTCAAAATTTCTGTCTTTGTGCCAGTGTCATGCTATTTTGACCTTTGTGACTTTATAGTAAGCTTTAAAGTCAGGAAGCTATAGTCCTCCCAATTTTCTCTTCTTTTTTAGGATACCTTTAGTTATTCGGGGTCTCTTTCCCTTCCAGATAAATTTGATAAGTAGCTTTTCCAAATCTTCAACATAGGTTGTTGGGACTTTGATTGGTCTTGCATTGGATCTATGTAGATCAGTTTAGATTGAATTAATATCTTAAGTACATTCCACCTGCTTATCCATGAGCATGGAATTTTATCCTCTATTTAGGTCAATTTTATTTCTTTTAGCAATGTTTTGTAGTTTTCTGTGTACAAGTCCTTAACAACCCTGACTAGGCTTATTCCTAGATACCTACTTCTTTTGGTAGCTATTTTGAAGGGAATTTTTTCCTTAATTGTCTCCTCAGGTCATTACTTGTGTATAGAAATGTTACTGATTTTTGTACATTAATCTGTTAATCTTCTATCCCACCACTTTGCTGAATTTGTTTGTTAACTCAGGTAGCTTTTTAATAGATTCCTCAAGTTTTTCTAAGTATAGGATCATGCCATCTAATATTCATCAAATAATGAAAGTTTAACTTCTTTCTTTTCTATTTGAATACCATTTATTTCTTTCTCCTATCTTATCTCTCCAGCTAGGACTCTTGGTACAATGTTGAATAATAGTGGTGACAATAGGCATCCTTGTCTCATTCCCAGTCTTACAGGGAGTGCTTTCAGTCTCTCACTGCTAAGTATGATATTGGTTATGGGTTTTTCCTATATGCCCTTTATGACATTGAAAAAATTTCCTTTGAATCCTACCTTTTGAAATGTTTTTGCCAGGAAAGGATGTTGAATTTTGTCAAATACTTTTTCACAATCATTCAATAAGATCATGTGATTTTTACCCTTCCAGTTTGTTAATGTGATGTATTACTTTGATTTACGTTCTTGTGTTGAACACCCTTGCATTCCTGGTATAAACCCCACTTAGTTGTGATGTATAATTCTTTTATTGCATCTTTGGATTCAATTTGCTAGTATTTTGTTAAGAATTTTTGCATTTATGTTCATTAGGGATATTGGTCCGTAGTTTTCTTTTCTTTTAGTGTCTTTATCTGGTTTGGATATTAGAGTGATGTTAGCTTCATAAAATGAGTTAAATAGCATTCCTTTTCCTCAGTTATTTAGAAGAGTTTGAATGGGATTATTATTCTTTTTGTGGGAAGATTTTCGATGACTGATTGAATCTCTACTTGTAATTGGTTTGCTGAGATCTTCTGTTACTTCTCAAGCTGTAGATGTAATTTGTGTGTTTCTAGGAACTTATCCATTTCATCTAAGTTTTCTAGTTTATTGTCATATAGTTGGTCATAGTATTTTCTTAGGATTTTTAACTTTTCTCCAGGATCCTTGGTAACAACTCCCCTCTCCTTTCTGGTTTTATTTGCATCCTGTCTCTTTTATTCTCTGTTAGTCTAGCTAGTGGTCCATCAATTTTACTGAATTTGTCAAAGAACCACATTTTGGTTTTGTTGATTCTTTCTATTGTTTTATTTTATCCATTTGTTTATTTTTCTTTTATTCTTTGTCATTTCTCTCCATTTAAATCTTTTCTTTTTTTACATGGGCAGGCACCAGGAATCGAACTGGGGTCTCTGGCATTGCTGGCAAGCACTCTGTCTGCTGAGCCACCATGGCCCACCCATCTTCATTTAAACCTCAAGTATTGACTTGAGGTTTCTGATATGATTCTTCATGGTAGTGATGAAGATCCCAGCCTATAAAAAATGATCTAAGAAATTTCTGCATTTTAACAGTCACATATAATGACGCTGGAGTGATGATATTATAGAGTACCAAAAAAGCATGGAAGTCTAAAATAAATCTCAGAATCTTACTACTGTTCCTCTGATGTTCTGTTTTGTGGTTATACCGAGGTTCATCCCATTTTTCTTCAGCTTGCGAAGAATACTTCAAAATAGTACTGATGATCACTTCAGAAATAAGGATAATAAGATAAATGATCAAAAATATATTCATTGGCTTTTCTACTACAGATTGTTTCTGTGACTTGCTCTTGGTAATTTAATGCCATCTTAATTTCCGTTCCAGTGTATATAGTAACACCAAAAATTTCTTTTGTCTTTTTTGATCTGGCTCCACAAAATAAGAGACTCTTTGGTCCCAGAGGTCTTAAAAAGTCTTCCATTTGTTGAGTTATTATCATTATTCCCATGAATCTGTACAAGTTTTCTTCTGGTTACTGATATTCTATCACAGCCACAAGAGTGTCCAAATTGACAGTTGTTTGTGACACTGCTGTATCTGGAAATGCCACATGTGTCTTTAGGTTAATTTATCTTAGCAGTTGTAATGTGACCTGAACCATTAAGTTGATCTGAGGAGAGAAGAAACAAATCTGCAGGGAGAATTTCGTCTTTGGCTATTTGAGCAGTATCACCCGCTCAAATATATTATTTTAAATATTTTTATTGATAAATTTTCACACACATATATTCCACACATGGTATACAGTCACTAGCCAACAATATCATCACATAGTTGTGTGTTCATCACCATGATCATTTTTTAGACATTTTTGGAACATTTGCATCACTCTAGAAAAAGAAATAAAAAGAAAAACCACATATGTACCATACCATAACCCTTACTCCTCCCTCTCGTTGACCTCTAGTGCTTCCATGTACCCGATTTGTTTTACCTCTAATTGCCCCTATTATTTATTTATGTTTATCCAATTTTTTTTTACTCATCTGTCCATTCTCTGGATAAAAGGAGCATCAGACACAAGGTTTTCATAATCACCAGTTACACTGTAAAAGTTTTATCTTTTATACAATTGTCTTCAAGAATCAAGGCTACTGGAATACAACTCAACAGCTTCAGGTACCTCCCTTTAGCTGCTCCAATACACTATAAACTAAAAAGGGATACCTATATAATGCATAAGAATAACCTCCAGGATAACCTCTCAACTCTGAAATCTCTAAGCAACTGAAACTTTTTTTTGTCTCATTTCTCTCTTCCCCCTTTTAGTCAAGAAGTCTTTCTCAACCCCTTGATTCCAGGTCCCAGCTTATCCTGGGAGATCTGTTCTGCACTGCCAGGGAGATTTACACCCCTGGGAGTCATGTCCCACGTGGTGGGGGGAGGGTAGTGAGGTTATCTGCTGAGTTGGCTTAGAGAGAGAGGCCACATCTGAGTAATTCTCCCCCATTCTCTGGGGGTGAGTGACTCTTAGGCCTAGTTTTAAGTAGATACAGCCTATCCTTTGCAGGAATAAGTTTCATAAGTGTGAATCCCAGGATCGAGGGCTCAGCCTATTGATTTGGTTGTCCCCATTGTTTGTGAGAATATCAGAAATTCTCCAAATGGGGAAGTTGAAAATTTCCTCTTTTCTCCATGGTCCCTGAAGGTTTCCCTTGCAAGTACTTCTTTATTCACTGTCCAAATTACTCTGGGATATATTGAGGCATCACACTTAACCTGGACAAACCAACAAAATCTCACACCCTATTCAAGATACCATGTATTTATGGTGTTCAACTAAATTGACAATACAAGTTAAATTAGGAATGCACTACCCAAAATGTAAATGTTGTACCAAGTAAACCATCTCTCCCTTTGGTCTCACACAGAAGTTGAAGTTTTAAAATATGGACAATATCTTCCTTTACCCTGTATTCTGATTTACCTTAGTCCTATCCAGATCAGCTTCATTCTTATCTCTACTGAAAGTCTGATTGCTTCTCAACTCTGTAAACAGTTCCTGTATGCAGTATTGCTGACTTTCATAGCTCTAACTCTGAGTCTCATGTGTCACATAAATACCCGACATTTCTGGGAACGACCATGTTATATACAAACAGCTCAATATCTCAGAATTTAGGAATAACATTACAACTTCTGAATATATGTGACTGCTCTGAGAGCTTACAATCTAGGACCCTTTAAAGTATGCACTTCAGCAGCTAGCAAACTAGAACAACATGTGAAGCCATCTGGACCTGGACTTTTCCCTTTGGGAGCTTCTTGATGACTGATTCAGTCTCTTTACTTGTGATTCATTTGTTGAGGTCGTCTACAAAGTCTCTGTTGGTTGTTAATGCCTTTGTAGGAAGTTGTCCATTTAAACTATGTTGTTTAGTTTATTAGCATATAGTTGCTTATATTACGTCCTTTATTTCTGCAGGGTCAGTGGTTATGTTTTCTCTTCCATTTCTGATTTTGTTAATTTGTATCTAGTCTTTTTTTTTTTTTTTGAGCAACCTGGCTGAGGGTCCATCAATTTTATTGATTATCTCAAAGAACCAACTTCTGGTTTTGTTTATTTTCTCAATTGTTTTCATGTTCTCTATTTCAGTTATTTCTGCTCTAATCTTTGCTGTTTCTTTGCTTTTGTTTGCTTTGTGGTTACTTTGCTGTTCTTTCTCTAGTTCTTCCAAGTGACAGTTAATTCCTCAATTTTCACTCTTTTTTTTTAACATAGGCATTTAAGACAATCAGTTTCTCTCTAAGCACTGCCTGATCTGCATCCCATAAATTTTGGTGTGTTGTATTTTCATTTTCATTTGACTCAAGATATTCACTGATTTGTTTTGTAATTTCTTCCTTGACCCACTGATTGTCTAAGAGTGTGTTCTAGTTTGCTGACTGCCAGAATGCAACACACCAGAGAGATGGATTGACTTTCAATAAAAGGGGATTTATTTCAGTAATTCCTCAGAGGAAAGTCAGCTAACTTTCATCTGAAGTTCTTTCTTACATGGGAAGGCTCAGGGTGATCTCTGCTGGCCTTCTTTCCAGGCCTCTGGGTTCCAACAGCTTTCCCTGGGGTGTTTTCTTTCTGCATCTCCACAGTTCTGGGCTGAGCTGCAAGTGCTGAGAGGAGATATGCTGAGCTGCTTGGGCTATGCTATATTGAGTTCTCTCATTTAAGCACCTGCCAATTAACTCAAACATCATTCATTGCAGCAGGCACACCTCTTAGCCAACTGCAGATGTAGTGAGTAACAGATGAGGTTCAGGTACCATTGGCTCATGTCCACAGCAACAGAACTAGGCATGTTCACCTGGTCAAGTTGATAACCGAATCTAACTACCACAGAGTGTATCCTGTTTTTTAATCCAATCTGGCAGTCTTTGTCTTTTGTTGGGGAGTTTAATCCATTAACATTTAATGTTATTACTGTAAAGGCTGTACTTTGTTCTACCATTTTATCTTTCAGATTTTATATGTCATATATATATTTTTCTTTTTACCTTTACTGGTAGTTTCCATTTGTGTACTCTTCTCCACACCTTTCTCTCCTGGCTTTTCCTACCTATCTGTGGTGCTTCCTATAGTATTTCTTGCAGAGCAAGTCTCTTAGTGACAAATCCTCTCAGTGATTGTCTGAAAATATTTTAATCTCCTCTTCATTTTAGAAGAAGAATTTTCCTGGATATATAATTCTTGGTTTCCAGTTTTTCTCTTTTAGAATCTTAAATATATCATAGCACTGCCTTCTTACCGCCATGGTTTCTGCTGAGAAATCCACACATAATCTTATTGAACTTCCCTTGTATGTCATGGATTGCATTTTGCTTTCTGCTTTCAAAATTCTCTCTTTGTCTTTGAAATTTGATAGTCTGATTAGTAAGCATCTGGGAGCATGTCTCTTTGGAGCTATTCTGTTTGGGGTACGCTGCACTTCCTGGATATGTAATTTTATATCTTTCATAAGAGATGGGAAATTTTCAGTGATTATTTCTTCCAAACGTCTTTTTCCTCCTTTTTCCTTCTCTTCTCCTTCTGAGACACCTATGACATGCATATTTATGCACTTTATGTTGTCATCAAATTCCCTGAGATCCTGCTCATATTTTTCCATTCTTTTCCCTACATTTTCTTTTGTTTCAGATTTCAGATGTCCAGTCTTCTAGTTCACTAATCCTTTCTTTTGCCCAGTCTTTAATCTATTGTTGTAGGTTTGTTTTGTTTTTTCCCATAAGTTTTGTGATTTATTTTTTCAAGCTATTGAGTTCCTTTTTTTTTCTTTACCCAGGGTCTTCTTTATATCCTCCTTCAACTTGTTGACTTGATTTTTGAGATTTTCTGTGTCTGTTCAAACATACTGCATAAGTTGTTTCAACTCCTTATTTCATTTCATTTGAAGTGTTGGCTTGTTCCTTTGAGTGGGACATATCTTTGATTTTGCTAGTATGGCTTTTTTAACTAGGGTTTTCTTGCTGGATGACTTTGTTCTCTATCTTTGACATTCAGTTCAGCTTGTTCTAGACCTCTAGCATAGTTCTGTTTAACTGATCAGAATTTTTCAGTTTTTGTTTTTCTGTTTCTTTCTCTGCCTATATGGAGCCTCTTTTTTTTTTTGAAAGAGTTTATCCTCAGATTTTATAGACCCAGTCAGATTTTTCCTGACCAGACAGACCCACATTTCAGGAGGAAAGTGCAGCCATCATCAGTTTTCCCTGAGGGTGAGACCCAGCATGTTGCCAGGCTTTCCTATGAAGTCTCTAGACTCTGTACTTTTCCTGTCTTACACTGGTGGAAAGCCATGGGCAGACAAGTGTCACATGCTGAGCAGGACAGGAAAAGCACAGAGCTCCTTGATTGGGAGTATAAACATTTATAATTGTTATTTCCTATTGATGAACTGTCCCTTTTATTAATATGTATTGTCCTTCTTTGTCTCTTATGACATCTTTACATTTAAAATCTATTTTTTCTGATGTTAATATAGCTTCTCATACTTTCTTTTGGTTATGGCTTTCATAGATGGATCATTTTCTGTCCTTTCACGTTCAGTCTAATTGTGTCCTTGTGTCTAAGATGTGTCTTCTGTAAACAGCATATAGATGGCTTTTTAATCCATTTGCCAATGTGTATCTTTTAATTGGTGAGTTAAGTCCATTAACATTCAAAGTTATTTCTCTCAAAGTAGTTCTTGAACCTACCATCTTATCCTTTAATTTTTGTCAGATCTATATATTTTTTTCCTTTTCACTCTCTTTATCCCTTAAATTATCATCACTGGTATTATTCAATTCCATGCTCTCCTTCAGACCTCCCTCTCCTGTCTTTTTTTTCAGCTGACAGGATGCCCTTTAGTATTTCTTGTAGGGCAGGTCTCTTGTTGACTAGTTTTTTCAGTATTTTTTTGACTTTGAAGATTTTAATCTCTCCCTCAGTTTTGAAGGACCACTTGGCTGGATAAAGCATTCTTGTCTGGAAGCCTTTCTCATTCAGGACCTTAAACATATCATACCACTGCCAACTTGCTTCCACAATGTGTGTTGAGTAATCCAAACTCAGTCCTACATGTTTTTCTTTATATGTAGTGGATCACTTTTTTTCATGCTGCTGTCAGGACTTTCTGCTTCTCTTCAGCATTTGGCAGTTTGATTAGTATGAGTCTTGGAGTAGGCATATTTGGATTTATTCTGTTCGGAGTTCACTGGGCCTCTTTGATTTGTGTGTTTGTCTTTTATAAGGGTTAGGATGTTTTCTCTGATTATATCTTCCCAGCCCTTTACTCTTCTTCTGGGACAGCAGTGATTCTTTTTTTGTGTGCACCACTTGTTGTCTGTCATTTCCCAAAGATCCAGTTCCATTTTTTCCATCCTTCTTGCAATTATTTCATTTGTGCACTCTAGTTCAATTGTTCTGTCTTCTAGCTCACTTATTCTTCTGCTTCTTTGAATCTGCTGTTATGTGTCTCTAGTATATTTCTTTCATCTCATGAAATCTGCCATTTTTCTATTTAAACTCTCAGGTTCTTTTTTTTTTAATGTTCTTCTAGTGTTTTTATAATATCCTTTATGTCTTTATAAATGTCCTTGAGTGTTTATTCCATATTCTCAGTCCCTTCCGGTGTTTTGATTTGGTTGTTTAGCTGGGCCATTTCCGCTTGGATCTTCATGTGCCTTATGATTTTCTATTAAGTTCAGGGCATTTGATTTTCTTAAAGTTGGTTCCCTTCACTCATCTAAAGTTTTGTATTTACTTTGCTTTGCATTGAAGATTTTCTTTTGTACTTGCTTTGTCAATAATTCCTCACCAGCCAAGGCCTGATCTCATATAGTTGATGTCTATTAAAAGCTAGGCTGGGGTGCATGGGCACTTCAGTGGCAGAATGGCCACCTACCATGCAGGAGACCTGGGCTTGATTACAGCCCATCTGCCCAAAAAAAAGAAGAAAAATAAATAATAAAATAAGTTAAAATGTGAAACAACAACAACAACAAATAACACACCTCAATAGTAGTAGGCCCCAAAGTCAGAAGGAGACACCCCAAAATATACTGGGAATGAACTGAAACTGGTGCCCACCAAAGTGAGAGATAAAAAAATAAAATAAAATAATAATAATAATAATAATAACAACATAGAATGAAAATAAATAATTAAAACAGAATAAAAATATATATAATAAGAAATAAGGAATCAATGAAAATATATATTAAAATAAAAATACTGCTACTAATAAAATTTATATAAAGAAAAAATATTTTAAGAGGAAGGGAAAAGATAAAAGAATAATTTAAAAAAACATCTAGGCAGATAGGGAATTAGCCTTCCTGCATTTACCCCTTTTCACCAGCCAGTGGTGCTCCTGAGGCATCTTCTCCCTCAGGCCCAACTACAGTGGTGGCTGGAAGATGGTGTGCTTGGCAGGAAGGCTGCTCCCACCCCAGGGTGACTGGACAGGGGGGCCATCCAGCACCAGGCGATCAGTTGATCCACAGCTCGTGGTGGATCCGCCACATACCACACCCGATGGGACGGCTGTTCCTGGTGCCCAGTCAGGCGACTGCTCCCAGTGCCTGGGGGCGTGGCCCTTGTGGTGGATGGCCGAGCCCACCTCTGGTCTCCGCATGGGTGCTGTCACCTTCGAAGCTGCTCAGGAGCTTTCCCTAGCCAGCAGCTGGGGCAGGCTGGAGTGGAGGAGGTCAGGTTCCTTATCCGCACCTCCCTGAGTGCTGCAGCCTGACCCCGGTGGGGATCATGGCCTACCTGACCCACCTGCTCTTCCTATCCCGAACCCCCACCTCTCTGTCCCCCATAATACCCCTGGAGACTCTCTTTGATTACTCACACCCTAGGACCACAGGCCTGGTCATTCTCTCCCCATCCCCTATCTTGTTCCATGGAACAGGAGTGAATTCAATCTACTCTGCTCCACCATCTTCCTGGAAGTCCCCACACATTGTTTTGCTTTG
This sequence comes from Tamandua tetradactyla, assembly GCF_023851605.1. Taxonomy (NCBI): domain Eukaryota; kingdom Metazoa; phylum Chordata; class Mammalia; order Pilosa; family Myrmecophagidae; genus Tamandua; species Tamandua tetradactyla. Next base: position 38,256,617 of record NC_135339.1, on the reverse strand, counting down.
TTTTGTTTTGTTTCTTTTTGGGTACATGGTCCGGGAATTAAATGCAGGTCTCTCATATGGAACGCCAGCATTCTACCACTGAACCACCTGTGTACCCCCTTACATTGTTTCTGACAAGTAATCTACTGTCATCCCTATTTTTGTTCCTCTATGTATAATGAAACATTTTTCTCTGGCTGCTTTTAAAATTTGATCATTTTCACTAGTTCAGGGCAATTTTGTTATGATATGTGTTTTAGTTTGTTAAAGCTGCTGGAATGCAATATACCAGAAATGGAACAGCTTTTAAAAAGGGAATTTGTTAAGTTTCAAGTTTCCAATTCTAAGATCGTGAAGATGTCCAAATTAAGGCACCATCAGATGCCGTCTGGAATACCTCTGTCACCTGGGAAGGCACGAGGCTGGTGTCTGTTAGTATCTTTGGATTCTGGACACTTCTGTTAGCTGGGAAGGCACATGGCGATGTCTGCTAGCTTTCTCTCTTGGCTTCGCATTTTATACGGATTCCCCAGGTGTGTTCTCCTTCTGCATTTCCAAATCTGGCTGTGTGGGCTCTGCTGGCATTGAAACTTTTTCCAAAATGGTTCTCTCTTAAAGGGCTCCATTAAGCAACCCCCCCTTGAATAGGTGGAGATACGTCTCTGTGAAAACTACCTAAACAAAAGGTACCATCCACAGTTGGGTCGGTCACAGCTCCATGGAAACAATAAAAATGTCCCACCCAGCAGTATTGAATGACGATTAAATAATATGGCTAGGGTACGCAACAGTTTCAGACCAGTGCAATATGCCTTGTGTAGTATACTTCACATTTCTTGTGCTTGGGTTTTTAAAATTTCTTAGATGTTAAGGTTTATAGTTTTCACCAAATTTGAAAAAGCTTTTGCCATCATTTCTTCACCTATCCTTTTTGATTTCTAAGGATTCTACCAGACATTTTCACAAGAAAATTTGGGAAATGTCTAGGATTTCACATAGAATTAACAGGTCAGCATAACCCCTTTTTCTTTTTTGGCAGTCTGTGGGTATTAATTGAAGAGGAGAAATACAGTATTAGAGAATAAAGTTAGGGAGATTAAAATCAAACTTCGAATTTCAGAGTTGGCTCTTATACATTCTTTCTCTTCTATTTCACTTTCTTTGCCCCTTCTGTGAATTACTTTTTTTACTTTTTAAGAATTTATTCACAGTGTTTCATATTCTTTTGGAAAGAATGGGTAATCATCTAAGCAGTATAATTCAGTAGAGAATCTACCATAGCCTGATATAATGCTAGAGTTGGAAAGATGTTAGTGATGGCCTAGTTCATAGATGGCAAGCATCTGGCATGAAGGTCCTTTTTCTTCTGTGCCATGCTTATAGCTAATCTACCATAAAACACTCTTATCTCAGCTGTTTCAACTCAGTGTCTCAGGCAGCCACTTCCAGTTACTCAGAGTAGGACTATACGTCCTCTTTGCCATTCAGAACATAGTCCATACTCAGTTTTACAGACATGGGAACAAAGGGTGCCAATCAATTGCAGTACCAGGATTAGGACTAGGTCCGTAAGTCTGGTCCCTGACTCTGAGCACAGCCATTCCAGAAGGTCTCCATAGTCCTAGGGGGCCTTTTTTGTGTGTTTGTTTGAATATATGAAGACAAAACAGATGTGTACACACAGGATGGCAGAGCTGGCCTGGAAAGAAAGATTAAGAGATTTTTATTTTGTTCTCCTTTTTGCCTGACAGAGTATAGGAAGTTATGTTATTCAGGGTTCTCTAGAGAAAGGGGAATCAACAGGAGAGATATGTAAATATGAGATTTATAAAGGTGTCTCACGCAACTGTGGGAATGGAATAGTCCAAAGTCTATAGAGCAGGCTGTGAAGCTGGTGGCTCCAATGAAGGGTCTGGACGAATTCTACAGGAGAGGCTTGCTGGCTGAAGAAGCAGTGAAAGAGTCTGTATTCTTTCTTAAATGTCTTCAGTTAATAGGATTATCTTGTTGTAGGAGACATGTCTTAGTTGATCGCAGATATAATCAATCGCAAACGCAGTCAACTGACTGATGATTTAATACACCAGCCTTCATGTTTATCAAACAGCCATGAAATATCCTTGTACCAATGGTCAGGCCAGTGCTTGCCTGACCAGACAACTGGGCCTCATCACTTGGCCAAGTAAACACCAGAACCTAACTATCAAAGAAGCAAATGAAAAATTTTGCCATAAGAAGAAAAGTATTTTAAGATAAATGTAGAAAACCTATTCTGTTATTCAAGCAACTGAGAAGAAAAGGGTATAATAAGAATTAATTTTTTTAACCTACCCAGTTGTCCACCAAGCCAGAGATTAAGAATACCTATAAAACCTATTTATGATCATACCATTTCAAAATTTCCTTCTCCCATTATCAGCCCCCGATACCTGAAGTTCTGCAAACAGATATACAACCTGTCAGTACCTACTGAATGATTGTACTGAAAAATAAATTCCTTCATAAAGAAGTAATCCATTGACTAGGGTGTCATGAATATTAACAGGTTATTTTCCAAGGGTAGTTTATGATAAAGGGAAGAAAAAGAAAGTATAAAGCATGGAAGAGGAGAAAGAAACATCTCAAAGAAAATATGGAAAAAGGATACTGAGACAACCAAGGGTATTTTTTAACCAAGGTTAGAAAGTTGCCCAAGATCCTTTAGGTGAAATTCCATTTTAAACCCTGAGTCTTTTGACCTGACTTATGTTGTACTATACTGCATTGCACTTAACAGTTTCTGCTATTTCTCAAACATCCTCCCCTTCTCTGCTATTCCTTGAACACCCTCACCTTCACCAAAAATTATTGTTCTCAGTTCAAAATAGTAGTCATTAATATTAAGTGAGCACTTACTATGTGCTAGGCTATATGCTTTACTGCTTTTCATATGCGTTAAACTCAGTACCCATAGAAAACTTATAAAGTGCATTCTTTTATCTCCATTTTATAGTTAAGAAAATTTAGACTTAAAGAACTTAAGTAACTGGCTAGAAAGTGGCAGAGCAGAGATTTGAGCCTTAGTCCATCTGATTGAAAGCCAAAACTTTTCATCACGACACTAACCTAACCTGCATCCAGTCTTTCCAGAACCTAAGAGAAGAATCTTAGTCTTGTTTTATATGTACCCTAGTACTAATAATGCGGTCAGTTGACAATGTATAAGAATTTCAAGAAATTCATATTGTCTCTCCACTTTTGCTTTAAAAGTCAACAAAATAATGCAAAATGGTATCTTATATTGTGAGAGACAGCTAACTATAGAAATCAACTAAACACAGGTCGCTGATCAGATTAAATTTAGACTTTTTATGCTTACAAAAAACAACAAGTTCTCTGCTCCATGATGCAGTTGAATCATGGAGTTCAATATAGTTGAATTTTAAGTAGTTTATCTGTTATAAGCCTCATCTTTATACCTGTTTACTAACATAAAGTGTAATGCCAAAAATATAAAATAAACCTCCCAGGCTTATGGCATCATCACAAAACTGTATGTTAGCCTCTTTCTGGCTAATTGAATGCGTGGAGTTTAATCTGGGAGGTTTTTAAAGGCTGAGGACAATATGCAGTTAAATGTTTGTTTGTTTGTTTGTTTTTGAGGCTAAAATCTTTGGGATGCTGGTGATGGTATTCTCTGAGGAAAATCTCAGTAAGCTAGTTGTTTGAAGCCAGAGGAAGTCAGAGAAGTCTAGATGCAATGAAGAGCATGATTTGGAAATGAAGAGCTTGAATCTGGGGCTCTTCTATTAGAAAAATTAGTATTAGAGGAAAGATGAAAGTCTTCCTAACTGACAAAATATCAACAAACGAAAGCTTTTGAGTAATGCTCCAAGACTTTTAACTAGAAAATTATCTTTGGGGGGAAAATTAAAAACTTGCTAATAAAACATTAAAACTATCTTTATTGACTCTAGATAAGAATCTAGATAAGAAGATTATTTTATCCTAGAGAACTTCATTAGGCCCAATGACATGCCTGCATATTACTTTAAAGTTTTAGGGTAATTGTTTAATTTAGTTCCAGAGAGTCTCAACAAAAGTCAAAATAGCGCTTGCTTTTTGTACCGATATGATACAAAGTAGTATATTATAAGACATTTGCCTTTCAAGGATGTGAAAAATATATTTAGAAATATTGAGCACAAGTAAAAAGGGATGAAATTGATAAAAGTTGGTATATGCTAAGTGCCAAATATTTAGGTCAACTAATAATGCTACTCAACTTCCGATAAAGAAAAGCCAAAGAATCAGAGACTGATAAAAGAGGAATGAGCCGAGCAAACTAACCCATCATTTATCCGAGAGGAAATGAGACCCTTAGAGAACTTATTTGCCTGCAACTTAAACTGCTAAGCAGTATAGAGTTTAAGCAGTTCCTTATTGAGCCCAAATCTCCTGTATCCCTGGTCCAAAGCATCTGCCATTACATCAGGCTGTCAGGGAAGGGATGTAAAGCAGAAAGAATGATAAGACTCTTGCCAGAAGGGTAGGGCATTTTAACATATTTTGTTGTTTCCATGGAGAACACTAGATAGCACTTCAGCACTGTGCTTTGGAGCCACATTTTAACTAGCAAAATCAGCGATGAAAAGAACAAAATTATGAAAACTCTACCACTAAACATAGCATGAAAAGTCATTTTACAGTCTGATCACTGGAACAAGGCAAAGCTTTGCCTTATTTAGCTGAGAATGTGTGTGTCAGGTGACTCAGTTTCATGACTCTATGCATGTCTGTGAATGACTGTGAAAGAGCCATCAGTATTGTTTTAGTTATAAACAGATTTTAATAAGTAGGAGAATTCACCAACAGAATCTGTGAGTAAAGAAGATTTACTATTTTTCAAAATTCTCCAAATGTGGTTTTACAAATGTTTGCGAAAACCAGTCTAGGAGAAAGAATATGGAACTATTAAACTTTACCATCAAGGAATCCCCTGATATTGTGTCAAACTTTAGGGACATCCAAATCAATAAATAGGCCATGCCCACAACCATGAGGCTTACTCTTGTGAAACTTATGTAGGTAGCAGAGAAGCTTAGACTACCCATAGGCATGCCTAAGAGTTACTTCTGGAGGACCTCTATTGTTGCTCAGATGTGGCCTCACTCTCTCTAAGCCCAACTCTGCAAATGAAATCATTGACCAACCCCCTATGTGGGACATGACATCCAGGGTGAAAGTCTCCCTGGCGAAGTGGAAGAGGACTCCCAGGAATGAATCCAGACCTGGCACTGTGGGATCAGCAATTCCATCCTGACCAAGAAGAAGAAAGAAGTGTAACTAGTAAAGTATCAGTGGCAGGGAGAGTTCAAATAGAGTCTAGAGGCTACTCTGATGGTTGCTCTTATGCAAGCTTCAGGTAGGCCTTGCTACCTGTCATAACCTGCCAGTCCCCAACCAGGACCATTCCAGCCAATCCTAAAGAATACCTAGGGCAATATATAAGATTCCACATGGGTTCCATGCACTAGAGTAACTTTCCAGAAACCTACAACCTCCAGATGGGTCCCTGGTCCAGATAAGTCCTGAAACCTAACCCAGCCTCTCCAAAACATCAGATAGTTCCATCTCCCTACCCCATATTAGTTAGAGACCCTTCCAATATAAAAAATTTAGAATTGCCATTGCCCAAACATCCCTAAAGAGAGGGATGGAAAGATCAAAGGTGATGGTGGAGTTATAGATAGGAGTTAGAATTTAACAAATGAATATGAATGCTGAATCATTAAATTGGTATCTCTTTTAGTCTCCAGTATTTTAAAACAACTAGAAGTATAAACCTAAAATTGTGAAATTGTAACCCATGTCAATGTCTGAAATATGTTTTACAACTAATTGTGGTGCCGTGCTTTGAAATTTATAGAATTTTTGTATATATGTTATTTTTTCACCAAAAAAGGGGGAGAAAATGTCTATTGTGATGATAAAAAAATATTTAAGTCCTTTAGCCTCCTATATTCTGGAGCAGCTAGAAGGAAAAATCTGAAATGTTGTTATGGTAGCCCATGACAAACTCTGGGATCTGTCCTGTAACTTACTTGTTGAAAAGTGCTTTTGATTTCTTTGCATTGTATAAATGTTATACTATACAATAAAAAAAGTTAAAAAAAAAAAAAGAGTGTGAGAAAGTTCAAAGGTGATGGCGGATTTATACAGAGAGGGCAGGGTTTAACAAATGAGTATGAGTACTGAAACATTATGCTCATATTTCTTTCAGCCTCTAGTACCTTAGAACGCTAGAAATAAAAGCCTAAAATTATAGAATTGTAACCATACCAAACTCTGACATCTGTTCCAGGAATAATTGTTGCAATGTACTTTGAAATGTATTGCCTTCATGTATATATATTATTTAAAGAGAAGGAGGAGTATAACAGAGAAGATGGGATTTAGCAAATAACTATAACTTTTGAATCATTATATTGATATTTCTGTTGGTCTCCAGTGCCTTGGTACAGGTAGAATAAAAAATGAAAAATCATGGAAATGTAACCCATACTGAACTTTAAAATCTGTTCCATAGCTACTTGTTGAAATGTACTTGGAAATTTATTTCTTTTTCTGTATATATGTTATATTTCACAATAAAAAAAATATAAAAAAACAGTCTAGACTCCTGCTCACTTCTTGCTTCTATCACCTCCCATTGTTTTTCAATTTATATAATAAAATATTTCACAGTCTTCAAAAATGAAGAATATAGAACATCTATCTACTATTCAGAGTAAAAAAAAATCATTTGCCATATACAAATTATTTTAATTTCATTTTATGTTCATAAAAATTGAAACGTATACAAAGACTTGTCTCATCTCATTCCTGTCTCTCCCCAAAGATAACCACTCTTCTGAAGTTATGTTTCCCTTTTGTAACACATTTTAGAATGTTAGTCACTTATGTTTTTCCATAAATTCTATACAATATTGTTTCATGAGTTTAAAGGAATAGTATCTTATGCATTCAGTTTTTTACTTCACATTATGTTTCTGTGATTTTTTGATGATATTTATAAATGTGTTTAATTCACATTGTTGTATATCATCTTGTGGTTATACTGCAATTATTTATTCATCATCTATAAATGGACATGCAGGTTGTTCAAAATAATTACAGTTACAAACAAGGTGGCATTGATCTTCTTTATGTATGTCACTGAACATTTTTATGAGTTTCTCAAGGGCATATACCAAACATAAAGTTTGAGATATTTCCAAATTCCTCTCCAAAGAGGACCCTGCTCTTTTCTTCACATCTTCCCCAACATTTGTTATGTTTAATTTATATCACATTCTTTAATTTGTGCTTCTCTTGTGGATGAGAAATACTATCTCATTATATATATTTCACAAGTTATTAGTGTGTTGGAGCATCTTTTCTTAAGATTTTTGACCATTTTTGTTTGTTCCTCTGCACATTTCAAGTTCATATCTTTTGTCAGTTTTCTTTCTGTTATTTTATCTTTCACAAACTAATTTGTGGGAGTTCTTTATATATTCTCAGTACTAATTCTCTACTAGTTATGTCTTTTCCAAGTTTGTAATTTATTTGTTAGGGCACAAAAAATTTAAATTTAAATGTAATCAAATTTATCAATCTCTTTTTATGGTTTGAACTTCACATCTTGTTTAAAAATTCTTTTTTGCCTTGTCATAAAGATATTCACCAGTATCAATGATTTTGCTTATTACAATTGGGTATTTGTTTCTCATGGAAATGTTTTGGCAAAGGACCTAATTTTTTTTCTATGCCTGCAGACAGTTGTCCCAGTGACTGTTAATAAATAGTTCATTCTTTTCCAACTTAATTATATTGTCACTTCTTACATACACAGAGTTCTATTTATGCACATTTTTTGATGTATCTATTCATTTATCTTGTCAACACTATGCTCCCGAAAATATCCTAGCTTTATAAACAGGCTCTGATATCTGAAAGGGAAAGTCCTTTGTCACAAGTTGGGTTTCCTGAGGAGATATATTAAGGATTTTTCTTGGGATCAAAACCCTGGAAAGGGAAAGAACAGAATTGGGCAGGGGGGCAGTTGAGCTGGGATGAAGGCCTCAGCCTATCCCACAGGGAGCTCTGGAGCGGGGATAGCCTTTCAGTGTTGTCCCTGAATGGGCAAAAAGGGATCACCCTTTATATCCCAACATTGACGAGCCCCATAGGAAGGGCACATGGCTTTGGGCTAGATGGCCCCTTTTCAACTGGGTTAATATATGAAGGCAGTCGGCAGCCCAGCATTTGGGGCAATAAGTCCTTCATTCCTAAAGAAATATCTGGGTGGCACATCACATCTTCTCTTTTTCACTTATTGAAAATTACCTCAGCTGTTCTTGACTCTTTATTGTTCATATAAATTTTACATTTATCTTGTAAGATTCCACAAAAACAAAGCACCTTTGGGGTTATATTTGGAATTTAATCAAATGTTTAAGTTGTTTGCAGGCAACTGACATAACACTGAGTTTCCCCCTTGACTGACCAAAGTCTTTATATTTAAGTCCTCTTTTATGACCTGCAATAATATTTTATAATACTTTCCATCACAATTTTGCACATCATTTGTTAGATTTACTTCTAGGTATCTTAGTTTCTGTTGCTGGTTCAATTGTGATCATTTTTATCATCACATTTTTGTAATTGTTTGAAATGGTGTGTAGGAATTCGGCTGAAATCTTCTGTCTCAATTTTATTCATAGCAACCTTAATGAACTTGTATTATTTCTAATTGTTTATAATTAGGAATTTTAATTTAAAGAAAAGCATCATCAGTACTATTTTTTTCTTGGCTAGTTAGAACAGTAAATCACAAAATTGAAGAGAAGCAGTAATAGTTGGCATTCTTATCCTGTTTTTTACTTCATAGAGAATACTAAATAAGCTTAATCAGGTTAAGAAAGTTCCCTTCAAATCCTGTTTTTTCTTCCTAAAAGGATTTTAAAATCAATGTTCTAAATGTTTTAGAGATACTAAATGAGTTAATTTTGATGGGTAGACCCTCGATGAAATAGGGACTATTATTCTCTACATTTTACAAATGAGAAGATCACGGAAAGTTAACTTGTCCAAGATTACCCAGCTGGTAAATGGTAGAGCTGGAATTTGAACACAGGTAGTCTGCCTTCAGAGTTCATGCTCTTAACTGCCACACTTACAGCCTCTCTCTCAAACTCACCCAACTTTCTTGAAATCATTTCCTACAACTTTAGTTCCCCTTGCTCTAATTTTGTCCCCTAATTTTCTTTTTCACCCCGAGTCCCAGACTAATGATAAACTTCCTTGCCACTTTCTTGATCCAGACAGCCGGGTTTTTCTAGGCCCAGTTTCACAGAGAGGGTAATCCATTTTACATCCTATCTTTGAGCAAGAGTCTCAATTCCAGCTGTCAGCATTTGATGGGGCAAAGCTGTATTTTCAACTCTTGCCATTGGGATTATATTTGGGAACAATATCTCCACTGGTCAATCATCATGATGTGTTTGCTCTCCTGTTTTCATATTTCTTCTTTATTTCAAATACCTAACAATTTTCTTTTTTATTGAATTTCATTAAAAATTGTTTATTATATTTTTATTCAAGTTTTCTGTGTGTTTGGAGCCACGAAGGGGAAACAGTGCCAGCTTGAAAGGATTGTGTGCTATAGAAAAACCATGTTTTAATCCTGATGCCTCTCCCTAACCAGCACTGTAGGTTGGAAACTTGATTAGATTATCTCCACATGCAGTTGTGGGTGTTAACTTTTGATTAGAGGGAGATGTGACTCCCCCCATTTCAGGTGGGTCTTGATTAGTTTACTGGAGGAAATTAGTTTTGTTTTTTGTGTTTTTTTTTTTTTAAAGAAGAATTAGTTTAAAAGAGGAAACATTTTAGAAAGAGCTTCAGAGCTGTGAGAGCCCACAAGCCAGAGACCTTTGGAGATGAAGAAGGAATATGCCCTTTTGGGGAGCTTTGTGAAACCAGAAACCTGAAGAGAAAGCTAGCAGACATCTCCGTGTTCACCATACGCCCTTCCAAATGAGAGAGAAACTGAACGTCATTGGCCTTCTTGAACTACGGTATCTTTCCCTGATGCCTTAGATGGGATATTTCTAAAGCCTTGCTTTAATTTGGAGATTTTCACAGCCTTACAACATGTAAACTTGCAACTTAATAAATTCCCCTTTTTAAAAGCTGTTCTGTTTCTGGATACGGCATTCTGGCAGCTTGCAAACTTGAACAGGGAGGGATGGTCCCCAGTGTCAGCCCTGTCCATATTTTTTTCTGGAATTTCCACCTCTTCTTTTGACCCCTCCAAGCTCTTCTCTACCATTTCTTGATCTCTGCCTCCAGGTACTTTATTAACACTGGCCCAACCACTCCAAATTCACTTAATGATGCAGTTTTGCCATCATTTATGAAGCCAGAGACAGAAGGTTCTCTTCTCTGTGCCACTTAAATGGGGATGGAATAACAAAGCAGAGTTACCTGGGCCCAAACCCAGCTCTTTCAGTGTATTCACCATTGGGAGAGGTTTCCAGTTATTTTCTGTATTCTAGCTACCTGCTCCGCATCTGTCCTTAGGCCCTGTTGCTGAATCTCTCTCAGTGAGCCACATTTTTCTAAACTAATGGTGAATTGGCTTTAAGTGGTTCTGTCATCCTTTCCTCCCATCTGGCTTCTGCTCCCTACCATCTTCCCTAAAGTCAGCTGGTTTAAGCTGACCTCCAGAAGACTCAGTAGATGCAAATAGATCTTTATTTAGCTTCATTCTCTTATGGTCAGAAAGTATACATCTTTATGAGTTTTAGCCTAGAGTTATGTAACCATCATCACAATCAGGATACAGATAGTTCCATTCTCCTCCCCCACCCCCACATTTCCTTTGTACTGCTGCTTTGCAGTCATATCTGTCTTCCACCTGTAACTCCCAGCAGTCACTGATCTGTTCTCTGTCCCTATAATTTTGCTTTTTCCAGAATGTCATTTAAATGGAATCATGTAGTATGTAAATTTTTTTCTACCCATATTGTTGTATGTGTCAGTAGTTTGTTCTTGTTTATTGCTGGGTAATATTCTCTTGTATGAATTTACTTTAGTGTGTTCATTCATTCACCTATGGAAGGACGCTTGAATGTTTCCAGTTATGGGCAATTATGAATAATGCAGTATTAATATTGTATACAGATTTTTGTGTGAACACAGTTTTCACTTCTCTAAGGTAAATATCCAGGAGTATGATTGCTGGGTCTTATGCAAGCAATCATGCTCCTTCCTTATGTATGATTGCTGGGTCTTATGCAAGCAATCATACTCCTTACGTGTATGTTTAACCTTTGTTAAAATAAAATATTAAACAAGATATCATTTATGGGAGATTATTTGAGCAGTTTGTGATTCATGAATTGGGCAGCATGCAATTTGCATGTGGGATAGAGCTCATATAGAGAGTGGAAGGGGGAATGTTTTTTAGTATAGTTGTAGAAGCAAGTGAGCAAATGTTCTGATTGGTTGAATTTAGGTTTCCATTTTATATGGGGGAGGGGCTTAAAGAATGGGGGCAGATGTACACTGATTAGATGGTAGGCTTGTCCATGCTAACAAGCTATTTCTACTAGATGAAAACTGGTTTATCAAGAGGAGTTGCTTGTCTACAATTCTATAGGCTGCATTCTACTCTTCCATTTTTTCACAAAGCCCTGCAACTTCTTTTTGTTTTCTGGAATATTCTTTCTCAGAAAGAATTAGCAATGCTTAATGCAGACAGTCATTTTATTTAACATTTCATAAGAAACTTCTAAGCCATTTTCTATAGTGGCTGAACTACTATACATCTGTATGGGCACTGTATCAACGTTCCCAGTGGCTCTACATCTTTGCCAGAACTTAGTAGTGCTTGGTTTTTATTTTTATTATTTTTTAATTTGAACCGTTCTAATATGTGTAAGTACTGTGAATGGCAAATAAGCCACATGAAAAGATGTTCAATATTATTACTCATTAAGGAAATGCAAACTAAGCTCTTTTACAGCTCTTATGAAGAGTATTTGGTTATATGTTAAAGAGACTAGAAATATTTCTTTCCAGAAGGTAAATAGTGCAGTAATGTTGGTAGTGGGAACCTCAGCTAGATATGGCTGTGGCCTATGTGTGGGGACAAAAAAGGAAATGCATCAAAGATTCTGGAAGAATGCCTGGTCCAAGAATAAAAAATAAATAAAATGGAGATTAAACTCCACAGTGTCCTGAAAGTCACTTGTTAAGTATCTTTAATTTGTTGTTGGAAATCAGGTGTAGAATTGATTTTCCAATAATGGACTTTGAACAGATGTTAAAAAATAGAGGTATTATATTTGCCATTCAAAAGTACAATTTTTCTGTGCTGTCTGAAAATCCAAATCTCTTCACTACAGGAAGCAATGTGTTACTTACATACAGATAAACACAGGGAAAATAAATTATGGGGCAGCAATCCCATCAAAGGTTTCCATAAAATTGAGAGAGCTACTTCAGTCATTTGTATAGGTGCCAGAAACTTGAGGAGAAATAATAGCCATGCATTTAAAATTCTGCCGAAACGCTTGCCCTCCACCAAGTTATCCTCCCTACAAGTTCCAGGAGCCTCTCTTCCCTTGGTCATCTCTAGCTTCCCCTCAGCTCTCTGGAATTGTGAAACTTTCCCTCCAATATAAATCTTTCAGGCCTTAAAGGGCTTCCAGGTCCAGGCCTCTCAATCTCTCGTTTCCCTTTGTGTCTCATCCTTTCTCCAAATCCTCAAACCTCAGCCCTAGGCTTCTAGCCAAAGATACTTCCCACCCTTCAAGCCAGGCAGGCTTCCCAGGGTTGAAAGGGCCATTTTTCTTTCTGGGTCTCTGAAGGCTCCCATAGAACTCCTCCAACTTTACCTTCTTACTGCTTTTTTTTCCCATTTGTCAGCCCTGAGAACACATTTCTCTACTTTGAGCTTTGGCAGTACTGTTAGCTGAACTCCACAATTCACATTTGAGAGTTGCTTGAGTTATTTTTCTTTTCCTTCAGATTGTCCTGAGTTTTCAATTTGTTTCTTCCGAACTTTTTTCATACCTTCTCAGCTTGCTTTGACCACCCCCGCCCCAGATACACACTCTGGATTATTTATTTAAAGCCATTTAAATCTGCTTCTAAATTGAGTGCCCTCAATGAAAGATTAGCACAATAAGAATGCTTTTGTTTTCCATTTGCTTCATTATAGGGCTGTTTCTATAATACATTGCATCAGGAAGGTACTTTGGAGTCAATTATTTTGATGTATGCATTGTGGAAATAAGGAATGATATTCTTCTAGAGGAAAGATGGCCTGAGAGAAGTTATGACAAAAGCTTGGCCCTGCAGGCACAAAGATTCTAGTCCTTATTTGTTGTTGACTCATGATAGAACCTCAGAAGAGCCATTTCAAAATGCGCTTGTCCTTTAAGTAAGGATGAACTACATCTCAGATTTCAGATGAGGAGTAAGTTGCAAAATCACTTTCCTTATACCTTGTGCTTTGCAGCTTATTCATTGTCAGGGACATGAGCCAAGAGTGGGAAAATGGCTCTCTAAATATCATCACATATCCCTCATAGGTGATTCAATTCTTTTAAGCAATAGAACTCACAAATAGAACCTAGGAAAACAATTTTAACTAAATTTGCAGCTGAGTCAGTTCTTTCAGGTAATGGAACTTACATATGGAAACTAAAAAAAATAAAAAGGTTTTATGTAAACTGTTTTAGCCTTAACCTCACTTTAGCATAATTTATGATGTTGCAAAATTGGATTAATGTAGCCTGGAGCCCACAAGGCCAAAATAATTATATTTAAACCCAATATGGTTCAAAATGAAACTGATGTCAGGATTCTCTTGCTCCAGGGATTCTGAGATTCTCAGGAGTTGAACATTCAGCTCCACTTGTCATATATTGATGGCACAGAAGACAGTTCCTTTGATGTGTGAAGGCAGACACAGATTTTTCGAGGATGTTAGTTGAAGTTTTAGTGGTATGGAAGACACCTTCTTTTTTCTTTTTTTAGGTGGTTACATCTTCCAAATTATCTAATGGCCTGCAAACATTGGGCTAGAAAAACATAAAATATTCATTTAATTAGGCAAATTAGATTATAGCTGTGAATTCAGATGGGTGAAATAATTTAATCATTGTTCTAGTTTGAAAGTATTATGTACCCCAGAAAAGCCATGTCCTTTAATCGATATTCAATATTTGTAGGGTAGAAACCCATTTGATTAGGTTATCTCCATAGGGATTTAATGCTCCCAGTTGTGGGCATGTCCTTTTTATTAGATGGAGATGTGACTCCGCCTTTTCAAGATGGGTCTTGATTAGTTTACTGGCATCCTTTTAAAGGGGAAATATTTTGAAGAGCAGATGCAGATGCTTGGAGAACAGTTGCTTCAGAACTAATGAAGACATGGATGTTTGGAGATGTTTGGAGTGCGGATAGAGAGAGCAGATGTCTTGGCACAGGCAGAGCCCAGTAAATGTTGCCATGTGCCTTCCCATGAGATGCTAAGCAAGCCGGAACCCAGAGTTGTGCCCTGGAGGAACTAAGTTGAAGGCCCACAGAATCCAAATGACAAACCCCACAGGAAACAGAGTCTGAAAGCAAAGGAGCCTAGGAGCTGGGGACCAGCAAATGTCAGCCACGTGCCTTCCCAGCTGACAGAGGTATTCTGGGAGGCATCAGCCTTTCTTGAGTGAAGGTAACCACTTGTTAGTTCCTTAATTTGGACATTTTCACGACCTTAGAACTATAAACTTGTAGCTTATTAACTTCCCTTTTAAAAAGCCATTCCATTTCTCATATATTGCATTTTGGCAGCTTAACTAATTCAAACATCTATAAACTTTATCTATTCCAACTAACTTGGTCTCTATTAAATATTTGTCCTCTAATCAGTCTTGTATATGGAAGGATCTAATTCTTTCCATTGTGGACTTGAGAGCATTTAATAACACTAGTTTCTGCCTACCTCCATAATTCTGTTAATTTTTGTGGCTGAAATTATATATGATTCCATCTGTAGTTGTTGAGCACTCTCTGGACAAAGCTGAGGTTCTTTTGATGATGGACATTAGGCTGGCAGATCAGAGCCTACTCTCGTTTTAATGTTTTTGCTAATATATTCACTGACTAGGCAGATTAGGGAATAACCCCTTCTGTGGTCATCTGTAATGGCTCTCCCATAGCATAGCAGAATCTTCACTTTGTTGTATATTGATCTCAAGGATACTCTTACCTCCCTCAATATGACTTCAACAAGGTGGTTCACTTTTTCTCTGTACCAGCCATCATTCCTTTCATCTCCATAATAAGTTTTGGTAATGCTTCCAAGTCTCTGCTCTGAATTATCTAAATTGCAATATCCAATTTGGAGATGAAAGCTATTCAAAACTGCTTCAGACTCTGTACCTCAAACCCTAGTACATAGAGAAGTGTCATTCACATTGAGATAGAATGAATAAATTTAGATAAAAGGACAGATAATCCAAAGGGACAAATAGGCACATCTAAAGGACCAACAGTGAGTTAAAGAAAGTCTGGCTCTTTTAAGTAGAGACACTCCACCTGGCAGAATAGAAGATGAGGGAGTAATATCAAGAGATAAGGCACAATGGCAGTGCCAGGCATAAGGAGCCCTGGAAGCCACACTGAAAGATAGAACTTTATCTCTAAGCTATTGAAGAATTTTTTAGCAGGGTTGTGGCAAGATAAGATTTATGATTTGGGAAGGATCATTATTTTTATTCTAATATGGAATTACAGACTTGATAGGGATAAGAAATGTGGTCTGGAGACTCAGGAGGATGTTGTAGGAATGTGGGAAAAGCGTGACATGATGGTGGCCTGAACTTGAGCATGGCAGTAGGAATGGATGCCATGAAATGGATGAATCTGGGATTTTAGGAGGTTGAATTGGCAAGTTTTGGTGATAATTAAAATCAAAGGTGAGAGAGAGGAACTTAAGAATTACTCCCAGATATCTGGTTTAGTCATTTGAATGATGGAGGAGGCTTTGGTGATAACTAGAAACAAAGGTGAAAGGAAGGGGCTTAAAAATTACTCCCAGATAGATCTACTCCCAAATATCTGGTTTAGTATGGGGAAAGGTGGTCACTTTAGTTTCAAATAATTTTGTGGTACCTGTCAGAAATTCAAGTAGAGATACCCATAAGATATTTAAATATTATATCTGGTACACAGAAGAAAAGTTTTGGTTAAAGAGGTATATTTGGAACTCATCTGTACATTGATGGTAATTGAAACCAGGGGATGGATGAGATTGCTAAGAGAACAAGCCAGAAAGAAAAAAGAAACATGTTTATGTCTTAGCCTTAGTTCTCTAGATGCAGAACCTCTGGCAGAAGCTTCTGTGCTACTGTTCTGTTAGGAAGCACAATATCAGAGAAGCAAGTGTGAAAAATGGAAATGAGTGAAGGAGGAAAGAGGGGCTAAAAGGAGATTGCTTTACCCACTGGCTGCTCCTCAGAGTCTTAAGTCAGCAGTGAGTTTTCAGGGCCAGGGGGTGAGAAGGAGCCAGACTTCCCTCCCTTCATCTTTTTTCCATCCTTTTTTTTTCTCTGTCCTTTCCCCATTTGCTGCTATTGTTTTCCTCCTTCTTTCTTCATGACTATCTCTTATTCTCTCCCCACTTCCTTTTCTGTCTCTCTGTTCTTTTTTTACCCCCTTCCCCTCCACATTTTTATTATTTAAAAGATGTTTGGGGCAGGCCATGGTGGCTCAGCAGGCAGAGTTCTCACCTGCCATGCTGGAGACCTGAGTTCAATTCCCAGTGCCTGCCCATGCAAAAAAATAGTTTGTTTGAAGGGAATCAAATTACTGCCCTCAAGGAAAAAGATAATTAGGCAAATGGAACTTATACATCTTGATACAGTCTCTTAGTGGATATCTGGAACCTGTCTGTATTCTTTCTTTTTCTGCTTTCCCTTGTCCCTCCCCTTGCTAACCTTCTTCTTGCCTCTTAATTCCTAATAGCAGCAACTCATTTTCAGTTCATCTATGAAGTATAGGATAGTTTTAGGTTTAAGAACTTGGGCTTCAACCACAAACAGGCCTTCATGCAACCCTGCTTTACCACTTGCTGGCAGAGAAACTGTGGGCCAGTTAATCAAGCTTCAATTCCTCATTGGTAAAAACAGGGATAATAATAGGGCTTACTCCTTTGTGCTTTGTGAGGTTCAAAGCTAATATACATAAAGCATATAACAGAGTGCCTGGCATAGTGGAACTGCTCAAAAATAGATCTATGATAATGGCAGTAACCATAATAGATTATTAAAATATTTCAGTATTTATTGCATTATTGTATCACAATCTGTATTTTATGTTTGAAAATCAGATTTGAGAATAAACCTTTATATCTGTTACAGAATATTAGACAAGTAAATGAAGTTGCTTACAAATCCTATAACTTTTGATAGGGGTTGGGGTAGGTAGGGGAGTTACCTCTCTGTGGGAACCAGTACAGGAGCATTTTGCCTGACTGAATGGATGAGGGACAGTACTGCAACCTTCAGCCCTCTAACCTTCCACTCTTCAACCTCCCGTGCTGAGGTATAGTCTGCCCTCTCATATAAGAAGATAGAGTCTGTTTGCTTTATGTTTACTTTTAGTTCCATGCTGTAAATTTCAAACTTTTCCCGGGGACATGTCTTGCCTTCTGTTTAGAAAATCCCACAAAGAAGTCAGGCTAATTTTTTTCTCGAGTGAAGTTTTTGGTATGCAGTTGGCACTGGCAGTCCCCATGGTTACATACTCTGTTAGTGTGAGCACTTGAGCACTTCACACAAGCAAGTGGAGGTGGAAGGAGCAGAATGGAGAGGCATGGGAAAATGCCCAGTGAGCAGTCCTGTCAGGCAAAAGTAATGGGGTACAGAATGATGGATGAAAGAATGGCGTGTGAAGCAGAGACAGGCAACAGCAGAAGGAATAATAACCATGCTGAAAAAGACTCTGGAAATAAAAGGAAAAAAAGAAAGGTTTTACCCACACAAAGGACATAGAGGTAGAAAGATGATATAAAGAGGGATCACAGTGAACTTTAAGTTCCTTTATTGAGTGGAAATCAGAGAACATGTATGTTGTGAATTTAAGGCACTTGGAGTTATTTATTTTTTTTTTATAACTCTAAACTTATTTTTTGCATTAAAATTTGAAAGGCAAACCTAACTCACAATGCAGATTCCTGATACCCCTAACCCCAAAGAAATGTTTTTTCATTGTTTTAAAACATGAGATACTTTTAATAATCTAAAGAAAATTGTGGGCTCTACTCCTTAGAAAAATACATTTAGAAACAAAATATTATGTGTATAATTTTAGTGGTTTATGGACGTAGACACCCTAAATCCAGTTTGTACACTCCAGGATTCTCTGGTAATGAGACTGGAATAAAATATTTTACCCTCATTTGATGGATGGCTTAGCTAAAGCAAATAATTATTTTCAGAAAAGAACCTTGACATCCTCAAATGATAAGCATTGGGAGACAGTTAATGTTATTACTTAATACTGAAGTCCAAGAAAATATTAAAATATCCAGCCTATTTATATTACAGTACAAGTTAAGTATAGCATTAATAGTGCTGTCAGATTGACTTGACAATCTCTGCTTATGTGTTTTCTCTAAGGGCTTAAATTACTTAAGGTAATGGGGGATGTTGCACATTTCAGCTGATCTTTGTTATGTTGGTCAGAGGTGAGGTGTCTTTAGAAAGAGCCAGGTACATTGGGTGGAGGCTGTAGAAAGTGGGGCAGAGAGAAAGGGGCAAAGAGGGACTGTGAATTGGAGAGTACAACAGGCAGGCGATCAAGAAAGATTAGACAAACAAAGCACATACTGAATGAGCTATGAATATAGGAAGTACGGAGAATTAAAATCAGGAGATTTTTTGATTTGATATTAGGGCTCTGTAGTGCGTAAATCTTAAGATTCAAAGTGATATCTAAGGGATCATGAATTACTAAATGCAATGTAAGATACTGGATTGGATGCTGGAACATAAATAGTTCATCAGTGGAAATTAGGGAACTCTGAATAAAGTCTGGTTTAGTGAATAGTCCTGTATCATTTTTAAATTCTTAATTTTGATAAATATACCATGATTATGTAAGGTCTTAACACTGGGAGAAGTTGGATGAAGGATATATTGTAACTTTCAGTATTATCTTTGTGTCTTTTCTGTAAATCTAAATTATTTCAATATGGAAAGTGTAAAATTTTTTATACAGGAATTATGAATAGAAGAACTAAAACATATATGAAAAAAATCAGATCATCAAATATGATTTCAGAAAATGTGTCCATCCTATTTTGAAAGAAAGAGTTCACCTCATTCTTCAATAACCCTCCTCTTGCATTTTCTTTCCTTTATGGCCATGGTCCTACTTTACATCTAACCTGGTACCTCTGACCTGGCCTTTTTTCTTTCATAAGGGAAGGGAAACACCTCATTGACCATGGCTTTAGCCTCCCATATTCTTGAAATAATGCTTCTGTTTCTTGGAGCATAAAGATTCCTTTTGAGCCTTTCTCGTAGATGTAGTTAATCTAGGAATTCATAATTTCTGTCCTTTTTCAAACTTGGCTTCGAAATATCAGTTCCTCCTAAGATCTGATCTATGTATATTTGGTATAATTGGATGGAAGAATCCATAATGTGTATTATTAAATAGATGCCTTGATGGGTGAGTCACAAAGGAATAAAATACTGCTTTTCCAATATTTAAGGAATTATATTGGCTAGCTTAATAAGAAACAGATTCACTGAGCATTTTTATTTGATTCAACACACCAAACATTTATTGACAGTCTACTATAAGCCATTGCTGTGCTAAATGATGGGAAAATAAAGCCAAGGGATGAAATTCCTGACTTCAAGCAGATTCCACTCTAGGGAAGACACAGACAAAGAAGTAATTTCAATGTGTTAAGTGCTAACAGAGAAATATATATAGGGTTTTAAGGGATCCTAGGTGAAAGGCATTGGGACTAGGGTCATATGCAAGTTTTAGTCTTTCTTTTGTCCAGCGTTAAACATCTATAAAACAGGCTGAAATTGTATCTTTCCCATGCTTTTTTTTTTTACATATGCTTTTTCCCTATGCATAAAGGATTTTTAACTTGTTCTACTATAGATACAATGCGTCTGTGACATGCCGTTTTCTGTGAAACATATTGTTGGATTTTTGTGTAACACATTATTTTCCCAATGACTATTTATCATCTGCTCTTTGTCTAATGAGCAAAAGAGAGAGGCGACAAAATAAACCTCAGTGAACAATGAAAAGGCAGCCATGAATCATCGATTTAGCAGGGTAAAAAAATGAACAGATAAAAAGAACAAAGAGGCTTGGTTGCTTCTGACTACCAGGAAACTGCATCTGTATTTCTCAACAACTTAATAGTACCAACTGTGCAATGAGTTGGAACCACCCAGCAAAACACACAAAAAAATGCCAGCCAGATTCTAATACTACAAAGCCCTTCAGCTGTATTCAGGTGCATTAACAGAATGTAATCATTCAAGAAGTCAACAGAGCAGCAGTAAATAAAATTCTACATGTGCTCATACACAGTAGTTTCTCCTACCGCAATAACCACTAGTCCAACCAAGAGAAATACTTTGATATCTAACACTACTTACAAGATAAGGAAGGGTAGAAGAATACAATTCGTCAGTAGAAAATAAGAATAAAACTAGGTCAAAAGTTAGTTTCTGGATACATATCTTCCAAAAGCATTGTCAACTACAACAGCACTTCTAGAAATGTCAGCGCCTTAGGCATACCTATCTGATTGTCAGAACGAATAGAGTATCCTGGAAAACCTACATATCACACATGATAGGAAGTAATATAGTAATTTTAGTAGGCTAGAGAAAGGATTGTGGATGCAAAGAGGGTGATGGTAGATAAAAAAAGTATTCTGTAAGCGAGACTATTTTAAAATCTTAAGAATATTAACTTAATAAACTTACAGTGAATTAAAATAATATGCTGATAATATTTTGAAAGTAGCTTTGAAAGCACATTAAAAAGCCTATTAAGTGGAGCTGTGCGGCTGTGTGGTGTAGGTGTTTCCCTGGTTTTATCCTGAATGTGCTGAGTTCCCAAAGATAGAATATTTTAACCTCTCTGGTCTCTCTCTAGGCCTCCATATCCGTATGTAGAATAGTTTTGACAAACACTTTTCCATAACTGTTCAAAGTAAGACAGAGTAACATATATAATACTTTTTAAAAATGGAATTTTTTAACTTGGAAGGAGGCTGTGCCCTACACATAAATACAGCACACACCATTTGAACAATGACTAGGGAGAGGGAGAACAATGTCATCTTATTAAACAGGCACTTAGCATCATTTATTATCACATTCCTCAATTGTAAAATGAGGACATTAGGCCATTATCTAATCTCTTGAGATCCCTTTGAACTTTAACACTGCAGATTTTTTTAAACACTTTTATTGTGAAATATACATACACAAAGAAACGGAAGAAACGGAAATAATTTTCAAAGTACACTTCAACAAGTGGTCACAGAACAGGTATTGGAGTTTGCTGTGGGTTACCATTCTATTTCAGATTTTTGCTTCTTCTAGCTGCTCCAAAATGCTGGAGGCTAAAAGAAATATCAATATAGTTATTCAGCCGTCAAACTTGTTTGTTAAATCTTATTTTCTCTGTTGATGACTCCTCCTTCTCCCAATCTATAGGAATCTTTAGGCAATGCCTGTTTTTGTTGTTTATGTTGAGAAGCAAATACAGTGTATGAAAATTTTATGGAGTCTTAGTTTGAGTCTTGTGTGTTCTTAAGAGCTAACAGGAGTGATGTTGGTTAGGGTTTAGCAAACCATGGCAATTGGCACTACCTGACTGAAGCTTGCATAAGAGTATCCTTCAGAATAGCTCTTGACTCTATCTGGTCTCTCTTAGCCACTGATGCCTTATTTTATTACACTTGTTTCCCCCTTTTGGTTAGGAAGGTGTTGTCAATCCCACGGTGCCAAGGCCAAACTCACCCCTGGGAGACATGCTCTCACACTGTCAGGGAGATTTTCACCCTTGAATGTCATGTCCCATGTACAGGGGAGGGTAATGATTTTCCTTGGACAGTTGGACTTAGAGAGAGAGAGGCCACATCTGAGCAACAGAAGAGGTTTCCTGGAAACAACTCTTAGGCCTTGTTTATAGGTAGTCTTAGTTTCTCCACTACAGAAATAAGCCTCAAAATAAAGGGCTTGGCGTATTTTCTGGAGAGTCTCCAATGATTGAGAGGGTACCTGAGGTGTCCTAGACAGAAAAGTTTAATAGTTCCAATTTTTTTCCCTTTTGACACTCAAGGGCCTCCACCAATACTTTTAAATTATCAGCCCACCATAGTCTGGTATATTAGGTTATACAGAATTACAAGGCCTTGTTTCCATTCTGGACTCCAGGAGTTGGATTGTTTAAGTGAGCTATCCAGACAGGTTGATTTAGATTGTGTGTTACAGAAAATTTAGGTTCTGGATATAATAAACCTCTCTGCCTTTGGTCTCGTACACTAGGTGAAGGTCTAGAGTACATATACAATCATCCTTTACCCTGCATTCTGCTTTACTTTAGTCCCAGCCAGATTGGCTTTGCATTTATCTCTAATTGAGGTCTGATTTTCGATTACTTTAACTGTTATTGTATATAGGTATGCTAGTTTTAAGGGCTGCAGTACTCTTTTCCTGGGTCTTAGGTGTCACAGAGTTACTTAAAGTCCAGGGAAATACCTGCTGATACACATATAGCTCAGTCTCTCAGAATTTGGAAATACATTTACAACTTCAGACTAAGTGTGGCTGCTATGAAGGCTTACAACTTAAGCTTCCATTTTATAAGTATTTTCTGTAAGAGACCATAGCATATTTGTTCTTTTGTTTCTGGCTTATTTTGCACAACACATTGTCCCCAAGGTCTGTTCAGTTCAGTGCGTGTCTCTTGATGTCCTTCTTTTTTTGTAGGCACACCATATTCCATCATATAAATGTATCACAGTTTGCTATTCTGCTTCTTAGTCATTGTACCCTTTGGCTCCTTCCATGTATTGGGCATCATGGCTAATGTCCAAAATAAACAAACCATTTACAGTATCCTCACTTGGATTATACAGTCAGCAGCACTTTCAACTTTGGATAGTTTTCATTGGTCCAAAGAGACAAAAAACTCTCAAACACAGCCTCACCAAATATCAAATCAAAACCTTTCCTTATCACTTGTCCCTCCCTGCGATTTAGTTGCCCCTAATAATGCTGTGGTAGTGTTGATGTCTTCCTGTTAACTGTTGGCCATAGCATGCATTTTTAGTTTTCTCCCTGTATCCCTTGTTATTGCCTCTTTGTCCAGTATCAAACCTTTGAAATAGTTCATGCATGAACTTATTTATAATTGTGTATTTAATCAGTGGGATGCATGGCTCTGTATATCCCCTTTCAATCATATTCACCTCCAGTGTCAATGTTACTTATAATCCCACTAAGTAGTTACCATCACTTCTAGCCATTCCCTTGCATTTAAGTTCAACTTCATCGAATAGTCTTTCCCTGTCTCTAGCTTCTTTGTAACTCTAGGTCTGCTATATTCTAGAGGGTAACTTCTGAAATTACCTTTACCAGAGTCATAATAGCGAAATCATACAGTATTCGTCCTTTTGTGTCTGACTTATTTCACTTAGCATTATGTCCTTAAGATTCATCTGCATTTTCAAATGCTCCAGGACATCATTTTGCCTTACTGCTGCATAATTTTCCATCATATGTACATACCATATTTTGTTTATTCACTCAACTGTTTATGGGCACTTGGATTGTTATCTTTTGACAGTGGTGAATAATGCTGCTATGAACACTGGTGTGCAAATGTCTGTCTGTGTCCCTGCTTTCAGCTCTTCTGGATATATACCTAGTGGTGGTATTGCTGGATCATAGGGCAACTCAATATTGTGTTTTCTGAGGAATTGTCAAACTGTTTTACACAGTAGTACCATTATACAGTCCCACCAAGAGTGAATAAATGTTCCAATTTTTCCATATCATGTCCAATATTTGTAGTTTTTCTGTTTGTTTGATAGCAGCCATTCTTATAGGTTGAGATGATATCGAATTGCCATCTTGATTTGCATTTCCCTTATAGACAATGAAATGAACATCTCTTCATATGCTTTTTTAGCCATTTGTATTTGTTCTTCAGAGAAGTGTCTATTCATATCTTTTGCCCATTTTATAACTGGGTTTGTTCTTTTGTTGTTGAGCTGTATAATTTCTTTATGTGCAGGGAATAAAGCCTTTATCTTATATGTGATTTCCAAATATTTTCTTCCATTGAGTTGTCTGCCTGTTCACCTTTTTGACAAAGTCTTTTCGGGCACCAAAGCTTTTGATCTTAAGGAGTTCCCATTTGTCTATTTTTCCTTTTGCTGCTTGTACTTCAGTTGTAAAGTTTAAGAAGCTACCTCCTATTACTAGATCTTGAAGATGTTTCCCTACATTTTCTTCTAGAAGTTTTATGCTACTGGCTCTTACATTTAGGTCTTCAATCCATTTGAAATTAACTTTTGTATAGTGTCTAAATTAGGGGTCTTCTTTCATGCTTTTGGCCCTTGTTATCCATTTCTCCCATGCCCATTTATTGAAAAAAAACTATTCTGTCCAAGTTCAGTGGATTTGGGGGCTGTATCAAAGATCAGTTGTCCTTAGATTTCGTGGTCTGTCTCCATACTCTTCAATTCGATTCCATAGGGTGATGCTTCTTTGTGCCAGTGTCATGCTGTTATAGTAAGCTTTAAAGTCAGAAAATTATGGTCCTCCCACTCTGCTTTACTTTTGTAGTTTATCTTTAGCTATTTGGGGTCTCTCCCTTCCAAGTAAATTTGATAACTAACTTTTCCAATTCTTCAAAGTAGGTTGTTGGGACTTTGGTATTGCATTGAATCAGTAGGTCAGTTTGGGTGGAATTGACATCTTGACAACATTCCACCTTCCTACCCATGAGCATGGAATGTTTTTCCATCTATTTAGGTCATTTAACATTTCTTTTAGAAATGTTTTGTAGTTTTCTGTGTACAAATCCTTGATATTCCTGGTTAGGCTTATTCCTAGATACCTGATTCTTGGTTGCTATTTTGAATGGAATATTTTCATTAATTATTTCTTCAGATAGGTCATTACTTGTGTATTACTTGAATCCCGCCACTTTGCTGAATTGTTTATTAGCTCAGATAGCTTTATCTTAGATTTCGCAAGGTTTTCTGAGTATAGGATTATGTCATCTCAAATAATGAAAGTTTTACTTCTTCCTTTCCTGTTTGAATCCCATTTCTTTCTTTCTCCTGTGTAATCATTCCAGCTAGAACTTTTGGTACAATGTTGAATAATAGTGGTGACATTGGGCATCCTTGTCTCATTCCTGATCTTTGGGTGAATGCTTTCTATATCTCACTGTTAAGTATGATGCTGGCTATGGGTATATATATATATATATATATATATATATATATATATATATATATATATCCTTTATGATATTGAGGAAGTTTCTTTTGATTCCTTCCTTTGAAGTATTTTTATCAGGAAAGGATGATAAATTCTGTTGAATGCTTTTTCAACATCAATTGATATGATCATGTGATTTTTTCTTTCCAATTTGTTAATGTGCTATATTACTTTGATTCATTTTCTTATGTTGAACCATCCTTGTATTACTGGTATAAACCCCGCTTGGTGATGATGTATAATTGTTTTGATGTGTCGTTGGATTTGAGGTGCTGACATTTTGTTAAGAATTTTTGCATCTGTGTTCATTAGAGATACTGGTCTGCAGTTTTCCTTTCTTGCAGTGTTTTTCTTTTTTCTAGTTTTGGTGTTAGTATAATGTTAGCTTCATAAAATGAGTTAGGTCGCATTCCTTTTCCTCAGTATTTTAGACGAGATTGAGCAGGATTGTTGTTAGTTCTTTTTGGACTGTTTGATAAAATTCCTCTGTGAAGCCATCTGGTCCTGGACTTTCCTTTGTGGGAAGATTTTTGATGACTGACTGAATCTCTTTACTTGTAATTGGTTTCTTGCAATCTTCTATTTCTTCTTGAGTCAGTATAGATAGTTTGTGTGTTTCTAGGAATTTGTCCATTTCATCTACATTGTCAAGTTTGTTGGCATAGTATTGTCAAGTTGTTCATAGTATTCTCTTATGATGTTTTTTACTTTCTTCAGGATCCATGGTACTGACTCCTCCCTCATTTCTGTGTGTCCTCTTCTTTTCTTTGTCCGTCTAGTTAAGGGTCCATCGATTTGTTGATTTTGTCAAAGAACCAACATTTTTTTTTATTTGCTAGGTTATATGTTTCTGCTTTAATCTTTGTTATTTCTCGTCTTTTCTTTTCTTTGGGGTTGGTTTGCAGTTCTTTCTCTACTGAGCAGTTAAGTCCTCAATTTTTGCTCATTTTTTTTTTTAATATAGGTATTTAGGGCAATAAATTTCCCTCTCGCCACTACCTTTGTCACATCCCATAAATTCTGATATGTTGTATTCACATTATCATTCATCTCCAGATATTTACAGATTTCGCTAGCAGTTTCTTCTTTGACCTGATTATGTGAGTGTGTTGTTTAATCTCCTTACATTGGTATAAACTCTGGTTCTTGGTAATTTTTAATTTCCAGCTTCATTCTGTGATGGTCAGAGAAAATGCTTTGGATAATTTCAATCTTACTAAATTTATAAGGATGTATTTTTTGTCCAAGCATATTGTCTATCCTGGAGAATGTCCCATGTGCACTAGAGAAGAACGCATATCCTGGTGTTTGGGGTATAACTATATATATATATGTATATATATATGTATATGATATCTGATTCATTTATCACATTGTTTAGGTTCTCTATTTCCTTATTGATTTTCTCTCTGGTTGTTCTGTCTGTAGTGGAGAGTGGTGTATGGAATCTCCCACTATTATTGTTGAAACATCTTCAGCTCCCTTCAGTTTTGCCAATCCTTGCCTCCTGTACTTGGAAATTCCTTGATTGGGAGCATATTTTATTTCCTCTTGGTGAATTGTTCCTTTTATTAATATGTAGTATCCTTCTTTGTCTCTTATACCATCTTTACACTTAAAGTATATTTTATCGGCTATTAGTATAGCTACTCCTATTTGCTTTTGTTTACAGCTAGCATAGCACATCTTTTTTCATCTTTTCACTTTCAATCTATTAGTGACCTTGGGTATAAAATACATCTTTTTGTAAACAGCATATAGATGGATTATATGTTTTAGTCAATTCTGCAAATTTCCTACCTTTTAATTGGTGAGTTTAGTCTGTTAATGTTGAGAGTTATTACTTTCAAAGAGTTCATGAATCTACCATCTTATCCTTTAGTTTTTATTTGTCAGAGCTATATATTCTTTTTGCTCTCTCTCTTTTTATCCTTTAAATTACCCTTACTGGTACTCTTCATTCTGTACCCTCCTCCAGACTTTCCTCTCCTTCCTGTCTTTTATTCAGCTGGCAGAACACCTTTAGTATTTCATGTAGAACAGTTCTCTTGTTGTCTACTTTTCAGTATTTGTCCTTAAAGATTTTAATCTTTCCCTCAATTTTGAAGGATCACTTGACTGGATAAAGAATTCTTGGAACCTTTCTCATTCAGGATCTTAAATATATCATACTACTGATATATTGCCTCCATGGTGCCTGTTGTGTAGTCTGAATTCAGTCTTATTGATTTCTATGGTCTACAGTAGATTGCTTTTATCGTGCTGCTTCTAGGCGTTTCTGCTTCTCTTCAACATTTGACAGTTTGATTAGTATATGTCTTGGAGTAGGCATATTTGGATTTATTCTCTTTGGGATTCATTGGGCTGCTTTGATTTCCATGTTTATGCCTTTTATAAAAGTTGGGAAGTTTTCTCTGATCTTCAGCTCACTTTCCCAACCCTTTACTCTTCTATTTTCCTTATAGGACATCAGTTATTCTATTTGTGTACCTTTTCTTGTCCATCATCTCCCAAAGATCCAGTTCCATTTTTTCC
Source organism: Tamandua tetradactyla (assembly GCF_023851605.1). Classification (NCBI taxonomy): domain Eukaryota; kingdom Metazoa; phylum Chordata; class Mammalia; order Pilosa; family Myrmecophagidae; genus Tamandua; species Tamandua tetradactyla. The sequence continues at coordinate 38,228,499 of NC_135339.1, read as the reverse complement.
ATCATTCTTGCCATTTGTTCTTTTGTACACTCTAGTTCAGTTGTTCTGTTTCCTAGCTCACTTATTCTTCCTTTTGTTTCTTCATATCTGCTATAGTATATCTGTAGTGTATTTCTGTTTTGGTCTACTGTGTCTTTCATCTCTGTAAGATCTCACATTTTTCCATTTAATCTTTCAAAATTTTCTTTATGTTCTTCTAGTGTCTACCCAGTATCATTTATGTCTTTATAAAATCCTTGAGTAGTTGTTCTGTGTTCAGTATCCTCTCTAGTTTGGTCATTTAATTTGGTCATTTTGCCTGGGCTATTTCTACTTGTATCTTCATGTGCTTTGTAATTTTCTTTTGTGGTTGGGGCATTTGGTTATCTTAATAAGGTTATTGTGCAAGTTGGTTTCCTTCACTTGTCTAAAATTTTGTATTTACTTAGTTTTGCATTGAAGGTTTCCATTTGTACTTACTTTGTCATTAATTCCCTGCCAAAACAAGGCCCAGATCTTATGTAGAGGGTAAGATTCTACTTGAATGGTCTATTAAAAGCTAAGAAGGGGTACATGGGTATTTCAGTGGCAGAATGCCCACCTGCCATATGGGAGACTTGGATTTGATTCCTGGCCTATGCACCCCGAAATAAAATAAAATAAAATAAAATTTAAAATACATTGAAAAAACACACACCTCAACTATAATAGTCCCTGTAGTCAGAAGCAGACACCTCAAGATATACTCAGACTGGTGCGCACAGAAGGGAGAAAAAATAAAAAATAAGAAGAAAAAGTAAACAGCACTAAAAATATAAATATATAAAGGTTATATAAATAAAAATTTAATAATAATAAACAACATAGAAAAAATATATTTTTAAAACTAGGCAGATAGGAACTCAGCAAGACCGCACTTACCCCTTCTTCCCAGCAGGTGGCGCTTCTGAGTTATCGCCTCCCCTCAGGCCCACCCCTGCCTAACTGCAATGGCCAGTTGGGAAAATGGCGGGCTGTGTGAGAAGGCTGGTTCCAGCATGCAGAATGAGGTTGCCGATTGCAGTGCCCAGCGAGCAGCTGGTCCACAGCGCCTGGTACACAGTGGATCCACCATTCATTGCACCCAGCAGAATGGCTGTTAGCAGCACCTTGCTGGGTGAGTGCTCTCAGTGCCTGGGGGCGTGGCTTTTTGCAGTGGATGGGTAGGCACGCCTCCAGGCCTCCCCACAGGTGCTGCCAGCTGTGAGCTGCCCCGGGAGGTGTCCCCAGCCAGCAGCTGGAGCAGGCTGGAGTGGGGGGACAGTCAGTTCCCTCAGATCCACACTTCCTGCCCACAGCTACCTGCCCCCTGTAGTGCTTACAGCCAGTCAGACCCACCCTGCTCTGCCTGTACCTATTTCCCTGCCTCTCTCTTCCCTATGAAATATTGGAGATCTTTTTCAATCACTCTCTCCCCAATCCGGGACTTCAGTCCTCCTCATTTTTTCCCCATCCCCTCTGTTGTTATAAAGAACAGGTGTGAATCCAGTTTACCCTACTCTGCCATCTTCCTAGAAGTATATTCCATGTTTTTTATGTGAACAAACTTCCAGGCATTAAAAAAACTTGAGAGTCTTTATTCTTTGATTTAAAAAGTTAAACGTATTTTATTATTATTCTACCATAAATAATGTTGTGCTACTTTTGTGTATCTGTCAGGCTTTATAAAGCAATTTCTCCCTTTTTAATGCATTTTCTCTTTACTGCACACTCTGATAAGGATTTCATCTTCTATTTTTCAACAAGGAAACGGGGTTCAGAGAGGTGACGTAGCTTGCTTGCAGTTACACAAATAGTATATGGGAGAGACTCAGATCCATCTTTTAGACTCTAAATCTAGTATCCTCTCTACTCTACCTATAGTAAATCCTGTTATACCCATACAAATACCATTTCTGACTGGAAAATGAAAAAAAATCATTAGTTAATCATATTGTTGCATGGACATTTTATTGAATATTTATCATGCAACTGGACTGGGCTATGGGTTTATCAAAATCCCTGCAGTGCCCTGTAAAGAAAATATGAACCTATGGGGCATGTTTGTAAAACCTGAAGTTTCCACCAGTTTGAAATATTTGCCATTCACTTAAGAGCCTTTCTAATTTCTTCTTTTTCTAATTTCTGTCCCTTTCATATGCTATGACAAAGGATGCCTTCTCTGACATTATTTAAAGTTTACCCACAAATATTCATTGCTTTAAGATGTGACAAGAAAATATAAAAAGAGGTTTAGTTGTAGTCATATATGTTTATATGTGTGTACCCCTGATACATGGCAGCTGTCTGCTTTGTGCTGTTAACCTAAAATTTAACATCGGAGGTTAAAGGCAAAGTTTCTATTGCATTGGCAGTGAACCCTATAAGAATTCTGGTAATTGTGGACATGGTAGAAGTGCCAACAAAACAGCAATTTCACAAGTAAGAATAATTTACTAAAGGAGCTTCCTTATGTTTTACTGTCTCCATATGATGGAAATATCACCAAATCTTTGCATACTAAAACACCTTGGAGTTGAAGATGTGGTGTGCCAGTATGATTACTGTAATGTGTTTCTGCTCTTTGAGCTACCAGAAGCTGAGAGATTTAGAAAGACAAGTCCTAAATGATAGTTTTTACCATTAATAGAAAATTAAAAATAGGGGGATTTTGAGAAAACAGCATAGCTTCATTAAGAGCACTGGGGAGACATGATATTCAAAATGATGGGTTCAGACTGGTGTTGGATTCGAAAGTGGAGGAATGAGTTCCAGAGACTATAGTTAAGGAGTGCAGGAGAGAGAAAGCTCTTTGGGACCTGGAATAGGCTTAAAGCTGTAGAGGAAAAGGTGACATGGATCCGAGGTGGGGTCATCATTGACTTTTTTTTTTTTTTTAACACCATTGACTTTTTATAATTGGGAACTACCATGTCTCTTCCATTAAGCACTTTAAAAAAATTTTTGAGGGCCATGTTCTGTACACACATCCCCATGTCTTGATACCAAGCCTTTTTAGCAGTTTTATTTCCAAGCCCTTCAGGCAAGACAATTGCATTGTAATTTATGTTAACTTGGCTCCTTAGGAATCTTGGGGGTCAACGGTTATTGCTGAAAATGTATTTCATTTCTGGCCCAAGAGATCTTTAGTATTAAAATGAATTACTTGTTTTCATTTTCAGGAAGAAAAACATTTTACATTGCTGAATACTCCTGAGACATCTGTGTCTTAATAATTCTTAGGCATGAGAAAAAATATCTGAAAAGTGCTTTGATTAAAAGGTGAGGATTACTTTATTAGTATTCATTCTTTGTGATCATAGGTTCATGGCAAAACTGGGAATAAAAAAAAATGAGGAAAGAAAAAAGAAAATGCCAGTGGCTGTTAGGTTTGTCTCATGTTTTTACACTGCTGCATACGTGCTCCACATTCCTTACCATGCGCATGTGATGTCAGGTTATATAACAAAGACCTTCCACATGATTATTAGCCAGAATGTTTACTAGTTTTATGTTTACCTTGGAAAGATCCATATGCTGCTCCTAAGGCCATGAAATACTATTTATGCCTTGAAGGAAGCAATTAATGAACAAGCTAGAAATATATTTTAATTTCCTTAGAATTCATAACTTAAATTGATAACTTGTTATATATCATCAGACTCCTTTGAAAACATAACAGTCTGATTAAGGCAACTCCACCCACATAAAACATGTAAATTTCCTCCCTAAAACCCAATATTTAAATTTTTGTTCTTGGTGTTTTTGACATAGATAAAAATGAATGTGTATTTTCTTAACTTTATCTGTAATTTAACTTCGTGCTTTATTCATTGGAGTTATGAGAGTAACTCCAATTGAGATTTCTTTGAACTTATTATTTTGTTTTATTTTACTGTTTGGACTTATATTTGAAAACGTCGAAGAAATGTCTGTTTTGATTTTACTTTTTACCATCTGTAGTTTGTTGGCTAACATAAATAGTATACTGCTACTTTAAAGGCTTGGTAAAATAACCAAACATGATATCAGTGTTTCACTAAGTCCATTCTTAGGAAAGGATCTAAGTAATTTCTGGATTATCACCCTTTGGAGATAATAAACCAGACTGTGATGTCATGACCCAGGGAATCTAGCTGTGTCTAATAATAAACCAGACTTGTGATCATGGTATGTGACCACAGATTGATCGGGTCGCCTCTCTGCAGAAGGATGAGTAGGCTCTGTTTCTCATTTTTCAATCCTGTAGGATTTTTTTCTAGGCATGAGAAACAAAAACCATCTTGGTTAGATCCATGTTATTTTTAGTTGTCCTAAGATTTATATGTTAGGCACAGTGCTTATTAATGAAGGCATGAAGAAATAAACTGCTAGAGGCTAACTCTATCAATTTAATGTAGTATGGAACGTCTAATGTGGTGGTGTAGACACAAAGACGAGGCAGTATAGTAGACCCTGTGAATTGTCTACCTAATATTTATTCCTCCTTTCTTAATAACAGACCACTAATTCATTCAGCTTTATAACATTCCTAGCTAAAAATAGTTCTCTAGGATTCTTTACAGGTAGAGATAGTCATGTGACACACATCTGAGTGATGATTCATAGAGGGAAGGCCTTTTCCCATCCCTTAGTTGTTAGGGTGACCAACCATCCACATTTGCCAGTGACTGAGAAATTTCCTGGGACTTGAGATTTTCAGTGTTAAAACCGAGGAGGTACTGGGCAAACCAGGATAAGTTGGTCTCCCTACCAGTTGTCCTTGCCTCATGCTTATCTGAATAATGGATGTAATACCCAGGGATACAACTTTCATCTTGAAACCCTAAAGACAAAAGTTTATGTAGACAGTAGAGCAAACAGAATAAAATATAAGTCCCTCATGGCCCATTTGAGCAGTTATATAAACTTCAAACTGCTTACCACTGAATTTCATATTAGGGGAGGAAAACACACCTGGTTTTGCTCAAGTCACTATGGTAGTATTTTCTTTAATTGCAGCACATGTGTTCCTAACTCATATTTACATTTACTTGAATCGAGAGACCTTAGGTAAGTTTCTTGGAAAAGAGGATGATTAAATTGAATCTTGATCAAGGGGAAAAATTAACAAGATGAAGAAAGGCTTTTAGCTTGAGCTCACAGTAGGCACTGTATGAGAGACTAAAACTGTAGTGGAAAATCCCCAGTCTTTCTGGCTGAAAAAATCAGAGGATAAGTGCAGGATAACTTCAGTAACTGGAATGTAAGTATAGGAGGCCCTTGGGTGCCTGAGAAGTAACCCTGGAAAGAACAGAGTGAGAAATATAATATTATAAATACCCAGAGAAAAATGACATACAGGGAAACAATGATTTGATAAACTACTTGCTTCTCATCAGAAACAATGGCAGCCAGAAAGTGCTAGAACAAAATTGTTGAAGTGCTGAAAAGGCAAAAACAGTCAACCTAGATTCTACATCTTGTGAAATTATCCTTCAAAAGTGAAGGTAAAATAAAGACATTTTAAGCCAAGCAAAGAAAATTCCTGTTAGCAGATAGGCACTAAAGAAATGCTAAAAACAAATTCTCAGAACCTCAGCACTTGAGGAAGGAATAAAGATAGAGTGAAATGGCAAATATACTGGCAAGCATAAAAGACTATTCTTTGGTCTTACTTCTTAAAATACTTAAGACTATTTTAAAGAATTATATTATTGTGTTGTGGGATTTACGTTTGTAGATCTTATTCATATGGCAAATGTAGTGTAAAAGATGGAGAGTTGCAGTGAATGGACCTATGCAGGTACTGGGTTCCACATTTTATATTAAGTAGTATTAATGCTTAGCAGACTATAAAAATTTTATTGTATGTATTATAATTCATAGAGCAACCACTAAAATATTTTTAGGAGGTATAGCTAAGAAGTTAATAGATATATTAAAATGGAATTCTAAGAAATTCTTGTAATCCAGAAGAAGGTAGGAAATGAGGATCAAAGGAGAAAAAAACAGAGAGGACAAATAAATAATAAAATGTTAGATATAAATCTAAACATACCAACAATTACACCAAATGTTAATGAAGTAAACAATCCAATAACTAGATATTTTGTATGCTAACCAAAAGGTTATATGCTTTCTACAAGAATGGACTTTAAATATTCATACACAGGTAGGTTGGAAGTGAATGGATTGAAAAGCTACATTATTCAACAGTTATCATAAGAAAGTTGGGGGTGTCTGTTAATATGAATATCAGATAAAATATTAATATCAGATAAAATATAAACTTTAGGATTAGAGAGAAATAGGAACATTTCATAATGATAACTTCATGAGAAAAAAATCATAAATGTTGTGCCTAATCTAGAGTTTCAAAATATATGAGAAAATATTGACTGAATGAAGGAGCGACATAGACAATTTCCTGATCATATTTAGAAATTTTAACATCCTTCTCTCAGCAAATTCTGTAAAATTCATCTAAACAAAGGTCTCAACCACTTAGACCAAAATGATACCCCAATAACTTCAAAAGACACAGTATTTTCAAGTACGGATGGTATGTTCTCCAATAAGGAATTATATCATACCACAATAACCACAATGGAATTAAAGTAGAAATCAATGACTAAGATATCTAAGAAAACTCTAAATATTTGAGAATTAAACAACACGCTGCTGAATAATCTGTTCATCAAAGAAGACATCAAAAGAGAAATTAGAAAATATTTTGAGTTAAATGACAGTAATAGTATGACACATCACAATTTGTGGTGCCCAAAGGGACATTCATAGCTTTAAATGCTTCTATTGGGAAGAAAAAAGAATAGATTTAAATTTCTACCTTGAGAAACTAGAAAAAGGACGGCAAAGAAAAATTCCCAATCAGGGAAATGAAGAATACCATATTTCAGTATCATCTGGGGAGTTAAAAATTTTTTTCCCCTATTGTTTCATCCCATTCTGATAAGTCATCAAAGATGAGGTTGTGGACTAGTAGGAGATTGGGGTATTTGTAAAAGCTGCATAGGTGATTATTTCTTTCTAGCCATCACTTTCCTCGGTTGAGGGCCTGTTTTTGTTTGTTAAAGCTGCCAGAAAGCAATGTACCAAAAATGGAATGGCTTTTATAAAGGGAACATATTACAAGTTTACAGTTCTAAAGCCAGAAAAATATCTAAACTAAGGCATCCAGAAAAGGACAACTTAACTCAAGAAAAGTCAATGTCTGTCATGGAAAGGCATGTGACTGGTGGCTGGTGTCTTCTGTTCCTTGTTCCCATTTCCTTGCTTCCAGCTTCTGATACTTGTGATTTTCTCTCTAAGTGTCTGTGGGCCTTCACTGAGCTCCTCTGGGACACAACTCTGGGTTCTGGCTTGCTTAGCATCTCATGGGAGGGCTCATGGCGATGTTGGCTGGGCTGTACCCATGTGTAGGCATCTGCTCCTTTCTGTTGGAGCTCTATGCATGTCCAGACATCTGTGTCTCTGTCAGCTGGGAAGCAGCTGTTCTCCAAGCATCTGCATCTGAGGTTTCTCTAAAATGTTTCCCCTTTTAAAGGACTCCAGTAAACTAATCAAGACCCGCTTTCGGTAATTGGAATCACATCTCCCTGTCATCAAAAGGCCACACCCATAATTGGATGTGTCACATCTCCATGAAAATAATCTAACCAAAAGGCCACATCCACACCTGAGCGTGTCACATCTCTATGGAAACTATCCAAGCCCAGCTTCCCACTGTATACAGTAGTTCTGGCTCCACAAGATTGAATCAGGATTATTAAAATGTGGCTTTTCAAACTGGCACAGCAAATAACTGAAAAGTTTTATCTTAGACATGCTCAATGTAGGTATAAAAAGATATTAAAATATATACATGTAGCAACAGGTTTTATTTTTGTCATGGAAAATATGAAAATACCAAAAGTAGAAAACATGGACTCATTTAACCATCAGCCAGGTATAAAAGCCTCCAAATAAGAGATGCTCTTGTATCATTTTTACAACCACTCTGTTCTCCCGTTCTCCCACTACAAATTACGTTGAAGCAAATCCCAGACATCATATCATTTCAACTATAAATAAGTCTAAGAACTTTCTGAAAGCTTAAACTACGATATCATTGCTATACCAAAAACTTAGCACACATTATTAATAACTTGAATTATCCACTAAATTCTACTAGAGAGTTACTTATAAAAGTCTGAAACTCACAAGTGAAGTCTAAGCAGGACTGAAAGCAATGAGTATGATAATAGGTAGAGAACTAATTACCTTCACAACAGTAGTTTTAGGAGCGTGCTGGAGGTAAAATGGAAATAGTGTCACTGACTTTTTCAAAGAGCTTGAATGCACATAAAAGCAAAGGAAAAAAATGGGAAGACAGCGATAGATTTGATTGCATAAAAACTTTAAACTTATTTATCCTAAAAAGCTTAAACAAAATGAAAATATTAACAGATAGATATTTTCAACATAAAGAGTGGTAGTTACTAAGCTCAGTGTATAAAAGACTCATAAAATCAGTATCAAACAAGCATGTTAAAATTTAAAAAATGGGCACCTGAGAGGAATGAGCAGTTTTAAATAAGAAGAAATACAAGTAATAAATATGAAGACAAAGCGATTGTTATTACTAGTAAATAAAACATTTGAATTATAATAGGTTTCCTCTTTTGGGAACCACCAAATCAGCAAAGATTAAAAGGAATACCTAATATTAGCAAAAATTCAGCATAATTTGCATTCCCATCCAAGACTTCTGGGAGTACACTGTTAATTATTCAGGGGGGATGTGATAACATGTATCAATGGAATTTGAAATAATTTCCTTAATTGGCCATATATGTTAATCTAGAAAATCTATGCTAAAATTAAGATGTAGCAAAAATAAATATGCAAATATTAGAATATTATTAAAGAAATAAAATGCTGGAGAAAAACCTAAATGGTTAGAGGCATTATGGTGAATTCAAGTAATAAAATATTGCGCAACAATCTACAAATATACTTCCAAAGAATATTTTTTGTGTGAAACTATAAAAGACTTGTGGACTATATCGTAGACCCCCAATTTTTAATAGACAAATGTGTATATAAAGAGGATGCTTCACAGAGATGACTCTAGGTTGTTAGTGGTGATTATCTGTAGATGTTTGATATTACAAGTAATTTTTTAGTTTCTACTTCATGCTTTTTCATATTTTCCAAATATCCTACAATGCATATATATTTATATTCATACGTATATGTGTGTGTACTGCTTTATAATTGGAAGAAAATCATAGTTTTTAAACTTAAAATTGTAATAAAGAGGATAAAATGAGGTTTGTTAGGGAAAGGGGAGAGAAATTGATATGAGAACATATTATTAAGGAATGAAATAGGTAAATATAAATATATATATGAATAGAAATTTGGAGATGATATAGAAGATAAAGATGTAGATATGGAAAAGATAAGGAGAAGAAGAAAATAGAATAGAGAAAGATGGAAATTAATGAAGCATTGTACATTTAAAAATGTAGTGGTTGTCCTTGAAATAAAGGAGAAGTTTCATTCTCTGAAATGTAGATAGATGGGATTCTTCTGTCATTTAACACAAGGGCTTGTGGAAGAATATGGTTAATTTTAATATTATCAAGATTAAGTTTAAATATCAATTCCAATATGCAGTTTGTACCTTTTTTTAAAGTTATAAGATCAGAGTCCTTGTCTGAATGTTCCTCACATATTCTGAAGGTGTCATTAATCACATGGAGAAGATGAAAGTGAAATGGGCCAGGATCTTAGCTTCTCCTCTGGAGCTGTACCTATTGCTTTGATCACTTCTCAAAAATCTCTAGCATCATTTGATATTCTAGACTTGTTTTTAAAGGAAATAAGAATTGATGGGTGTGTTAGTTTGCAAGCTGCTAGAATGTGATATACCAGAACTGGAAAAGCTTTTAAAAAGGGGAATCTAATAAGTTACAAGTTTACAGTCCTAAGGAAGTGAAACTGTCCAAATTAAGGCACCAACAAGAGGTTACCTTCATTCAAGAAAGACCGATGGATCTAGAACACCTCTGTTAGCTGGAAAGTCACTTGGCTGGCATCTGCTGGTCCCTTGCTCTTGGGCTCTGTTGCTTTCAGCCTCTGTCTCTGTGGTTGTTCCTCACTTTGCTTCTCCAGGGCTGACTTTCATATTTTGACTTGCCCGGCTCTCTCCAGGTTCTGGCTTGCTTAATATCTCAAGGGCAACGTCTCCTGTACCCCAGGCATCTCCAAACATACGTGTCTCTGTTCCCCATGTGTCCACATCTCTGTCAGCTCTGTTCTGAAGTTTTTGTTGGTTCTAAGGTTTCTGTTGTGTTTGTTGCTTCGTTGTTTCTGGCTTTCTCCCAAAATGTTTCCCCTTGTAAAGAATTCCAGTAAACTAATCAAGATCCATCTGTAATGGGTGGAGTCATATCTCTATCTAATTGAAAGTTAGTACCTACAATTGGGTGTGCCCTATCTGCATGGAGATAATCTAATCGAAAGATTCCAACCTAAATTATTGAATCAGGATAAAAAAAAGGGCTGCTCCCACAAGATTGGATCAGGATTAAAACATGGCTTTTCTAGGGTACATTATAATACTTTCAAACTGGCATAATTGGCGGTAGACCAGAAGGATATCAGAAGACAAGTTTATAGGGCATGCTGCAAAGATAGAAGCATTGAAACATGTCCTGATATTATCACATGAAAAATATTTATTAAAATAATGTAAAATGAGAATTATTATAAAATGCCCAAACTAAAACTTTTGGGTAATATCAAGTCCTGTAAAGGATACCTGCATGTGAAGATTTCCAAATATATTATGAAAGGTAGAGAAACAAACTGTTAAATAGTGGTAATTGGCACTTAGAATGACAGTGTACTTTTCTAGGATAGGTGAGTACTAGCCATTTTGTTCAGAAGCCCTTGTTGAATGTCTATATTGAGAAAAGGAGGCTTCACTACTCTGTTTCCTGTTCAGTTTGGGGAACCTAGGATGGATCAGTTCAACTCTTTATATTTTAGTTTCTTGCTTATTCTTATCAACTTTAGCCCTGGGCTCTAAGGAAGATTAATGAATTAACAATCTGAAACTATTTGGGGTTATTTGTTCACTTAGGTTTTATGTGACCTTAAAGTAGAAGTGTTATTGGATGTTTTATGGATTTTATTGTGTGTTTTTCTTCTGGAACTGAAGTTTGTGAGTACAAATCACAGTCCCTTAAATCTGGTGGTGCATAAAACTATCATTTATTCTGAGAAGGCTAAGAAAAGGGAAACCTCAGGGAATAGAGGCAGCGATTTTAATCATCTCAAGACTGTCAGGCTGTGAGTGATACTTTTGGGAAGTGGGCAAGTAAGTAGTGTTTAAATTTTTGTGTCTAAAATAGGCTTCTATTGATAAGTGACTTTTTAAACCACTTCTTGGCTAAAGGCTACAGGGTCTAAAACCTGAACCATAGTAGTGCTGTAAAGGCTGCAAGTATATGAAAATAAATCAGGAGTTAATTTCTTCCTTGGAAAACTTATCTAATTTAAAAAATACACGAGAGATTTGAAGATTTCATTGACTCCTTAATGTACAACCTGATTTTAGTAAAAAAAAAAAATTCACAAGACAGATTCAGGCAAGATCATTGTGCAATGTGTTTGTCTAAAGACCTGTAATCAGAATAATCTGACCTGATCAAATCCTTTTATTCCATGTTTTCACATAACATGTTCCTTGAATCATTGCACTTTTATAGTTGTTTATATAATTATTTGAATAATGGCTTCATCCTCAACCTTACTGTAAATTATAAGGGTAGGTATCATGTTTGGTTTCCTAACAGTTGTTTTGCCAGTCCACAGCATAGTGAATGGCACAGAGTGGGCATTCAATAAATATTAAATAGAAAAAATTAACGATGAAATCATATACTTTAATCTTTATTTCTTCATCTGTTTAATGTGTGGCTAATACAGTACCATAGCAAGTGTCATAAAGATTAAATTAGATAATCCATACTAAAGTGCTTTTTAAATAGCAGGGTACTTTGCATATAATACGCCATCGTTTTTTTTTTTGTGGTCCTTACACCCCTTATATTTCTCAGTCTTCACCAGGAGTTCTTCACATTCCTTTACTTTCTCTGCCTCCTCTCTTGCTCCTTTGCTGTATCCATCTCCATCTCCTCATCTTCTCCCTTTGGATTCCTCATCTGCCATTCCGATCTTTCCTCCTGAAATGGTGATGATGGTGGGATAATGATGATGACCTCAGAACAGAGGATATAGGATTGCGTGGTATCCATTCAGGATAATAAGGGTGGGAGAAGTAGAAATGAAAGACTGCGTGGGCGTGGTTCTGCAGGTTTGTGTTGTTCTCGGAGGTTTCTGTACACCTGTCATGCTATTTAACATGTATATCTTTCTCTCTTTGGAAAAAGAAAAACATGAAAGAAAGAAGATGGTAAGGCTGATGTACCACCTATTCAGCAGTTGAGGAAAAGGTTTTTAAAACCATGTCTTTTTCCCCCTCATCCTCTTCTGTAAGGCCTCAGTTTACCAGCTAGAGACTATCTCACTCATCCAGATCCAAACAGAAGTCTGCAGGGTGTCTTTGGGTTCAGCCTTATGAAATTTCCCCCAATCTTCACATACCTGCTTGTAGTTGGATGGTGAAACAAAGGCTTACTGATCTAATACCTAAAGTGTATCCATTGGATTATTGCCATTTTTATGGTATTTGAACCAGGCTGGATGGAAATCTCTTTTTCTTTTCACATTTCCTCCAGTAGTAACTGAACCTCTTTACATGTTGATTCAGGGGTCTAAGGAGGAGGAAGCAGAGGCTGACCATCTCTTAGGCCCAGCCCCAGAAGTTACACAGTCACATTTCCACCACATTTTGTTCATCAAAGCCAGTTATTTGGATTCCCAGATTCAGGCATCAGGGAAAGAGGCTTCACTTCTTGATAGGAAAGTGGCAAGTTCTCCTTAAAAAAAAAGTCATGTGGAATGAGAGCTAGTTGGGACCATTTTTGGAAACAAAATCTACCATACTTGGGCACATTTCTTATTGAGTAATTTTCTTAGAGTAAATTTGGAATCAGCATCTTCAAGAAAAAAGGAAATTTAGAAGTTGACTAGCCTAACATCTCATTGAATTTAGTACTTCTATGTATAACATCCCTGGAATATCGTTAGCCTCTGTATGCCCAAACACTTACTGGTACAGGATGCACAGCACTTCAAGAAACAGTTCATTTTTAGACCACTTTAATTTTTTTCTTGTATTGGAATACGTTTTTTTTTTTGTCTTTATGACTTCTACCCAATGATTCCAGTTTTTTTCCCTCTGGTAATATTTAATATATGTAACCTGATTTTGATTGAATTCTCTCTTTTCTTTACTTTATTAATGCAATTCTATTGGCTTATATTCAAACATCATATAATACATCCAAACTAGAGATGTATTATACTAATGGCTCACAGTATCATCACACAGTATATCACCACAATGAAATTTTAGAACATTTTCATTACTCCAAAAAAAAAATAAAAAGAAAATCCAAAACATCCCATACCCTTTATCATTCCTATTATTATAGTTTTGTCTTTTCTTAAAATTACTCATCTAACCATACACTGGATAAGAGGAGTATCCATTACAAGGTTTTTGTAACCACATGGTCATGATAAAAACTATATAGTTATACAGTCATTATCAAAGAGCAAGGCTACTGGATTAACAGTTCAACAATTTCAGGTATTTCCTTCTAGTTATTCTAATATACTAGAAACTAAAAAAAATCTATATAATGTCAGTAGTCAAAATCATTTGTTAAATCCTAATTTTTAGTTATACCTCCTCTCTCACATTTGATCATTCCCTCAATCTTCAGGGATATCTGGGGAATGGCCATTTCAACTTCTTTTTGTGAGAAAGGGTATCAACCATATGGAGTACAAGAATAGAAGTGGTTGATGCTCTTAGAGAGACTGGTATCTCTGGGTTTTAGGGCTTAACTGACATAGGAACAGTGTGGAGGCCTTAAGTTTCTGAAAAAGTAAACTTACTAAGAACAACTTGTGTAGCATTTTAGATAAAGCCCATGGTACTCTTTAGGATTTTCAGGAATACTGGTGGTTGGGACTTGGCATACTGTGGCAATTTGCAGTATCTGACTGAAGCTAGCATAAAAGTAACCTCCAGAATGAACTCTTGACTCTATTTGAAATTTCTTAGCCCTTGAAACTTCATTTTCTTTCTCCTTTTGGTCAAGAAGGCATTCTCAATCCCACTATGTTAGGGCCAGGCTCATCCCTGGGAGTCATGTCCCATGTTGCCAGAGAGAGTTAAACCCTGGGGAGTCAGGAGTCATGTCCTACATAAGGGGAGGATAGTTAGCTATTTGCAGAGTTGGCTTAGAGAGAGAGAGAGAGGCTGCATCTGAGCAACAAAAGAGGTTCTCTGGGGGTGACTTTTAGGGATAATTATAAGTAGGTTTAGCTTTGCCATTACAGAAGTAATTCATAAGGGGAGGCCTCAAGATCGAGGGCTTGACCTATTAAATTGGGAATCCCTAATGCTTGAGAGACTATTAGGAATTCCCTAGGTGGAAAAGTTTAATAGTTCCAAAATTTTCCCCAGTCTCTCAAGGGGACATTGCAAATACTTTTCTATTTTCTGCCCAAAATACCCTGGAATATATCAGGGTATAAAATTAACCTGTACAGAATAACAAAATCTCATTGTCTATTCTAGGTTCTATGTAATTATACTGTTAAAATAAACTGACCAGATAGGTTAAGTTAGAAAATATGCTACAGAAAATATAAATTTTAGACCAGGAAACATCTCTTCCTTTGGTTTCACACAGAAGTTGACATATTAAAATAGAGACAATATCATCTTTACCCTGTACTCTGATTTACCTTGATCCTAACCAGGTCTATTTCATTCATGTCTGTAATGAAGTTTGATCTCGTTTTTATCTTCTTTAACAGTTGCTGTATGGAGTAATTCTGTCTTTCAGGGTTGCAAAACTCTAACTATGAGTTTAGTTATCATCTAGATACCAAAAATTCCAGGAAACTACCTGGTTATGCGCAAAGAGCACAGCATCTCAGAATTTAGAAATAACAGTTAAAACTCAGGAATAGATGTGACTGCCATAAGAGCTTATAATCTAGAAACTTTTACTATGAGGCTTATTGAACATTCTTTACTCTGTAATCATTGATTGCCCAATCTCTGCCCACCTTCTAGCCCCTGATAACTTATGCTGTTGAATTCACTTTTCAGAGTTTGCTTATTATATTAGTTTATATTAGTGAGACCGTACAATATTTTCCCCTTTATTTCTGGCTTATTTCACTCAACATAATGTCCTCAGGCTACATTCACCTGGTGGCATGCCTCTTGACTTCCTTCCTTCCTGAGACCACTCAATATTCCGTGGTATGTGTTATACCGTAGTTCACCCTCCCATTCATCAGTGGATATACCGTTAGGCCTCCATCCATTGAAAACTGTGAATAATGTTGCCATAAATCCCATTGTG
The DNA here is from genome assembly GCF_023851605.1 of Tamandua tetradactyla. Classification (NCBI taxonomy): domain Eukaryota; kingdom Metazoa; phylum Chordata; class Mammalia; order Pilosa; family Myrmecophagidae; genus Tamandua; species Tamandua tetradactyla. The sequence goes on along the minus strand of NC_135339.1, from coordinate 38,212,933 downwards.
CCAATGGTTATTCATGTCCCTACTTTCAGTTCTTCAAGTATATACCCTAATAATGGGGTTACAGGGTCATATGGCAACCCTATACTTAGCCTCCTGTGAAACCACCACACTGCCCTCCAGAGGGGCTGCCCCCATTCTACTTCCCTACCAACAGTGAAAAGGTACATTTCTCTCTCCACATCTTCTTCAGCACTTGTATCTTTCTGTTTATTTTTACAACAGGTTTATTCACATACCATATAATCCATTCTAAGTGTAAAATCAATCGGTCTCAGTAAAATCACATAGTTATGCATTCGTCACCATAATCTATATGGGAACATTTCCATTTCTTCTGCAAAAAAAGAAGAGGAGGGAGAAAAAAGAGAAACAACATTAATAACAACAAAAATCCCATACCCTTTCTTTATATTCCTCCTTACTGACATTTAGCTTTGGTATATTTCCTTGTAATATACCATATAGTTAATGAAAGAATATTACATTGTTTAACTGTAGATCCAAGTTTGCATCAATTGCATTTTTTTCCATACACCATACCTTTTTTTCCATACACCATGCCTTAGCTTGCAATGGTAACATACACTTGTTTGCCTCAGGTAAAAACTTTCTTGTATTTGTACATTTAATCACCATGATTGCTCAGTCTAGATTTTGCTGAATTATACAGTTCTGATTTTTATCCTCTGTTTATTCTGGTTCATACATGCCCCTAGGCTTACACTGTCAACCATATCCTCACACTCCGCTTTGTTCATTATACTTAGAATATTGTGCTACTATCACACAGTAATGTGCTATCCATTTTTGAATCTTTACACTCAATCCTGTGAACATTCTATACTCCTTCAGCATCAAATGCCCAATCTTTGTCCTCTTTCTAACTCCTGATAACCTGTGTCTCAACTTTTAACTCTCAAAGTTTGCTCAGTATAGTTACTTCATATTAGTGAGACCATACAGTACTTGTCCTTTTGTTTCAGGCTTATTTTACTGAACATAATGTCCCTCGTGTGTTGTATGCATCATGACTTTATTCCCCCTTACAGGTGTATAATGTTCCATTATATGTATATAACAGAGTTTGCTTATCTGCTTGTCCGTTGATGGACATTTGGGCTGTTTTTATTTTTTTGGCAATTGTGAATAATGCTACTATAAACATTGATGTACAGATGTCCATTTGCAACCTTGCCTTCATTTCCTCTGAATATATACATAGTAATGGGATTGCTGGATCATATGGCAGTACTATAGTTAGCTTCCTGAGGAACCACCAAACTGCATTCCAGAGCAATTTCACCATCCTCCATTCCCTCCAACAGTGTATAAGCATGCCTCTTTCTCCACATCCTTACCAGCACTGATCATTTTCTGTTTTTGTTCTTGTATTTTTTATAATGGCCATTCACATAGCTGTAAGATGATATTTCATTGTGGTTTTCATTTGCATGTCCCTAGATGATGTTAAGCATATTTTTGTATGTTTTTGAGCCATTTGTATTTCCTCTTTGGAAAAGTGTCTGTCCATGTCCTTTGGCCATTTTTAAATTAGGTTGTTTATCTTTTTGTTATTGAGTTGTTGGATCTTATTATATATTCTTGATATTAAACCCTTACCTGATATCTGGTTTCCAAATATTGTCTGCCATTGGGCAGGCTGCCTTTTTACTTTCCAGACAAAGTTCTTTGATGCACAAAAGTGTTCAGTTTTGAAGAGATCCCGTTTATATATTACTTTTTTCATACTCATTCTTTGGGTGTAAAGTCTTGGAAGCCACTGCCTGTCACAAGTTTCTTAAGATATTTTCCTACGTTTTCTTCTTTGTTTTATGGTCATGGCTCTAATGTTTAGGTCTTTGATCCATTTGAGTTAATTTTTGTATAAGGTGTGAAGTAGGATTCTTCTTTCATTCTTTTGAATATGGATATCCAGTTCTCCAAGCACCATTTGTTAAAGAGGCTGCTCTGTTCCAGTTGTGTTGACTTGACTGCCTTATCAAAAATCAACCGTCTGACATTTGCACACCAATGTTTATAGCAGCATTATTTACAATTGCAAAGAGATGGAAACAGCCAAAATGTCCATCGACAGACGAGTGGCTAAACAAACTGTGGTATATACATACGATGGAATATTATGCAGCTTTAAGACAGAATAAACTTATGAAGCATGTAATAACATGGATGGACCTAGAGAACATTATGCTGAGTGAGACTAGCCAAAAACTAAAGGACAAATACTGTATGGTCCCACTGATGTGAACCGACATTAGAGAATAAAGTTGGAATAAGTCATTGGTAACAGAGACCATCAGGAGATAGAAATAGGGTAAGATAATGGGTAATTGGAGCTGAAGGGATACAGACTGTGCAACAAGACTAGATACAAAAACTCAGAAATGGACAGCACAATACTACCTAATTGTAATGCAATTATGTTAAAACACTGACTGAAGCTGCATCTGAGGTATAGTTTTTTTTTTCTTTTTTCTTTTTTTATTTTTTTCTCTCTATTATCGTTTTATTTCTTTTTCTGTTGTCTTTCTATTTCTTTTTCTAAATTGATGCAAATGTACTAAGAAACGATGAATATGCATCTATGTGATGATATTAAGAATTACTGATTGTATATGTAGAATGGAATGATTTCTAAATGCTGTGTTAGTTAATTTTTTTAATTAATAAAAAAACATTAAAAATTATGAAATAAAAAGTATTGCTAAAAAACAAACAAACAAAAAAATCAACCGTCTGTAGATGAGAGGGTCTATTTATGAATACTTCATTTTATTTCATTGGTCAGTATACCTATCATTATGCCAGGTTCATGTTTTGACCATTGTACCTTTGTAATGTATTTTAAGGTTAGGTAATGTGAGACCTCCCACTTCAATTTTCTTAAGATATTTTTAGCCATTCGTGGAAACCTTCCAAATAAATTTGATTATTGGTTTTTCTATTTCTGCAAAGTAAGTTGTTGGGGTTTTAATTGCTATTGCATTGACTTTGTAAATCAGGTTGGATAGAATTGATATCGTAACTATATTCAGTCTTTCAATCCATTAACATCGTATGTCCTTCCATTTATTTAGGTTTTCCATAGTTTCTGTTAAACAATATTATAGTTTTCTGTGGAGAGGTCTTTTATGTGTTTTGTTAAATTTATTCCTAAATATTTTATTCTCTGGATTGCTATTTTAAATGGAATTCTTTTCCTTGATTTCCTCCTCAGATTGCTCATTACTAGTATATAGAAACCTTGCTGATTTTTGTGTGTTGATCTTGTATCCTGCCACTTTTCTGTGCCTATTTATGAGCTCTTCTAGCTTTGCTGCAGATTTTTCAGAATTTTTTCCATCTGGGGTCATGTTATCTTCAAATAGTGATAGTTTTACTTCTTCGTTTCCAATTTGGATGCTGTTTATTTCTTTTTCTTGCCTAATTGCTTTAGTGAGAACTTCCAGCACAATGTTGACTAACTGGTGACAGTGGGCATCCTTGTCTTATTCCTGAACTTAGAAGAAAAGCTCTAAGTGTTTCCTAATTGAATTTGATGTTATTTGTGGGTTTTCATATATTCTCTTTATCATGTTGAGGAAATTTCCTTCTACTCCTATCTCTTGAATGTTTTGATCAAGAAAGGATGCTGAATTTTGTCAAATGGCTTTTCTGCATCAATCAAGATCATCATTTGGTTTTACCTCTTTGATGTGGTGTATTATGTTAATTGATTTTCTTATATTGAACCACCTTTGCAAACCTGAAATAAAACCCATTTGGTCATGGTGTATAATTCTTTTAATGTGCTTTTGGATTCAGTTTGCAAGTACTTTGTTGAAGAGTTTTTTGCATCTATATTCACTGAAGAAATTGATCTGTAACTTTCTTGTGTCATATATGTCTGGCTTTGGTATTAGGGTGATGTTGGTTGGCTTCATAGAACAAGTTAGGTAGCTTTCCTGCCTCTTAAATTTTTTTTAAGAGTTTGAGCAGGATTGGTAGCAATTCTTTCTTGAATGCTTCGTGGAATTCACGTGTGAAGCCATCTGTTTCTGGTCTTTTCTTTTTTGGTAGGTCCTTGATGACTTTTTCAATCTCTGTATTTGTGGTTGGTTTGTTGAGGTCTCTATGTCTTCTTCAGTCAGTGTTGGCTGTTTGTGCTTTTCTAGAAAGTTGCTCATTTCATCTAACTTGTCTAGTTTTTTAGCATATAATTGCTCATAGAATCCTCTCATTATCTCCTTTATTTTTGCAGTTTCAGTAGGTGCTTCCCCCCTTCTGTTTCTGATTTTATTTATTTGCATCCTCTCTCTTTTCTTCTTCTTTATCAGCCTAGCTAAGGTTCCATTGATTTTACTGATTTTCTCAAAGAACCAATCTCTGGTTTTGCTGATTCCCTTTATTGTTTTCATGTTCTCAAATTTATTTGTGTTCTAGTCTTTGTTATTTCCTTCCTTCTGTTTGTTTTGGGTTAGTTTGCTATACTTACTCTAGCTTATCCAAGTGAGGAGTTAGTTCCTCAAGTTTTTACCTTTTTTAATAAAGGCATTTAGGAAAATAAATTTACCTCTCCGCACTTCCTTTGCTGCATCCCATGAGTTTTGATATATTGTGATCTCATTTTCATTTGCCTCATTTCATAGAAATGTTCTCATTTCATTTTACAGGAGAAATTACTGGTTTCTTCTATAATTTCTTCCTGACCTACTGGTTGATTAAGAATGTGTTGTTTAGCCTTATATACTTGTGAACTTTCCAGCCTTCCTTCTGTTATTGATTTCCAGCTTCATTTCATTATGATCTAAGAAAGTGTTTTGTATAATTTCAATCTTTGTTAGTTTATTGACACCTGCTTTTTGACCAAATGTATGTTCTGTCCTGGAGAATAATCCATGAGCACTTGAGAAAAATGTATGTCCTGTTGTTGTGGGGTGCAGTGTTCTGTAAATATCTATTAAGTCTGGTTCATTTATCGTATTATTCAGGATCCCCATTTGTTATTTATCCTCTGTCTAGATGTTCTGTCCATTGATGGGAGTGGTGCATTGTAGTCTGCAACTATTATTGTAGAAGTATCTACTTCTCCTTTCAGTGTTGTCAGTGTTGGGCTCATGTATTTTGGCTCAGTGCATTGTGTCCTTCTTTGTCTTTTTAAATTATTTTACCTTTGAAGTCCAATTTATCTTATAATAGTATAGCTATCCCAGCTGTTTTCTGGTTTGTGTGTGAGAAATGTCTTTTTTCCAACCTTTCACCTTCAACCTGTTTTTGTCCTTGGGTCTAAAGTGAGTCTATTCTAGATATCATATAAATGGATTCTGTTTATTTTATCCATTCTGTCAGTCTAGTCTTCTGATTGTGGAATTTAGTCCATTAACATTTAATGTTATTCCTGTAAAGGCAGTACTTTTTCATCCATTTTATCTTTTGGATTTTATATATCATATCCTATTTTCTTCCTCTCTTTTTAACCTTTAGTTATTCTTACTGGTAATCTTCATTTCTATACTCTTCTTTAAACCTCTCACTCCTGTTTTTCCTATCTACCTATAGCACTACCTTTAGTAATTCTTGAGGAAGGTCTCTTGTTCACAGACTCTCTCAGTTTCTGCTTATCTGTAAATATTTAAAACTCTCCCTCATTTTTGAAGGACTTATTTGCTGCATTCTTGACTGGCATTTTTTCTCTTTCAGTTTCTTAATATCTTAACTGTATCATGCTACTGCCTTCTCACCTCCATTGTTTCTGCTGAGAAATCCACTCTTAGTCTTATCAAGCTTCCCTTGTATATGATGGATTGCTTTTCTCTTGATACTTTCTCTATTGGTGTTTGACCTGTGACAATCATCTGATTAGTAAGTGTCTTGGAGTAGGTGTATCTGGATCTATTCTGTTTGGTGTATGCTGAGCTTCTTGTTCCTGTAATTTTACGTCTTTCATAAGAGTTGGGGAATTTTCAATGCTTATTTCCTCCATTATTCTTTCTACCCCTTTTCCCTTCTCTTCTCCTTCTGAGACACCCATAACACATCTATTCATGCACTTCATGTTGTCATTTAATTCTCTTAGACACTGCTCATATTTTTCCATTCTTTTCCCTATCCTTTTGTGTGTAGGATTTCAGATGTCCTGTCTTCTCATCCACAGATCCTTTCTTCTGCCTCTTCATATTTTTGTATTCATTAAATTTTTCATTTCTTCTGTTATGCCTTTCATTCCCATAAATTTTGCTTTTCTTTTTGCAAGCTTTTGAGTTTTTCTGTATAGTTATCCAGTTCTTTTTTATATTCTTCATCTCTTTTGCCACATTTCCTTCAAGTCATTGTATTGATTCAGACAATTTGTTTGAACTTCTTTAATTTGTTGTTTCAACTCCTGTATCTCATTTGAATTGTTAAGTTCTTTCCTTTGACTGGGCCATATCTTCATGCCCTAGTATGACTTTTGATTTTTTGCTAATGTCTAGGCATCTGATTTTCTTGATTAGTTTATTCTCCCTTTTGCTTAGGGTTTTCTTGTTGGTTGTCTTTGTTCTCTGTCCATTCTTTGACATTCACTTCAACTTATATTAGAACTCTAGCACAGCTTTTCTTTAACTGATCAGAATTTCTTGTTCTTGCCCAGCCTATATGGACATTTTTTAAGATTTACCCTTTTCTGTGTGTGTGCCATTGTTTCACCCCCCAGGAAAAAGCTGTCTATTCTCTCTTCCTTCTCAGGAAATGTTGATGTGCTGTTTGTTTTGTTTTTATTTGCTTTTTACCTTTCCTTTCATTACCTCTAGCAACTTTTAGCTGGAGATCTGGCTCAGGGAAGAGAATTTCCTCAGATAGGATCCACCCCCAGTCAGATTTTCCCAGAAAAATACAATCCTACGACTCACAAAGTGGCTGCAATCAGTATCAAGGTTTCTGGGGATGAGATCTAGAGGGGTGCCAGTCTTTCCTATAAACCTCTTCATTCTGTGCTTTTTCTGTCCTGCACAGCACATGTCCCTTGTCAGCCTGATGCTCTCCGAGGTGCAAAATGTTACTGTGCCTATAATTCTTAGCAGACCCTATTCCTTCCAGTGGCATATTTGAGACAGAGGCTGAGGCTGAAGGTGGGTTAAACTGTTTCTGTTTTCTAACTCCTTGGGTCTGAATTCTCTAAATAACTCTTATCGCCTGTGCTGGGCCACTGTTCAGACCCCTGTTGCCTTCAGGTTAGAAAAGTTATATGTCTTTCCAGCAGTCTCCCATTTTTCCTCTGTTTGGAACATGTTTGAGACAAACTGGTCCCTGCTTTTTGTAAGTTGAAACTGCTGTTGATATCCTAGCCCTAGAGATCTAAATTCTGTAAATGAGAGCTGCCACTTGTGCTGGCCCCTGCCCCTACCCTCTTTACTTGGGGAAGATATACCCTTCAGGGAGCTATGACCTTCATCTGATTAGTTTCTTTGTCTGTTAGTCACTCCTTAATTCCACTTTTGTCTGGGGAAGTGCTGACAACTGAGAATGCCTGCTGCTTTCTTTAATTGGCTGCTAAAACTTTTTTTGAAAAGAGAAAAAAAGGAAAGGAAAGACAAAAAATCCTTTTTAGAGCCAGTCCCCAGCCTCCCTGGTTTGGCCAACCAAGAGCCAGAGTTGATACCTGGCTCTATGTGCTCTTTCTCTTGGGGCACAGCTCTTTTCCAATGTTTCGAGCTCAGAAAACTCCAAATGGCTATGTTTTTTTTTTCATCAGCCCCATCTCCTTGCAGAGACCTTCCAGTTTGTTTCGTGTTTGCCTTTTTTTTTAGTTGTATCTGTGCTCAGGGCCCATATTCAGCAGTCTGAATTTCTTAATCAAGTCTACAGTTTGAACTTGGTTGAGCTATCCTTCCCTTGCTCCTAATAGAGAGGGCTTCTGTTTCCCATCAGGAGGAGGCTCTGAGACAGCCTCCTATGCCTTGGGGGAAGGGCACCAGTTCCCACAGTATGGAATAATTTACTTACAGTTCTGTTCTGTGATCTCAGGAATTCCACCCTTTCCAGGCTGATGTATGATTTGCATCTGGTCACAGCAGTCCCCCAAATAGTTGTTCCAGACACTTCTTGGCTATTTACAAGCTGCCCCAGAGGATAAATTAAATCCCACCCCTTCCTGTACTGCCATGTCCATTTCTTTTGAAGTGGTTTTCAGAACCTTTTTTATGGTGGTCATGCTTCTCCAGAATCACTCCACTTATCCAATATTCCTCTTAAACTCTTGTACTTGAACTAAACACAACAATATAATAAGGTATGGGTATGCAGGGGAACAATGGAATCTTGAGTTCAGGAAACTACTTTATTTCAGCCTAAAATTGCATCAGAATTGTCAGCAGCCTTGTCACACTTTAGGCCCTATATTAAGTTCTTATAGACAGTGAAAGTTTCTATGTTGTTAGCACATACTTTGCTAAGCCAGATGTGAGATTTTTAAAAATTAATATGAAACATTTCAAATTTATGTATAGGTTGAGAGAATAATGAAATGTGTCATCTATTTATCTTCGGCATTGATCAGCATTAGATCATCTTGTTTTATCTGTCCCCATGCACACTCCCTCATTTGACAAACTAGAGCATTTTAAACCAAATCCAAGACATCATGTTTTTAATCTATATTTATCATTTCTTTAGTATGTGCTTTAAAGTATGAGGAAATGTTAAAATTAACCAAAATACCATCCTCATTTATGACAAAATTTTATATTCCTAAATATTATCTAATATTTAGCCAGAGTTCAAATTTCTGATTGTGTCAAAAATATCTTTTTATAATTGATTATTATCGAAATTCACACAGGATCTGCAAATTGCATTTGGTTAATATGTCTCTTAGGTTTCTTTTAATCATCAACAGGAACCCTTTTACCCTATTTCTTGCCTTTTATTTGCTAATGACACTGGCTCATTATCTTGTAGAGTTTCCTTCATACTGCATTTGGCTTATTGTATCCTTAGGCTGTTGTTTAGCATGTTACTCTGTCCTATTTCCTGCAAAATGGTAATTATTGTAGGTGCTTAATCGAATTCAATCTTTTTGGCATGCATGCATCATGGATGGTGCTCTATTCCTTTGGTTAAATCATGTCAAAAGGCACTGGTTGTGATTTAAAATTTGTCAGGATAGGGCGGTGTGATGGTGGTTCAGCAGGCAGAATTCTTGCCTGCCCTGTGGGAGACCTGGGTTCGATTTCTGGTGCCTGCCCATGCAAAAAAAAAAAAAAAAACTACTCATAAAATTTATCAGGGTAAGAGATTTTCATCTCTTGCTTGTTGAAAAATATGCATTCAGTATTAAATGACACAATATATGAAAATAAACAGTATACAAAAAAAATTTATCAGGGTATATCGGACTCATGAATCTATTCTCTTAATTGTTTTAGCAGCCTTTAATGCATTACTTGATTAGATGTTGCAAGCAGTCATTCTTTCTGTACTTATTAGCTGAAATTCTTCTCATAAGAACAAATTTTCCTTATCGAATTTGATTACACAGTTTGTATAGCAAGGGTTAAATAAATGCATGATTTTCCCCCTTTTTTCCAGTCTTTGAGTTAATGACTTTGTGTTCTAACGCTCCTTAGGTGACCAAAGAGTTTTGTTTTGAACTCATGCGTTTTAATGTACTTAATTCATTCCATTGGAGTCATTACTCTTTTTGAGGCTCAAATGCCCATATTTGGCCTGTAATAGTCTTTTCAAAGTCTCCTAAGTCCTCTTGACATGAGCACAAAGACCTTTGATAATTTCATTGCTTTCCAGCAAGAAAAGATGTTCTAATTGAACTTATACATTTCTTGCCAAGACATGGTATTCTAGTTTGTAAGCTGCTGGAATGCAATATACCAGAAACTGAATGGTTTTTAAAAAGAGAATTTATATAGTTGTAAATTTACAGTTTTAAGGCCGTGAAAATGTCCAAATTAAGGCATCGAGGGAAAGATACCTTAACTCCAAAGAAAGGGTCAATGAGGTTTGGGATTTCTCTCTCAGCTGAGAGGGCACATGGTGATGTCTGCTAACTTTCTCTCCTCATTTCTTAAGGCTTCCCTGGGGGCGTTTTTCTTCTGCATCTCTGGCTGTGTGTGCTCTGTAGGCGCTGAGCTTTTTCCAAAATGGTTCCCTCTTAAAGGGCTGCAATAAGCAATCCTACCTTGAACAGGTGAAGAAGCATCTCCATAGAAACCATCTAATCAAAGGTCACTACCCACAATTGGGTGGGTCACATCTCCATGGAAACTATCAAAAAGATTCTACCCAGCAATATTGAATGAGGATTAAAGGACGTGACTTTTCTGGGGCATATAATAGCTTCAAACCAGCACACACGGTATCAGCCATTTCTCAAAGGAGTCTTGGTTCCTTTTAGTGTGAAAGGGTATTTAGAGGGCTCAGATTGAGCTCAGTGATTATTGCTACTGGATGACCTTGCTTCCAGGAAGTTTTCAGTGGACAGAGGTAGGACCTTAGTATTTATTTTTTTAAGAAGAAAAATGCACTCTGAATTCACACTGGTATTAAAAATTAAAATTTAAGATGATTGGATTTTTCCTTACCTCTATGTATTTGAATGTCTTTTCACTTACACTGAAATAATTCCTCAATGCAATAACGTAATTATTTATTGATAAAGCTAGTAAGTGATTAAATTAATGAATTATGTAAGAAACTAATACATACACATATCAATTACAAATAGCAATACTGATATGTTAACTAAACATCTCTTAAATTTTCTTCTATTTTTTTGTCTTAAGGATGTATCTGCCAAGAAAGTACATTCAACATACTGAGTTTCAAAGTTACCCAAGAAATTTCTTCTCTGAGTGATTAAACCAGCAACTTGACATATAGTTTTTTGTTTTTTATCTCATTTTTGTTTATTTTTAGAGTACATTAGTCCATACTTAGAAAAAATATGAAAGAATGTCAATACACTAAATTTGGTATCTGTAGAGGGTGCATTATACAATTCTGATTTTTAAAATAATGAGCATGGATTAATTTTCAATTCAGAAACAACCAGAAAGATTCTACCTAAAAATATTATCAATGTTATTCATTGATTGCCTGCTGTATGCAGTGCACTTTTATAGATGTATAGATAAGGGCAAATGTAGGAAAAAAATAAGATAGAAACTTAAAGATCAATGTAAGCCCTGCAGGGCTCCATTGGGGAGCCAGCAAAGTGATGCTGACCTCAAAATAATCCCGGGCATGATTGTTCAAAGCCTTGGTACCTCATGGATGCCCCTTAGATGTTTTGTTTCTTTTTGTTTTTGATTTTTTAAAGGAGTTTCTTTGTTTTGCTTGCACATTATTTAGACCTAGGTTGATTATATGTATGTCTTGTTTGCATGCTTTCTTTTTAAAACAGCTTAATTGATGTATAATTCATATATCCTGCAATTCACCCATTTAAAGTGTACAATTCAATACTTTTTAGTATACTCACAGGCTTTTGTAGATATCCCTATAATCTAAGTTTAGAAAATATTTGTTTTTCCCCAAGGAACCTCCATACTCATTAGCAGCTACTACCCATTCCCACTGTCCCTATGCTCCGAAGGTTTAGGCAATGTCTCTGTGGGCTTGGTTATTCTGGACATTTAATACAAATGGAATCATCAATATGTGGTCTTTTGTGACTGTCTTCTTTCTTCACTGAACTTGTTTCCAAGGTTCAGCCACTTTGTAGCAAGTATCAGTGTTCATTCCTTTTTTACTGATGTATAATATTACATTTATAAATATACAACATTTTGTTTCCCACTCATCAGTTGATTGACATTTGGGTTGTTTTCGTTTTTTGGCTTTACAAATAATGCCTATATGAACATCTATACATAAATTCTTGTGTGGAGATATGTTTTCTTTTCTCTGGGGTATATAACTAGGAGTGGAGCATATGATTTTCTTTTTAAAGTACATTTGTTTTTTTATTTAATAAAAATAATCATGCTATCTTATATCCTATAAAATGTATTATATGTTGACATATTATAATACTGGAATAGTATCTATTATGATAAACCAAACTCAGTACTAAGGATTTAATATATATTGCCTTATACAGTATTTCAGAAACAATATCACAGGAGGTTGTCCATAGTTTTCCTATTTAGTAGATTTCCAAAAGAAAGGAGTTGTCCCAGAAATGAACGAAGGAAAGAAAACCCCAGGTTTGGTCTTATCATTCATGTCCCAGATGCCTTCTGCTGGTGTTTCACATTAATTTCAACTCAGGTTTTTGACATGACTTTAGTTACATTACCGATCTCTATCACAGAATTACTGTTAATGGATATCCCGTTGTATCTTCCTGATTGACTCCAACTTTCAGATGTTTCTAAATGAAACTGGGAGAGGAAATAGAGAATCATCTTTTGTGAAAAAAAAAAAAAGGATGTAGTTTGAAGTCAGAGCTCTGGGTTCGAATCATTACTTACTGGCATAATAGCTTTGTAACCCAGGAAAATTTACTGATCTTTTCTGTGCCTCAGATTCCTTCTCTGTAATATGAGAACAAATAGAAAACATAGATCGCATTGATCTTGTGAGGATTAAAATAAAAAATTAACTGGTTTTAAAAGATATAAAGTACTTTGCAGGAAACCTGACACGTTCTATGTACCTGACAAATGCTAGTCATTATGATTTTTATTATATGATTTCATGAGTTTAAGAGTATATGATGTTAATATTTAGTGAAAAAAAGTTTAGCAAATTCACTGAATTCTTATTCTCCAGGCTATGTAATTTGTTATTCTCCAGGCTATGTAATTTGTTATTGCCAACTCAACAGAAGTTCAACTCAACAGAAGTTTAGAACAAGCATGCTAATGGATTGTGCACTGAATTGCCTTGACAAATCATTGTAGGAAAGTTGTAAATGTTCTGCCTCTATCAATTTGTTTTCCTTCCTTTCTGTCTAACATAATAAAAGAACTTGGAATGCTCAAAGGAGAGAGATGAGGTGTCCTTAAAAGCGAATATAGATGAGATTAGGACAGCATGGTCCCTGCCCAGAGTTTCCTCATTAATTAAAGGTAAATACCCTCATTTAACATTCTGCATTGGGGCTTAAATCTCTTTTAGTAATTGTGTCTTCAATGCCTGTTATTTAGGAGAAATAAAATTAATTTCTCAAGGTTCATTTCCTATTGATAATAATAGATCCCTATGTCCAACCATTGAATCTAAGTCAGTTGGTCATGTCCCAACCCCATTTGTTGCAAATTATAATTATGTTTGCCATGTTAAGTTTATTCATAAATCTTCCCAGGTATCCAAAGGTCTACATTATGCTCATTAGAATGCAAAATTAAGCATAGAATTATTTTAGATTATATTTTCATTTATTCCATTTAACTTTGTGTACTGCAGAGCTGGCAATAAGACAAAACATCTTTCATTCTCTGACAAAATCATTATATTTTACCAAATTGCTCTCCATTTGACGTTTTCTTGTTTGACCATAGAAAATAATGTAAATTTTTCTGAAATAAAAATTATTCTGTAGCAATAAACTTTTCAGAGAACTTAATTATGACTATTGTTTTCATGGTTATAACTTAAAATCTGTAATGCCCATTGAACTACTTAATGTTTTTCAGTTACAGGTAGAATTTCTGTTGTAAAAGTACCATTTGGTAGTATTAAAATAATAATAATTTCAAGAGCTTTATTGAGGTATAATCGAGATTCGATAATATGTACATATTTAAAGTATGCAGTTTGATATATTTTGACATGTTTACCCCATGAACCTATCAACACAATCAAAATAATGAACATAACCATCATTCCCAAAAGTTTTCTCATGCTCCTTTGTAATCCTCCGCTTCCACTCTTATCTTTACCCTCCCACTGTTGCCACATCTCCAGACCACCACTGATCTGCTTTCTGTCACTACAAATTTGTTTGTGATTTCCAGTATATTATGTAAATGAAATCAGTGGTTATTCTTTTTTTTATTGTATAGTAGAGCATATATAGAAAAAGAAAAGAAATAAAAAAGTTATGGTTTTCAAAACATTCTTCAACAAGTAGTTACAGGACAGATCCCAGAGTTTGTCACGGGCTACCATACAATCCTCTCATATTTTATCTTCTAGCTTCCCCAGAATATATGAGGCTAGCAGACTTAAATATTTTTTCATCATCACAATTGACTTTTTTCCTTCTTTTTTTATGAAAAATAACATGTACAAAAAAGCTATAATTTCAAAGCATAGCACCACAGTTAATTGTTAAACTTATTTCAGAGTTTGACATGGGTTACAATTCCACAGTTTTAGGTTTTTACTTCTAACTGTTCTAAAATACTGGAAACTAAAAGAGATATCAATTGAATGATTCAACATTCATATTCATTTGTTAAATCCTATCTTCGCTGTATAACTCCACCATCACCTTTGATCTTTCTGTCCCTCTCTTTCGGGGTGTTTGGGCTATGGCAATTCTAAATTTGTCTATGGGAAGGATCTGATTAATATGGGGTAGGAAAATGGAACTATCTGATGTTCTGGAGATGCTGGGCTAGGCTTCAGGACTTATCTAGACCAAGGACCCATCTGGAGGTTGTAGATTTCTGGAAAGTTACTCTAGTGCATGAAACCCTAGTGGAATCGTATATATTGCCCTAGGTGTTCCTAAAGATTGGCTAGAATGGATCTAGTTGGGGGGTTGGCAGGTAGGTAGCAAGGTCTAACTGAAGCTTGCATAAAAGCAATCTCCAGAGTAGCCTCTCAACTCTATTTGAACTCTCTTGGCCAATGATACTTTATTAGTTACATTTCTTTTCCCCATTTTGGTCAGAATGGAATTGTTGATCCCACAGTGCCAGGTCTGGATTCATCCCTGGAAGTCATCCCCTACTTTGCCAGGGAGAATTTCACCCCTGGATGTCATTCCCCATGTAGAGGGTGGGCAGCAATTTCACTTGCAGAGATGGGCTTAGAGAGAGTGAGACCACACCTGAGCAACAAAAGAGATCCTCCAGAAGTAACTTGTAGGCCTGTCTGTAGGTAGCCTAAAGATTAAGCCTCATGATCAAGGGCATGGTCTATTGATTTGGGTGTCCCAAAAGTTTGACACAGTATCAGGGGAGTCCCTGGTGGTAAGGTTTAATAGTTCCATATTCTTTCTCTCATCCCTCTCGGGACTTTGCCAATACTTTTTGATTATCTGTTTAATATACTCTAGGATATTTCCTGGCATTACAATAATCTATACAGGATTAAAGGACCTCTTTTTTATTCTGTGCTCCCTGTGTTTCAGTTGTTCAAATGAGCTGTACAGATAGGTTGAATTAGATTATGCACTACAGAAAATTTCAGTTCCAGACCAAATAAAACTTTCTTCCATTGGTCTCAAAGAGTATCTGTGATTCTAAAATATAGACACTGTCCTCCTTACCCCTGTGTTCTGAATTACTTTAACCCCAACCTGTTCAGCTTCATTCTTATCTCTAAACATCAGGTTACATATATAAAACAGCCTCTCAAAATCTAGAAATAATAATCAGCACTCTGGACTTAATGTGTCTGCTCTAAAAGCTTACAATCTAGGCCTCTGTTTTCTTATAAGCATTTTCTAAAGGTGACCATACTATTCTTGTTCTTTTGTTTCTGGCTTATTTTGTCTCACCAAATATCCCACATGTTCATTCACATCACTGCATGCCTCACAACTTTGTTCCTTTTTTTAGCAGCACAGCCTTCGCTCATAAGTATGCACCATCGTTCACCAGTCTACTTCTCCGTCAGTGCATCCTTCAACCACCTGCATTGGTCAGGCAACATGTGTAGAGCCCAGAGTCCACAGTCCATCAGCATTCTCAATTTTAGATAATTTTATTGTTCCCTAGAGAAAGAAAGCCAATATACACACCCTCGCAAAATAGGAAATCTAAACCTCCTCTTAACTCTTGTCCCTCCCCCCGTTATTTACCGCTGCTGTTGCTGTGGTAGTGCTGATGGTTTCCATTTGAATATAGCTCGTAGCATGCAATAGCAGTTTTCCCCCCTGTACCCTGGATTTAAACACTCTTTGTACAAGAATTATATCTTTGAAGTGATTCTTGTGAGAACTAATTCATATTTCTAGTGTTAATCAGTGGGACATGTAGGTCTATACAACCCCTTTCAATCCTGTTCATCTTCAATATGGTAATATTACTCATAGACCCACTAGAGAACCACCTTCACTCCTATCTATTCCCTTACATTGGAGTTCAACCTCATTAGCTAACGTTGCACCCATCCCTAGCTTCTATGTATCTCTCAGTACCCTATATTCTGTATTAAAAGCCTCTGATTATACCTTTATGCTGGTCATAAAAGCGGAATCATACAGTATCTGTACTTTTGTGTCTGGCTAATTTCAATCAGCATTATATCCTCAGGGCTCATCCATCTTGTTACGTGCTTCAGGACATCATTTTGTCTTACTGTTGCATAGTGTTCTATCATACGTATATACCACATTTTGTTGATCCACTCCTCTGTTGATGGGTATTTGGTTTGTTTCCATCTTTTGGCGATTGTGAATAATGCTGCTGTGAACATTGATGTGCAAATGTCTGTTTGAGTCATTGCTTTCAGCTCTTCTGGGTATATGGCAACTTAATATTTAGTGTCCTAAGGAAGCGCCAATCAGTCTTCCATAGTGACTGCACCGTTATACCTTCCCACCAGCAATGCATGTGTCCCAGTTTCTCCTCATGCTCTCTAACATTTATAGTTTCCTGTTTGTTTAATAGCAGCCATTCTTATAGGTGTGAGGTGGTATCTCTTTGTAGTCTTGATCTGCATTTCCCTTATAATCAATGAAAATGAGCATCTCTTCATGTGCTTTTGAGCCATCTGTGTTTGCTCTTCAGAAAAATGCCTGTTCATATCTTTAGGCTACTTTATAATTGGGTTATTTGTTCTTTTGTTGTTGAGTTGTATGATTTGTTTGTATATACAGGAAATCAAACCTTGTCCAATATGTGATTTCCAAATATTTTCTCCCATTGAGTTGGCTGCCTCTTCACCTTTTTGGCAAAGTCTTTTGAGGGGTATTCTTTTTAGTCTGTTTTCTTTCATTCAGCATAATTATTTTGAGATTCATCAATGTTATGTATATCAATAATTTATTCTTGTATGCTTACTAGTATACCATTGTACAGGAGTGTCAATTTCTTTTTCCATTCACTTATTGATGAATGTTTGGGTATTTTCAGTTTACAGATAATGTTGTTATGAACATTTGTTTCAAGTCTTCACGCGGTCAGATGCTTTTATTCCTCTTGGGTAAATATAAGGAGTAGAGTGGGTGGGACCATGTCATAAGCTTTTAAAGAAACTGGCCAACTGTTTTTGAAAGTTATTGTACCATTTTACATTCCCACCAGCAATGTATCAGAGTTCTAGTAAGTCCACACACTTGTCAATACGTGGTATATTCTGTCTCTTTAGTCATTCTACTAAGTGTGTAGTGGTAGCCTATTATGGTTTGACTATGCATTACCCTAATGACTAATGATGTTGAATATCTTTGTTTTTTTTTTTGTATGCTGTGTGGTGGGGGTCACATTTCATTCTTTTTCCATGTGAGTATCCCATTATTGCAGCACTATTTTTCAAAAAAATTTTTTTTCTAAGTTCCTATGCCAGGAATCGAATGGGTCTCTAGGATGGCAGGCAAGAATTCTGCCACTGAACTACCCTTGAACTACTCTTGTACCTTCCCCCCAGTTGAATATCTTTTAAAGTGCTTATTTACCATCTGTGTATCTTTTATTCAATGGTTTGTTTCCTTATTATTGAGATTTGAGTTTTTTATGTATTCTGCACACCAGACCTTTATCAGGTATATCAGATATACGCAATTAAAATTTTCCTCCGATTTGCTTTCATTGTCTTAACAGTGCCTTTTGAAGAGCAGAAGTTTACCACGTTGATGAAGTCCAACTTTGATGGATTGTGCTTTTGGTTTCACATTAAAGGAATGTTGAATAGAAATGAGGAGAAGGAACATCCTTTTCTTGTTTCTGAATCTCAGGATAGAAGTAGTCTTTGTCCACTAAGTATGGTGATAGCTGTAGCTTTTTCAAAGCTGCTCTTTATTAGATTAAAGAAGTTCCCTTCTATTCCTAGTTGCTGGGAGATTCTGTCAGGAATAGGTTTTGGTTTTTGTTTAAAAGCTTTTCTTGCTTTCACTATGATGATCATTTTTTTTCTTTTTAAATTTAATATAGTGTATTACATTGAAAATTTTCAAATATTAAATCAGCTCTGCATTCATAGGTAAACTCCATTTGATATATTATTATTATTATGTATTGTTGATTTGTTTTGCTAAAAATTTTTAGAATTTTTGCATCTATTTCATGAGGGATATTGTCAATATTTTCTTTGCTTGTAATGTTTTATCTACTTTTAGCATGAGAATAATGTTGGAGTCATGGAGTGAGTTGGGAGGTATTTTCTTCTCTTCAATGTCATGTAAGAATTTGTGTAGAATTTATAATATTTCTTCTTTAATGTTTTGTATATTTCACCAGTGAAATAATCTAGGGCCTGGAGTTTTCTTGCTAGGGAGATTTTTAACCACACATTAAATTTCTTCAATAGAAGAGCTGTTCACATTATCTATTCTTTCTGTGTGAGTTTTGATAGTTGTACCTTTCAAATAATTTGCCCATTTCCTTCATGTTGTTGAATTTATTGACATACTGTTGTTTAAAATAGTCATCCGTTTCATATCTGTAGAACCTATAGTGCTGTCACTTCTTTCTTTCTTGATATTGGTAATTTCAAATGCATAATTAATGAAGGAAATTGTACAGGTTAATATTAGGACAATTGAACTAAGATTACTGATTTAATGAAAAAAAGCTTGAAAAAGGACGTTCAAACTCTAGGAATCTATGTGAACTCAGGGTAGTCACTTAATCTTTTAGGCAGTCTCATGAGACACAAATTGCCCTCTTACATATATATATATATATATATATATATATATATATATATGGTGCCACTTCAGGTAAAGTCAGGCTGATATGGCAGGAGACACACATTTCAATAGCCTTTATACAAATGTCTGCTGTGCCTGACCCAACCTTGTAGATATGTCTTCTCTCTCCCAGTATATAAACAGGACAGATACATGCACAGGATTTAATATCTACAGTCAGAGAGACAGGAAGGAAGGTAGAAGAAAGGAAGACAAAGATGATAAGGAGAAGGCAAAAGGTAGGATTGTGCCTGCTCCTAGAGTATGTGTTCCTACAGAGCGTCCATTCTTAGAGAATGGGTGACTCCTGGTACCATAGGCATATATTCAAATTCTCATCAGAGAAATTGAAAGATAATAGACCTACCATAAGGCACTACTCAAAATGTGTGTGCTTGCACACACATGCACACACACACACACACACACACACACACACACACACTAGGCTGAGTTTCTGAAAGAAACCTTAAGTTTTGATTTACAAGAAATCTTTTCCGTAACCTAAAATGAAGAAAAATATGAATAGTGACATTGAAATGATTACTGACTCTTTAGTTTTCAGGGCCTTTGCCATACTCCTATACCTTATTGAATATTTCCCTAAAAAATTTCTCCTATGCTCAAATGTCCACTTGATGAAGTTAAAGAAAGAATAAAAGGACCCAGCAGGTGAATCAAATAAAAAAATTTCCTTACATCTGGTTGTGTCTTGGGTATAGGTTGAATTGTGTCCCCAAGAAAGATATGTTTGAAGTTCTATCCACTAGAATCTGTTTATGTGACCTTATTTGGAAATAGGATCTGGGCAGAGGTAATGATGTTAGGATGAGGTCACACTGAATTAGGATTGACTCTAACCTAATGTGGCTGGCGACTGGTGTCCTGATAAGAAAAGGAGATGAGTCACAGGCAGATTCACAGGAGGAAAGACTGTGTAAATACGGAGACAGGCTGAAGTTATGTGTCTACACGGCAAGGAATGCCAAGGACCACTGGGAGCTGGACGAGGCAAGGACAGATTCTCCCCTAAAAGCATGTGGAGAGCGCATAGCCCTGCTGACGCCTTGATGTTGGACATTTAATTTCAGAACTGTGAGAGAACACATTTCTTTTGTTTTAAGCCACCTGGTTTGTGGTACCCTAGTCCTAAGGAAACTACTAGTTTTCTAAGCATCTGATGGGATAGGAAGGACTCCATTTAGCTACTGCTACTACCCCTTCTGTAAGTCATCCACGTGAATCATCTTGACTGTACTTAGAGACCCAGTGCCAAACAAACTGATTGTCTGGGTATTTTTAAAAATCTGTGGTTTTCAGTATGCGTGGCAATTTTGTTCCTTTGCCCGAAGTTGAGAATTGGCATCCGAATTAAAAATCTTGCATTATTATAAGCCAATAATGATAATGAATTGGCTTAGTATTCATATATCTAAACTTGGTCAGGTGGCAACAGTGTATTTGGAGTAACAATGTATGGGATTCATGTTTAGTCACCTAGAATGAAAAACAGTACGTTGTTACTGTCATTAACATTTCATAAAACATCACTAAGCTGCCCTTTTCTTTAATAGTTTTTTTCTTATTTTAAGCTTAGGTTACATCTAAAATCTCAAATCAAATTATTCTCGCCCATAATTACTTCTTCTGAGTCACCAGATAATAGAGAAATATAAAAAAAAAAGGGACATCTCTATTGGGATCACATATGTTTAATTATACAATAGCTACTAAATAAAGATTCACAGTTCTTTAATCATATTTTAAAATACTAGTACTACATACTTTAGAAAAAGTCACCTTGCCATTTTGGATTTCTATTTTTATTTTAGTTCTTGTTTATTTATTCTTTTCTTGTAAGCCAACCATTTATTAACAGCTTGCACAGGTGCGGTACATTTGTTACAGTTGATGAAAGAACATTTTTATAATTTTACTATTTACTATAGTCCATGGTTGAACTTAGGATTCACTGTTTCTGTAGTGCAGTTTGATGCATTAAAATTTTTTTTTTTCTAGTAACATCTATACCACCTAAAGTTTCTCTTTTTACCACTTTCAAATATGTAATTCAGTGCTGTTATGGTCATAATGTGCTACTTCCCTTTTGGATTTTGAGCCCACGTAGGTCATCCCAAGGGCTCTGTCAGCCTATGGTTAAACAGCCCCCTGCTCATGTAGGACTACATGTAGGCTCTCTTCATTTTCCAACAGGTCACTGCAAATTCACGTGTATGTTGCACATTCAGATAGGTTGAATAAAATTGCCAGTTCTATTATGTTTATCCATTTTCTTACTGCGACAGCTCACACAAAGTGTGCATAACTAAAAGTTGAGGAATAGTAGTTTGGGACATGCATTCCCCAAAGTTTAAGTTATTCTGTAGAATAGCATTTGAGCAAGCATACATATTCTTAACTGAACAAATTCTCATTTGGAACTGTGCAAGATAACAGACCCGAGTTCCCGGTCATTTCTGGGGGTGAAACCTTGTCTTTTGATATGTAGAGGGAATAATGACAAATATTTACATAAGACCTGCCATGTACCAGGCAATTTTCTTCATGTTTTACATCCATTACCTCATTTATATTTGTACAATAACTATAGGAAATGGATTCAATATCATCTGCATTTTATGAAGGTGGAAGCTAAGGCACGGAGAGGTTAATTCCAGAAATTTATCAGTCTAGCTGGTATGTTCTGACCTTAACACTCCATTGCATGAGGCCAACTGAAAATATCCACATGACATTGTAGGCTATCATGTCAACAAATAAAGATCCACTGGATTTATCAAGCCTGTTATCAATAACTAATTGTTATTAACATGTCTCAGATGTCTTCCCTATATTCCAAAAGCAAATTCTGTACCTAACCAATAATTGAGAAGGTAAAAATATTCGCTAAGTGTGTTCTCCTGCCCAAGGAGACAATATAGAAGAGCCTGTTTGGTAGAAAACTGTTGTCCAGAAATGCCTTAACAGAAATAACTCAGCTATAGAATAATAATTCAAATTATAGAAATTCTATAGTCACTGAAGAAAGGAATACGGATTCACTCTCACAGACTAAATAGCTAGTAACACACTATTATTTCTAAAAGAAAGGAAGTGTAACAAGAGCGTTTAAAATTGTGAGTACTAGAGTTGCTGGCTTTGAATCCTGCCTCTGACACTTAACATCTTCGTGGACTTGAGCAAATAACCACCTTGCTCCTGTTTTCTTATTTGTAAAATAGGGATTACAATAGTACTAAGTTCAAAGGATTGTCAGGATCAAATATGAATACATATAGGTGCTTAGAACAGTGCCTAGCACATAGTAAGTGCTCATTAAATGATTGCTTAATGTTAAGAATAGAAAATATCTTCTTTAATTATTTTTTTGAATTCCATTTTTCCTAATAATTTAGTCCTGTTCCTTCATCAATTATCTTATATAAATATTATAATAGCTGCCATTTATTGAGCATCTGCTTTTCAGGGCTTTTCTATATGTGTGCATGTGTGTGTGCTACTCATAATTACAACCAAACAAAATTAAGGACTCCTATTACCTCTGCTTTCCAAGTGAGGGAAAATGAGGCTTAGTGAGGTAACATGACTTTCACAGCTGATACAGCTAGCCAGTGGTGGCAAATACATCTCACCCTAGCTCTTTCTGCCTCCAAAACCTGAATGTACCTTTTCCCAATTTAATGCTGCCTCTCTGTGATCTCCCATCATCCCATCATGTGATCCTCTTGATCACAACCTAGTTATTAAAATATGCTTTCCATGGTTTCTTTGCCATCTGATTTCTGTTGATTCTTCTGATTCTATTCTACTGAGCATCTCTATCAATGAATCTCAGTTGCACATTCAAAACTTCAAATTAAAACATTTGGGTGTTTTAAAAAATGCTAATGCTTGTGCCCTGCTCCTGACCAAATGAATACTAAAGCTGAAGGCTGGGATACGGGAAAAATGAGGCCTGAGCAACTGAAGTTTTTAAAATCTACCAAAGTGATTCTGATGCACACTTTTTTTTTTTTTTGAGAGCTAGTGTAATACATGATCCTCGAGTTGTCTCTCTTTACGCCTCTACCAGCGTCTGCCCCTCAACATGCAAACACGTTCGTGTATCAAGAATCATATCTTAAAAACAAACAAGAAAGAATCTTTTAGTGACCTTATATCTCCCTCTAATCATCGCCTTCTCATCTCTTTCCCTTCATGCTTCTTAAAAGGGTAATTTATATCCTTGGTCTCCATTTCCTCAATCACCCATTATAATTCATTTGCTCTCCAACTTCCTCTTCTCCTTGGGACCATTGGTGGGTCTCAGTGATGTTCTAACTCAAATTCAAAGGATACCTGTCAGTTTTTTTTTCTTAGTTGAAATGTCCACATCATTTGGTCTTGTTGACTATAGCCTCTTTTCTCTTGAAATGCCCCTTCTTTGGTTTCAGTGACATATACCTGCTCCTGGTCAGACTCCTACCTGATCCCATCTTCCCATTACCAGGTAATGGCATCACCTCAGTCAGAAACCTGATTACCCTTCCCCTTATGGACCACATCCAATCAGAACCTTATTCCTGTAACTTTTCCCTCATTAAGATCTCTCCTAGCATTTTTCTTTCTTTCCATTCCCCTTGCCTCTGCTTAAGTTCAGGGACTCCTGATTTTACTTCTGGATAGCTGCAGTAGCCCCCAGTTTTTGTTTCCCTGCTTTTAGCCTCATCTGTCTTCAATCTGTTGTCTAAACTCCTTGTTCAAGTATTATTTTTCTAAAAGACAAACATGATCTTATTCCTTGCTTGCTTAAAGTCTTCCACAAGCTCCCATTTCCTGTATTACAGAATTAATTTCCACAACAGGGCATAAAGGATCTTCTCCCATGTATTCCCTGTACCCCCCCTCCAACCAGTCCATAACCTTCAGGCTCTGTGCTCCAACCAGTGCAAACACGAGTTCTCCATGCCTTTCCACACCGACATCTGTACACGTTTTCCCTGCATATAATGCCCTTAATTCTATTTTGGTCAGGAAAACTTGTACTTATCCTTCAAGACTTGGCTTAGACATCTAGAAAGCCTTGTCAGACTCTCATGGTTTAGGTCAAGTGGGTAAAGAGCCACAGTAGCTGAGGAGAGGCAGGTACATGGCAGATCATGGAGGATATCCCAGTCACCTCATCCTGCAGATGATAGGAACCATGAAGAGTTTCCACCTGGGAAATAGCATGATTAAATTTATATTTATAAAAGATCGCTTTTGTGGAATACAGTGGATGGAGATTTATTAAGGCAGAAAACTAGTTAGGATAATGTTGTAATAGTTCAGCCTATAGATGTTGAGATCCTGAACTGGGATAATATCAATAGTGTGGAGAGGAGAGGAAATATTAGAGAAATATTTAAAGGATAGGAAACAAATAAAAGCCAAGTGACTCCAACTGCTTTGATGGCAAGGATCATGTCCTATTTATCTTTGCAGTTATCACCTGGCCTACTTAGCACAGTGCCTCTAATATAATAGTTATAGAATTCTTTTGGAATTGAATTAACTTTGAGCCCTATCCCAGCAATGTAAAAGGACTCACAAAGGAATTAAAACCTAAATATTTTAATAGTAGTGACCTGAGTATGGAAAGTAATAGTTCAATTTTACTTATTGCTGGTTGGGCCTGGGAAGGGATCAGGTGTTGGGTGCGATATTGGTGACATAAGTCAGAAGTATAGAATCCACATTGGAAAAGTAACTCTGCATTGTGTTACTGACAAGCTGATTGTGAGGATTTAGTCCAGAGAAAGGAAGTTTGTGGGTAAGGGAATGATGGACAAATAGCTCTTCAAATATATGAGGGAACCATTTACATTGAAGAGAAATGTCTTACTTCCTGTGACTCCATAACTGGGGACAATAGGCTGAGGTTAATGAAAGTGTTAATAAAAGAAAGAACTTAAATAGGGTTGTTTAAAATTAAGGTAGAATGCCTCAGATTATGAATCACAAAACACTGACTGCATTTAAGGAAAGTTTTAGTGACCCTTTGCCAGGATGTTGGAGAGGGAAAGGCCTGTACTGAGTAAGGTCCCTTCCTATTTTATATAGTATTATTTAAAATTCAATCTGGTAAATTAATTTGAGTAGAATAGTAGTACTAATTAACATCTTAGAATGCTTACTACATGCCAGGCACTGTTAAGGACTTTACATATTAATTTATTCCTCATAGCATACCATAAAGTAATACAAATTATTACAGGTGATGAAATTGAGACATGTAAAAATAAAAGTTAGATGATTTGCCCAAAGTCACACAGCCAGCCAGTGGCAGAGCTAGGATTTAGGCCCTGGTAATCTGGCCCTAGAATCTAGGTGCTTAATCCCCACCTTAATTTTCCATGATTATAACACTTCTAACTTGTCTTTTATCTTCTACCCAATATTTTGTTCCTAGGTTTTCATTTTAAAATCCTTCGATTTGCAAAAAAACATGAAATTTTCAATTAGTTATTTACAACCCACCTAATCTAAAGAGAATTTGAAGTTGCTTACAAAATACATACAGCACAAACGATGAAAAATATATATGAGAAAATAAACATGATGAAAAAATAAATATAGAAATGTAAATCTAGAAGTTACTTTTTATTGTATTAGAGATGAACTACAAATACAAATTATAATGATTTACTATTTTAAAGAACTTTCCATTTTTAATTTGGGAAATTAAAAAATACAAATAAGGCATTAAACCCACCCTTAATCTCAACACTTTTAACATTTTGATATGTTTTGTTCCAGGTTGTATTATAATTTTAACAATAAGTAGGTATTTCATAATTTGGAAATTAATGGCATATACAATTTTACAAGTCCTTTTTCACTTATTGTGAATAGTATCCCATCATTGTCTTCTTGTATATATTTTATTCCATAGTTTTTTAATACTGTAATTAACATGTGTGACTTTTATTTTATTATAAAGGACTGGTGCAGGCATTTTTTAATAGTTTGGCAGAAGAATATTAACTCAAGGCCTAGATGTTAATTCTCACTTGTACCCAAATAGAATAGACAGAGCTGGTTATAGTTAGCAGAACTCCATTGAAGAGTATAAACACTCAAGACAGAGTTTCAGTAGAATCACCTATAGCAGGAGGACACCATTAAAACTTGAAAGACCCTCACTCTATTTAATTCTTCACTAGCTTTCAGAACATAGATTAAACAAAAGTACTTGGGCATTCATGTTCAGTAATGGCTTTTTGACATGTACTGTTTCATCCCGCTATTAGAACAGTTTCTTACAAAAAAGATATTTCCTTCTGCTGTCCCAAAGTGTGGAAGAGATTTTCCTCTGCCTACAAGCTAATAAGCTGACATGTTAACTGTTTCGTAGATGCTGCCAGAAGACACAAGATTCTTAGACCAGAGCAAAGCAGTAGCCAGAACTTCCTGTTCTTAGGTTCCTCAAGCCCTCCCTATCCCAAAGGAGTGATGTAGGTGGGCCTAGATAGATGCCTACCACCTAATAGGCTGCATTTCTAGAGAGGAAAATTGCGATTGGAGAACTTAATGACTTTTATAAATGGAAAGACGCCTGCTCTTTGTCTAAAGAGAGACATCAGCTCATCCTTCAGAGTTACTCCAAACAGAATAGCCTGTGTGAAAGGAGGGCAGAACATGGCATGTTTGTCGTACTCAGCAAGAGAGTACAGGAATGCTTATTTCCCATAGCAGGATTGTGTCTTCTAACAATTGCCATATTGCAGTCATAAAGTCAGTCTCACTAAACTTGGTATTTATAAGACTGTTTTTTCCTCCTTAGTTTAATTTGTCTTGAACTTTGTATTTTGAAATAATTGAAAATTTACTGGACAGTTGTGAAAATAATACAAAATCCATAGAACTCCAACATCCAGTGCAGGATCATGTGTTGCATATAATTACCACTGTCTCCTTAGTTGCTCCTTGTTTTTTAAAAATATTTTTATTGATAAATGTTCACATACATAAAGTCCAACAGGGTGTACAACCAGTGGCTCACAATATCATCACATAGTTGTGTACTCATCACTGTGATCCTTTTTTAGAACATTTGTATCACTTCAGAAAAAGAAAAAAAAAAGAAAAAACTATACATCTCATAACACTTATCTCTCCCTCTCATTGACCACTAGTATTTCCATCTACCCGATTTATTTTACCTCTTATCCCTTTTATTCATATTTTTTTTTAGTTATCTGTCCATACCTTGGATAAAAGGAGCATCAGATGCAAGGTTATCACAATGGCACAGTCACATTGTAAAAGTTATGTATTTATAAATTGTCTTCAAGAATCAAGGCTACTGGAACAAAGCTCAACAGTTTCAGATGCTTCCCTCCAGCCACTCCAATACACCATAAACTAAAAAGGGATATCTATATAATGCATAAGGATAACCTCCAGGGTAACTTCTTGACTCTGTTTGAAATCTCTTAACCACTGAATCTTTGTCTCATTTCTCTCTTCCACCTTTTGTAATGAAGGCTTTCTCAGTCCCTTGATGCTGGGTCCCAGCTCATCCTGGGATTTCTCTCCCACATTGCCAAATAGATTTACAACCCTGGGAGTCATGTCCCACATAGGAGTGAGGGCTTGGAAGTCATGTCCCATGTAGGAGGGATGGCAGTGAGTTCACCTGCCAATTTGGCTTAGATAGAAAGGCCACATCCGAGCAGCAAAAGAGGTTCTCTGGAGGTGACTCTTAGAACTAATTTTAAGTAGAAATAGCCTATCCTTTGCAGGAATAAGTTTCATAGGGGCAAACCCCACAATTGAGGGTTTGGCCTATTGATTTGATTGTCCCCATTGCTTGTGGAAATATCAGAAATTCTCCAAATGGGGAAATTAAACATTTCCTCCTTTCTCCCCCTTCCTCCAAGGGGACTTTGCAAGTACTTCTTTATTCACCGCCCAAATTACTATGGGATATATTGGGTATCATACTAACCTGGGCAAACCAACAAAATCATGCCCTACTCAAGATTCCATGTACTTATGGTGTTCAACCAAAATAACCATACAAGGTTAAATTAGATAATGTCCCACTCAAAATACAAATTTTGCACCCCATAAACATCTCTCTTTGGTCTCATGCAGAACTTGAAGTTTTAAAATATGGACGATATCATCCTTTACCCTGTATTCTGATCTACCTTAGTCCTATCCAGATTAACTTCCTTCAAATCTCTCGTCAAAGTCTGATCCCTTTTTCAACTTTTTGAACAGTTCCTGTACTGCTAACTTTCATAGCTTCAGAGCTCTAGTAACTCTGAATCTCAGGTGTTACATAAATACCTGAAGTTTCTGGAGATGACCATGTTATATACAGACAGCTCAGAATTTAGAAATAACAGTTATAATTCTGGAATATAGATGACTGCTGTAAGAGTTTACAATCTAGGACCCTTTACAGTAGGGCCCAATCTGATAACCCATGCTCTCAACCTTAGTTCCACCAAGTTTTTATATTATAATTAGCCCCAATCTGATATCCCATTCTCTCAACCTCAATTCCACCGAGTTTTCTTTCATATTATAGTTAGTCTTTATGAGTGAGGCATGATAATATTTGTATTTTTGTTTCTCACATTTCATTCAACATACAGTCCTTAAGATTCATTCACCTTGTTTCATGTGTCTCAAATTCATTCCTTCTTGCAGTAGTCCATTGTATGTATGCACTATAGTTCCCCCTTCCATTCCTCAATCGTTGTACGCTTAGGCCATCTCCATACATTGCTAATCCTGAATGCTGCTGCCATAAACACCAGTGTGCAAATGTCCATT
Organism: Tamandua tetradactyla; assembly: GCF_023851605.1. NCBI lineage: Eukaryota > Metazoa > Chordata > Mammalia > Pilosa > Myrmecophagidae > Tamandua > Tamandua tetradactyla. Next base: position 38,184,078 of record NC_135339.1, on the reverse strand, counting down.
TCTGTCCCCACACTGAGTTCCTCCAGGTATATACTGAACAACAGAGTTTCAGGATCCTATGGCAAGCATCCCTGTCTTCCTGTGGAACTACCACACTGCCCTCCAAGGGGCTGTACCTCTCAGTTTCCCTAAAGACAGTGAATAGGTCCATCTCTTTATCTGCATTTTCTGTAGCACTTGTTTCTCTCTGTTCTTTTTTATTTTTATTATTTTTTTTTTTTTGGCATGGGCCGGCTCTAGAAATTGAACCCGGGTTTCTGGCATGGCAGGTGAGAATTCAGTTCTGCTCTCTGTTTATTTTTAAACAGTTTTATTCACATATCATACAATCCAACCTAAGTATATAGACATGCCTTTGGCCTCCATAATCTATATGAAGACATTTCCTTTATTTCCACAAAGAGTCCATACCCCTCCCCCATGCTCCCTGCCTGTTGATGTTTACTTTTGGCATAATGCCTTTCTTATATTCAGTGGAAGCATATTACAATGTTACTGTTGACTATACACCATAGCTTGCATTGATAGTTCTTTTTCTTGCATTCCATCCTTTTTTAACACCTTGCAATGTTGACATCATTTGTTGTCTTTCATGCAAAAACATTTTTTTATTTGTACATTTAATCACCATCACTGTCCACTCTCTAGGCATATCGAAGTTATACCATCTCACTCTTTATCTTATATCTTCCCTTCTGGTTTCATCCGTGCCCCTAGCTGTTCTCTCTTAATTATACTCACATTCAGCTTCATTCAGTGTACTTATATTATTTTGCTACAATCAGGTAGTATTGTGCTATCCATTACTGAATTTTTACAATCAGTTCTGTTGTGCAACCTGTATTCCTTCAGAACCAAATACCCATACTCTACCCTATTCTATCTCTTGATAATGTGTTCTTAACTTCAGCTCTCAAAGTTCACTCATTAATGGTAGTTTATATTAATGAGACCATGCAGTATTTGTCCTTTTTATTCTGGCTAATTTCGCTGAGCATAATGTCCTCAAGATTCATGAGCATTATTATATACTTCGTGACTTTATTCTGTCTAAAAGCTGCGTAATATTCCATTGTATGTATATACCACAGCTTGTTTAGCCACTCATCTGTTGAAGTACAGTTGGGCTGCTTCCATCTCTTGGCAATTATAAATAATTCTGATATAAACATCTGGGTGCATTTGACCCCTTGCCTTCAGTTCCTCTGAATACATACCTAGTAAGGGGATGGCTGGATCAAATAGTAATTCTTTATTTCGCTTCCTGAGGAACCACCAACCTGCCTTCCAGAGTGGTTGCACCATTTTACATTCCCACCAACAGTGGGTAAGTGTGCCTCTTTCTCCACATCCTCCCCAGTACTTGTCATTTTCTACTTTAATGATAATGGCTATGCTAGTGGGTGTCAGATGATATCTCATTGTGGTTCTGATTTGTATTTCCCTAATAGCCAGTGAAGTCGAGCATCTTTTCATGTGTCTTTTAGCCATTGTATTTGCCCTTCTGAGAAGTGTCTCTTCATGTCTTTTGCCCATTTTTAAATTAGGTTGTTTGTCTTTTTCTTGTGAGTTGAAGCATCTCTACATATACTGGATGCTAAATCCTCATGTAATATGTGGTTTCCAAATATTGTCTCCCATAGTGTAGGCTGCATTTCTGTTTTCCTGACAAAGTTCTTTGATGGACAAAAGTGTTTAATTTTTGAGGAGTTCCCATTTATCTGTTTCTTTTTCAGTGCTTGTGCTTTGGATTTAAAGTCTAGGAAACCACCTCCTATTACAAGTTTATAAGATATTTCTCTACATTTTCTTCTAAAAGTTTTATGGTCTTAGCTGTAATGTTTAGGTCTTTTATCCATTTGAGTAATTTTTGTTATCAGGTGTGAAATATGGATCCTTTTTCCTTCTTTTGCATATGGATATCCAGTTCTCCAAGCACCATTTGTTGAAGAGGCTGCTCTCCCCAGATGGGCTGGTTTGACTACCTTATCAAAGAACAATTGTCCATAGATGAGGGGGTCTGTTATATGAGCACTCAGTTAGATTCCATGGGTTAGTATATCTATCTTAATGACAGTACCATACTGTTCTGACCACTGCAGCTTCATGATATGCTTTAAGGTCAGGTAGTGAGACCTTCCACTTCATTTTTCTTTCTCAAGATATTTTTAGCTATTCAGGGCAACTTTGCCTTCCAAATAAACTTGGTTATCAGTATTTCTATTTCAATAAAGTAAGTTTTTGGGAATTTAACTAGTAATACATTGAATCTATGAATCACTTTGGGTAGAAATGACATCTTAACTATATTTGGTTTTCCAGTCCATGAACATGATATGCCCTTCTATTTATTTAGGTCTTCCATGATTTCTTTTGGCAATTTCTTATAGTTTTCTCTGTATAGATCTTTTGTTTCCTCAGTTAAATTTATTCCCAGATATTTGATTCTTTTGGCTGCTATTTTAAGTAGAATTTCTTTCCTACTTTCCTTCTCAGCTTTCTCATTACTATTGTATAGAAATACTGCTGATTTTGAGGTATTGATCTTGTACCCTGCCGCTTTGCTGTACACATTATTAGCTTTAGTAGCTTTGCTGTAGATTTTTGGGGAATTTCAACATATAGTATCATATAATCTGCAAACAGTGAGAGTTTTACTTCTTCCTTTCCAATTTGGATCCATTTTATTTCTTTTTCTTGTCTATTTGCCCTGGCTAGAACTTCCAGAACAATGTTGAATAACAGTGGTGACAGTGGGCATCCTTGTCTTTTTCCTGGTCTTAGGATAGAAGAGCTTTCAGGTTTCCCCATTGAGGATGATCTTAGCTGTGGGTTTTTCATATATTCCCTTTATCATGTTGAGAAAGTTCCCTTCCATTCCCATCCTTTGAAGTGTTTTCATCAAGAAAGGGTGTTGAATTTTGTCAGATACCTTTTCTGCATCAATTGAGATGATCCCATAGTTTTTCTGCTTTGATTTGTTCATATGGGATATTACATTAATTCATTTGCTTATATTGAACCAGCCTTGCATACTGGGAATAAATCCCAATTGGTCCTAGTGTATGATTCTTTTAATCTGCTGCTGGATTTGATTTGCAAGTATTTTGTTGAGGAATTTTGCCTCTATATTCATTAAAGAGATTGGTTTGCAATTTTCGTTTCTTGTAGTACCTTATTCTGGCTTTGGTGTTAGGGTGATGTAGGCTTCATAGAATGAGATTGGTAACTTTTCCTCCTCTTCAGTTTTTTTGAAGGGTTTGAACTGGATTTGTACTAATTCTTTCATGAATGCTTGGTGGAATTCACATGTGAAGCCATCTGGTCCTGGACTTTTCTTTTCTGAGAGCTTCTTGATGACTGATTCGATCTCTTTATTTCTGATTGGTTTGTTGTGGTCATCAAGTCAATATTGGTTATTCATGCCTTTGTAGAAAGTTATCCATTTCATCTACATTGTCTAGTTTGTTAGCTATAGTTCCTCATAGTATCCTCTCATTACCTCCATTATTTCTGTGGTGTCAGTGGTTGTGTCTCCTCTTCCATTTTTTATTTTATTTATTTTCATCTTCTCCATTTTTTTTTTGTCAACCTAGGTAAAGGTCCATCAATTTTATGGATTTTCTCAAAGAACCACCTTCAGGTTTTGGTTTTTTGGGGTTTTTTTTTTATTATTGATTTCATATTCTCAATTTCATGTATTTCTGCTCTGAACTTTGTTATTTATTTCCTTTTGTTTGCTTTGGGGTTAGTTTGCTATTCCTACTGTAGTTCTTCCAGGTAAACAGTTAATTCCTTATGTTTTGCTCTTTCTTCTTTTTTAGTTTAGACATTTAAGGCAATAAATTTCCCCCTTAGCACTGCCTTTGCTGTATTCCATAAATGTTGATATGTTGTATTTTCATTTCATTTGCCTTGAGATATTTACTGATTTCTATTGTAATTTCTTCCGTGATCCACTGGTTGTTTAAGAATGTGTTGTTTAGCCTGTATATATTTGTGAATTTTGTCATCCTCTGCCTATTATTGATTTCCAACTTAATTTTCTGAGAAAGTGTTTTATATGATTTCAATCTTTTTAAATTTATTGAGAGTTGCTTGGTGGCTCAGGATGTGGTCTGTGTTTGAGAATGATCAATGAGCACGTGAGACACATGTGTATCATTCTGTTGTGGGTGTAATGTTCTATAAATGTCTGTTAAGTCTAGTTTATTTATCCTATTATTCAAATTCTCTGTTTCTTTTTTTTTTTTCTCTGTATCTTCTCATCTCAGATCATTTTTTCTAATTTTTTTTTTTTATTTTTTTATTAACGGAAAGGAAAAAAAAAAGAAATTAACACAACATTTAGAAATCATACCGTTCTACATATGCACTCAGTAATTCTTAACATCATCACATAGATGCATGATCATCGTTTCTTAGTACATTTGCATCGGTTTAGAGGAACTAGCAACACAACAGAAAAAGATATAAAATGTTAATATAAGGAAAAGAAATAAAAGTAGTAATAATAGTAAAAAACAACAACAAACAAACAAACAAACAAGCAAACAAAAACAAAAAAAACCCTATAGCTCAGATGCAGCTTCATTCAGTGTTTTAACATGATTACTTTACAATTAGGTATTATTGTGCTGCCCATTTTTGAGTTTTTGTATCTAGTCCTGTTGCACAGTCTGTATCCCTTCAGCTTCAATTACCCATTGTCTTACCCTGTTTCTAACTCCTGCTGAACTCTGTTACCAATGACATATTTCAAGTTTATTCTCGAATGTCCGTTCACATCAGTGGGACCATACAGTATTTGTCCTTTAGTTTTTGGCTGGATTCACTCAGCATAATATTCTCTAGGTCCATCCATGTTATTACATGGTTCATAAGTTTATCTTGTCTTAAAGCTGCATAATATTCCATCGTATGTATATACCACAGTTTGTTTAGTCATTCTTCTGTTGATGGACATTTTGGCTGTTTCCATCTCTTTGCAATTGTAAATAACGCTGCTATAAACATTGGTGTGCAAATGTCCGTTTGTGTCTTTGCCCTTAAGTCCTTTGAGTAGATACCTAGCAATGGTATTGCTGGGTCGTATGGCAATTCTATATTCAGCTTTTTGAGGAACCGCCAAACTGCCTTCCACAGTGGTTGCACCCTTTGACATTCCCACCAACAGTGGATAAGTGTGCCTCTTTCTCTGCATCCTCTCCAGCACTTGTCATTTTCTGTTTTGTTGATAATGGCCATTCTGGTGGGTGTGAGATGATATCTCATTGTGGTTTTGATTTGCATTTCTCTAATGGCCAGGGACATTGAGCATCTCTTCATGTGCCTCTTGGCCATCCGTATTTCTTCTTCTGGTAGGTGTCTGTTCAAGTCTTTTTCCCATTTTGTAATTGGGTTGGCTGTCTTTTTGTTGTTGAGTTGAACAATCTCTTTATAAATTCTGGATACTAGACCTTTATCTGATATGTCGTTTCCAAATATTGTCTCCCATTGTGTAGGCTGTCTTTCTACTTTCTTGATGAAGTTCTTTGATGCACAAAAGTGTTTAATTTTGAGGAGCTCCCATTTATTTATTTCCTTCTTCAGTGCTCTTGCTTTAGGTTTAAGGTCCATAAAACCGCCTCCAGTTGTAAGATTCGTAAGATATCTCCCTACATTTTCCTCTAACTGTTTTATGGTCTTAGACCTAATGTTTAGATCTTTGATCCGTTTTGAGTTAATTTTTGTATAAGGTCTTTCATAAGAGTTGGGAAATTTTCAGTGATAATTTCTTCCATTAGTTTTTCTCCTCCTTTTCCCTTCTCTTCTCCTTCTGGAACACCCACTACACGTATATTTGTACGGTTCACATTGTCTTTGAGTTCCCTGATACCTTGTTCAAATTTTTCCATTCTTTTCCGGATAGTTTCTGTTTCTTTTTGGAATTCAGATGTTTCATCCTCCAAATCACTAATTCTATCTTCTGTCTCTTTAAATCTGTCATTGTAGGTATCCATTGTTTTTTCCATCTTTTCTACTTTATCTTTCACTTCCATAAGTTCTGTGATTTGTTTTTTCAGTTTTTCTATTTCTTCTTTATGTTCAGCCCATGTCTTCTTCATGTCCTCCCTCAATTTATCGATTTCGTTTTTGAAGAGGTTTTCCATTTCTGTTCGTATATTCAGCATTAGTTGTTTCAGCTCCTGTATCTCATTTGAACTATTGGTTTGTTCGTTTGACTGGGCCATATGTTCAATTTTCTGAGCGTGATCCGTTATCTTCTGCTGGCGTCTGGGCATTTAGTCAGATTTCCCTGGGTGTTCGACCCCACAGGTTGAAAGATTTTTCTGTGCAATCTCTGGGTTCTGTTTTTCTTATCCTGCCCAGTAGGTGGCGCTCGTGGCACACGTTTGTCTACGGGTTCCACCAGTGAAAGTTGCTGTGGGTCCTTTAACTCTGGAAAATTCTCGCCGTAGGGGAGGTTCGGCAGCCGAAGCGTCTTGGAAGAGTGCCAGCTGGCCTGGGGTTCCGAATGCGGGAAGGGTCGCCGGCCGCCGCAGCACGGGAGAGCGTCCGGCCGAATTAGCTAGTTGGCCCGGGGCGCCAAGCGTGGCGGGAGGGCGCCAGCTGTCATAGCCCGGGAGAGTGCACTATTCCCAGTCGGACGGGGGAGTCACATGTTTGGAAGGGATCCCCCGGTCACTGTTCTCCGCAGTCTGGGGATTTCCGACCCAACTCTCTCAGTTGGTCCGGGAGGCCTCGCATGGTGGGGGCACCAGCCGCCGTGGCCTAAGGGGACCGCCTGTCCAATTCTACCAGCTGGCCTGGGAAGGTGGAAGGGAGGGACTCCGGTCGCTTGCCGTCCCACCCAGGAAAGCCCGTGCCCCTTGGTGATCTCACCGGAGCTGGTTCTCCCAGATAGTCAGCCGTTCCAGGATGGGGTACGCCGTCCCTTTGATCTCCCTCGTGGCTCCGGGAGCTGCTCTGTATTATCTCCACTCCCCCAGTAGCTTTTCTGGAGGAGGAAAGGTGAGGGTGGCAAGGTTGTTGAGGCTGGTGGCGGAGGAGCCGGTGAAGGTGGAAGACGGGCTCTCTGTTTCTTTGTGGATCCTCTGTCTAGATGTTCTGTTCATTGATGAGAGCAAGTAATTGAAGTCTCCCAACTATTATAGTTGAAGTGTCTTTCTCCCTTCAGTGTTGTCAGTGATTCCCTCATTTATTTTGGAGCACTCTAGATTGGTGCATAAATATTTTGATTATTATGTCTTCTTGTTTAATTATTCATTTTATTAATATGTAGTATCCTTCATCTCTTTTAATTGTTTTGTATTTGAAATAAAATTTGTCAGACTTCTGCCCTTTTCTGATTATTGTTTGCATGAAATACCTTTTCCCAAGCTTTCACTTTCAACCTGTTTTTGTCCTTGGGTCTAAAATGAGTTACCTATAGACAGCATATAGATGCATCCTGTTTTTTTAATCCATTCTGTCAATCTATGTCTTTTTTGGGGGGAATGTAATCCATTAACATTTAGTGTTATTACTATAAAGGCAGTAATTTCTTCTACGATTTGTCTTTTGGATTTTAATGTCATATCTAATTGTTTTTATCTTTTTACCTTTATTGACAGTTGTCATTTCTACACTCTTCTCCAGACCTCTCTCTCCTACCTTTTCTACCTCTACCTCTACCTCTCTACTGCCTATAGTGCTCCTTTTAGTATTTCTTGCAGAGCTGGCCCCTTCGTCACAAATTCTGTCAGTGATTGTTTGTCTGAAAATATTTTAACCTCCCCCTCACTTTTTCCACCCTCGTTTTTGAAGGACAATTTTGCTGGATATATAATTCTTGGTTGACAGTTTTTTTCTTTTGGAATCTTAAATATATCATACCACTGCCTTTTCACCTCTGTGCTTTCTGCAGGGTCTTATTGGGCTTCCCTTGTGTGTGATGGATTGTTTTCTCTGCTTTCAAAATTCTCTCTCTTTGACATTTGACAGTCTGATGTGTGTCTTGGAGTATGTCTACTTGGATCTGTTCTGTGTGGGATATGCTGCAGTTGTTGGATCTATAATTGTGTATCTTTCATAAATGATGGGAATTTTTCAGTGATTATTTCCTACATTAGTGTTTCTCCTTTTCCTTTCTCTCCTTATGGCACATGCATGCCATGTACATTCATGTGCTTCATGTTGTCATTAAATTCCCTGAGACCCTGCTCATATTTTTCCATTCTTTTCTCAATATTTTCTTCTGGGTGTCAGATATCAGATGTCCAGTCCTCTAGTTCACTGACCTTTTCTTCTGCTTTTTCAAATCTATTGTTGTAGGGTTCCATCTTTTTTTTTTTTCATCTCTTCTTTTGTGACTTTCATTCCCAAAGGTTCTTGGATATGTCTTTTCAAACTTTGAGTTCCTCTTTTTATTTGCCCAGTGTCTTCTTTATGTCCTTCTTTAACTCATTGATTTTGATTTTTGATGAGCTTTTCCATGTCTGTTCTGACATCCTGAATTAGGTGTTTCAAAGCCTGTTTCTCATTTGAAGTGTTGGTTTGTTACTTTGACTGGGCTATATCTTCTATTTTCCTAGTATGAGTGATTATTTTTTGTCGGCATCTGGGCATGTGATTTCCTTAATTAGTTTTTTCTGGGATTTTTTACCTAGGATTTTCTTGCTGAATGGCTTTGTCCTCTATCTGTTCTTTGCTATTCAGTCCAACTTATTCTAGACCTCTTCAATTGATTCTGTTCAACTGATCAGAATGTTTCAGTTTTTGTTTTTCTGTTTCTTGCCCTGCCTATATTGAGCCTTTTTTTGAGGAGGGTCTCCTCTGATATTATAGACCCCAGTCAGATTTTCCCAGACCAGAGAGGCCCATGTCTGAGGAGGAATGAGTAGCCAGCATCGGTTTTCCCTGAGGGTGAGACCCAGTATGTTGTCAGACTTTCTTGTGAAGTCTCTAGACTCTGTGCTTTTCCTGTCCTGCCCAGCATATGGTGCTTCTCTGCCCACAGCTTCCCACCAGCTTAAAATGATATGGTGCCTTTAATTTCAGCTGACATTTTGTGCCAGGGGTGTGGTTGGGATAGAGGTGAGGTAGTATGATCGCTTTACTTGCTTCAGTTTTCCAGTCCCTGGGGCCTGAATTCCTTGAAGAAGGATTCTACTTGATCTGGGCCCTGCCTCCTTTTTCTTGGGGAAAGATACATCCTTTAGTGTATTGACTGCTTTCAACTATTTACTTTGTTTGTCACACAAGCTTAATGTGCCCGTGCATGGTGAAGTGCTGGAGCCTGAGAGTGCTTCCAGTTCTATCTAAGGTAATGAGCTGCTAAGGCGTAAAAAAAATAGTTAAAAAAAAAAAAGCCTTTTCAGAGATGGACCCCTACACCTTAGGTTTGTCAGTCAAGAGCTTAAGTTAGTATATGGCTCTGTGTATCTCCAGGCTGTGTGTGCCCCCTTTTCTTGGGATCCAGTCCTTTTCCAGTATTTTTTCCTCTTCAGTTTTTTTGAAGAGTTTGAGCTGGATTAGTACTAATTCTTTCTTGAATGCTAGGAAGAACTAACATGTGAAGCCGTCTTATCCTGGACTTTTCTTTTTTGGGAGCTTCTTGATGACTGATTTGATCTCTTTATTTTGTGATTGGTTTGTTGTGGTAGTCTATTTCTTATCGAGTCAGTGTTCCTTGTTCATGCCTTTGTATTGTCCATTTCATCTACATTGTCTAGTTTGTTAGCATATAGTAGCTTATAGTATCCTCTCATTACCTCCTTTATTTCTGTGGAGTCAGGGGTTATGTTTCCTCTTTCATTTCTGATTTTATTTATTTGCATTCTCTCTCTCTCTCTCTCTCTCTCTCTCTCTCTCTCTCACCCTAGTTAAAGGTCCATCAATTTTATTGATTTTTTTCAAAGTACTAACTTCTGGTTTTGTTGATTTTCTCAACTGTTTTCATATTCCCAATTTCCCTTATTTCTGCTATAATTTCATTCTTTCTTTCTTTTGTTTGCGTTGAGGTTGGTTTGCTATTCTTTCTGTACTTCTCAAAGTGAACAGTTAATTCCTTGATTTTTGCTCTTTCTTTTTTTTAAATATAGGTGTTTAAGGCCATAAATTTCCCTTTTAGCACTGCCTTTGCTGCATCCCATAAATTTTGATTTGGTGCGCTTTCATTTCATTTGCCTTGAGCTATTTACTGATTTCTGTTGTAATTTCTTCCTGGACCCACTGATTGTTTTAAGAGTATATTGTTTAGCCTCCATATATTTGTGAATTTTCTGACCCCTGCCTATTATTGATTTCTGATTTTATTCCATTATGATCTGAGAAAGTGTTTTTAAACTCGTTATTTTTTGCTGACTTCTAGACATTTGATTTCCTTAATTAGTTTATTCTTGAGGCTGCTTTCCCTCTTCTATGTAGGATTTTCATGCTGTATGGCTTTATTCTCTAACTGTTCTTTGACATTCAGTTCAACTTATTCTAGACCATTAGCATAGGTTCTGTTTAACTGATCAGAATTTTTTACTTCTTGTTTTTCTATCTTGCCCTGCATATATTGACTTTTTTTTTTTTTTTTTTTTTGAGAAGGGTCTCTTCAGATATCATAGACCCCAGTCAGATTTTCCAAGACTGGACTGGCCTCCTCTCAGGAGGAAAGAGTCACCAGCATCAGTTTTCCCTAAGGGTGAGGCCCAGGAAGTTATCAGACTTTCCTATGAAACCTCTAGACTCTGCTTTTCCTATTCTGCCCAGCATGTGGTGCTTATCTGCCCATGGCTTCCCACAAGTGTAAAGTATAGGCGAGAGCTTGATCGTGGGGTTCACCCCTATAAAACTCATTTCTGCAAAGGATAGGCTAAGCATACTTAAAATTAAGCCTAAAAGTCACCCCCAGAGAACCTCTTTGCTTGCTCAGATGTGGCCTCTCCCTCTAAGCCAACTCGGCAGGTAAACTCATTGCCATCCCTCCTACATGGGACATGACTCCCAGGGTTGTAAATATCCCTGGTAGTGTGGGACAGAAATCCCAGAATGAACCAGGACCAAGCGTCAAGGAATTAAGAAAGCTTTCTTGGGGGAGGGAGATGAGACAAAATAAAGTTTCACTGGCTGAGTAATTTCAAACAGAGTTGACAGGTTATCCTGGAGGTTATTCTTGTGTGCTATATAGATATCCGTTTTTAGTTTATGGTGTATTGGAGTGGCTGGAGGGAAGTACCTGAAACTGTTGAGCTATGTTCCACTAGCCTTGATTCTTGAAGACAATTGTTTAAACATATAATATTTACCATCTGACTGTATGATTGTGAAAACCTTGTGTCTAATGCTCCTTTTATCCAGGGTATGGATGTCTGAGTAAAAAAATACATGGATTTAAAATATAACTAAATAATAGGAAGGACAAACAGTAAAATAAATTGGGTAGATGAATACTAATGGTCAATGAGAACCAGAGGTATGCTGTATGGTATGTATGAAATTTTTATTTTTTTAATTCTTTTTTCTGGAGTGATACAAATGTTCTAAAAAATGATTATGGTGATGAATACACAACCATGTGAGGATATTGTGAGCCATTGATTGTACTCCATGTATGGAATGTATGTGTGTGAAGATTTGTCATTTAAATATATTTTTAAAAGAATCACATTACTTGTCCAAGTTAAAGAATTTTACTATATTATGTATCTAAGAAGTATGTTTCTTTGAATAAACTTTATAATAAAAAAAAGAAGCAACAGTAGTGATATATCAGATTCATTTACCTTTTTTGCTTCTTTTGAACTGAGGAAGCTCTCAGGATTCTTGGCAATTACAAGGAAGAAGCCCCAGAAAGAAGATACTGGAGCCTTGATTCTTAAAGGGGATTGTATAAAGATGTAACTTTTACAATGTGACTGTGAGATTGTGAAAACCTTGTGACTGATCCTCCTTTTATCTGGGGTATGGAAAGATGATTAAAAAATATATATTAAAAATAAATAGATAATACTGGGACAAATGGTAAAAAAAAAAATTGGTAGATAGAAATACTAGTGGTCAATTAGAGGGAGGGTTAAGGGGCATTGGATAGATGAGTTTTTTCTTTTTTCTTTTTCTGGAGTGATTCAAATGTTCTAAAATATGATCATGGTGATGAAGACACAACTGTGTGATGATATGGTGAGCCAATGATTGTACACCATGTATGGAATATATGTGTGTGATGATTTCTCAATAAAATATTTTTACAAATTAATTGGCCATAAATAGTGGGTTTATTTGTACTCTTAATTCTATTTGTTTATATTTCTGCCCTTGTGACAATATCATATAGTATATGTATATCAAAATTAGAGATGTGTAACGTAAAAAGTTTTGAAAACGTGAAATGTGAGTCTTCCAAATTTGTTCTTTTTCAAGTTTTGGGTTCTTCAGAGTCCCTGCCTTGTACTTATGGATTTGATCATTGGCTTTTACATTTCTGTGAAGAATGCTTTTGGACTTTTGATTGGGATTGAGTTAAATATGTAAATCACTTTGGGTAATATTGACTTCTTTATGATATTAAGTCTTCCATGAGTACAGAATATCTTTCCATTTTCTTAGGGCTTCTTTAGTTTCTTTCAGCATACAAATCTTTTACAGACTTGGTTAAATTTTTCCTAGAAATTTTTTTCCTTTATTTGCTATTGTAAATGGAATTGTTATCATCATTTCCTTTTCAGGTTGTTCATTGCTGTTGTATAGAAACACCACTGCTTTTTGTGTATTGATTTTGTATTTATCACATTGATAAATATTACCTTTAGTAGCTTTCTTGTAGATTCTTTTGGGTTTTCTGTATATAGGATCATGTCATCTGCACACAGATATGTTTTTAGTTCTTCCTTTCCAATTTGGGTGCCTTTTATTCCTTTTTCTTGTCTAATTGCTCTGGTGAGCACTTCTAGTTCAATGTCAGATAGCAGTGGTGATAGTGGACAGCCTTTTCTTATTCCTGATATTAGGGGGTAACTTTCAGTCTTTATAGTATGGAGTATGATATTAGCTCTGTGTTTTTCATATTATGTTGAGGAAGTCCCTTCTATCCTGATTTTTCTGAGTGTATTTATCAGGAAAGGGTGTTGGATTTTGTTAAATGAGCTTTGTTCATTAATTAAGATGATCACATTTTTTCCTTTGTGTTCTATTAATTTTGTTTATGACATTGATTGATTATCTTTTGTTGAACCACCCTTGCATTCCTGGGATAAATCCCTCTTGATCATAGTGTATATTACTTTTGTTATACAGTTGATTTAGTTTGACAGTATTTTGTTGAAGATTTTTGCTTTTACACTCATCAGGGATATCAGTTCATGATTTTCTTTTTTTGTAATATCTTTATCTGGCTTTGGTATTAGGGTGATATTGGCCTCAGAGAATGTATTTGAAAGTTCTCCCTCTTCGACTTTTGGGAAGAGTTTGAGAAGGATTGATGTTAATTCTTCCAAGACCATTTGATGAAATTCTCCAGTAAAGCCATCTGTTCCTGGATCTTTCTTTTGGGGGAGATTTTTGACTACTGATTTAATATCATTACTTGTTGATTGTCTGTTGAGATCTTCTATTTCTTCTTGAGTCATTTTAGTAGTTTGTTTCTAGGAATTTGTCCATTTTATTTATGTTGTTTAATTTGTTGGTTCCCTTCTTAGTTTAAAATTTTAATTTTACTTTTTCTATAACGTTTTAAAAGCAGACATTGTAAAGTTTCCTGTAAACCTTGTATGTCTAATCCATCAATAGTTACTGAATATCTGTTGTTTCAGACAATGTGAAAAAGCTTTGTTCCTAAGTCTCATTTCTTCTATTTACTCTCAAGAAAATATAGATACCCAATATGATCTTTTTTTTTTTTTGCACAGGCAGGCACTGGGAATCGAACCCTGGTCTCTGGCATAGCAGGTGAGAACTCTGCCTGCTAAGCCACCGTGGCCTGCCCCCAAAATGATTTTTAATATATATTTTCTAAAGTATCTGATTTTGTAGTTTTTTTCATGGAAGATTTTCTTCCTTAAATTTGATCTTTCTTGATCAAATGAATGCTTTTGCTATGTGTGGTCATCTTGGTATTGCGTTGCTTACATGCTTTCCCAGGAATCCATCTTTCCAGTATAACAAGCCACCATAAATAAAATATAACTCTGTGTTCTGATACTATCTGAATAGGCAGTTTTTCACTTCAGCATCCAGGTTTTTGTGCCAGAGTTACAACCTTCAACTTGATATTTAATTCCATCTGTGCCTCCCCTCATTTTTCACTTTTTCCTTCTCAAATCTTCATGTCACTATATCTATGTTCCAGGTTTCTTCTGGCTTACTACTCATTCCTTCTATGTAAATGTGTCTCCTTGAAGAGCAGTTGGTAATTTTCATGTATCTTGGCAAGCTTGCTTATGTATTTTAGGTTGCTACTCCAGGAAGAAAGCACTCATTTCCAAATGACAATTCATTTTCAGTTCTGTGTATGCCTACCACCACCCTCCACTTTTCATTAAGGAGCTACATATTACCCTATTTTTCTCTTCCTGCAAAGAGGTGGCAACTTAATTCCAAACACCTGTCATTGCCCATAGATGACTCCTCTCAGTCTGTAAAGCAAGGAATGCTGAGTCATCTTCATAATGTGCAATCTACATTTCACCATGAATTTCCACTCTTCTTTCTACTCTTTGGCAGATTCTACTCCATGTTAACCTCTTGACATTTATTTTGATTCCTTTTTATCTCCTTCAGTATTTTTATGACCTGGTTTCTAAATTTTTTCCATCCTAGGAAAGAGCCTTTCTTTATCCAGACACCTAAGTCATAGTATCAACAGGAATTCCTCAATTCCTAAAGTTTCTCCTTTTGCGAAGAAGCTAGCTTGCATGACTATGTTGGATATGAAGGTAAAAACATCATATCCCTGCTAGAAATTTAAACACATCCCCCAAATTCATACTTGTGTGGTCCCAAATGGAAATTGAGTTTCTCCATGGAAGGTGTTAGAATAATCATTTGATAGGCTTGTTTTCTGGAGAGTAAAGAAATTCCTCAAAACTTTGATTTAATCCTGCCTAGCCGCTGTATTCCCTTCTTAGGTTATCTCTGCTAGCATTATAATTAATTTCACCAGAATATCAACTCATTTTAACTTAGTAAACAAATAGTTATGCTACATAATTAACATTTAATGGACCTGCTGTGTATCAGGTACTTTCTTTTATTTATCAATAAAGTGCAAATATATAATTCTAAGTGCTTTGCAATATTGAAATGGTGGCACTAGGAATCAATGTCAGGTAGTCTGATTCCAAATTTGTGCTCTTAATCATTGTTATATTCATAATATAAATGTTTTTTTATATTTAGTTTGCACAATAACTTCAGGGATAGTTATCCATAATTTACAAATGAAAAAACTTAGGTACAGAGAGATTAAGTAAATTTCTCAAGGCAATTAACATGTAAGTCATAGTTCTCAGATTCAAACCCAGGCTTGACTGATCCAAAGTTCCTTCTCTTTTCACAAACCAAACATTGCTTCTTTTATAAATTCTCTTCACTCTAATTAAAGCTGTCGAAAAATAACATCATTTCAGTTATCTATTATCAAGATAATCCATGTCAAATAACCACAAAGCCTCAATGAGTACAACAGAAGAAAAATTATCTCACAATCCCTTGTGGTTTGCTTGACTTGGGCCAGCTCAAGTGAAGTCTTGGCTGACTTGGGTTTGATTTGCTCATTCATCTGCACTCAGCAGTAGGTCAAGTAGACAGATATTCTAGTCCTGGCTAGGATCTCTCTCATGTATTTGAGTTGGTTGTCTGTCAGCTGGTTTAGGATGTTATTAGTTTGGATGACTAGGGCTATTTGGCTCTGCTGGCCTAGGTATGTTCTCATGGCAAAGGTAGAGGTTCAAGAGCAAGAGTAGAAATATACATGTTGTTTTTCTCTTCAAGCTTCTAATTGTGTTATCTGCTGTTCTGAAACTATTATGAATCCCAGAAAAGCTGCATTTTAATCCTGATCTGATCTCATGGGGGCCATGGTTTATTTTTATCCTGATTCAATAGTCCAGGGTGGAAACTTTTGATTAGACTGTCTCTACCAAGATGTGACATACCCAGTTGTGGGTGAGACCTAAAGGTTAGATGAGATCTAAAGATGAGATCTAAAAGGTGAGATCTTTTAGATCTTTTAAAGATGAGATCTAAAGATTAGAAGGAAAGGTGACTCCACCCATTCAAGGTGAGTCTTTTTTTTTAATTACGCAATATATTGTTAGTAAAATGTCATTAACAGAATGAGTATACTATAGTTCAATAATAAAAGTGTCAAAGCATAACAAAACTAAACCATGGGTTTAAAAATCAGTTTAGTAGTTACCCTTAAAGAGTCCTTACTAGAAGGACCTTTTAGGATTTTAGGAGTCTGGTTGTAATGTTTCCCAGTCTTGGTGCTGGTTACCTGATGTAATTCTTTTAACTTATTAATTGTGAAATAGAATATATATACAAAAAAAAAAAGCAACAAATTTCCAAGTACTTTTTAACAAGTAGTTATAGAACATATTTTAAAGTTTAGTAGATCATTCAAACAATCCAAACACAAGGAGCCCAGAATCAGAATGAGAGCCTTTATTCCTGTGTAGCTTAATGTAATACCTGGATACTTCCAAGAATATATTATGCAGATAATCAAAAAGAATTGGTAAAGTCCCTTGAGAAATGAGAGACTAAGTATTGAACTATTAAACTTTACCACCCAGGAAACCCCAGATCCTGTGTCAGACATTAGGGACACCCAAATCAATAGGCCAAGCCCTTGATCTTGAGGCTTGCCCTTGTGAAGCTTATGTATGTAGCAGAGAAATTTAGCTTACCTATAGGTATGCCTAAGAGTTGATTGCAAAGGACTTCTTTTGTTGCTCAGATATAGCCTCTCTCTCTCTCTCTCTAAGCCCAATGTTCCGTTGTCCTCCCCTCTACAAGGAACATGATATTGAGGGGTTAAAGTTTCCCTGGCAATGTGGGAGATACTCCCAGGGATGAGTGTGGCCCTGGCACCGTGGGATCAACAGTGCCATCCTGATCAAAAGGTGGAAAAGAAATAACAAATAAGGTATCAGTGGCTGAGAGAGTTCAAATAGAGTTGAGAGGCTACTCTGGGGGTCACTCTGGTGCAAGCTTCAAGTTGGACATTGTTCTAGCTTGCTAGCTGCCAGAATGAAACAAACCAGAGACAGATTGCTTTTGATAAAAGGGGATTTATTTTGTTAGTTCTTCAGAGGAAAGGCAGCTAAATTTCAGCTGAGGTTCTTTCTTATGTGGGAAGGCTCAGGATGGTCTCTGCTAGCCTTCTCTCCAGGCCTCTGGGTTCCAGCAACTTTCCCAGGGGTGATTTCTTTCTGCATCTCCAAAGGCCTGGGCTGAGCTGCAAGTGCTGAGATGAGGAATGCTGAGCTGCTTGGCTGTGCTACGTTGTGCTCTCTCATTTAAGCACCAGCCATTGAAGTCAAACGTCATTCATTGCAGCAGGTACACCTGCTAGCTGGCTGCAGATGTAATCAGCAACAGATGAGGTTCACGTACCATTGGCTCATGGCCACAGCAACAGAACTGGGTGCCTTCACCTGGCCAAGTTGACAGCTGAATCTAACTACCACAGACATTGCCACCTATTATAGCTTAACGAGGTTACACCCAATTGTGATTCCACCCATTCAGGGTGTTTTGATTAGTTTACTAGAGTACTTTAGAAGGGGAAATATTTGAAAGAGCACATGCAGATGCTTGAAGAATAGTTGCTTCAGAGCTGACAGAGACACAGATGTTTGGAGATGCTTGGAGTGCCAACAGAGAAAGCAGATGCCTAGACATGAGCGGAGTCCAACAGGTGTCACCATGTGCCTTCCCATGAGATGTAAAGGAAGCCAGAACCCAGAGTTGTGTCCCAGAGGAGCTAAGTGAAGGGTCACAGATGCTTAAAGAGGAAACTACAGGAAACAGAGGGTGAAAGCAATGGAGCCCAGGACCAGGTGACCAGCAGATACCAGCCACATGCTGTCCCAGCTGACAGAGGTGTTCCAGGTGGCATCAGCCTTTCTTGAGGGATGGTAATCTCTTGTTGGTGCCATAATTTGAACATTTTCTGGCCTTAGAACTGTAAACTTGTAAATTATTAAATTCCCTTTTTGAAAACCATTCAATTTCTGGTATATTGCTTTCTGGCAGCATTAGCAAACTAGTACATCTTATATCTGCTAACATCCCATTGGTCAAAGCCAGTCACTTGGCTAGGTCCAGAATTTGTGTGGTTACATATAAGGTTACATGCTAAAGGTTATAGATACATGAAGGGTGAAGAATTGGATCCATTAATGCAATCAGTCTACTGCAGTCATTATCATTGGGACTGATAAATAAGTCACAGAATCATGCATCCAATTGTGTATCATAATTGATTTCTAAATTTTCAGGAATTTTGTGAAGTGGTTGTTAAACAATTGTTATCTTAAAATCATCCATGGTGGGAATATTATACCACAAAAACTGGCAAACACTACAAACAGGCCTTTGTAGAGTGACTTTACCAGCATATCAGCTTATGCATCTCAAAACCATCAGTCTAATGCCTTTTCTATACAGATAAAATTATAAGTGATTATGTTATCACATTTCATTTTTGCTTTGCCTCAGAAAAAATAATACAAGCATAGTGATCAGGTTGCTGTTTTGTTTCTTTTCTTTGGTAAACTTCTATGTGTGCAAGTAGCTTAAAATGAATAATTCTAAAGGCTTATATCTTGAGCAGGTACAGTATGAATAGTAATTAGGTAAACATCATCAAATAAATTACTTCTGAGACT
Organism: Tamandua tetradactyla; assembly: GCF_023851605.1. NCBI lineage: Eukaryota > Metazoa > Chordata > Mammalia > Pilosa > Myrmecophagidae > Tamandua > Tamandua tetradactyla. Next base: position 38,165,209 of record NC_135339.1, on the reverse strand, counting down.
AAATATTACAATTTGCTATTTTTTTTTACATGGGCAGGCACCGGGAAACGACAATTTGCTATTTTAAGTATATTCTAATATCATTCATTTTGTGTTTTCAGCAGATTTGCTGTAGATAAACCTAGAGGCAGCATCAAATTACAGAATCTATGAAATTTTGTCTGTAGATAGTTGAAGCTGTAGCTTTGGTGGCCATAGAATCATAGCTTACTTAAAGGACATAGTGAGGTGGTTTCATAAAAAAGAAAATAAAAATTCATTCTATTTCAAATAGAAGTAAAATAGTTCATATAACTCTACAGCTGGAGACAAAGGAAATGTGAATCTTGCTAACTTTTTAGCCATTCTCTAAGTCCCTAGTCTCCCAACCCTTTCTCTGTCAAAAAAAGCAAAGCAAAATAAAACAAAACAAAAAAGCCAATTATCAAAAGGCCATAATCCAAGAAAATATATAAAACTGGAAAGAATTGAAAATGACCAACTATTAATCATTCTTGTAATGGTATATAAATTAATGTAAAAGATGGCAATACAGTTCAGTAATATAGTAGGCTAAGCTACAAATACTTTTTATATTTTGTCAGCGTGTGGCTTAATTTATACAGAGTAGATCATTGGGAATCTCTCATATACAGGCAGATGCACTCATATCTCAATGAAACATCTGCTCAGGTAAAAATTAGCAATTGAAAAGGTATGTTCTAGAGGTTCTGGGATGATATCAGAATAGGATGGGTTGAGTTCACCTCTGCTCCAAGAAACAACTAGAGAAGGGACTGGAAGGTGACTGAGACAGTGATTCCAGGGTGTAAGTGACCTGGGAGGGTCTTCTTCACCACATAGGGGTGGCCTTGGTTGCAAAAGCTGAAGAATTGAGATGCAGGTAACTGAAGACTGTCGTGTATGCCTGCCCCAGCCCAACCCACCTCTCCTGCACAAGTGAACAGTCTTGCCCTACCCCTCCCGAAACCTGCCCACCCACACCCAGTCACTTGACACTCACCTCCCCATCCTGCCCCCTGCAAGTGGTCACAGGTGCATCAAGGCTGCAGGCACTCACCTTCATACCCAGGCTACACTGGCCCTCAGCCCATACAGTGGTGCAACTCTATCCCACCCCCAGTGAGCTCTGCACATGTGTACATCAGTTTATGGAACTCCCAGATCCTTGTAGGTACATAGCTCCCAGTCATGCCCCCCAGCTCTGGGCAAGCGCTGATCTTCTCATCTGGGCCACACCTACCCCAGCCCACACAGGTGCAACCTCACCTGCAGCCACTGAGTTCTGTGCACATACACACCAAGGCCCTATCCTCCTGACCCATGCACCCACACAGCCACATCCTCCTCCCCACTGCTGGGCACCCATGCATTTATGCACTAACTTCTTGACCCCTGCACTTCAACACTTCCCTACACCTGCACCCTTGCCCCATCCCCCAGCATAAGCACCCTGCTCCCATACCTGGCAGGTGCTCATGTACACACTTGTGCTACATAGCCCCGACCCTCCACGTGCCTGCACACCTGCTCCAATCCCCTCCAAATCTGTGTACCCGCACCAGGGCCCCACTCACTGACATCACACCGCTCACTTCCCACAATACCTGTGACCTGTGCCCTTCCTCTATACACTCCCACATCTACATCCAGGGCTCCCTGGACCCCTAAGCAGGGATGCACTGATGCCCCACTGCCCCTGTGCCCGACGTCTGTGCCACCTGCCCTACACCCCTTACCCATGACTCCATGCCCCACATGCCTACCCACATCTTACATGCACACTAGACACCAGCCCCATGCATTCACACAGGCCCCCCATCTGCCTTGAACCACATCCTACCTCTGTGTCCTCCACACTGTACCCTGCTCCTGCCCTCCAAGGCCAACCTGAGCTTGTGGTAATTAGATTCAGTTGTCAACTTGGCCAGGTGAACGCATCTAGTTTTGTTGCTGTGAACATGAGCCAATGGTACATGAACCTCATCTGTTGCTGATTTACATCTGCAGTCGGCTAGGAGGGCATGCCTGCTGCAGTGAATGACGTTTGACTTAATTGGCTGGTGCTTAAATGAGAGAGCACAACGTAGCACAGCCCAAGCAGCTCGGCATACCTCATCTCAGCACTCGCAGCTCAGCCCAGGCCTTTGGAGATACAGAAAGCAATCACCCCTGGGAAAGTTGTTGGAACCCAGAGGCTTGGAGAGAAGGCCTGCAGAGATCACCCTGAGCCTTCCCATGTAAGAAAGAACCTCAGATGAAAGTTAGCTGCCTTTCCTCTGAAGAACTAACAAAATAAATCCCCTTTTATTAAAAGCGAATCCACCTCTAGTGTGTTGCATTCCAGCAGCTAGCCAACTAGGACAGAGCTGCACCCATCCTCATGGCTCCTGCACTACACCTCCACAACCTTGCTCCCCACAATGCATGCTCACAGGCACCAGCACAGCTTTCCCAACCTGTGCCTATACTTGCACTGCAGCCTGTCACTTCACTGTTGTGCCCCACCCTAAGCCCTGTATCCTGCTCTACATCCATCCCATAAATACAAAACTTTAGACTATTGAAGGAAATCAATTTCCAAAGTAACCCTATCAAGATATTTATATACCTCAAAGAAAATAGAAGACCACTAAGCATATCAAGATGCAGACAGATAAAGCTCAACCTAAATGACCAAATTAAAACACCGGAGGAGATACAGACTTTGAAACAACTAATCAAAAATGTCCATATAACTCTACTAAATAAAATAAATTGGATGGCTAATGACTTAAAGGAGATCAAAAAGACACCAGAAGAACACAAAGAGGAATTTGAAAGAATAAATAGAAAAATAGCAGATATCACAGAGATTAAAGATGTCGTAGACCAAATGAAAAATATACTAGAGACACAGTACAGCAAATTTGAAGAGGCAGAAGAAAGAATAAGCAAACCAGAGGACAGGACAACCAATTTTCTTTCCTTTTTTAACAAGGGCAGGCACCGGAAATCGAACCCATGGCAGACAAGCATTCTTGCCTGCTGAGCCACTGTGGCCCGCCCAGGACAACCAATTTTGAACACTAAAACAGCACATGGCAAAAAAGATGTAAATTGGATTTCAGGGAAATGATGTACAAAAACAAAGTACGCAAATATAAGAATCATTGCTGTCCCAGAAGGAGAACGGTAAAAGGCTAGGAAGATTAGTTAAGGATATAAACAGGGGGAAATTTTCCCAACCCATATAAAGGGGCATAGTTATGGAAATCAAAGAAGCTCAGTGAACTCCAAATAGAATAAATCCAAATAGGCCTTCCCCAAGACACACACTAATCATTCTGTCAAATGTTGAAGAAAAGCAGAAAATCCTAAAAGCAGCAAGAAAAAATCAATGTACTATATACAAGCAAAGCCACATATGAGTGAGTTCAGACTACTCAGCTGGCATGGTGGAAGTGAGAAGGCAGTGGTATGATATTTTAAGGTCCTGGAAGAGAAAGACTTCCAGCCAAGAATTCTTTAGCCAGTCAAACTTTCCTTCAGAACTGAGGGATAGATTAAAATATTCACAGACGGATAAATCCTGAATGAATTTGTCAATAAGAGACTAGCCCTACAAGAAATACTAAAGGGAGATCTGCTAGATGTAAAAAAAAAAAAAACAGGAAAGGGAGATCTGGAGGAGGGCACAGAATTGAAGAGTACAAGTAAGGATAACTTGAAGGATAAAAAGAGAAAGAGGGAAAATAATATATAGATCTGAGAAATAAAATTCAAAGGATAAGATGGTAGATTCAAGCAATGAATTTTCAGTAATAACTTTGAATATTAATGGACTAAACTTACCAATTAAAAGATACAGATTGGCAGAAAGGATTAATCCAGCTATATGCTGCATACAAGAGACTCACTTTAGACACAAGGATATAAATAGATTGAAAGCGAAATGATGAAAAAATGTTCCATACAAGTTGTACCCAAAAGAAAGCAGGAGTTTCTATACTAGTATCAGACAAAATGGACTTTAAATATAAAGACATAATAAGAGGCAAAGAAGGACACTATTTATTAATAAAAAGAACAGTTTGCAAAGAAGAAATGACAAGCATAACTGTTTATGCTCCCAATCAAGGAGCTCCAAAGTACATGAAGCAGACATTGGCAAAATTGAAGGGAGCAATAGACATTTCAGCAATAATAGTAGGAAACTTCAGTATACCACTCTCCTCTGTAGTTAGAACAACCAGACGGAAGATCAACAAGAAATGGAGAAGTTAAACAGCTTAAAATTTGAATTAGACTTAACAGACATATATATATCATTAAATCCCCAAATACCAGGAAAACATTATTCTCTAATACTCATGGAACATTCTCCAGAATAGACCATATGCTAGGGCAGAAAACTGGTCTTTATAAAGTTAAAAACATTGGAATTATTCAAAACACTTTCTCTGATCACAATGAAATGACGCTAGATATCAGTAACCACCAAAGAACGAGAAATTTCACTCTTAAACAACCAGTGAGTCAAAGAAGAAATTGCTACAGAAATCAGTAGCTATTTGGAGACAAATGAAAATGAGGATACAACCCTATATCAGAACTTATGGGATGCAGCAAAGGCTGTGCTGAGAGGAAAATTTATTGTCCTAAATGTCTATATTTGTTCTAGTTTGCTAGCTGCTGGAATGCAACACACCAGAGACGGATTGACTTTTGATAAAAGGGGATTTATTTTGTTAGTTCTTCTGAGGAAAGGCAGCTAACTTTCATCTGAGGTTCTTTCTTACGTGGGAAGGCACAGGGTGATCTCTGCTGGCCTTCTTTCCAGGTCTCTGGGTTCTGACAACTTTCCCTGGGGTGATTCCTTTCTGCATCTCCAAAGGCCTGGGCTGAGATGAGGTATGCTGAGCTGCTTGGGCTGTGCTGCATTGTGCTCTCTTATTTAAGCACCAGCCAATTAAGTCAAATGTCATTCATTGCAGCAGGCATACCTTCTAGCCGACCACAGATGTAATTAGCAACAGATGAGGTTCACGTACCATTGGCTTGTGTCCTCAGCAACAAAACTAGGTGCCTTCACCTGGCCAAGTTGACAACTGAGTCTAACTACCACAATATTAAAAAAGACGAAAGAGCAAAAATGAAGAACTTAACTGTTCACTTGGTGGCATATCAGAAAGAACAACAAACTAACCCCACAGCAAGTAGAAGAAGAGAAATAAAAAGGATTAAACTAGAGTTAAATAATGGGAGAACAAAAGAACAATAGAAAGAATCAATAAAACCAAAAGTTGGTTCTTCATGAAAATCAATAAAATCAAAGGACTGCTAGCAAGGCTGACAAAGAGAAAAAGAGAGAGGATGCAAATAAACAAAATCAGAAGTGAGAGGGGGGTCATTACAGCAGACCCTGAAGAAATAGAAGAAATCATAAGAGGATACTATGAACAACTATATACTAACAAACTAGACAACTTAGATGAAATGGACAAGTTCCCGGAAACACACAAACACAGCTACACTGACTCAGGAATAATTAGAAGATCTCTACAAACCAATCACAAATAAAGAGATTCAATTAGTTATCAAAAATCTTCCTATAAAGAAAAGCCCAGGGCTAGATGGCTTCACAGGGGAATTTTATCAAACATTCCAAAAGAACTAACACCAATCCTGCTAAAACTTTTCCAAAAAATTAAGGAAAAAGGAACACTACGGAACTGGTTTTATGAAGCTAACATTTTATTACCAAATCTGGGTAAAAATGCTATAAGAAAAGAAAACTAGAGGCTAATCTCCCTAATGAACATAGATGCAAAAATTCTCAACAAAATAGTAGCAAATCTAATCCAACAACACATTAAAAGAATTCTATACCATGATCAAGTGGGATTTATACCAGGAATGCAAGGATGGTTCAACACAAGAAAATCATTTAATGTAATACAGCACATTAACACATCAAAAGGGAAAAATCACATGTTCATCTCGATTGATGCTGAAAAAGCAGTTGATAAAATTCAACATCATTTTCTGATAAAAACAGTTCATGATAGGAATCAAAGTTGACTTCTTCAATATGATAAAATACATATATGAAAAAAACAATAGCCAGATCCTACTCAATGGAAAGAGACTTAAAGCTCTCCCCTAAGATTGGGATCAAGACAAGGATGCTCTCTGCCACCACTATTATTCAACATTTACTAGAAGTTCTAGCTAGAGCAATCAGGTAGGAAAAAGAAATAAAAGGCATCCAAATTGGAAAGGAAAATGTAAAACTTTCATTATTTACAGATAACATGAAACTATTCTTGGAAAATTTTGAGAAATCTATAACAAAGATACTAGACCTAATAAGCAAATTCAGCAAGGTGGCAGACTATTAATGTACAAAAATCAATAATGTTTCTATACATAAGCAATGACCTAATTGAGAAGTCAATTAAGGAAAAAATTTCATTCAGAATAGCAACTAAAAGAACCAATTACCTAGGAATAAACTTAACTAGGGACGTAAAGGATTTATACATAGAAAACTACACAACATTGCTAAAAGAAATTAGAGAAGGTCTAAACATCTGGAAAGACATCCCCTGCTTGTGGATAGGAAGATTAAATATAGTAAAGATGTCAACTCTATGCAACTTGATATACAGATTCAGTGCAGTACCAATCAAAATTCCAACAACTACTCTGAAGACTTGGAAAACCAAATTCATCTGGGAGGGAAAGAGAACCTGAGTAGCTAAAAGCATCCTAAGAAAGAATAACAAAGTGGGAGAATTAACACTTCCTGTTTTTAAAACTTATTATCAAGCCACAGTGATCAAAACAGCATGGTACTGGCACAAAGAAAGAAGTATTGACCAATGGAATCAAATCGAGAGAAATAGACCACCAAATCTATGGGTCAACTGATTTTTGACAAGGCCCCCAAATCCACTCAACTGGGGCAAAATAGTCTTTTCAATAAGTGGTCATGGAAGAACTGAATATCAATAGCCAAAGGAATGAAAGAAGACCCTTACCTTACACCCTGTAAAAATTAATTCAAAGTGGATCAAACACCTAAACGTAAGAACCAATACTATAAAGTTCCTAGAAGAAAATATAGGGAAACATCTCCAAGAACTAGTAATAGGTGGTAGCTTCCTAAATTTTACACCAAAAACACAAAGAATGAAAGAAAATATAAATGGAAACTTCTCAAAATCAAATGTTTTTGCACCTCAAGAGACTTTGTCAAAAAGGTGAAGAGGCATCCAGCTCAATGGGAGAAAATATTTGGAAATCACACATCAAAGGTTTGATATCCAGTATACATAAAGAAATAATCCAATTCCACAAACGAACAATCAACCCAATTATATAATGAATTAAAGATATGAAGAGCAAATACAGGTGGCTCAAAAGCACATGAAGAGATGCTTATTTTCATTAGTTCTAAGGGAAATGCAGATCAAGACTACGAGACACCACCTCACACCTATAACGATGGCTGCTATTAAACAAATAGAAAACTACAAATGTTGGAGAGGATGTGGAAAAATTGGGACACTTATGCAGTGCTCATGGGAATGTAAAATGGTACAGCCACTATGGAAGACAGTTTGGCAGTTCCTTAGGAAACTAAATATTGAATTGTCCTATAACCCAGCAATACCACTACTTGATATATACCCAGAAGAGCTGAAAATAGTAACACAAACTGATATTTGCTTGTTCTTAGCAGCTTTATTCGCAATCGCGAAAAGATGGAAACAATCCAAGTTCCCATCAACAGATGAGTGGATAAGCAAAATGTGATGTGTGTGTGTGTGTGTGTGTGTGTATATATATATGATGCAATATTATGCAGCAGTAAGACGAAATGACACCCTGAAGCACGTGACGAGATAGATGAGCCTTGAGGACCTAATGTTGAGTACAATAAGCCAGACACAAAAGGATAGATACTGCATGACTCTACTTTTATGACCATGGTAAATGCAAAATTGGAAGCTTATAATACAAAATATAGGGGACCTAGAGATACATGGAAGCTAGAAATGTGTGAATGGTTAGCAAATGAGGTTGAACTCAAATGTAAGGGAACATACAGAATTAAAAGCAGTTCAAACTAGTGGGTCTATAAGTAATATTACCATATTGAAAGTTAACGTGTTTAAAGGGGGTTGTATACACCTATGTGTCCCACTGATTAACCCTAAAAATATAAATAAGTTCTTGCATGAGCTACTTCAAAGGTCTGATTCTTGTACAAAGAAGGTATAAGTTCAGGGTATGGGGGAAAGCTACTGTTGGCAAGCTATGGCTATGTTTATCAGGAAAACATCAACAGTACCACAGCAACACCAAGGGTAAATAGTGGGGAAGGGACAAGAGTTAAGGGGAGGCTTGGATTTTCTATTTGGTGAGGGTGTGTTTATTGGTTATTTTTCTCTTGGAAACAATGAAATTATCTAAAATTGAGAGTGTTGATGAACTGTGGACTTCGGCATTATACATGATGCCTAATGAATGGAGGTGGCTGAAGGGTGCACTGACTGAGAAGGAGATTGACAAATGATGGTGTATATATTTGATCAAATATTGTGCTGCTACAAAAAGAAACAAAGTTGTGAGGCATGCAACATTGTGAATGAACCTGTGGGACATTTGGTAAGGCAAAATAAGCCAGAAATAAAACAGAAGTTATTGTATAGTCTACTTCAGAAAATGCTTGTAAGATAACAGGGGCCTAGAATGTAAGCTTTCATAGCAATCACGTTTAGTTCTGAGTGGTAATTATTATTTCTGGATTTTCAGAGACTGTTTTATACATGTATAACCTGGTATTTAGAGATAATGAAGCCAATCAGGTTGGGATTAAGGTAATTCAGATATTAGGGACACCCAAATGAATAGGCCAAGCCCTTCATCTTGAGGCTTGCTCTTATGACGCTTATGTAGGTAGTGGAGAAGCTTAGACTACCTATAGGTATATCTAAGGGTTACTTCTGGAGGACCTTTTTTGTTGCTCAGATATGTCCTCACTCTGTCTAAGTCCAACTCTAAGTGAAATCATTGCCCTCTCTCCTACATGGGTCATGACATGAAGGATGAAAGTCTCCCTGACAGCATGAGAGATGACTCCCAGGAATGAGTGTGGCCCTGGCACCATGAGATCAACAATACCATCCTGATAAAAATGGAGAAAAGAAGTGTAACAAATAAGGTATCAGTTACTGAGGGAGTTCAAATACAATTGAGAAGCTACTGTGGAGATCCCTCTTATGGAAGCTTCAGTTAGACATTGCTACCTATCATGCTTGCCAAACCTCATAAAAACCATTTTAGCCAATCTTAAATAACACCTAGGGCCATATATAAGAGTCTACAAATTTCCATACACTAGGGCAACTTTCCAGATACCTACACCTCCAGATGGATCTCTGGACCAGATAAGAACTAGATTCTAGAAGGGCCAGCCTCTCCAGAACATCAGTTAGTTCTGTCTCCCTACCCCATATTATTGACAGCTCTTTACAACATGAAAAATTTAGAATGGGCATAGGCCTAATACTGTTGTGCTGTGCTTTGAAATATGTTGCTTTTTTTTTTTTTTTTTTGTATATGCGCTGGTTTGAAAGGAAGTATGTCCCCTAAGAAAAGCCATGTTTTAATATAAATCCCATTTCATAAAGGTAGAATAATCCTTATTCAATACAGTATATTTGAAACTGTAATGAGATCATTTCCCTGGTTGATGTTGTTTAGTCAAGAATGGTTGTTAAACTGGATTAGGGGATGACATGTCTCCACCCATTTGGGTGGATCTTGATTGGTTTGTTGGAGTCCTATAAAAGAGGAAGTATTTTGGAGAATGAGAGATTCAGAGAGAGCAACACTATGAAGCAGAGAGTCCACCAGCCAGTGACCTTTGGAGATGAAGAAGGAAAACGCCTCCCGGGGAGCTTCATGAAACCAGAAGCCAGGAGAAGAAGCTAGCAGATGATGCTGTGTTCACCATGTGCCCTTCCAGATTAGAGAGAGAAGCCCTAACTGTGCTTGCCATGTGCCATTCCACTTGAGAGAGAAACCCTGAACTTCATCGGCCTTCTTGAACCAAGTTATCTTTCCCTGGATGCCTAAGATTGGACATTTCTATAGACTTGTTTTAATTGGGACATTTTCTCGGCCTTAGAACTGTAAACCAGCAACTCATTAAAATTCCCCCTTTTAAAAGCCATTCCGTTTCTGGTATATTGCATTCCGGCAGCTAGCAAACTAGAACAGTATATATGTTATTTTCACACAAAAAAAGAAAAAAGTCAGTGTGATGAGAAAATATATATTCCTTTTAGCCTGCAAATATTTTGGAGCAGCTAGAAGGAAAAATCTGAGATGGTGGTATAGTAGCCCAAGACAAACTCTGGGATCTGTCCTGTAACTACTTGTTGAAGAGTGCTTTGAAAACTATTGCTTTTTTCTTTCTTTGCTTTGTATATATTTATATTATACAATTTTAAAAAGTTTAAAAAGTTATATTTTATAAAATGGTTGTATTAATACTATGCTTTTAGATGGAAAAAACTAAGTAGAAACTCATGATACTCTGAAAATGGTTTGGGAAACAATGCACTGTGGGGATGTTAGCCTATATAAAGCAGGTCCGATTTGTTTTTTCCAGGTTTCATTTGAAGACATGGGAAGAGAAGAGACTTACTGAGGTTATAAGCATGGTATATTTTAATTAATAAAAAATATAATTCTTGTATTTATAGCAGACACATATAGCCTCAAACATTTTCAAAACAATAGTCCTGGAATATATTATAAGGAAGCAATATTAGATAACTTTATTTTTGAATAAAAATTTATTAGATGATAGTTAATCACTCAAAATTAGAGTGGAGTGCCTATTCACAAGCCCAGAATCTTAAAAAATAGCACCTGAGTGATTCTTATATTTAGATAAAATTATAAAGAAGAGTTTTAATGTTGACTTTATAATAATAATGAGGTATTTTCTAGTATACACATGTAATTTCATTACATTAAATGAAATTAGGTTCTATAACTGGTCGTATTCATTACTGTTAAATGCACACCATATATAGAGTAGTTATCCTTCCTGCTCATTAAAAGGACCCAATCTAAAAGAGTGAATTGAGTATGTTGATATTGAGCCATTTGATCAAACTATCTTTTTCTGATATATCTACAGAATATAAAAATGTTTCGGGGGCTAAAATGAAGCTTTTGTGAATCACACTACAGGTTAGAATGGTTGACTCAGCAATTCTTTTGAGTACTGTGTAGAGCCTGGAGAAGCAACCTGATGACACTTTAGTTTATTATATTTACAATACTTACGATAAGTGTTTTATTTACATAGATTTTTCCTGACTGAAATAATTAATTTCTCCCTCCTTTGTGCTTGCATGACACATGATTTCTTCCTCTTCTACAGCATTTTATACCATTTGCTTTACTCTCAGTTCTGCCCTTTTTAAAAAAAGGTGAAATAGCAATGTTTATAATTATCTTAATAACAAATTGAAGACTGGTCCGTTTCTTGTCTCCTTCACTAGCTCTTCTTTAATTCAATAATCTAAATACTTGTTGCACAGGATGCCAAGTATATATCAGTTGATAGCACTGTAAAACAAATCAGCAACACAGAAAGTAAAGAGAAGATTGAACTTCTAAGATGAAAGCACAATGACAATTTTATATTTTTTAGTCCCTATAGTGACATGCCAGAAAACTGCCAGTGACGGTTTCTGACCAAAAAAAGTATGTAATGTGCACTATATAAGAAATGAAGATTATTTGTGTGTGTTTGATGTCCCCTCGATGTCAGTAGACTGTTACATTTTTATGGGTAAATGCACTCTCAGAACAGTCTTGTACTTTTCTGTGCCTTATCACTTAGTGCCTCACACATTGAAAGCACTAAAAATCTTTGTGCAGTTGAATTAATCTAACTAATGGAGTTTACACTGGTTGATTGTAGTATTTAAGTCAGTGATGTGACAAACCTCTCCCCCTGTTTTCTTTTTAGTCTGCAGAGTTGAGGGGCAAAACACAGACTGATTTGGTCAAGGGTGAAATTGAAAGCTGTAAATAATCTTTTGACTCAAATGTATCAACAACTCCACAAATTTACCCTTCTAATCATTTGAGAGCCATTATCTTGACAAAGATACTGAAACCTCAGAAATAGGAAAGAATATGAAAAGATAGGGGCTTTGAAACAGAAAATTAATGTATTTAAAGTTATGTCTGCATATGAGGTAGCAAAAAAAAAATCAATCATAGGTCTTGGCATGTATGTAATTTGCTGCTTATTCAGAAAAAGGTAAGACCAGTGAGCATCATTTGTATTATTTCTACTACTGTTGTTTGGCAGCCTCTTACAAAGGCACAGGACAAAGTCATTATGGGCTGTGTTTTAAGAAACTTAATCCTATTTCAATATGGCACGCAAATTAGTATTTGAAAAGTATAAAACAAATTATATATTTGATTTACTTATATGTTACCAGACAAATAGGTTTGACTGAATCGATACATTCGTGAAGTAAACAGTTGCTTGGGTCATATAAATAAAGGTATCCTTAAGAGAGAAATAGAAGAGTTGCCTAATGAGGGCCTAAAATGGACATTTCTGTTTTGTTTTGCTCTTTCCTCCCGTCATCCCTCTAATATTTACAGGGGTATTTGGCTGTTATGGTACAAGAAAAAAAGAAAAAGATCTAGTAAAAAACGATTGATCCATGATTAAGTCATTGAAATAATATGGAATCGAATGTAGCATGGACCAAATGTGCCTGGGCTATCTTTAAAGCTCACTTTTTCCGGATGATGGCTTATAATTTAACTTCTTATTTGTGTCAGTCTTGTTTCTTGAAGTATTAGAACCTTTTCTGTAGGCTTAGATTCTTCTTCACTATGTTTGATTAAGGGCCCTTAATTCTTCAATCTGAGATATCCTAAACAATCAAATCAGCTATTTTATCTGCAAAGCAATTTTTGTGTGTGTGGAGAAGCAAAAGCAATGTAGAATTGTACTGTAATGACAGGAGTATCACATGGGAGACCGAAGAAGTAATCTCCCTCATCACTACTGCAGTGTCAACTAAATCCTTATGAGGCTGTCAGGTTTACTCTGTAAATATCTGAAATAAGTTTCTTTATTGCATTTCATGAACTGTCAGCAACCTTCGACACCATGGAAGATTAGCCCATGATCTGTCCCACAAAATGTGTGAATATACAGATAACTTTATAGTTATATGACACTTATCCTAAATAGAAAATCTTATTATCAACTTCACAACATATCCTGATTTAAAGGTCTTAGGGAACCTAGAGTAACCAAGAAACTGCATAAAACACCGCTACTGTGGTAGTTATTTTCTTTTTTTTTTTTTTATTAATTAAAAAAAGAATTAACAAAACAATTAGAAATCATTCCAATCTACATGTACAATCAGTAATTCTTAATAACATCACATAGTTGCATATTCATCATTTCTTAGTACATTTGCATCGATTTAGAAAAAGAAATAAAAAGCCAACAGAATAAGAATTAAAACAATAATAGAAAGAAAAAAAAACAAAACAAAAACAAAAAACCTATACCTCACATGCAGCTTCATTCAGTGTTTTAACATAATTGCATTACAATTGGGTAGTATTGTGCTGTCCATTTCTGAGTTTTTATATCCAGTCCCGTTGTACAGTCTGTATCCCTTCAGCTCCAATTATCCCTTCTCTTTTTTTTTTTTTTTTAATTAACGGAAAAAAAGAAATTAACCCAACATTTACAGATCATCCCATTCTACATATGCAATCATTAATTCTTAACATCATCACATAGATGCATGATCATCATTTCTTAGCACATTTGCATTGGTTTAGAAGAACTAGCAACATAACCAAAAAAGATATAGAATGTTAATATAGAGAGAAAAATAAAAGTAATAATAGTAAAATCAAAACAAAACAACACAAAACAAAACAAAAACCTATAGCTCAGATGCAGCTTCATTCAGTGTTTTAACATGATTACTTTACAATTAGGTATTATTGTGCTGTCCATTTTTGAGTTTTTGTATCTAGTCCTGTTGCACAGTCTGTATCCCTTCAGCTTCAATTACCCATTGTCTTACCCTGTTTCTAACTCCTGCTGAACTCTGTTACCAATGACATATTTCAAGTTTATTCTCGAATGTCCGTTCACATCAGTGGGACCATACAGTATTTGTCCTTTAGTTTTTGGCTGGATTCACTCAGCATAATATTCTCTAGGTCCATCCATGTTATTACATGGTTCATAAGTTTATCTTGTCTTAAAGCTGCATAATATTCCATCGTATGTATATACCACAGTTTGTTTAGCCACTCTTCTGTTGATGGAGATTTTGGCTGTTTCCATCTCTTTGCAATTGTAAATAATGCTGCTATAAACATTGGTGTGCAAATGTCTGTTTGTGTCTTTGCCCTTAAGTCCTTTGAGTAGATACCTAGCAATGGTATTGCTGGGTCGTATGGCAATTCTATATTCAGCTTTTTGAGGAACCGCCAAACTGCCTTCCACAGTGCTTGCACCCTTTGACATTCCCACCAACAGTGGATAAGTGTGCCTCTTTCTCCGCATCCTCTCCAGCACTTGTCATTTTCTGTTTTGTTGATAATGGCCATTCTGGTGGGTGTGAGATGATATCTCATTGTGGTTTTGATTTGCATTTCTCTAATGGCCAGGGACATTGAGCATCTCTTCATGTGCCTCTTGGCCATCCGTATTTCCTCTTCTGAGAGGTGTCTGTTCAAGTCTTTTTCCCATTTTGTTATTGGGTTGGCTGTCTTTTTGTTGTTGAGATGAACAATCTCTTTATAAATTCTGGATACTAGACCTTTATCTGATATATCATTTCCAAATATTGTCTCCCATTGTGAAGGCTGTCTTTCTACTTTCTTTTTTTTTTTTTTTTTTTTTTTTTTTTTAAAGGAAAGACAGAGAGAAGGAAGGAAGGATAGAAGGAAGGAAGGAAGGAAGAAAGGGAAACATCTTTAAACATTTTCTTGTTTTATTGTATTCCGTTTCTTTGTTTTTGTTACATGGGCTGGGGCCGGGAATCGAACCGAGGTCCTCCGGCATAGCAGGCAAGCACTTTGCCCGCTGAGCCACCGCGGCCCGCCTCTTTCTACTTTCTTGATGAAGTTCTTTGATGCACAAAAGTGTTTAATTTTGAGGAGTTCCCATTTATTTATTTCCTTCTTCAGTGCTCTTGCTTTAGGTTTAAGGTCCATAAAACCGCCTCCAGTTGTAAGATCCATAAGATATCTCCCAACATTTTCCTCTAACTGTTTTATGGTCTTAGACCTAATGTTTAGATCTTTGATCCATTTTGAGTTAACTTTTGTATAGGGTGTGAGAGATGGGTCTTCTTTCATTCTTTTGCATATGGATATCCAGTTCTCTAGGCACCATTTATTGAAGAGACTGCTCTGTCCCAGGTGAGTTGGCTTGACTGCCTTATCAAAGATCAAATGTCCATAGATGAGAGGGTCTATATCTGAGCACTCTATTCGATTCCATTGGTCGATATATCTATCTTTATGCCAATACCATGCTGTTTTGACCACTGTGGCTTCATAATATGCCTTAAAGTCAGGCAGCGCGAGACCTCCAGCTTCGTTTTTTTCCTCAAGATGTTTTTAGCAATTCGGGGCACCCTGCCCTTCCAGATAAATTTGCTTATTGGTTTTTCTATTTCTGAAAAATAAGTTGTTGGGATTTTGATTGGTATTGCATTGAATCTGTAAATCAATTTAGGTAGGATTGACATCTTAACTATATTTAGTCTTCCAATCCATGAACACGGTATGCCCTTCCATCTATTTAGGTCTTCTGTGATTTCTTTTAGCAGTTTTTTGTAGTTTTCTTTATATAGGTTTTTTGTCTCTTTAGTTAAATTTATTCCTAGGTATTTTATTCTTTTAGTTGCAATTGTAAATGGGATTCGTTTCTTGATTTCCCCCTCAGCTTGTTCATTACTAGTGTATAGAAAGGCTACAGATTTTTGAATGTTGATCTTGTAACCTGCTACTTTGCTGTACTCATTTATTAGCTCTAGTAGTTTTGTTGTGGATTTTTCCGGGTTTTCGACGTATAGTATCATATCGTCTGCAAACAGTGATAGTTTTACTTCTTCCTTTCCAATTTTGATGCCTTGTATTTCTTTTTCTTGTCTAATTGCTCTGGCTAGAACCTCCAACACAATGTTGAATAATAGTGGTGATAGTGGACATCCTTGTCTTGTTCCTGATCTTAGGGGGAAAGTTTTCAATTTTTCCCCATTGAGGATGATATTAGCTGTGGGTTTTTCATATATTCCCTCTATCATTTTAAGGAAGTTCCCTTGTATTCCTATCTTTTGAAGTGTTTTCAACAGGAAAGGATGTTGAATCTTGTCGAATGCCTTCTCTGCATCAATTGAGATGATCATGTGATTTTTCTGCTTTGATTTGTTGATATGGTGTATTACATTAATTGATTTTCTTATGTTGAACCATCCTTGCATACCTGGGATGAATCCTACTTGGTCATGATGTATAATTCTTTTAATGTGTTGTTGGATACGATTTGCTAGAATTTTATTGAGGATTTTTGCATCTGTATTCATTAGAGAGATTGGTCTGTAGTTTTCTTTTTTTGTAATATCTTTGCCTGGTTTTGGTATGAGGGTGATGTTGGCTTCATAGAATGAATTAGGTAGTTTTCCCTCCGCTTCGATTTTTTTGAAGAGTTTGAAGAGAATTGGTACTAATTCTTTCTGGAACGTTTGGTAGAATTCACATGTGAAGCCATCTGGTCCTGGACTTTTCTTTTTAGGAAGCTTTTGAATGACTAATTCAATTTCTTTACTTGTGATTGGTTTGTTGAGGTCATCTATGTCTTCTTGAGTCAAAGTTGGTTGTTCATGTCTTTCCAGGAACCCGTCCATTTCCTCTAAATTGTTGTATTTATTAGCGTAAAGTTGTTCATAGTATCCTGTTATTACCTCCTTTATTTCTGTGAGGTCAGTAGTTATGTCTCCTCTTCCATTTCTGATCTTATTTATTTGCATCCTCTCTCTTCTTCTTTTTGTCAATCTTGATAGGGGCCCATCAATCTTATTGATTTTCTCATAGAACCAACTTCTGGTCTTATTGATTTTCTCTACTGTTTTCATATTTTCAATTTCATTTATTTCTGCTCTGATCTTTGTTATTTCTTTCCTTTTGCTTGCTTTGGGATTAGTTTGCTGTTCTTTCTCCAGTTCTTCCAATTGAACAGTTAATTCCTGCATTTTTGCCTTTTCTTCTTTTCTGATATAGGCATTTAGGGCAATAAATTTCCCTCTTAGCACTGCCTTTGCTGCATCCCATAAGTTTTGATATGTTGTGTTTTCATTTTCATTTGCCTCGAGGTATTTACTAATTTCTCTTGCAATTTCTTCTTTGACCCACTCGTTGTTTAAGAGTGTGTTGTTGAGCCTCCACGTATTTGTGAATTTTCTGGCATTCTGCCTATTATTGATTTCCAACTTCATTCCTTTATGATCCGAGAAAGTGTTGTGTATGATTTCAATCTTTTTAAATTTGTTAAGACTTGCTTTGTGACCCAGCATATGGTCTATCTTTGAGAATGATCCATGAGCACTTGAGAAAAAGGTGTATCCTGCTGTTGTGGGATGTAATGTCCTATAAATGTCTGTTAAGTCAAGCTCATTTATAGTAATATTCAGATTCTCTATTTCTTTATTGATCCTCTGTCTAGATGTTCTGTCCATTGATGAGAGTGGGGATTGAAGTCTCCAACTATTATGGTATATGAGTCTATTTCCCTTTTCAGTGTTTGCAGTGTATTCCTCACGTATTTTGGGGCATTCTGGTTCGGTGCATAAATATTTATGATTGTTATGTCTTCTTGTTTAATTGTTCCTTTTATTAGTATATAGTGTCCTTCTTTGTCTCTTTTAACTGTTTTACATTTGAAGTCTAACTTGTTGGATATTAGTATAGCCACTCCTGCTATTTTCTGGTTGTTATTTGCATGAAATATCTTTTCCCAACCTTTCACTTTCAACCTATATTTATCTTTGGGTCTAAGATGTGTTTCCTGTAGACAGCATATAGAAGGATCCTGTTTTTTAATCCATTCTGCCAATCTATGTCTTTTGATTGGGGAATTCAGTCCATTAACATTTAGTGTTATTACTGTTTGGATAATATTTTCCTCTAACATTTTGCCTTTAGTATTATATATATATCATATCTGACTTTCCTTCTTTCTACACTCTTCTCCATACCTCTCTCTTCTGTCTTTTCGGTTCTGACTCTAGTGCTCCCTTTAGTATTTCTTGCAGAGCTGGTCTCTTGGTCACAAATTCTCTCAGTGACTTTTTGTCTGAGAATGTTTTAATTTCTCCCTCATTTTTTGAAGGACAATTTTGCTGGATATAGGAGTCTTGGTTGGCAGTTTTTCTCTTTTAGTAATTTAAATATATCATCCCACTGTCTTCTAGCCTCCATGGTTTCTGCTGAGAAATCTACACATAGTCTTATTGGGTTTCCCTTGTATGTGATGGATTGTTTTTCTCTTGCTGCTTTCAAGATCCTCTCTTTCTCTTTGACCTCTGACATTCTAACTAGTAAGTGTCTTGGAGAACGCCTATTTGGGTCTAATCTCTTTGGGGTGCGCTGCACTTCTTGGATCTGTAATTTTAGGTCTTTCATAAGAGTTGGGAAATTTTCAGTGAAAATTTCTTCCATTAGTTTTTCTCCTCCTTTTCCCTTCTCTTCTCCTTCTGGGACACCCACAACACGTATATTTGTGCGATTCATATTGTCCTTGAGTTCCCTGATACCCTGTTCAAATTTTTCCATTCTTTTCCCGATAGTTTCTGTTTCTTTTTGGAATTCAGATGTTCCATCCTCCAAATCACTAATTCTATCTTCTGTCTCTTTGAATCTATCATTGTAGGTATCCATTGTTTTTTCTATCTTTTCTACATTGTCCTTCACTTCCATAAGTTCTGTGATTTGCTTTTTCAGTTTTTCTATTTCTTCTTTATGTTCAGCCCATGTCTTCTTCATGTCCTCCCTCAATTTATCAATTTCGTTTTTGAAGAGGTTTTCCATTTCTGTTCGTATATTTAGCATTAGTTGTCTCAGCTCCTGTATCTCATTTGAACTATTGGTTTGTTCCTTTGACTGGGCCATATTTTCAATTATTTGAGCGTGATCCGTTATCTTCTGTTGGCGTCTGCGCATTTAGACAGATTTCCCTGGGTATTGGATCCAAAGGTTTGGAAGATTTTTCTGTGAAATCTCTGGGTTCTGTTTTTCTTATCCTGCCCAGTAGGTGGCGCTCATGGCACACGTTTGTCTGCGGGTCCCACCAGTAAAAGGTGCTGTGGGACCTTAAACTTTGGAAAACTCTCGCCGTCCTGGGGGTTCGCTAGCCGAAGCGGCTTGAGCCGGCCCGGGGTCCGAACGCAGGGAGGGTTGCTGGTCGCCGCAGCCACGGAAAGAGCCCGTCCGAATTTCCTAGTCGGCCCTGGGCAACAAGCGTGGCGGGAGGGCGCCAGCGGCAGCGGCCCGCCCGAGAGAGTGCACGTTCCCCGGGAGTCACGGGTTTGGAAGGGGCCTCCCCCACCCGTCACTGTTCTCCGCGGCCTGGGGGTTTCCGATCCAATTCTCTCAGTTGGTCCTGGGGCTGCGCGTGGTGTGGGCACCAGCCGCCTTTGTTTCAGGCGACCGCCTCTCCAATTCTCCCAGCCGGCCCGGGAAGGGGGAAGGGAGTAACTCCAGCCGCTTGCCACCCCGCCCGGTAAGGCCCGCGCGCCTCGGCGATCTCACCCGTGCTGCTTCTCTCAGCCAGCCAGCCGTTCCAGGATGGGGTACGCTGTCTTTTTTATCTCTGTTGTGGCTTTGGGCGCTTTCTGTATCGTTTCTACTCCCCTAGTAGGTGTCCTGGAGAAGAAACTAAGATCCGCGCGTCTTACTAAGCCGCCATCTTCCGGTAGTTATTTTCATTTGTGATATTTTAAGCATAATTACCTTTAATATCATCTGTGATTTATAAACAAGAGACCTGTAAGCATTTTGTTCAGCCTAGAAACACAGAAGTTGAAGAAAGTTGTCATGATGAAAAATGAACATTACTGTGAATGACTTTACGAATGTGAATATCCATATGACTGTCAAATAATTATCAAAGAACACTTTTGAATATGAATGAACAGGTAATTAATTTTTTTCTTCTGGTAATTAATTTTAAAGTACTTATTTGTAATCAAATTTTATAGTCTCTGGGCTATAAAATTGCTGTACTGTGATCAGATCACCCCTGTTGCATTGAGTTTAATTCTGGGCATTATATTTCAAGAGGGACATATGTAATTTTAGAGCATATTCAGGGGAAAGTAAATAAGATGGCAAAAGGACTCAATATCCTTTGAAGCAGAGCTGCAGGGTTTGCAAAGATTTAGTCTGGAGATAAGAATCAGCAGAGATATGATAGACGTTTTGAACCATAGATAGGGCTGCCATATGATGAAGAATGAACTTTTCTCTGTATCTCCATGACCAGTAGAGAAGAAATTTGACAATGGAGAAGGTTTTTTATTTTGTATGATGTTGACTATTAGAGCTGTCTGTAGGTAGGACAGGCTCATTTTGTATTTACTAGAGGTATTTACATACAACTTAGCTTGCTTATTGTGAAGATGGTTCAAACATTAGAAAAGCAATGGTAATAGGTGAGAATATGACATCTTTATGAATATCATACAATGAACATTAACATAGAATGGGATAATAAATAGTCTCATGTCTGTATTCTAATGATGAGAACCCTTATTAGGAATAGCAGAAGATGATTTTCATGTGTCTCGGTGGTCCTCACTATTGTTACTTACTTATTGAAGCCTCTTCAGGCATAGCAATAATGGGATTATTTTTATGATGCTGTCTTCTCTTAAATTAACCAGAAGTAACTCCCATTTATCTGCATTATAGGATAACAGTAATAACCTAGGGAAGGGGAGGTGCTGGCAAACACAGAGTTAAGTTAATGCATACACATACATATATACATACATATACATATGTACATAGTACTGAATCAGCATTCATTGCATATTATTGACTGAGTAATTCCTTTAATAAACTTCTGCCCACCCTGATATTTTTCTCATTATACATCTTGAAACAGGTCTAAGTTTGGATAAGTTTAGGTAATTTACACTCCAATTGAATGTAGTGTGGATTACCACTTCATTTATGACAAATATTAAAGAGGAAGTCTCGAATCAAGATGTGGTTGTTAAAATAAGGTTTATTATCACACTAATTAGTGTATGGTAATAGCATTATATATGATACCATTATATATAATGGTATATAACATTACTGATGATACCATGCAATGTCAGGTGGAGTTGGGCAGTCTGAAAAATGAGAAGGCCTTTTAGAGATCCTGCAGGCATTTTCTTCATTTTAAAAATGATTTGGGGAAGCTAAAATATGTTCATCATCGTAAGAGCCACAGCTTTTAAATTTCGACTAGTGACAGTAGAAAGTATTCCAAAAAAGGCAACCTGTTTGTCTGTTCTGAGAGCCATTTTTTAGTTGAGATTTGTTTATTCATAGATATTTATCATTGGAAATAACTTTTGGGGGTTTTTTTTGTTTGTTTTTTTCATGGGCAGGCACCAGAAATTGAACCCAGGTCTCCAGCATGGCAGGTGAGAATTCTGCCACTGAGCCACAGTTGTACCGCCTAACTTTGGGGTTTTAAAAACAGGAAAAAAAGGCTTTTGATAATTTTTACTTGCTTCATATGACAAATGATGCTGTATTTTAGTACTATATTGTGATAATATTTATAATATATAACCATGAAGTATTATGAGAATGAACGTTATGTTTTAAAATATCAGAATATTGAAGGACCTCTCCTTTTTGTGCTTTTTTTTTCCACAGTATTGGAAACACAGTAATATGATATCACTCTCTCAAGTCTATTAATTCCTTTCTATCCCCAATCTACTATCCCTAGTCTATAATGTCTTGATATTTCTAAATTATAATGATCTCCTGATGTTCTGTTTTCCTACATTCCTTTCATCCTATGAAACATTGGCAGGTTAATCTTCTTGTAACACACTTGCAGTTGTCACATAACTATCTGAAAATCTTCATTAGCTCCCCATTAACTACAGAACAAAAACAGGTTGCCATTGTAATATGTTGAGTAAGTTCTGATTAACAGAGTGCTTTAGTGGGTTGATTTTATAGCAGCTAGATTATAGAATGGAGGAAGGTAGACTATAAAGGCAATTTTAATAATCTGATCAAAATGATTGGGACCTATATGTGGGTGGTGATTCTAAAATTCAGAATAAAGTATCATGTACCTGAGAAATATTGCAGAATTGCCTTTTTTTTTCATTTAAAAAATTTTACAAACAAACATTCCTCTTTCTCCTCCTCTCCACATTCCCCTTCCCCCAGGAACATCTAATCTGCTTTCTATCTCTGCAAATTTGCCATTACTAATCATCTCTTTTAAGTAATATCATCAATTTTTGTCCTTACATGCCTTACTTATTCCACTGAGCATAATGTTTTTAAGGTTCTTTCATGTTGCAGCTTATATCATAATTTCATTTTTTCTTAAGAAGAATAATATCCCATTGTGTATATGTAGACTATTTTGTTTATCTATTCATTTGTTGATAGAAACTTGGGTTGTTTCTAGCTTTTGGCTGTTACGAATGATTTAGTTTCAAGGCTGCTAAATCAAATACCATTCAATGGCTTTGGCTTGAACAATAGGAATTTATTGGTTCATAGTTTTGAAACTATGGAGGGTTTCAAAACAAGGGGGTCATCAAGGTGATGCTTTCTCCCAGAAGACTGTACTGTTCTGGGCCTGACTGCTGGTGGTCCTTGGTCCTTGGTCCTTGGCTTTTATGTTGCATGGCAATGCACATGGTGGTCTCTCCTGGCTTCTCTTTTCTCTTCCTGGTCAGTTGACTTTCAGCTTATGGCTTCTCCCTCTGACTTTCTCTCTCTGTGGCCTTCCCTATAAGGTCATCAGTAATAGGATTAAGACCCATCCTAATTCATTTGGGTCACATCTTAACCGTAGTAACCTCATCAAAAGGTCCTATTCACACCCACAGAATGGATTAAGTTTACGAACATGTTTTTCTGTGATATACAACACTGAAGATTGCTGCTATGAACAGTGGTGTATAAGTATCTGTTTGCAAGCCTGTTTTCACACTCTTTGGGTATATACCTGGAAGTAGGATCACCAGATCAAATGATAATTCTACATTTAATTTTTTTTAGTATCTGTAATATTATTTTCCCCAGTGGTTGAACCATTTTGTATCCCTACTAGCAATGTTCAAGAGTTCTGATTTCTCTGTATCCTCTCCAAAACTTGTTATTTTCTGTTTTTTAAATAATAGCCATTGTTGGGGATATGAAGTGGTATCTCCTTGTGGTTTTAAATTGCATTTCCCTAATGGCTAATGATGTTGAGCATCATTTTGTGTGTTTGCTGTTCATTTGTATATCTTCTTTGGTTAAAGATTTATTCCAGTCCTTCACCCCTGTTTTAATTGCATTGTGTGTCTTTTTGTTGTTGTACTGAACAAGTTCTTCATATATTCTGTATATTGAACCCTTATTGGATATTTGGTTTGAAGCTTTTCTCCCGTACTTCGGTTTATTTTTTCACTTTCATGTTAATTCCCTTCAGTGCACAAGAATTTCAGTTGTTTTGATCATAGTTTGATTTAAAGAAGAAAATTGAAAATCAGAAAGTGGTGTGATATTGTGTGGCTAAGAGGATGGTGATGCCACACTGACTATAACAGGAGAAGGTAGAAAAGGGAATCGGTTTTGGGGAGGGATTGGTGAATTAGAAATGATTATGATTAATTAGAACATATTTATTAGTTTAAAATATGGCAATAGCTTTTGATTAGAGTTGAGAGCTTGGAAGAGGAATTTGATGATGAAGGTGAAAACTAAAACATTAAGAAGAAATGAGAATTTATGGGAATGCATGAATTCTCTGAGGAAATGACTTTTTGCAGGGAAGAACATAGTATCAGAGGCTGAACTTTAAAAAACACCTCCCCTCAAGAGGGCAGGATAAAAAACACTAAGCTCACATAGGAAGAGATCCAGTAGAATTCAGAGTTACAAAATTTCATGGAAATAAACTGCTGAAATAACAAAGAGAATGCAGATGATAAAGGTCTTTAAATTTTATATTATGATATATAAATCTTACCAAATCCAAAGGTGACATTTGAGAGTAAGAATCAGAGTGATGGAGATGGGTGATAAGTTTTAGAAGAATTTTTTTTAAAATGCAATGAAATAATAACACTTTATATCAGTTTACAACAGGCCCTTTATATTTATTAGAATATAAAGAAATTGGGTAGTAACCATTTGATTTAAGTGAGATAATTTTTAAGATCAAGGAAATTTGACAAGTGTTCAAAGCCAGAAAGAAAGAAGCTGAAGATGAAGGGGGGAAAATATAAGTGGAAAGCTAATTCTATCCTGCATCACACAAGCACTGAATGGACAGTACAGGTGAGGGAAGAAGTTGTAAGTGTACCAGAACCTATTGAGCTAAAGAAAAAACAAATGGGAAACTTCACTCTGCCTTCCTTTTTTCACAAGTGTGTGTGAGATAATTTAAAAGTGAGTGTAGAACTGGGGGTTTTAAAGAGAGAAGATTTGAAATAGCCATTGTATCACTAAGCAAGCTAAATTTTAACAGCATGAATTTAATGGGCAAGTCTTCATGGATTTCTATTTACACAATCAGTGTTTAGTGATTTAGAATTAGTAATAGAAATCAAATAGTGGGGAGGGATCTAATAGCGAGTGTTTGCTTATGGGCTTGGCAAAGATCTACCAAAAGCCAACATAATCTGACATGATTTTTAAAAGCCCATATACTAAACCATAAAGATATTCTAAATATGGAAGTTCTCAATGTTTTAAAATAGTAAACATTTCTAAAAATCTGTATTATAATATTGACCAGACAGCCTTTCTTAATGTGGTTCTTCACGTCCAATAAAAGCATTCTAATTTTTTGAAATGCCTTACAGTTCATACAGTGTTTTCTTATGCATTATTTTGTTTGATCCTAAATCCAGACACTATTCAATTTGAGTCAGGACAACATAATTTAGAATATTTGAGTGGCTTTCAACTTTGACTCTGTCAATCATGAATTTCCTGTTGCCCTGCTGTTCATAAAAAGTGCTTAGGAGAAGTTGTGATAGTATTATGAGAAGAAAGAAAGAGCCCTTCTTTATTTACCCATGGATTTGGTTCCCACCTGTTTACCCTCTTCCTAGCCATATAAACCAGGGTTGTGCCTAAGGCTGAGGGTCATATAAGAATAATATCTGATTCTCCAGCACTAGCGAGCTTGCCAAAAGGACTTTGTAACCTGCTTTTGCTTTGATAAAATTGTAGGCTAGCTGATGGAGAATAATTAAACATGTTCAAAGCACTGAAGTTCATTCAAATAATTCAGAAAATTCAGTAAAGTATCTTCACTATGAAAAGTACCAAAATATGTGCTTAAAATTTACAACATCATAGGGGAAATGAGAAATGTTAGGGGAAAGAGGTACAGGATTTTATGTGATTGCGAGCTCAGGATGTGTGAGCAGAGTGTTATCACTGTCAAAAAAGCTAATGTGCTCCTGGGCTATATTACAGGTGTCTGGAATATAGAACAAAGATGATGATAGCCCACTGTATTTTCCCTTTTATATTCTTATTATATTTCCACACCTGGTGTGTTCACCTATGGTGGCTTAGAGAAGTTGGAGCTATCCAAGGAGAGTATTCAAAATGATGTAAGGACTCAAAACAGTATGTTATCAGAAATGTTTGAAAGAACTAAGAGTTTTTAGTTAGAAAATATATATGCGCAGGAGAAGGAAAAAGTATTATCATTAGTGCATATGATCAATAGAGGGGAAACTAAGGGGGGCAGGTTTTGGCTCAAAATGAAGTCTTAAACTTATTCACTGAGATATGGGAGCGAGGTAATAATGTGTTTTCATTCTAATCCAGGAACCAGTATTCAGTAACCATTTATCAGTTTCTTTAGGTAAAATCCCATTTCTTTACATAAGTTCCTCAGTTTCTCAAATTTCCACCATATTCCATAGATCCTATTTTAGATGGTATTTGGAACTATCAGGAGAGAGGCACTTGTATTACCTTGAAGCATTGGTTGGGACAAAGGGCCCTTGGATTTGAATGTTGTTTTCTCTCTCCTCTGGGTTCTGTGGTGACATCCTTATATGCTTACTTGCTTCTGGTCTTACACTTGAAGTTGGTGGCCAGAGGAACTCATCTACTTTTGTGGTTCAGTCAGATCTTGGTCATCTTCTGTGATTGGGTCTCATCTCTTTGATACTCTAAACAACTCTGATGTAGAAAGTGCATCCCACAGTCTTTACTAGAGGATCATCACCTTCCTTGTCAACATTAGGCTTATGGCAGGCCTGCTGGCTCTCAACTCAGTTACCTTCTGTGTACACAGCAACTTTCAACAGTCTGGAGAGTAAACCCTTGCCCTTCCTTCCCCTAACTATAATACCTTGTTTAAGTTGGTTCAAATGTGGTTGCCCTTTCAGTCTGGCCAGATATATCCTCCCCCTCCCAGAGAATTGAGGACTAGGGCAGAAATTCCTATGCCCTTGAGTTTTCCAATCACTATTTGGATGTTTCTAAAGCCACAGCCTCTCACCTACATGATGAATAGAATTTTTTTCTACCTCTGGCCTACCTCTAGCCACCATCTTTCTTATGTCAATCTCAAGCCTAATCCTAAAGTTGACTAAGATATTGTTTCCTCACAAAAGGAAAAATGCATCTATTTGGTCTACCAGGCCTAGCTTTAATATGTTAAATTATACATTTATATACTTGACAATGCCTTGTTTTGAAGTGTAGCTACTTGCTAAAAATAGCCTATGTTGAATATTCAAAATATATTAACTCTTTCTCTTTATACTTTTTGTGTAACAAAAAAAAGGTGCTTTGGATTGAATAGCTCTTAAACCTAGAAAGCCAAATTAATAATTTTCAAAGCATTACCCCCTTTTCCTATTACACAAATATTCTGGCCTACAAATTAATCATGCCAATTCCCCATTTAAAACCTTTCAATAATTTTCCATTCCCTTAAGATAAAATTCTGTTTAGAGGCTTTTCTTGACTAATCAAACTACATTAGGACCCCATGCACTTCCACAGCTCCCTTATTTTCTCTTCATAACACCCATCATACTTTTACTTTTTCAGTTTGAATTCCGTACTTCCAACACTAGCTTATTATACTGGACATAGCAGGTGCTTAATAAATATTTGTAGTTGAGTTATAGTTGCAATTATATGCATGGGTTGTATTTCTCATTTGTAAATCAATATATTGGTATTCTGGTTTACACAGTTCCTTTTGTGATTTGTAAATCTGAGACCACCCTTAAAAGATGAACCCATTGTGGTTGGGTTGGCATTATCAATTTCTAATTTTACACAGTCGGGCTGTAGAACACAGGAAATTCACCAATAAGAGTCTCATTGTCATAGCTTTTGACAGGTAATAATTTACCCTCTCCTTGGGGACACCTTGTCTTGACAAAATAATTCTTTTAAATTGCAAGCAGGAGATCCATCTTTGATACTAAGTTCATAATAAGGGTGTTTCAGTGTAAGATACCTAATTATCTTCCCCAGATTCTTCTCAGTTTACAGTTGTACCAGGTTTTCTCAAAGGCTTATTTTGTCTTGTTAGTCCTTAAATTTTATGAGGCTTCAGTTAACTAGATTTAGTCATGTTGTGGCAAAATGGATGTAACTGGAAAGGATAGCACATAGTAATCTATATATGTAGATTGTTACTTTATTGGTTAACATTCATGTTTGAAAATGGAAAATAAATAAAAGAAACTTGAATTCCCAACAAGTATACACACTAAAAAAAGCGGGGAGGGGCACTATTTTTGGTCATAAGATAGCAGTGAAACTCAGATATTCCAATAAAGTAAATGGGAGCAACAGGCTGTGACCTGCTTCTATTTTATTTTAAAAACATTTGCAGGTCCACTAAGAGCACTATAGGATTCATCAAAAGCAATGGGCAGGGGGTGGTGCACCTGTGGCTCAGTGGCAGAATTCTCTCCTGCTGTGCGGGAGACCCGGGTTTGATTCCCGGTCCTTGAGTTTCCTCAAAAGCAAAACAAGTAAAACAAACAAAAATTCAACAAATGATGCTGCAATAACAGGTTCCTTACATGAAAAAATAATGAAATGTGACCCCACCATACAGTATACAATAAAAAAGGGTGGGGGGGGAGAAGCAGTGGGCATTCAAGTTCAGGGTAACTTTATTTTCTATTGTAGCAACAATAGGTCCTTCCATTTCCATAGGTCCAGAGGCTGTTCTCTCCACTACCCGTCCCCCCACCCCCTTCAGCAGCTCCCAGAACAACGCCTGGCACAGTGAAGTATTCCATACATATTTGTTGAAGGCAGCTAAATTGGAAAGTCCATCTGATGTGAGCGGCTCTCCACCTCTTAAACACGTCTGCTTCCTTCCTAGCGGGTTGGCTGGCATCCTCTTTCCTTCACCTTTCGGGCTGTACCGAATTACTGTTTGCCCCCTCTTTGGGGTGGCCCAAATCCCTGTACCTAAACCCTGCACTCCCCAGATAATCTGCTTCATTTTTCACACGGAGGCAGATGTTTCTGTCTGAGGGAGCGGGGTGCGGGCAGCAAGTAGCCAGGGTGCAGGAAGCCCGCTGGCTCCAATACCCCAATTCAGAGGATCTGGGCCTTTATTTTTCCAGTCTTTGAGAAACAGCCAGCCTGCTCGTTCTTGTGTCCCCGCAATCACCTCATTACTAACTTGGGCTCCGCCTGTGTGCGGAGGGTAAAAACCGCCGAACCGCCATCACCCGCACAGCGACTTAGGAGAACGCGCGCGCTCCGCTGCCAGACGCTTTATGTGCGGGGGTGCGGAGGCCGCGGCGCGAAAGCAGCTGGGGGCGCGTGCGTGCGGGAGGAACAGCCTGTGGGTGCGGGTGCGGACGCGGGGAGGGAGAAGAGGGAAGGCGCAGCGTACCAGTAGGTGGGCAAGTTCTCTTGCGCGCGTGCGCGCGCGCGCCGCTGCTTCTGCCTCACGTTCCCCGCGCGCCACGTCCCCTCCCCTCCGGGAGCGCGCGCTTCCCGCCCTCGCGCTGGGTCTCGCTCCTTCTCTGAGTCGCACACTCCCCTGAGCTCTCGTCACGGCGGTCGCCTCGGCCGCGGCTGTCCTACCCGACGGCTAAACCTTGGTTCTCAGTGCGGCGTGCCAGACCTTCTTCCCTCTCTCTGCCACTCGCTTTCCCCTTCCCGCCCTTCTCCCATCCGGCCCGCCCAGAGAGACTGGAAACGAAGCCGGCGGGTTCGAGAGGGAGTTAGAAAAATGGAGGTGCCGCGCCTGGATCATGCCCTCAGCAGCCCCACCAGCCCTTGTGAAGAGGTGATCAAAAACCTCAGCCTGGAGGCCATTCAGCTGTGCGATCGGGACGGTAAGAGCGGCCAGGACCGTGAGGAGAGGGGCTGAGCCCGCGCGGAGGCGCCGTGGCCGCTCCGGCTCCGCCGACGCTGCCCGCCGGGATGGCAGGGTCTTTTGTTGTTCCCTCTGTACAAATAAATACAGGTGCAGGCTCCTCTCCGCCCACCCATCCTCCCTTCAGATCCCAGAAACAAAAGAATGCTCTGGGGGTCCTTGGCCGCGGCGCCCCTCGCCCGCCCAGCCCCGGCCGAGGAGCTGCCCCTGGAGGGCGCCGCTCTCAGCCGCTCGGCTCCTGCCCGGGACGAAGCGTTTCTGATCTTTGCCGCAGTCCGGGTTTCGTGGGTCTCCCGGCTGGGAAGGGGAAATGCCCTCCCGATGCTCCTAGCGCTCCCCCTTACCCCACCCCCAGCAAGCACTAGTTAGCATCCTCTGCCCAGAAACTTATCAGTTTCTTTTTTAAAACCTCCCATCTTCAGACTCCCCAAATTTAGACGACTTTTTATCCGCCTTAAAATGGGATTAGTATGACAGTTTTTCAGGAAAAGAGTGCGTTTCAGCACCGAGGACAGTAACAAGCTTCGTGGTTCTAGACTGTGGTTCAGAGGTGGTCAGAAATCCTAAAAGAATTGCCTAATATGTTTGTTGCGATTCAGAATAGGCGGCGAGTACTCGCTATTGTGTGTTAAGAAGTCGTTTTAGTCTATTGTTAAAGTTGGCCGTTTCCTGAGGAAGGGAATTGATTGAACACAGGTGTGAGCTTTAAGGAGAGTAAGCTAGTTCTTTGCCCGGTGTGAGTAAAGTGCTTCTGGGTTAGTTGGAATAGTTGGAGAGTCAATGCCTTTTCAAAAACGTGGAGTAGAATTTCATTTGTAAAGAAATCATCTGATTGTAATTGGCTAGCCAAATAATTGTAAAATTGTACATCTGGCAACGAAGAAACAGTTTACACATTGTCAAGAGAAGACTGAACAATTTTAACTATAAATGAAATTAAGTTTTAACTGTACCTAGGGAGGATTATTTTAAACAGTCATTCCCCACGGTTGTGTAGAGCCGTTGATATGTTCACAATAAGGTCGTAAAATTTATCAGTGTGTTATCCAAATAGGGAGCAGAGTTCTTTCTAAAGTCATTTAAATGGTACTGACTTGGCTAGATGTTACTCTTTGGTTCGTTTAGGCCCACTGAGCTCTAAATTCCTGTTTTATTGGTGAATTTAGAAAACATTGTAATTACTCTTTGATTCCAAAGTGACTTTGAATAATTTCTGAAATAAGTGTAGTGCGAATAAAATAAGTATTCTTGAATAGGCTGTTTATATTTTCTTTATTCTTAGACTATTTTGGTTCCCATAGTAGCAGGTGAACATAATTATGGCATCTAAAAAAATTAGTTCTTTTGGTGTTTCATTATATAATGATTTTATAATGACTATAAAGGTTATTTTTATGCTACATAGAAAGTCAGTTAGGTTTTAGTTTATACTTTGATGAAATACCTTTTTGGAATGTTACCATTGTAAGCTGTAAATAGATTTTAATTTTCTTAAATTGGTTTGATAAAAAACCAAGAATCTCATAAAGATGGACTTCATTTTTATTTACTTCAGTGATTTATCAAAAGCTCATTCCTGTAGTAATTAAAAAATAGATATTTTACTGCTGCCCCTCATAATCCAGTCATCTCAATATTTAGAATTGCATTTACCACAAATTTCAAAGATATTAGGGAAAATAAAGTTCTTTAAAAATAAAGTTAACAGGGTTAATGTAGAATTTTTTTAAAAACCACATTTGCTATGATCTAGAGTACCAGCTGTTTTATTCTGGCAGTGTTTTTAAGTTTTTCCTATTCATATTGTGAATCCTGCAAAATGAGCAAATTATGTAACACTTAATTGGGGAGGGGATGCTAACACTAAGCAGTATCTATGAAATTCCTACATTTAAAGACTTCTAATTGAATCGACAGACTAATTTAAAAGGGTTTTATATAAAATAGTTATATCAACAAATAAAGTGTTCCCTCCTTTATTAGAAAATGTGTAAAAGTTTGGAAATAGCTTGTGTAGAAGTTGTTAAATGTTAACTTTTTTTTATTTTGGTATTCTTACTTCACATGTCAATTCCAAAATTATTAACCTGGCTTTATAGGAATAATTTAGAGGGTATAATTGTTTTTCACAAAATAGTTTATGAAACATACTAAATATGTAAACCAAACCTTGTTTAGCCAAATTTAAATGGAGAAATTGTAAAATTTCAGCTAGATGTTCTTTGTTCACTTCCTTCTCCTCATTTTCCTTCGGCCTCTCATGTCATTATTTTACTTTTGTAGGTACAAAACACAGAAAGATAGAACATGGCAGAATATGTGGTAGCTCTATTTACATGCTTAAATACCTAATAGCTGTATTTTCATAATTTTATGATCATAGAAATAAATTTGCTTGGTTGTTCTTTACTTTTCTCACTTTTTAAAACTCAGCTGTTAATTTGGTGATGGTAAAAAAAAGTGAAAGCAGTATTAATTCCTTGGAAGTGGAATAAAGAAGGAGATTAGGGGAAAGTATAATTTTACTCTCTCCACTCATAGATTTTTACTTGGTAGTATTTTACGTATTGCATTAACCAGGAACTATAGCTGTTGGTGAACAAAACTGTGTCTTGTGTTTCTTGTGTTTCCTTGATTCTCATGTTCTTGTCTCTTATTTTAATTTGAATATATATGTTTACATTTTTATAACAATTCATAATGCTTTTTTCATAGTTTCTCAAAGTATTAATAGTCTCTAAAGAACATGAGATAGAGTTCAAGTGGTCCTGGCAAGCTCACTTTGTTTTCTTGTACAGGAGCACTGCCTAGGCTAGGTATCACTTCTACTTCAAAGTGAAGATTCAGGAGGAAACCTTCTGAAGATATGCTATTGATTAGTGGTTTCTGTAATCCCTATTGTAATTAGGTGAATACTTCTGTCCCTCATTATGTGCTCTGCAGAAATGTACTTACATTGCATATATGATTTACTTTAGTTGTAGTGTTTTTTTTAAATGAAAGGAAAAACACATTAATTTCTCATTTTGAAGCATTAGTGATATGGGAACCCATTTCCAGTTTGTTCCTTCATGAAGCTGCTTCAGAACCTCACTGACCTGTGACAAAGCAAAACAGCCTCAACACTAGATAGAAAATTCTATATTCTGTTTCTCTTCACCTTTTTATCATACATATACATATTTTCACCTTCCTTTCCTTGCTGAAAAGTAAAGATTTTTCTGTATATTGCCTTATCCAAGCTCTCTGCACCCTTGTTATAATAGAATGAAAGTGCAAAATTAATTTATGGTGCAGTACTGAAATAAACCCCCAAGGCCTCCTAGTTTTAAAAAGTATTACTTCCATGGTTAAGGCCTTTTATGACTGCCTTAGATACACTTTATGAAGTTTATGATGCTAGTCATCAAGGGAACACGTTTTAAAGACAGAAGCTGATAGATTTCCCTTTGTTTGTCACTAGCGATAGTCCTTTGGGGTAAATGAAAACAGAATCTTCTTTCTTTAACATACTTAAAAAGATAAATTCTTTTGAATTTGGACTTTATCATATCTATTTGAGTTATAAATCACTTTGGACTTCCTTGTTTATGCTTATTGACAGGTCAGTTAAACAAATTTTAACTTTGGAAGCATAAAGAAGCACGAAAGCCTAATAGCACAGGCTGTGTTAGGTAATCGTCAGTGACATCTTTTGAAGCAAACATTTAGGAAGAATACCCAAAGTTGTTACCTCTAATATTCTTTTATTCCTTTTTTGTGAAAAATAACATATATACAAAACAATAAATGTCAAAGCATATCACAACAATTAGTGGTAGAACATATTTCAGAGTTTGGTATGGGTTATGGCTCCACCGTTTTAGGTTTTTACTTTTAGCTGCTCTAAAATACTAGAAACTAAAAGAAATATCAGTATAATGATTCAGCAATCATAATTGTTTGTTAAACCCTACCTTCTCTATGTAACTCCACCATCACCTTTGATCTTTCTCCCACTCTTTAGGAGCATAGCCCATTTCAACTTTTTCATGTTGGAAGGGGCTGTTGGTAGTATGGAATAGGGGGTGTTCTGGTGAGGCTGGCTCCTCTCCATTTCAGGACTTATCTGGTCCAGGGACCCATCTGGAGGCTGTGGGTTTCTGGAAAGTTACTCTAGTGCATGGAACCTTTGTAGAATCTTATATAATGCCCTACTTGTTCTTTAGAATTGGAAGGAATGGTTTTGGTTGGGGTTTGGCAAGTTATGTAGGCAGCAATGCCTAACTGAAGCTTGTGTAAGAGTGACATCCAGAGTAGCCTTTCCAATCTATTTGAAATTTCTCAGCTACTGAGAAATTTGTTACACTTCTTTTCCCCTTTTGGTTCAGGATGGCATTGTTGATACCACAGTGCCAGGGCCAGATCATTCCTGGAAGTCATCTCCCACACCACCAGGGAGACTTTCACCCGTGGATGTCATGTCCCACTTAGAGGGTTGGACGATGATTTCACTTGCAGAGTTGGGCTTAGAGAGAGTGAGAGACCACATCTGAGCAACAAAAGTGTTAACTCTAATGTTCTTTATTAAAATAATGTAACATAGTCATCACTCATTCTCACTGGCATGTAGTATAGCATGGTGGTAATACCATTTTAGAAGCAGGTAGATCTTTGTTAGTATATTTGTCAAATGTGTAACCTTAAGCAAATTGCCTAACCTGTTTTAGTTCAAGATTTCTCATTAAAAATGTATATAATAATGCCTATCTTGTTGGATTAGTGAAAGAATTAAATGAAATAATACTATATAAAATTTATCATGATTATAGATAAAAATAAGAGAATAACAACTATTATTGCGAATGGAAACTTATTTTCCACATAATTCTTGAACTGCTTTCTGTTTATTTTTTGGCTTTTTATATCTTTGTTGTTTTTCATAATTTCTTCTAGTGTGTGTTTAACTAGGGCATTGTTCTTCTGTCACTTCAGCTTCATAAGAAGTTAATGGAAACAATAAACTCTTATCTATTACAGAATAGAACATTTTTAGATCATAGAGTATTCTGTCTTTTATTTCTATTTTACTATGCCATCAGTAATATCCTGGTCAGGCTTACCCCTAAAATCTGTTTTCAGTTTCTAGCTCAAACCTGATGTTTGCTGCTTGTCATGTGCCTCATGACCTTGACACCTGCTTTAGATTGGTGTTTTCATTAGAGCCCTCCTCTGTACTTGTTTTACAATTTTTTCTTTGTGATTTTTTTCTTCCTAAGGTTTGATCTGTACTACAACATTTTGATCTGTGAATTTCCTTTGACCCAGGTGTGAGTATAAAGATGATATAAATTTTCATTAGTGGGTATTAAACAAAAGAAAAATAGAAACCAAAACAAACAAAGGCGTCAGAACCATCAGATCATGTTAAACCAGTTCATGTCCCTGGTAGAGGTTCTAATTCATTTCCAGGGAATATCAGAAAGTTATTACAGTAAAAGCCACATCAAAGGATATGTGTCCAGACTCCCTCCAGTGGTAGAATGACTGATGTGTCCTAAGTAGTAACACAGTTGGTTTGCTTTGTTGCCCACATAGGCAGGTCAGAAATTCACTCCCCATGAGTCACTCACTATCTAGGCAACTTCCTAGTCACTTAGTTTTATCTCCGCTGATATTTTCCCCTCGTTTAGTCACAATTTTGCTTTTTTCTCTAACT
The DNA here is from genome assembly GCF_023851605.1 of Tamandua tetradactyla. Classification (NCBI taxonomy): domain Eukaryota; kingdom Metazoa; phylum Chordata; class Mammalia; order Pilosa; family Myrmecophagidae; genus Tamandua; species Tamandua tetradactyla. The sequence goes on along the minus strand of NC_135339.1, from coordinate 38,129,786 downwards.
TCTATGAGTATAGTTTCTGGATAACATATATTCTGGGCCCCAGTATTAGCAGCAGCTACACATCAATCATTACTTATTGAAGCAAGTATAATCCTTCCTTCTATACTTTTTCTGGTTTTCCTTCTCTGTCCTTAGTAGATACATAATTTAATTTTGCTTTATAGAATTTGTCTTTTTCTTGCTTTTTTCCCCATTTCTGTTAAATTTCTCTAGAAGAATCTTTTCCTCCTTTATTGAGTATTCAAATTGTTTTTACTAATCTAAAACATGCCTCATCCTTTAACTGTTTAAAATACTTTATTATCACTACTCAGTAGTTAATCAGTGACTTATTAGGTAAACTATGTGTTTATATACACACACATTGAGAAGTAAAATTAGTATTTGGGGAAGACAGCTAGCAAATATCTATAGAAGAGTTGGAAAGACTAGGAAGGAAAAATAGATAATAGGCATCAGTATATGCTCTATAGGTAAGAATAGAAGATGGCAATGGTATGAAACAAATCCAGTAATTACCAAGAATTAATAATTGATTGAATTTTTAGGCAAATAAAGTTACCAGTAGTAACTTCTGGAAAATCTGGGAAATCAGTAGTAAAATCTGGGAAATCAGAATAATCATTAAGAGGCAAAAGAACGGAAATACTGTTATACAATGTGATAACATTAAATTTTTGTGACTCAAACTTGAAATATCAGTGGACATCCAGGTATATCTTAAGCCTTTTCCAGTGACACTTCCCTCTTTCATAAATGTAATATTGCCAAAACCATAATATATGCTGCCTTCTCATTATCACTTCAACATGGATCCCCACAAGACAATGTACTTACATTCTTTTTAGACTCTTTCTTTTATTTCTACTCTTCAGAGGTACCTATAGTTTAACAATAATACTTGGAACATTATTACAAAAACTAGCCATTTGACACTTCGTTGAAGATTTTGTTGAGATTTTTTAATTATCTGCAAAAAAGATAGTATCAGAGTCTTTAGACATATTTTTAGAAGGACTGAGTATATAGTCGGAAGAACATATGAATTATGTTAAGACATTTGCAATCTAACATTAAGAGACCCCTTAGGAACTTACATTAAACATTCAGCAATTATGTTCTGAGATGAGTTCTAGAATGGGGAGGAGCATCATTCATAGAAACATATATTCCCTTAGGGAGGCTTAAATTTGAAGGAAAAAAAAAAAAGATTAGGAATCGACTTCAGTTTCAGGTGACTTCTGATGAGGTTTATATTTCATCCCCTGAAGAAAAGGAGTGATCACAACCTGGGGAAGGTCAACTTTGAACCCCACAAAATGAAATAAATCTACAACACAGGTTTGTTAAAAATGCATACAGGAGCTATTCATTTTGAAGATATTTAATAGATGTGAGTTGAACAAAGAGTATTATACTCTGTATTGTACTTAGTTTCATTTAAAAATTGATGTTATGATTATTTGGGCCAAATTTGTGGTTCATTTAAAAGAGACTGTTACTTGAGGATTTTTTGAGATATCTATTGTAGTGTTTGTGACAATTAGTGTAAATAAATCTGTCTTTTTGTTTTCTATAGCCTGTGGGAGTGTTGCTATCTACTAATAGTATCGAAGACTTGTAGCTTCTAGCTTCCCTAGAAATAAGCCATTAAAAAAGATAAAACACAAAACATCTTCCATATGTTTGCTTTGTTTGGCTTGGAAAATAATGTCTCATATTTCCTAAGTCTACAGGTTGGTGAACTCTATTTAAAAATCAGATAAATGAAAATAAGAATCACTTAATTTTGAAAATTTACTATGTGATTTGAGTTATGACTATGATGTAGAAAAGGAGTCAGCAAATTATAGCCCTTGGGCCAATCCACAAGCATGCTGCCTGTTTTTTAAGTAAAGTTTTATTTGAATGCAATCATGTCCATTTGCTTATATATTGTCTTTGGCTGTTTTCTTGATACAAAGGTGGAGTTAAGTAGTTGTGACAGACCTCATAGCACGCAAATCCTAAATATTACCTGACCCTTTAGAGAAGAAGTTTGCTAACCCCTAATGTAGAAGATTGAAAAAATAAGTTTATCTCTCTCAACAGGTACAAAAATATGAAGAAAAAGTGTTTCTGAAAAAAATTGTAATCTCGTTTTGTTTTTACATACTATCTGAATTTTGAGATTATGCAAGTCACTTAGAGCTTTGTAAAGCAGAAAAGTCTTACCAGGCATTAGGCTAGTTCTTTGTGAGGTCAGTCAGAGGTGGATAGCCCTCCATGCCATTGGGTATGATAAGCAATGAGAGAAACAGGCCCTAGTTTTAAATTGAAATATAGCCTTAATACAAATAAATTTAGAAAGAAATACTAGTTTTGCACCAGTATTTCTAGGTACACTCAGATTTCTATTAATAGCCATGTAAAACAAGTATCAAAGATGATGATGTGAACTTTGAGAAATATGAATAGTTATATTGACACATATTACACAAATTTATGCATGTTTTATAGCCTGTCTTCTAAACCAAACTCTCCTTGCAAGAGTCAGGGTCTTATTCATCTTTATTTTCTGTAGCCTAATGTAATAATTCTCAAGCTATCTGTGGTAAGGGAACAGTTTTGTTTTTTTTTATGATTTCCAATCTGTCAACTTGATCCTTTATAAAAATATAATGATGAACCCCACAAAATGATATTAAAAAGATACAAAACACAAGACAATTTTTTAATCATTAGATTCAACAGACATACAAATCTTTCTTTCAGTTTCCTATAAAAGGTTCTAAATGCTTAAACCCAATTTTTATCTTTATCTCATCACAGACTAGTAACAGATAGTTTTCAGACCATCACTTGTGGGTTGACCACACATTGAGTAGTGCTGGTAGGAGGACAGTGCCATTCTATTCTTGTTCAATAATTTATATAGCTTTAATCAGTTAAAATTCTCAGTTAGTCTCTTTTGAGTATTTTTACTTGCCTGATATTTTAAATATTTTGTTATGCATGTATTCCACCTCTCAGGTCTGTGCTAACAAGAAAAAAAAAAAAAGACAAAGAATCCAAGAATGAATGCAACTTAAATCCTGCATTCAAAGAATTTGCAGTCCAGTTAGGGAGACAATATGCTTAATAGATAAATGTGTTAAGTACTACAACAGAGTATAGAAGAGAAAGTGGTTAATTCTGCCTTTTATCTCCTATGGCTTCATAGAAGAAGTGACATTTTTCTGGAGATTAAAAGTAAGATACAATTTTGCCAGGAGAAGAAGTGGAAGAAGAGCATTTCTGGTAGAGAGAAAAGCATGTTTAGGGACATTAAATCACATTATGTTCTGGGAATACAGGCTATTTAGTATTGCTGGAGGAAGGAAACATACCTGATGGGAAAATAAACTGAAAGCTAGTTAAGGCTAGCTAAATCATGCCAGGATTAAAGGTGTTGACTTTATCTTCTTAATTTATTTGAAATATTCTAGTTCTAATTAATAAAGAAACTATTTGCATTGAAAAACATTTTGCAGAACTTTAATACTTAAGGGAAGCATTTTATTAGTATATTTTTATCTCCTGCAATTTCAGTATTATAACATTTTTCAAGTAGCCAATCAGTGGTTATATGGGAAATTAAAGTTAGCAGCTGTGTTTGAAAATTACTATTGTATGTCAGTTTCAGCATCCATTTTACTTCTGTTTATTTTAACTGCATTGTGTATATAAAAGTTTTTTTATACAAACAAGTAGTAGGAAATCATAATGGTTTTTAACTCTTACTGTCTGCCTTCTCAGGATACACTTCAAATAAATTGATCCAGAACTTAAAAACAAGTAGATTTTTTTTCCCAAGGCTGAATCATGAAAGATAATGATGTATTGCGTTTGGAGTGAATGAAAATGTATGATTCTTCAGTCAGTACGTTTCTTTATTGATCTGTGAGAAAATAATGTATCCTGTAATATTCCAAGATAGACATTGGTAGCATTTTAAAAATATTTATATCTTAGCGGTGATCTATTCAAGTTTCTGAACAGTTGAATTTATTTTACTTGCATGATGAATATTTACTGCAAGAATCAGTTTCATTGCTGAGACTTTATGTGCATTTATAAGCTTGGCAACACTGTGACCTGTATTGTCAAATTGGGTTCCATCTGCTTATTAAGGAGCTAGATGCTATGAAAAATGAATTCTGAAATTTTGTTTGTAACATTTTTCAGGTAGCTCAGAAACAGAATCTTCAATTTAAACAATATTTTGATTATTTAACAATTATCTTAAAATCTAATTGTTATAATGTACAATTACGACTTGATGAAAACTAGCAACAGGCTAGTTTTTTTTTACAGGCATCACCACTCCTGAGGGTTATTATTTTATTTGACTTCTTTTAATACAAGTTCTTTTAATGTAGTGTCTCAGCATTTTAGACAATTTAGCTGATGGTGTGTTGAGAACTAATTTAGATATTAAAATTTTCTTCTCATTGTGTGTTTTATAGACTGGTATACCATTCTTGAATTTATCTGTCTGAAAAAACTCTGCAAAAGCAAAAGGAGAGATATGCCATATTCATATTCTCTTTTAGTTAAATTGGAAAGATTTTACATAATCGCAGCTTGTAAATGAAATCAAGATATGGGATGAATAATTTTTGCATTATTTTCTAAGTTTTCAGACATAGAGCCAATATTTTATTTCCATTTTTGAAATACCTTACTCATTTAACATATTTGTTGCAGTAACAGAAATGGAAGATTAACAAGTTTTCCCCTCAAAATATCCTTATAGGATTTTTTAAAAAACATTTTTATTGACAAATCTTCACACACATACATTCCATATGGTGTACAATCAGTGGCTGACAATATCTTCATATAGTTGTGTATTCATCACCATGATAATTTTTTTAGAACATTTGCATCATTCCAGAAAAAGAAATAAAAAGAAAAAAGTCATACATGACATACCCCTTACCTCTCCCTCTCATCGATCATTAGTATTTCCATCTACTCAGTTAGTGATTTTGTTTTGAGTCCATTTTAATTGTCAGATTTAAAGTATCTCAAGTGCATTTTGTTTGTTTCAAAATTAAGTAACTTGTAGAGACCATATTAATTGCACTGCAAAACCTTATTATATAAAATTGAAGAAGAACTTGTCAGTTTTTACCACTACAAAATAAATTTTAATGACACATGACTATCATTTTATTTCGGCATAGACTGACTATGTATATTTATTTCCTTATAAACATAGTTGATAGTGACGTCAATACTAGCTCAAAGATCAACCGGTACTAACATAGTAAGACTTAGAAACATCTTGGGCCTTATCAATCTCGATATATCCATTCTTAATTTTTTTTATAACATTTCCTCTTTTTAACTAGGGATCCATTTCTAGTTTTATAGATATTTCATTACCTATACCAGAAAACATGTACCTCTATTCCAATTGAGAATAACTGTATTACAAATATAATTAGAGAAATGCAAAAAGTTATAGTAAACCCTTAATCTAATTCGTGTGTTTTGATGAGAGTAAAGGCCAAACAGATGCACCTGAACTTTCCTTGCCTGCAACTAATTGAAAGCGGCACAGAAGTACCCAATGTGTGTGTTTGTAAAATTTTGCCATGTGTTTATTTGCTGGCTTGACTTTAAGAAATCATGACTGGGCATGTTTTTTGTTTTTTTTTTTTATGTTTTACTTAGAGAAAAAAAATTTTTTTTTATGTTTTACTTAGAGAAAAATGTATACCATTGAGTATATATATTAGAAAAGAAGAAAGATCCAGTATCAGTAATATAAGCTTCTGCTTTAGGAAACTAAAAAAGAAAAGCAAGTTAAAAGAAAGGAGTAGGAAAGAAATAATAAAATTTAGAACAGAAATCATTGAAATTAACAGAAAATCAATAGAGAAAATCAGCAAAAGTGAAAGTTGAGTAAATCATTAACATTGATAAACTTATAGCAGGAGTAACTAAGAAAAACCAGAGAGAAGACACAAATTCTTAATATTGGAAATGAAAGAGGGGCCATCACTACTGAGTCTATGTACATTAAGATGATGATGAAGTAATATCATTAACTCCATGCCCATAATTTTAATAACTTAGATGAAATGGATCAAGTCTTTAAAAGACACATATAGGGCAGGCCACCGTGGCTCAGCAGGCAAGAATGCTCACCTGCCATGCCAGAGGACCCGGGTTCGATTCCTGGTGCCTGCCCATGTAAAAAAATAAGTAAATAAATAAACGGGATGACCCCTGCTTAAAAGACACATATACCAAAACTTACACTAGGAGAAATAGATATTCTGACTAGGACTTATATCTGTTAGAGAAATTGAATCTGTACTGAATAACCTTCCAAAACAGAAAGCTCCAGGTCCAGATGGTTTAACTTGTGAATTCTACCTAACGTTTACGGAAGAGGTGATACCAATTCTCTACAATCCCTTTCAGAAAATAGAAGCAGAGGTAATACTTCCTGACTCATTCTATGAGACCAGCATAACCTTCATACCACATTACAGACCTATATCTTGTGAACATAGATGCAAAAATGCTCAACAAAATATATCAGCAAATCAAATTCAACAATGTATAGAAAGAATTTATACCACAACCAAGTGGGATTCATGCAAGGTATACAAGGTTGGTTCAATATTTAAAAATTAATTAATATAATCTTTCTCATCAACAGGCTAAAGAAGTAAAATTATAAGATCATATGAGTAGATGCAGAAAAAGAATTTGATAAAATCCAGTACCCATTCATGATTATAGTTCTCAGCAAACTGGAAATAGAGAATTTCTTTATTTTGATTAAGAACATCTATAAAACACTTACAGCCATCATTATAGATAATGGTGAGAAACTAGAAGCCTTCCTCCTAAGATCAGGAATAGTGCAAGAATGTCTCCTCTCACCATTTGTATTCAACATCATACTGGATGTTGCAGTTTGTTAGTTTGCAAGCTGCCAGAATACAATATACCAGAATTGGAATGACTTTTTAAAGGGGGAATTTAATATATTACAAATTTACAGTTCTAAGCCTATAAAAATGTCCAAACTGAGACATCTAAGAAAAGATACCTTCATTCAAGGAAGACTGATGGGTGTGGAACACCTCTGTCAGCTGGGTAGTCACGTGACTGGCATCTGCTGGTCCCTTGCTCCTGGTTCCATTGCTGCCGTCAGCCTGTTTCTGTGTGCATTCCTCACTTTGCTTTTCTAGGGCTGGCTTTCATCTCTTGGCTTTCCTTGGCTCTCTCCAAGTTCTGACTTGCCTAACATCTGATGGTGATGTCTGCTGGGCTCTAAGCATCTCCAAACATCTGTGTCTGTTCTCTGAAGCAACTCTTCTTTTCAAGCATCTACATCTGCTCTCTCTGTTGCCTCTGAGGCTTCTGTCATTTCTTCTTTTAAAGGATTCCAGTGAACTAGTCAAGACTCACCTGGATTGGGTGGAGTCACATATCCCCTCTCATCAAAGGTTAATACCCACAACTGGGTGTGTCACATTTCTGTGGCGGTAATCTAATCAAGTTTCCAACCTACAGTATTGAATCAGAATTTAAAAAATGGCTGTTCCAAAGAGATTGAATCAGGATTAAAACATGGCTTTTCTGGGGTACATGATATTTTCAAACCAGCACATGTAGTAAGAAAGAAAAGGAAATAAAAGGCATACAGATTAGAAAAGAAGAAATAAAACTGTCTTTTTTTATAAATGACATGATTGTTTACTTAGCAAATCCAAAAGAAACTGCTGGAATTAATAACTGATTTACAGCAAGTTTGCAGGATATTATGTTAATATGCTAACATAGTAGCTAAAATCTAAAACACTGATAACACCAAATGCTGGCAGGGATGTGGAGCAGTAGGGAGTCTGGTTCATTGATGGTAGGTGTTCTAGTTTGCTAGCTGCCAGAATGCAATATACCAAAAACAGAATGGCTTTTTAAAAGAGGAATTTAATGAGTTGCTAGTTTACAGTTCTAAGGCCAAGAAAATGTCCCAATTAAAACAAGTCTATAGAAATGTCCAATCAAAGGCATCCAGGGAAAGTTACCTTGGTTCAAGAAGGCCGATGAAGTTCAGGGTTTCTCTCAAATGAGAAGGCATGTGGTGAACACAGTCAGGGCTTCTCTCTCAGCTGAAAGGGCACATGGCGAATACGGCATCATCTGCTAACTTTCTCTCCTGGCTTCCTATTTCATGAAGCTCCCCAGGAGGCATTTTCCTTCTTCATCTCCAAAGGTCACTGGCTGGTAGACTCTCTGCTTCATGGTGCTGCAGCATTCTCTGCTCTCTCTCAATCTCTCATTCTCCTTTTATAGGACTTCAGAAACTAATCAAGACCCACTCAAATGGGTGTAGACATGTCATCCCCTAATCCAGTTTAACAACCACTCTTGACTAAATCACATCATCCAGGGAGATACTCTCATTACAGTTTCAAACATACAGTATTGAATAGAGGTTATTCTACCTTTATGAAATGGGATTTATATTAAAACATGGCTTTTCATAGGGGGCATACTTCCTTTCAAAACAGCACAGTAGGAATGCAAAATGGTACAAACATTTTGTAGGACAATCTGGTAGTTTCCTACAAAGCTAAGCGTTGTCTTAACATATGATCCAGCAGTTGCACTTCTTATTTACCCAAATGGATTGAAAACATTTCCACACAAAAACCTGCACGTGAATGTTTCTAGCAGCTTTATTCATAATTGTCAGAAACTGGAAGCAGCCAAGATGCCCTTCAATTGTTGAATGGATAAACATCCATACAGTGAAATATTATTCAGTGATAAACAGAAATGTGGTATCAAGCCATGAAAAGACATAGAGAAACCTTAAATGCATATTGCTAAGTGAAAGCCAGGCTGAAAGGCTCCGTATGGTATGATTCCAACTATATGGCATTCTGGAAAAGATAAAACTACAGAGAATAAAAAGGTAAGAGGTTGCCAGGGGTTGGGGGACATAAGGAGGGATGAATAGGTGGAGTGCAGAGGCTTTTTAGGACAATGCAACTCTTCTGTATGATACTGTACTGGTGGATACAAGACATAATGCATTTGTCAGAACCCATAGAACTGTACATCACAAAGTGAACTCCTGTGTGAACTCTGGACTTGAGCTAATAATACAATATTGGTTAATTAATTGTAACAAATATACCATGCTAAAATGTTAATAATATTAGGGAAAATTGTTTAAGTTTGTGGGTATATGGGAACTTGCTGCTCAACTTTTTATGTAAACCTAAACTGCTCTAAAAATAGTCAATTAAAACATTAAGAATGGGAGAAGGATCAAAGATGATGGTGGAGTTATACAGAGAAGGTAGGGTTTAACAAATGAATAAGAGTGCTGAATCATAATATTGATATTTCTTTTAGTCTCCAGTATCTTAGAGCAGCTAGAAGAAAAAACCTAAAATTGTGGAATTGTTTACCCATATCAAGCTCTGAAGTCTGTTCTACAACTAATTATTACGCTATGCTTTGAAATTTATTGCTTTTTTGTATATATGTTACTTTACAGAAAAAAGAAAAAAAGTCAGTTATGATGATAAAAATATATGCATTCCTTCTAGCTTCCAAATATTCTGGAGCAGCTAGAAGGAAAAATCTGAGATGATGGTATGGTAGCCCATGACACACTCTGGGATCTGTCCTGTAACTACTTGTTGAAGAGTACGTTGAAAACTGTTTACTTTGATATGTATTGTATATATTATACAATTAAAAAAAGTTAAAAAAAAAAAAAAGAGGCAAAGACCCAGAAAACCTGCAGGATCTACCAAAAAAGCTACAGCAACAAAGCACAGAAGAAACTTTGCTCATACAAACTGCCAAAAAATACATTATTGATTATGAAATAGCCTTTTCAGCCACATCTGCATGTGAAGATAACAATGCCAGCATTGTTTTCTTTTAATGTAACATAACTATATATGCACAATCATATACATGCATACAAACATTTAATCAATTTCAGAAATCATCTTCCCTTTTCAACTAATAATTCTATTCCTAGCACCAAAGTACCAAAATCCTTTTATATGGTTTTGGATCCAAACAAATCAGCATTTTTCAAACTTGGAGGATAAAGAGCACAATTTAAGAACTGTAATAAAGTTTCATATATAAAGATTCATAAAGTAACTTTATGCATTTTCTTAAGCAAATAAATGGCAACTTAGGACATCTCTTTTGACACCCCACTATGAAAATTACTCTCTTCATTTCATTTATGAAATAGTTACTGTTCTGTTAAAGCTAGCTTTTAATTGACTTATCATTGGTGAAACCATTTTTCTTTTGTGAATTAAGAATAAAGTTGTTGAGCAAAAAGTAGGAAAGAAATTAATTTAAAAACTCATAGTAAGCCCTCAATCTATTTAATTTGTTCTGAGGAAAGGAATGACCAAACAGATGCACATAAGCCTTGTCTGTAACGATTTGGATGCAATACACAAGTATATAAGGTGTGTGTTTGTAAAATTTTACTTGATCATATATTTGCTGGCTCAAGTTTAAAAAAAAGTTCTTATGCATTGCAGTACTTTGTGCACTGGGATAGTGGGCAAAGTTTTATTTTTTTATGTATATCCAAAAGTCACCTATTATTAACAGCATAACTTTATATATGCTGTTTGTATTACAACTTTAAAGAAGTTTTAAAATAGTTAGGAAGTTAAGGGCATGTTCACTGAACCCTGTGTGTGTGTGTGTGTGTGTGTGTGTTTTAAAGGAATTTAAAATTATTGTTCAGCGATTCTCAAAATTTATTGGGCACCAGAATCATTTGAAAGACTTGTTAAAACAGATTGCCTGGCCCCTTCTCCAAAGTTTTCTGATTCATTAGATCTGGGATGGAGTCCAAAAATTTGCATCTCTGACAGATTACTAGGTGATGCTGATGTTGATCTAGGAACCACACTTGGTGAACTACTGCCTTAGGCAGTATAACCTAAGAAGTTCTAAACTAGGGAGGAGATACTCAATATGTAGTTTAAAGAGATAGTATAGACATCAGTTTGGGGTAATGAGCTGGGAGATTAAGCCCATTTTTGATAGTAGGTAAAATTGTTGAGAAAAGGTAGATAGAGATCGGCAGTGGAATGGAACATTTATGATGCAAAAATCTATCAGCTTTGTGATCAAATGAGAAGTCTGAGATATGAAAAAGTATTGTGGAGGATTGCTAATTTTACTAGATTGCGAGATTTAGGGACATTCTGACACCAGTAAATGAAGTAAAAGTTTGTTGGAGGGAATGTGAAGTAGGCTTATAATAGGAAGTTAGTATAGTCATTTCTGTAGAAATTGGGTTTGAGATCTCTGTGGAATATCTAGGTGGAAATGTCCAGAAGGTTATTAGAAATCTGGCTCATGGAGAGTTTTAGGATTAAAGATGTAAATTTGATAGTTCAACTCATTTGAAATTAGAGTAAATTAGAATACTGTTTTTTGTGGCCTCTGAAAGGGGCATTTGCAAATTAATTGCTTTTGTTGTCATATATTTATCTCTGTGTGGTTGTTTGGGACATTTAGCATAAATGCAAAGAAGAAGAAATACAGTTGACCTAATCTCTGCACTTAGTAGATTTCTCCCCCTTATTTTGAAGGACAAGAGAATTAGACGTATACTTTTCTGTGTAAACACACTGGATTAATTTTCCTCTTATTGGCAACATTAATCTGCATGTATCAAATAAAGAAACCAAATAAAATTAAATCAACAGAAAAATGACGTTGGAGTCTAAAGAAAAACTTAAATCTACACCAAAGCTATTTCTAAGGCTTTTGGGCTGTACTTATATTTTCAAGAATTTTTTTTTGACATTAAACCAACTAATTTTAATGTTTACTATGGTATTTGTTAAGAGCCTTTAAATAAGACAGTCTTTTACATTGAATTTTTGTTTTTTTGTAGATTCTTTGCTTAGGTAAGTCTTCCATTTTAATAAATACAGTTTTTGTTTACCTTTTTCAAACTTTATTAAGGCTGGATGTTTGATTATATTTTCTTTTGGTGCAGTTAGTTTCAGTATATACAATTTTAATTTCCTTGGGGTTTGATGTAGCCCTTTTGTTTGTTATTTTTAGTGATTAAAAAGGAAAAAGAAAGGAAAGCCTTATTATTAAAAAGCAGTGGTTTTAGAATTTGCTGTTTAAACTCATTGTTTTGTTAAACGATTTACTAATTCAAATTCTAATGATATTTACAGTAATAAAACTTGAAGTTGAAATAATGATAAATATTCCAAATGCCATGTAGCTACCTCTCCTAGGACTTTTTTTGCACAATGTATTGTACAAGTGTATTGTCACATATGTAAATATTTTTAAGAGCTTTGTAAATATTTCTGAGACCTTCATTCAGATGGACTAACATCTGCAGAACTTTTTTTCTTTGATCTCATTTTATTTTGTAAGAACTTTTTTGGTATTTCTTTGCCTCTAGTTTTAATATTTTCCAATTTTAATTTTCTGGCATACCAAGACCACTTACTTTCATTATCATGTAAAAATATTTCTATGAAAATCTTAAATGTATTTCTCTGGATACATGCATAATGCTGTTAGCACAGATGATATATATATTGTGAATATATGTGTATTTGTTTATTTACAGAGCTCTTTAAAATACAGATGTGCCGAATTTATAAAATATGAAATATAAGCTTATAAAACTAATTATGGAATGATTTTCTACATTAGCATTATGTCATTTCTCTACTGTTCTTAAGTGTTTCCTTCAGAAAAATTTGAATGCAAAATGGCAGTGAAATGTGACATCAACTAAAGAATAACTTCTAAAATTATCTCTGAATTTTTCGTGGGAGGTAATATATACTGTATGTTGGATGTTCAAAGACAACTTTTTTTTTTGTTTAATCTATTAATGGGCCATGCCAATGGTTGACTAAATTATAATTTCGCCGACAATTAAATTACAATAGCACTGTGGGATACTGCATTTGTGTCATTTACCAGTAAATTTGCAGAGCTTATTGCCCAGCATTGCTATCAACATTCCTCTATTATTCTTTACTTTTCTTTGAGCGTACAGAAATCTTGTGAGATGTCAAAAATACTATATTTAAGTAAAATGACTCCCTGGAAATCTAAGTGTGTTGATATAAGAAAAGGGAGAAGAGAAAAAGGATTTTAACCAAAAGAATAGTTTTCATTAAATTAAAAAGTTTTGTGAAATTTTTCGTTGTGTATTATTTACTAAAAATACATTTAAAGATATCATAATTTATTTTGTTGACAGAATTTACTTTAATTGCTTTTTAAATGACTTTTATTGTCTTATATTATCATTAAGGGTGTGCAGATGGATCACTTGAATTTTATTATTGTACTCTATTATATTATGGGGAAATTATATGCTTTAATTATATTTATAAGTGTCAGACTTGCAAGTTTTATTTATCTTTTGTAAGTGCCATGAATATATTGTAATGATTATCAAAGTGGTGTGTATGGACCCCAGAGTATATTTAAGATAATCATTTGGGCCATGGAAGGAAGTTATGGAACTTCTATTAATATTTATTTTTAGATTATCTAAAATAAGAAAAATCAACTTTATTAATGTTAAATATGTGGGTGAACAAAGTGTTCATGGGGTACCTTCATGTTATTGGTGTATAGAATTGAGGAATGTTCATGTTATTGGTGTATAGAATTGAGGAATGAAGAATATTATGGTATAGTAAGCATAGCTAGTGATTTTTTTTATATCTTTTCCAACTGTGACAGCCTTTAAAACCAACTATCTAAATAAATTGAATTTAGAACTAGTCATTTGTTCTAAATTGTACTTATGTGTACACTCAAGATTTTTTCATATAAGGGCTCAAGGTTAAAATGTTTTAAGAACAAATTTTTATTATATTAATTGTATTTTTATGTATCTTGCGTTATACCACAAGTATATCTGTAATTATTAAATCCATCCAACATATTCAAAGATGGATATCATGATTGTTACATACTTATGTACTTTTTAATCATCAAAAACATTTCTTAAATGTATTTTTTAATATGCTGTATGAAGCAATTTAGATGAGCTTCTTGTGTTCTATAGGTAAACAATTTAAGAGAATCTTTGTATGAAAGCTTGATTTAAATGCTCATCAAGGAACTAAAAGAGAGGTATAATAATTTTTACAAAGGAAAAGAAGTTCGCTTTGAAATTGCCGAGATTTTGCAAGGAAAATGCATGGAATGTAAGAAGGAAAAGAGCACAGATAACTAGTTAGCTAGGTGGCCTTGGTGAACAATGGGGTGACAATACCAAAACCAGTCAACAAATATGTTGCACTTGAATTGAAGTTTCAGAACAAGGAAGGCTAATACTGCAAATGTAGAAACATCTTGTTATCCACTGCCCCTGTGACAGTTCTCCTTTTCAAAAGATGTTCTCATTACTTCTCCAATTCTCCAGGCCCTGAACTCCAGGGAATTCTTGACATAAAGTATTAAGACAAAATTCCTTCATTTTTTTCTCTTCATTGGTCTAATCTGATTTTATCTCTTATAACTTTATAACTGTTATTTCTGTGTGCTCCTTGATGATCTGCGCATTACTCATCTTCCTTAACTCCAATCACTTCTTAATCCTTTTCTAAAAATAGGTTTTTTTGACAATTAATTTTGCAATATTAGTCTTCCTTGTTCTGAAACCTCAATTCAAGTGCAACGTATTTGTTGACTGGTTTTGGTATTGTCACCCCCTTGTTCACCAAGGCCACCTGGCATCTGTGCTCTTTTCTTTCTTAATTTCCATGCATTTTCCTTGCAAAATCTCAGCAATTTCAAAGCGAACTTCTTTTCCATGTAAAAATTATTATACCTCTCTGCCAGGGCCAGGATTCCCTACTTTCACTGTTCCAAACTTACTCATGTCATCTTCTCTTCTGGCTAGGCAACTGTTGTTTGTTTTTTGCTTAAGACTTTACGTCCTACTTGTGTAGGTTTGTACATGTTGGCTCCTTCAACAGTGCAAGAGCCTGCTTTCCATTAACATTAGTCTTGAAGTGCAGTTGCTTATTTATTTATTTTTATTAACATATGCACTATTTCAGAATTTTTTTTTTGTTCCTCTTGTACCCTATTTATATTCAGTAATTTGCATTTTGTCCTAGGCCCAACAACTAAGTTGCATTTTGTGTTTTTATTATCTAGCTATTCTGGGTTGTTCTGGGGCTTAATTTGCATTTGGGCTTTCATGTGGGATGAATCATGGAAAAAGATTTTGGGTATATTTGATAACCCTCTTTCTCATTTGGGTAGGTGCCAGCTCTTCCTTGACCAATTCCTCTGTGATTATAGTGCTTTTAAGGAATGAGAATGTCATGATACCTTCCCTATTGCAGTTTTAACCTTTGAATGATGAAATTTGGAATTAAACCAAAAAAATCTCACAATGATTTATCAAAATTGTAAATCAGAAAGGTAGAAGGTGATTCTGAGCCTTGATACTTTTAGAGTTATAAATATATTCAAAACCTTAATTGAAGATTAGAGGTTTATCATATGTTGTTTTTCTTTGTTTTTTTTTTGCATGGTCTGGCACTGGGAATTGATCCTGTTCTCCAGCATGGCAGGTGAGAACTCTGCCTGCTGAGCCACTGTGGCCCACCCCATATATTGTTATTTAAAAAAAAAATTGTATCGTGGTAACATATACAATAAATAGTTTTTCATTTTAACCATTTTCAGGTATATAATTCATTGACATTAAATGCATTCACAATGTTGTGCTACCCTCACCAGCCATCCATTACCAAAACTTATCCATCAACCCGAACAGAAATTCTGTTCCCTTTAAGCATTAACACTCCATTCTTGCCTGCACTGCCTCAGCCCCTGGCAACCTTTAATCTACCTTCTGTTTCTGTGAATTGGCATACTCGAGTTATTTCATATAATATCTGTCCTTTTGCTTTTTTTTTTTTCTAACTTTTTTTAACAAATAGTTACAGGACAGATCCTAGAGTTTGTCGTGGGCTGCCATATGATCCTCTAGATTTTTCTTTCTAGCTGCTCCAGCATATAGGAGGCTAGCCAAGGCATAAATCACAATTTATCATCACAATCGACTTTATTCCTTTTTTTGCGAAAAATGACGTATATACAAAAAAAGCAATAAATTTCAAAGCACAGCACCAAAATTAGTTGTAGAACATATTTCTAAGTTAGGTATGGGTTGCAGTTCCACAATTTTAGATTTTTACTTCTAGCTGCTCTAAGATACTGGAGACTAAAAGAGTTAGCAGTTTGATGATTCAGCAATCATATTCATTTGTTAAATCCTCTCTTCTCTTTATTACTCCACCATCACCTTTGATCTTTCTAACCCTCTCTTTGGGGGTGTTTGGGCTATGGCCATTCTAACTTTTTCATGTTGGAAAAGCCTGTCACTAATATGGGTTAGGAAGATGGAACTATCTGATGTTCTGGAGAGGCTGGGTGCTCTAGGTTTCAGGACATATCTGGTCCAGGGATCCATCTGGAGGTTGTAGGCTTCTGGAAAGTTACTCTAGTGCATGGAACCCTTGGAATCTTGTATATTGCCCTGGGTATTCTTGAAAATGGGCTGGAATGGTCCTGGTTGGGGTTTAGCAAGTTATGATAGGTTGCAGGGTCTAACTGATACTTGTGTAAGAGTGACCTCCAGAGTAGCCTCTTGACTCTATTTGAACTATATCCGCCACTGATATTTTATTAGTTACATTTCTTTTCTCCTTTCTGGTCAAGATGGAATTGTGGATCCCACTGTGCCAGAGCTGGCCTGGGGGTCATCTCCCACAACGCCAGGGAGACTTTCACCCCTGGATATCATGTCCCATGTAGCGGGGAGTGCAATGATTTCACTTGCAGAGTTGGGTTTAGAGAGAGTGAGGCCACATCTGAACAACAAAAGAGGTCCTCCAGAGAAACTCGTAGGCATACCTATAGGTAGGCTAAGCTTCTCTGCTACTTACATAAGCTTCACAAGAGTAAGCCTCAAGATCAAGGGCTTGGCCTATTACTTGGGTGTCTCTGAAGTTTGACACCGTATCAGAGTATTCCCTGATGGTAAAGTTAATAGTTCCATATTTTTCTTCTATCCCTCAAGGGACTTCGCCAATACTTTTTAAAAAAATTTATTAATTAAAAAATTAAGAAAACCAAATAAAACATCAACATACATAATCAGTAATTCACAATATCATCACTTAGTTGCATAGTCATCATTTCTTAGAACATTTGCATTAATTCAGAAAAAGAAATAAAAAGACAATAGAAAAATAAATAAAATGAACACAGGAAAGAAAAAAAAAAGATTATACCTACCATGCCTCTTACCCCTCGCTTTCATTGATCACTAGCATTTCAAACTAAATTTATTTTAGCATTTGTTCCCCCTATTATTTATTTTTATTCCATATGTTCTGCTCATTTGTTGACAAGGTAGATAAAAGGAGCATCAGACACAAGGTTTTCACAATCACACAGTAACATTGTGACAACTATCATTATTCAGTGATCCTCAAGAAACATGGCTACTGGAACACAGCTCTACATTTTCAGGCAGTTCCCTCCAGCCTCTCCATTACATCTTGAATAACAAGATGATATCTACTTGATGCATAAGAATAACCTCCAGGATAACCTCTCGACTCTGTTTGGAATCTCTCAGCCATTGACACTTTGTCTCCTTTCCCTCTTCCCCCTTTTGGTCGAGAAGTTTTCCTTAAATCCTGTGATTTTTAAGTCTCAGCTCATTCTAGGGTTTTTCTCAATCCTTTGATGCTTGCCAATACTTTTTGATTATCTGCTTATCTTCTAGGATATATCCAGGCATTACATTAAGCTATACAGTATTAAAGGACCTCTTTCTTATTCTGGGCTCCCTGTGTTTCAGTTGTTCAAATGAGCTATGCAGGTAAATTGAGTTAGATTATGTGCTATAGAAAATTTAGTTTCCAGACCAAATAAACCTTTCTTCCTTTGGTTTCAAAGAGTGTGTGTGATTCTAAAATATAAACAATGTCTTCCTTACCCCTGTGTTCTGAATTACTTTAACCCCTGATCAGCTTTGTTCTTATCTCTAAGAATCCAAAATCCTCTCAAAATCCAGAAATAATAATTACCACTCTGGACTAAATGTATCTGCTGTAAAAGCTTACAATCTAGACAACTGTTTTCTTTTAAGCATTTTCTAAAGGAGACCATGCCATAATTGTTTGTTCATTTCTGGCTTATTTTGCCTCACCAAATGTCCCACAGGTTCATTCATATCATTGCATGCCTCACGACTTTGTTCCTTTTTGTAGTAGCACAACATTCGATCATAGGTACCCACCATCATTTGCCCATCTGCATCTCAGTCAGTGCATCCTTCAGCCACCGGCATTCTTCAGGTATCATATATAGTGCCCAAAGTCCACAGTCTATCAACGCTCTCAATTTTAGATAATTTCATTGTTCCCAAGAGAAAGATAACCAATAAACACACCCTCACCAAATAGGAAATCTAAACCTCCTCTTAACTCTTGTCCCTCCTCCCATTATTTACCTCTGCTGTTGCTATGGTAGTGCTAATGTTCCCCTTTTAAACATAGCCCATAACATGCAATAGCAGTTTTTCCCTGTATTCTAGACTTGAACACTCTTTGTACACAAATCGTACCTTTGAAGTAGTTCTTGCAAGAACTAATTTATATTTCTAGTGTTAATCAGTGGGACACATAGGTATATACAACCCCTTTCAATCTTGTTTATCTTCAATATGATAATATTGCTTATAGACCCACTAGAAAACTGCCTTCACCTCTCTCTGTTCCCTTACATTGGACTTCAACCTCATTAGCTAACCATTCACATATCTCTATCTTCTATGTATCTCTGAGTCCCCTATATTCTGTTATTACAAGCCTCTGATTTTACCTTTACCATGGTCATAAGAGTGGAATCATACAGTTTCTATCCTTTTGTGTCTGGTTTTTTTACTCAACGTGATATCTTCAAGATTCATCCATATTGTAGCATGTATCAAAATTTATTTCCTTTTAATAGCTAAATAATATTCCATTATATGGGTATGCCAGATTTTTTTAATCCATTCATCTGTTGATGGACATCAGGTTGCTTCCACCTTTTGGCTGTTTTTGATAATGCTGCTATGAACATAGGTATACAAATATTTGTTCCAGTCCCTGCTTTCAGTTCTTTTGGGTCTGTTCCTAAAAGAGGGCTTGCCAGATCATACAGTAATACTGTGTTTAATGTTTAAGGAACTGCTAAATTTCCTTTTATGGTGGCTGTACAGTTTTACTTTCCCACCAGCAATTAAAGAGTTTTCCTGTTTTTCTACAACCTCTCCAATACTTGTAATTTTCCATTTTTTAAAATAATACCTTCCAGGTGGGTGTGAAATAATATCTTGTGGCTTTGATTTATATTTTCTTAATGGGTAATGATGCTGAGCAACTTTTCA
Source organism: Tamandua tetradactyla (assembly GCF_023851605.1). NCBI lineage: Eukaryota > Metazoa > Chordata > Mammalia > Pilosa > Myrmecophagidae > Tamandua > Tamandua tetradactyla. The sequence goes on along the minus strand of NC_135339.1, from coordinate 38,110,261 downwards.
TGTGTTTATTGGCCATTTATATATCCCATTTTGAAAAATGCCTATTGAAGGCCCATGCCCATTTTTAAATTGAGTTGTCTTTTTGTTGTTGTTGAATTGTTGGAAATCTTTTTATATTCTGGATATTAAATCTTTATCAGATATATGGTTTCCAAATATTTTCTCCCGTTCTGTAGGTTATCTTTTCACTTTCTTGATAATGTCCTTTGCGCCAAAGTATTTTTCATTTTTTATGAAATACAATTTATTTTTATCTTTGTTGTTCATGCTTTGGTATAAAATCTCAGAATCCGTTATCTCATACAAGTTATTGAAGATATCTCCCTAGGTTTTATTCTAACAGTTTTATAGTTTTAGGTCTTATATTTAGGTCTTTGATCCATTTTGAGTTCATTATCAGACTAAGTGGAATGACATAGGGGTCCAATTTCATTTTTTGCATGTGTGTATCCACTTTTTCCAGCATATTGGTTGTAAAGACTGTTCTTTCCCCATTGATTGGACTTGACACCCTTGTCAAAAATAAATTGGCCATAGATTATGGGTTTATTTCTGAACTTTCATTTTTATTGTAGCAGTCTGTATGCTTGTCCTGTGCACGTACCACACTATTTTGATTACTGTGGACTCGTAATATGTTTTGAAACCAGGGAGTATGAATTCCCCAACTTTGTTCTTTTTCAAGGCAATCTTAGCTATTTAGGGCCTCTTCCCCATCCATAAGAATTTAATAAGTTGTCTTTTTGGCAAAGGAAGCTGTTAGAATTATGATTGGGATTGTGCTAAATCTGTACATCATTTTGAATAGCACTGACCTCTAATGATCTTAAGTTATAATATATGAGAATGGAAAATCTTTGCATTTATTTAGATCTTCTTTAATTTCTTCCAGCAGTGATTTTGTAGTTTTCTGTGTATAAGTACTTTACATTCTTGGTTAAATTTATTCCTAGCTATTTCATTCTTTTACTTGCTGTTTTAAATGGAATTGTTTTCTTGATTACTTTTCATACCTTGTTCATTGCTGATGTGTAGAAACACTACTGATTCTGTGTTGATCTTATACCCTGCCACTTTTCTGAATTTGTATATTCTAGTGGATTTCTTGTAGTTTCTTTGGAATTTTCTCTATCATGTCATATGCAGTTAGGAACAGTTTTACTTCTTCCTTTCCAATTTGGATACCTTTTATTTCTTTGATTGCTATGGCCAAAATTTTCATTATATGTTGAATAGTTGTGGGTGAAAGCAGGAATCCTTGTCTTGTTCCTGATCTTAGGGGAACGCGCCCAATCTTTTACCACTGAGTATAGTGTTAGCTGTGGGTTTTTCATAAACACACTTTGTCATGTTGAGAAAGCTCCCTTCAATTCCTGGTTTTCTGAATGTTTTACCAAAGAAAGGTGCTGGGTGTTTTCAGATTCCTTTTCTGCATAGAGATGATCATATGCATTTTTTTCTTTTATCCTATTAATGTAGTATATTGATTGATTTTCCTGTATTGAATCATCCTTGTATTCCTGAATTAAATCCCACTTGATCATGATGCATAATTCTTTCAATATTCTGTTGAATTTGGTTTACTAGTATTTGGTTGAGGATCTTTTGCATCTATCATCATAAGGGATATTGGTCTGTACTTTTTTTTCTTGTACTATCATTACCTGACTTTGGGATTAGGGTGATGCTGCCCTTGTGTGTCCCTCCACCTCTTTAATTTTTTTGAAAAAGTTTCAGGAGGATTGGTGTTAATTCATCTTTAAATTTTATTAAAATTCACCAGTGAGGCCACCTGGCCTTGGATTTTCATTTACCCATTATTGATCTGTTGAGGTCTGTTTTTTCTTTAGTCAGTTTAGATAATTCGTGTGTTTCTAGGAATTTTTCCATTTCCTCTGGCCTAACTTTTCTGGCATACTACTGTTCATAGTATCTTCCTATAATCCTTTTTAATTTTGTAAGATCAGGAGTAATGTTCCATTTTTCATTTCTGATTTTAATTGTGTCCTCCCTTTTTTCTTTGTAAGTCTAGCTGAAGGTTTGTTAAATTATATTGATCTTTTCACATAACTTTTGGTTAATTGATTCTCTTGTTTTTTTTCTATTTTCTATTTCATTTATCTGCTGTAATCTTTATTATTTCCTTCTTTCTGTTCACTGTGGGTTTACTTTGCTCTTGTTTTTCTAGTTCTAGGGATGAAGTTAGGTTACTGATTTAAGATTATTCTTCTTTTTTAATGTAAGCATTTATAGTTATACATTTCAATGTAAGCACTGTCTTTGCTACGTCTGATAAGTGTTTTCATTTTCATTCATTTCAAAATATTTCCTAATTTCCTTTATGAATTCTTCATTGATGGATTGGTTTAAGAATTTGCATTTAATTCCACATATTTTGAATTTTGCAAATATTCCTATTCCATAAGATAAATTTCACACAGATAAAATTTTTAAACATTTAGAAAGTGAAACTATGAAAACTCAAGGAGAAACATGAATGAATATTTTAAAATACAATGCAAAGACCATTAAGGGATGACACAAAGCCTAGAAATCATAACAGGAAAGATCAGTAAATTTCACTGAAGTAAAATAAAGGTTAAAAACAACAACATAAATCCCTAAAAATGTATGATAAAATGACATAAATGAACCTTAGAGTACATCCGCTTGGTGGCATAATCACTCAGAAAATATTCCAAGTGGCTTGAAAGCATAGCAATTAGACTGTACATCCCTGATGAAAATGCCTTATGGAAATTTTTTCCACTATAAACTATTTATAGTAATCATTGGTTGTATGTTGGTGGCTATTCTGAGACTAAGTATGTAGTGTAGGATTAAAAAAATGAGTATTACTTTAATTCTGTTTTTCCTGATCCCCTTGAGTACCAGGCATGCTAGAAAGGAAGTACAAATATAAGATTAAACGTTTAAATAAAAATATGTAGTCCTGGATTTGAATTAAAAATGTAAGTTAACTTTTGATGAATTTTCTCTTAAAAAATAAAGCAATGGAATATTTCCTAGCATTCTCAACTGAAAAGGCCTAGAAAAAAGACCAATCCAGTAAGAATGAACATGATTAGAATTCACACTACAGCCCTGAAATGCCATTTCCTTCCAAAAAGAACCAAGACTCCTTGAAAAAAAAAAAAAAAAAAGGTTGAGTTCAAGTCTGGCCAGAGCAGGAAAATATGCATCAAATATTCTGAAAGAATACACAGAAAGGCTGATGATAATGATTGTTTCAGGATAGGGATACTAAGTGGCTAGGTGACAGGGTAGATGGTAGACTTTTTACTACATATACCTTTACTTTTTAACTATTGTTTTTGAATATTGTATATGCCTTTTGTCTTCAAAACCATAATACAGATTAGAAATCTATATGAAGAGGTACATTTTCGTGGTCTATATAAATCCGTAAAGAGGCACGTTAGTCAGTGCCTGAGATAGCGTATTACTTGAGGTTGAGATGGCAGGATTTACCAACATAATGTGATAGCAAAACATTATAGTGCCATATGTATGTTTTAGAGCATAGGTATTAACTTCATTGAATCTGCAAAAGCACCATTGCCTTCTAGTAGGTTGCCTGTAGTACTAGAAAAACATGCAGTTTGGTAGCTGAGAATCAACCTAAATGTTTGGATAATTTAGCGTGAGGTTTTGAAAATTAAATGATGATTAAAAATTCTTTTCCCACTTCATCCAGTTGGTACTATAGAAGCTTTAAAATAATGTCCTCATTATGATGTTGAGGAATATACTGCACCTATTAAGCATTCATTTCTTATTTTTTTCTAATTTTAAGCAATTTGGAAAAGCATTGCTGACAAGGTAAACATAATCCCTGAATTCATGGAATTCATGTACAAGTGGGAAGTACATATTAAACATAAATAAATAAGTCATAGCGTTGAGAAATTATGAAAGTGCTGTGAAGAAAACAAATGAGGAACTTAGGGAGAATATCAGCAGTAGGTGGGACAAACAACTTTAGATAGGGTAGTCACAGAAAGCTTCTCTGAAAGGTGGTAACATATAAGCTGAAACCTGAAGGGGGTAAAGGAGTAGTATTTCAAAAGAATTGAGGTAAAGCCTTTTGGATCCAAACACACCCTTCCGGGATAAAAGCTTGGGTTTTTGATGAATTGAAAATAAGATCAGTTAATTGGTATTAGTTGTCAAAGTCTAAAATTTCTGGGTGGAGCATCTGCATGGATGTTTTTTGCCTTCTATAAAATGGGGGAACACTGTCCTGGGGGATAGTTTTGGGAGGGAAATATCAAAACATTTTGAATTTGAGACGTCTGTGAGAGATCCAAGTAGAAGTGTCAAATAGATATCTATATAGATATATCAATAGATTTTATATCTATTATATATATAATAGATATAATAGGTATAAAATAAATAATTTATTATTATATATAATAAATTTAGAAGTTGTCAGCCAAAAAATGATAGCTCAATTTAAAGAAAAGTAAGCTCTCTAGAGCTGTTCTGTCCTATAAAATAAGTCACGTGGCTATTTCAATTTAAATTTATTACACTTAAGTAAAATTAAAATTTTAATTTTTCAGTCACACTAGCCACATTTCAAGTGCTCAATAGCCATATGTGGCTACTGGCTAAGATACTGAACAACACAAATAAAGCCATTCCATCATTGCAGAAAGTTTCTTTGAATAACACTGCTGTAGAGCCCTGAGAAACACTAACCTGTGTTTAGGCAAACATGAAATTGTAGTTTGTGAGACAATGAGGAAAAACTAAGAGAATATTTAAAGAAGTAACAAATGATAAACTGTGAGGAATGCTGTTGATAGGTAAAGTCAAGGGAGAACTAGAAAGAATCCATTGGATTTGCTCCCATGGCGTAAGAAGATGACTTTTTTGGAGTGGCAGAGGCAGAAACTGATTTGATTGGGCTTAAGAGAGAAAAGAGTGTGAAGAAACGGAGCTGTAGCATGTGTTGAGAATTGTTTGTAAAAATTAGATTATGAAGGCAATAGAGAAGTAAAGGATTTAAAATGTATGTGTATATGCATATATAAAAATTGTAAATATGTAGGCATTTGAAAATGATCAGGTGGAGATACAACGATGCTGTGAATAAAGGGAATTATTGAAGAAACTCTGTCTTGGAGGAGGCGAAGTGGAATACCAATGAAAAAAATTGTTATTGATAAGATGAGGGACACTTTCTCCATTGTAATAAAAGGGAAGAAAGGAACACTTAGGTACTTTCATAGGTATGTGAATGAGAAGAAAAGGAGTAATATCTAATTGTTCATTTGCTGAAGATGGAGGAGAGGTTATAGGAGGTTTGAGAAAAAATATAAAGCTATCTGGGAGAGAGAAGAGCCAGCCTATTTGAAAAACAAGTAGGATTATTGGGTATTGTTTGTCACTTGAGGGTCTCTCTTAAAAATTATGGCGAGAACATTCAACTTGCTGTGATCTGATAACAGCAACAGTCAGTTGCTTAGATGCGAGTATATGAAGGCAGATAATAGGGCTCATATCCTCCAAGTTTTTTTCCATACTTAGTGCTTGAATCTAATTTAATTTATATTTTAGGTTTTGATAGACTCTGATTGAGAAATGTCATATTTTATACTTAGATTTTTAAATTTATCTCATCTGTGAAACAGTGTTTTCAGAAGTGGTTGTTGATCTGAGATTTTAGAAGCAGCTGTCATCCTTTATTTCTGAATACTTTTTATCATTTATGTCACTGGTCACTGCTTTCAGAACCTTTTTTTTTTTTTTGCATAGGCAGACACTGGGAATCAAACCCGGATCTCCTGCATGGCAGGTGAGAAATCTGCCGCTGAGCCACCATTGTACCACCCTGCTTTCAGAACTTTTTAAGTAGCTGATTTACTGTATTTTTTTTGTAGCCCTGTGTACAGAGGCACACTGAATCATTTCATTACCCTCCCTCTTAGTATTGAAGAATGCTCTATGTTCTTGCTTTTAAATGATTCAATATATTCTTCCTAAATCTCCTGCATAAAAAATATATTCAATCATTAAATAATTTTAAACATCTCTGTGTCAGGCACTATGCAACATGTTGAGGACATAAAGATAACTTCAAGGAATTTACAAACTTATGAAGAGTTCAGACATGTATAGATAAATTACAGTACAATTAAGTGCAATGCAGAATTCCGAATAAAATGTTAAAGCAGCAGAGAAATCAGAGCAGCCAATTCTGCCTAGGGAAGCTGGATTTCTTAATTATATAGGTGATATTTTTATATATCTTAGAGGGTGAGGAGGCATCTGTCAGGGAGAAGCAGGAGGTAAAAAAGGAATTTCAAGCAAAGCCACTGAGTCATAAAAAAGTACTCATCCTAGGAATGATAAAAAAAGAGAGAGAGAATTTTAAGAATGTAATACCGGAAGATGGCGGCTTAGTAAGACGCGCGGATCTTAGTTTCTTCTCCAGGACACCTACTAGGGGAGTAGAAACGATACAGGAAGCGACCAAAGCCACAACAGAGATAAAAAAGACAGTGTACCCCATCCTGGAACGGCTGGCTGGCTGAGAGAAGCAGCTCGGGTGAGATCGCCGAGGCGCGCGGGCCTTACCGGGCGGGGTGGCAAGCGGCCGGAGTTACTCCCTTCCCCCTTCCCGGGCCGGCTGGGAGAATTGGAGAGGTGGTCCCCTGAAACCAAGGCGACTGGCGCCCACACCACGCGCAGCCCCCGGACCAACTGAGAGAATTGGATCGGAAACCCCCAGGCCGCGGAGAACGGTGACCCCGTGACTCCCGGGAAACGTGCACTCTCTCGGGCGGGCCGCTGCCGCTGGCGCCCTCCCGCCACGCTTGTTGCCCAGGGCCGACTAGGAAATTCGGACGGGCTCTTTCCCTGGCTGCGGCGACCAGCAACCCTCCCTGCGTTCGGACACCCTCCCTGCGTTCGGACACCCTCCCTGCGTTCGGACCCCGGGCTGGCTCAAGCCGCTTCGGCTAGCGAACCCCCAGGACGGCGAGAGTTTTCCAAAGTTTAAGGTCCCACAGCACCTTTTACTGGTGGGACGCGCAGACAAACGTGTGCCACGAGCGCCACCTACTGGGCAGGATAAGAAAAACAGAACCCAGAGATTTCACAGAAAAATATTACAACCTTGCTGGGTCCAACACCAAGAGAAATCTGAATAAATGCCCAGACGCCAGCAGCAGAAGATAACTGTCCACGCTCAAAAGATTGAGAATATGGCTCAGTCAAAGGAACAAACCAATAGCTCAAATGAGACACAAGAGCTGAGACAACTAATCCTGAATATACGAACAGAAATGGAAAACCTCTTCAAAAATGAAATCGATAAATTGAGGGAGGACATGAAGAGGACATGGGCTGAACATAAAGAAGAAATAGAAAAACTGAAAAAACAAATCGCAGAACTTATGGAAGTGAAGGATAAAGTAGCAAACATAGAAAAAATAATGGATAGCTACAATGATAGATTTAAAGAGACAGAAGATAGAATTAGTGATTTGGAGGATGGAACATCTGAATTCCAAAAAGAAACAGAAACTATAGGGAAAAGAATGAAAAAATTTGAACAGGGTATCAGGGAACTCAAGGACAATATGAACCGCACAAATATACGTGTTGTGGGTGTCCCAGAAGGAGAAGAGAAGGGAAAAGGAGGAGAAAAACTAATGGAAGAAATTATCACTGAAAATTTCCCAACTCTTATGAAAGACCTAAAATTACAGATCCAAGAAGTGCAGCGCACCCCAAAGAGATTAGACCCAAATAGGCGTTCTCCAAGACACTTACTAGTTAGAATGTCAGAGGTCAAAGAGAAAGAGAAGATCTTGAAAGCAGCAAGAGAAAAACAATCCATTACATACAAGGGAAACCCAATAAGACTTTGTGTAGATTTCTCAGCAGAAACCATGGAAGCTAGAAGACAGTGGGATGATATATTTAAAATACTAAAAGAGAAAAACTGCCAACCAAGACTCCTATATCCAGCAAAATTATCCTTCAAAAATGAGGGAGAAATTAAAACATTCTCAGACAAAAAGTCACTGAAAGAATTTGTGACCAAGAGACCAGCTCTGCAAGAAATACTAAAGGGAGCACTAGAGTCAGATACAAAAAGACAGAAGAGAGAGATATGGAAAAGAGTGTAGAAAGAAGGAAAATCAGATATGATATATATAATACAAAAGGCAAAATGTTAGAGGAAAATATTATCCAAACAGTAATAACACTAAATGTCAATGGACTGAATTCCCCAATCAAAAGACATAGATTGGCAGAATGGATTAAAAAACAGGATCCTTCGATATGCTGTCTACAGGAAACACATCTTAGACCCAAAGATAAACATAGGTTGAAAGTGAAAGGTTGGGAAAAGATATTTCATGCAAATAACAACCAGAAAAGAGCAGGAGTGGCTATACTAATATCCAACAAATTAGACTTCAAATGTAAAACAGTTAAAAGAGACAAAGAAGGACACTATCTACTAATAAAAGGAACAATTAAACAAGAAGACATAACAATCATAAATATTTACCCACCGAATCAGAATGCCCCAAAATACGTGAGGAATATACTGCAAACACTGAAAAGGGAAATAGACTCATATACCATAATAGTTGGAGACTTCAACTCACCACTCTCATCAAGGGAAAGAACATCTAGACAGAGGATCAACAAAGAAATAGAGAATCTGAATATTACTATAAATGAACTAGACTTAATAGACATTTATAGGACATTACATCCCACAACAGCAGGATACACCTTTTTCTCAAGTGCTCATGGATCATTCTCAAAGATAGACCATATGCTGGGTCACAAAGCAAGTCTTAACAAATTTAAAAAGATTGAAATCTTACACAACACTTTCTCGGACCATAAAGGAATGATGTTGGAAATCAATAATAGGCAGAGTGCCAGAAAATTCACAAATACGTGGAGGCTCAACAACACACTCCTAAACAACGACTGGGTCAAAGAAGAAATTGCAAGAGAAATTAGCAAATACCTCGAGGCGAATGAAAATGAAAACACAACATATCAAAACTTATGGGACGCAGCAAAGGCAGTGCTAAGAGGGAAATTTATTGCTCTAAATGCCTATATCAGAAAAGAAGAAAAGGCAAAAATTCAGGAATTAACTATCCATTTGCAAGAACTGGAGAAAGAACAGCAAGCTAACCCCAAAGCAAGCAAAAGGAAAGAAATAACAAAGATTAGAGCACAAATAAATGAAATTGAAAACATGAAAACAATAGAGAAAATCAATAAGGCCAGAAGTTGGTTCTATGAGAAAATCAATAAGATTGATGGGCCCTTAGCAAGATTGACAAAAAGAAGAAGAGAGAGGATGCAAATAAATAAGATCAGAAATGGAAGAGGAGACATAACTACTGACCTCACAGAAATAAAGGAGGTAATAACAGGATACTATGAACAACTTTACGCTAATAAATACAACAATTTAGAGGAAATGGACGGGTTCCTGGAAAGACATGAACAACCAACTTTGACTCAAGAAGACATAGATGACCTCAACAAACCAATCACAAGTAAAGAAATTGAATTAGTCATTCAAAAGCTTCCTAAAAAGAAAAGTCCAGGACCAGATGGCTTCACATGTGAATTCTACCAAACGTTCCAGAAAGAATTAGTACCAATTCTCTTCAAACTCTTCAAAAAAATCGAAGTGGAGGGAAAACTACCTAATTCATTCTATGAAGCCAACATCACCCTCATACCAAAACCAGGCAAAGATATTACAAAAAAAGAAAACTACAGACCAATCTCTCTAATGAATACAGATGCAAAAATCCTCAATAAAATTCTAGCAAATCGTATCCAACAACACATTAAAAGAATTATACATCATGACCAAGTAGGATTCATCCCAGGTATGCAAGGATGGTTCAACATAAGAAAATCAATTAATGTAATACACCATATCAACAAATCAAAGCAGAAAAATCACATGATCATCTCAATTGATGCAGAGAAGGCATTCGACAAGATTCAACATCCTTTCCTGTTGAAAACACTTCAAAAGATAGGAATACAAGGGAACTTCCTTAAAATGATAGAGGGAATATATGAAAAACCCACAGCTAATATCATCCTCAATGGGGAAAAATTGAAAACTTTCCCCCTAAGATCAGGAACACGACAAGGATGTCCACTATCACCACTATTATTCAACATTGTGTTGGAGGTTCTAGCCAGAGCAATTAGACAAGAAAAAGAAATACAAGGCATCAAAATTGGAAAGGAAGAAGTAAAACTATCACTGTTTGCAGACGATATGATACTATACGTCGAAAACCCGGAAAAATCCACAACAAAACTACTAGAGCTAATAAATGAGTACAGCAAAGTAGCAGGTTACAAGATCAACATTCAAAAATCTGTAGCCTTTCTATACACTAGTAATGAACAAGCTGAGGGGGAAATCAAGAAACGAATCCCATTTACAATTGCAACTAAAAGAATAAAATACCTAGGAATAAATTTAACTAAAGAGACAAAAAACCTATATAAAGAAAACTACAAAAAACTGCTAAAAGAAATCACAGAAGACCTAAATAGATGGAAGGGCATACCGTGTTCATGGATTGGAAGACTAAATATAGTTAAGATGTCAATCCTACCTAAATTGATTTACAGATTCAATGCAATACCAATCAAAATCCCAACAACTTATTTTTCAGAATTAGAAAAACCAATAAGCAAATTTATCTGGAAGGGCAGGGTGCCCCGAATTGCTAAAAACATCTTGAGGAAAAAAAACGAAGCTGGAGGTCTCGCGCTGCCTGACTTTAAGGCATATTATGAAGCCACAGTGGTCAAAACAGCATGGTATTGGCATAAAGATAGATATATCGACCAATGGAATCGAATAGAGTGCTCAGATATAGACCCTCTCATCTATGGACATTTGATCTTTGATAAGGCAGTCAAGCCAACTCACCTGGGACAGAGCAGTCTCTTCAATAAATGGTGCCTAGAGAACTGGATATCCATATGCAAAAGAATGAAAGAAGACCCATCTCTCACACCCTATACAAAAGTTAACTCAAAATGGATCAAAGATCTAAACATTAGGTCTAAGACCATAAAACAGTTAGAGGAAAATGTTGGGAGATATCTTATGGATCTTACAACTGGAGGCGGTTTTATGGACCTTAAACCTAAAGCAAGAGCACTGAAGAAGGAAATAAATAAATGGGAACTCCTCAAAATTAAACACTTTTGTGCATCAAAGAACTTCATCAAGAAAGTAGAAAGACAGCCTTCACAATGGGAGACAATATTTGGAAATGATATATCAGATAAAGGTCTAATATCCAGAATTTATAAAGAGATTGTTCATCTCAACAACAAAAAGACAGCCAACCCAATTACAAAATGGGAAAAAGACTTGAACAGACACCTCTCAGAAGAGGAAATACGGATGGCCAAGAGGCACATGAAGAGATGCTCAATGTCCCTGGCCATTAGAGAAATGCAAATCAAAACCACAATGAGATATCATCTCACACCCACCAGAATGGCCATTATCAACAAAACAGAAAATGACAAGTGCTGGAGAGGATGCGGAGAAAGAGGCACACTTATCCACTGTTGTTGGGAATGTCAAAGGGTGCAACCACTGTGGAAGGCAGTTTGGCGGTTCCTCAAAAAGCTGAATATAGAATTGCCATAAGACCCAGCAATACCATTGCTAGGTATCTACTCAAAGGACTTAAGGGCAAAGACACAAACGGACATTTGCACACCAATGTTTATAGCAGCATTATTTACAATTGCAAAGAGATGGAAACAGCCAAAATCTCCATCAACAGAAGAGTGGCTAAACAAACTGTGGTATATACATACGATGGAATATTATGCAGCTTTAAGACAAGATAAACTTATGAACCATGTAATAACATGGATGGACCTAGAGAATATTATGCTGAGTGAATCCAGCCAAAAACTAAAGGACAAATACTGTATGGTCCCACTGATGTGAACGGACATTCGTAAAGTAATCATGTTAAAACACTGAATGAAGCTGCATCTGAGCTATAGGTTTTTGTTTTGTTTTGTGTTGTTTTGTTTTGATTTTACTATTATTACTTTTATTTTTTTCTCTATATTAACATTCTATATCTTTTTCGGTTATGTTGCTAGTTCTTCTAAACCAATGCAAATGTACTAAGAAATGATGATCATGCATCTATGTGATGATGTTAAGAATTAATGATTGCATATGTAGAATGGTATGATCTCTAAATGTTGGGTTAATTTCTTTTTTTCCGTTAATTAAAAAAAAAAAAAAAAAGAGAAGGGATAATTGGAGCTGAGGGGATACAGACTGTACAACGGGACTGGATATAAAAACTCAGAAATGGACAGCACAATACTACCCAATTGTAATGCAATTATGTTAAAACACTGAATGAAGCTGCATGTGAGGTATAGGTTTTTTTATTTTTGTTTTTTTTGTTTTTTTTTCTTTCTATTATTGCTTTAATTCTTATTCTGTTGTCTTTTTATTTCTTTTTCTAAATCGATGCAAATGTACTAAGAAATGATGAATATGCAACTATGTGATGTTATTAAGAATTACTGATTGTACATGTAGGTTGGAATGATTTCTAATTGTTTTGTTAATTCTTTTTTTAATTAATAAAAAAAAAATCAAAGAAAAAAAAATAAAAAATAAAAAAAAAAAAAGAATGTAATACCGTAGCAAAAAGAAATCTGGAGAGTGAAAATATAAAGGTACAAAGAGAACCAGAAAAGGTGAGTTAAGACCAAAGTATGAAGATCCTGATATTTTAAGCTAAAGGACTTAGATTTTATCCTGATGATTCTAAGGAGACAAGGAGGATTTTTAAATTGGAAGATAATATTAACCTTTATTTTTTGTTAAGCCATCTGGCAGCAGTGTGAAGGATAGACCTAGTGAAGAAAGACTTGATTTAGAGTTACAATGAATGAGAAGTTATGAGTAGCTTGTATATGGCAATGGCTGTGTAGATGTGGTTAAGAGTACAGATTTGAGAGACATTTGTAAGGAAGAATTGGGAAGATTAAGTAACTGATTCATGTCTACCTTGGAAGAGAGTAAGCATGGTATAAAGCAGATTGAAAATATAAAAGTTCATACAGGTTTTTGTGAGTGAGATAAATTCCACTTTATGTTTGCTCATGCATGGATTCATTCATACAGTGAACATCTTTTAGTACCTTCTGTAAGTCAGACATTGTGTATATAGAGGACACATTACTGTGCCAGACATCCTCAAGATGCTTAAGGTTGGATTGGTTGCAAGGGCATCCATTGTGATTATATATGGTAGTTGTATATTTGGGGGTCCAGAGTTTGGGAGCTGATGTGAGCCTAGTGATAAAGATTTAAAAGACATCAACATAATATTATCATCATAAAATATGATTTATTACCTTAAACAAATCCTTCTTCAAATTGGTCAACATAGAGTTTTATACCCAGCAATTCTGTTCCTAGGTATATATGAAAGAGAAACAAAAACATAGTACCGTGCAAAAACTTATCCATAAATGTTTATAGAAACATTATTATAGGAACCAAAAAGTAGAAACAACTCAAATGCCCATTTACTGATGAATGAATAAATAAAATGTGATATAGCCACACAAAGGAATATTATTCAGCAGTAAAAGGAATGAAGTATTGATAGTTGCTATAATGCATTGAACCTTGAAAATATTATGCTAATTGGAAAGCCATTAATAAAAAAAACTAAAAAATCAATCCATTGTTCGAACTCATGTATATATGAACTGTCCATAATAGGGAAAATTATAGAATAGAAAAGTAGATTAATGGCTTTCTAGGCCTGGGGTGAAGGATGGAGAGTGACAGCTAATGAGTACAGGATTTCTTTCTTGGGTCATGGGGTGGTAGTTGCACAACTCTGTAATTATCCTTAAAAATCATTGAGGTGGTGTACTTTAAATGGGTGTATTTTATGGTTGTGAATTATATGTCAATAAAGATGTTTTTAAAAACACAGATGCTGGGCATTGCTACAGTGGCTCAGTGACAGAGTTCTCGCCTGCCATGCTGGAGACCCGGGTTTGGTTCCCAATGCCTGTCTATGTAAAAACAAAAATAAAACACAAATGCTTTATCAGATTGTAATTTAATCGCCATAAAAACATTAACTCTAGTGTATCATTGATCCTCTTGCACTTATACATTCAGCGTATGTCTCTTGCACGTATAGATCAATCAGCTTCCTAATTATACCAGAAAAAAACAGTTTGTAATCATTACTTTAGTATTCTTGGGGTGAGATTCTAATCCTAAAAATTTATATATTTACTTATGGAGAACTGTTTTTTGCCTTTTTATAATATAACATTGAGATGGCAAGTGCTGCAGTATACTTTTATAAAGGCAGATTATCTCCAATGTTTATTTTGCATCAGAGCCATATTTTAGCCTTCAAGTCTAGAAGGAATCTCAAGTGATGAGGAAAATTGATCCACCCTTCTTATGTAGGAAGATCAATTTTATAATGTTCAGAATACAAATAGAGCTGCAATTAAAAAAAATACTCTTTATGACGCAGTAGATTTCTCTGATGTTTGTAAGCACATTTGCTGGTGAAAATTGGAATAAATAAAATGACTAATCTGTCAATTAAAAATCATGTTCTAGATGCAAATTTTTGAACTACTAGTGCAGAGGAAAATGTTTTCTTCCTCATTTTTTTCTGTGTAGGATAGACCAAGGCTTACAACACAATTATAATGTTTGTATTTCATAGAAAAATTTGATCTTGAAATGTTTTAGCTGCTTCTGTGCATTCTGATATCTGTTGATATCAGATGTTTGTGTATTTTATATTTTTTAATATTGTTGCATGAATTTATTGTGTATCACAATGAAGGGACAAATGTGGGGGAAATAACTACCTAAAAATATGGTACATAATAAATTCAGGTTTATAAATCATTATTTAATTAAAATAAAATTTAGATAATTTAATATACTTATGATTCATAACCAAAATATAAGGAAAACTGAATATAAATCACTTCCTATTAAATAGCTATAGTAGCATTCCATCATTAACTTCTTTTTTGAGACACAGTTCTTTGTAAGATGCTCATTCAAAGAAACACTTTATCCCTTATATCCACAGATTCAGGTATGCTGCCACCATAAACCTTCCGGATCTTGGACTAAGATCAAACTTGTAAAAAATAAAAAGGGGCAAATATATTGAAAAAGCAGAGAAATAGGATTATGCAAACTAGGATATGTTCTATAGTAGTGGAGAAAAATCAGGACAAAAACAGTTCAGACCTTGAAGTTAATGCAGGTTCTGCCTCCTTTCACTCCATTTTTGTGGTGAATTGCCAATAACGAAACAAAATGAATAGTTGAGCATTTGCTCACTTCCACTTTTATCTGCCCCAGGGTATCCTTATTGAGGACTTAATCTAAAATGGCAAAAGAATAGGCAGTAGAAGACCATAAACAGTCAACTATCAAATAAAAGTTGATAGATTCTCCTTTTTATCATTTAATATTTTTAAATCAAGAATAAAAACATCCAAAAGAATGGGACACATTAACAAGTCCCCTCAGTTTGAAGAGGAAGAAGCCGAGTTCAGGAAAAGTTAAGTAACTTAGCTAAGGTCATACAACAGGTTGGTGAAAAAACTTGGGCAAAATACTACGACTTTCCACTACACTATGGTATCCCAACTAATTGCAAGAAGATATTATCTTAAGACAATTAAGCAGTTCTTAGATGTAAGGCTCTTTGGATATATTTAATTTGATAATGAGGTGATGGAAGGTATTTGGATATATTTAATTTGATAACGAAGTGATGGAAAGTACTGTTAATAAAGACAAGAAGCTTAGAAAAATGGCAGTTGAGAAAAAGTGTGATATCCTTAAGTTTTCTTAATTTTGTAATTAGAAGTGACTTTAAAGAGAATATAAGGTGGACCAGCTCTGTTATTTTACAAATAAGGAAACAATGAAGGTTAAGTGATTGGTCCAAAGCAATATGGATAGTTCTATAGCAATTGGTGGTAAGGCAGCAGAGGTATATGGGTGGTAAGGCAGCAGAGGTACATGGTTAACAACGTAAAGGCTACTACTAGGCCTTCCAGGTTGAAATCTTGCCCTTTACATTCAATAATTTGACCTTGGACAAGTAACATAACCTTTCTATCAGTTTTTCTCATCTGTTAAAGTGGAGATAATAATAACAGTACTTAACTCAGGTTTTTATGAGAATTAAAAATATATGTAAAACACTCAAAACACTATGTAAGTCTTTAGTAAATGTTTCTGTTACTAAGAGGCCTTGATCCAATATTGTATTTAAAGACTGTGTATTATAGTTAACAGAGAAACCAGGCATACCTTCATTTGCCCAGTTAGTTAGAAGGAAAACTTGGGCTAAAGAACCACCCCACCCCCACCCCTGAATTGCCATCTAGCATTTTTTTTCTATAAAATTTTTTTCTTTTGTTACAGATGTCTACTTACCTTTAGAAAATATCATATTAACATATACCAAAGGTTTTCCACCTTTATTCTCTGAATAGTTTTTAAATGTGAGTGATAAGACAAATAAAAAAGAAAAAGCAAATTCACCTCATCTTTAAAACAAGCTTAACAAAATGCCTTAATTTTATCATTGCTAATACAGTTTTGGCATTTGTAAGGAGAAATATCAAAAAGGTTTTGCTCTTTTGTTCTCCATTTTTTACATATGCTTTGAGTAGTCTAGCTGTACATAAGACATTGAATGTGTCTTTTTCATTTGCTGCTCGTTTGCTAATGCTTTAGTTCAAGTTCAGGGGCAGTGATCACATCTCTCTTAAGATTAATTAGACAATTTAGCTTGGAATTTAACACAAGATATGGCTAAGAAAGATAAGCCTATGAATAGGACCATGAAACATTGATGTTGTGCTGCTGTTGATGTCAGTGAAGCCAGAATTGTGTGTTTATTTTGTGAACTGAAGAATCTGTTGTGCTATATGTGAAGGGTGAGCACCACAGAGATAAATAGGTTTTCTTGGTTTCACATAAAAGCTCAAGGCTCTAATATCCATGGACATTGTAAATTTACTACATTCAAATTATTTCAAATATTGGTGACTTTGGGTTTCAGAGTTTGAAACCCCAGAGTGGTCACATTCTGTTGATTTTGGTAAGATAATTTGCCTTTATAGAGAGGGAAAGTTTTATTAGTATTCAGGTGCCATATTGTTCTTTGCAGAACTATTTTCCTAATATTGTAACATTTGGATAGCCACGTCTTGCATTTGTAACCTATCTTCCAGAATAATGAGAAGCTGTGAGAAAGCTTGTGGTATCAGGAAGTTTCAAAAACCCTGCATATGGTTCAATAAATGGGGAGTTTCCTTATCAGTGAAAAATTAAATAATATATTGTAAAATATTTTTGATTCATGAATTAGAATTCTTTAATAAAAAAGTGCTGTTACATGGGTTTAAACAAACCCAGGAGCTGTAATCACAGAATAATTATAAATTTTAAGAAACTGAATTTGGGGTGAGGTGCCATTTAGGTACTACGGGCATTGGGAGACTAATGCTTTTAAACAAATTTTCATTAAAAATTCAGATGTAAAATAACCCTGAAAAATATACAGATAACTAAGAAGAAGAATAAATGTAAGAGAGAAATAATTTATAGAGAGGTATGCCAGTTTGAAACTGTTGTGTTTCAACAGAAAAGCTATGATCTTTAATCCTGATTCGATATTGTAAGGTAGAAACCTTCAGTTAGATCATTTCCATGGAGATGTGGCATACCCAATTGTAGGTGTGACCTTTTGATTAGATCGAGATGTGACTCCACTCATTCAAGGTGGGTCTTGATTGGTTTACTGGAGCCCCTTAAAAGGGAAGACATTTTGGGGAAAACACCATTGCTTCAGAGCTGATAGAGATAGAGACGTTTGGAGATGCTTAGAGTGCCGACGGAAAGAGCAGATGCCTAAACATGGACGTTTGGAGATGCAGAGCCTAGCAGACATTGTCATGTGCCTTTCCATGAGATGTTAGGCAAGCCAGAACCCAGAGTTATGTTCCAGAGGAGCTAAGTGAAGGCCCACAGAAGCTTAGAGAGGAAACTGGTATCAGAAACTGGTAGCAACAAAACCAGGAATAAGGACCAGCAGATGCCAGCCACATGCCTTCCCACATGATAGACATCAGCCTTTCTTGAGTCAAGGTTTCTTTTTCTGGATGTCTTAGTTTGGACATTTTTATGGCCTTAGAACTGTAAACTTGTAACTTAATAAATTTCCTTTTTAAAAGCCATTGCATTTCTGTTATATTACATTCTGGCAGCATTAATTAAACAAACCAATACAAAGGGGTTTAAGAATTAGATGTGTAGAAAAGTAATAAAAAAATGAAGTGTTGTGCAAAAATAAAAACTAGAGACCTGTGGACACAGAGTGCAACAAGCAGGGTGACAAGCTGTAAGAGTCAACAGGACCTTAAAGGCAGAAAATTAGATGTGATTTGCAAAGTAATTCAGTTAAAAAAATAAAAAGATACTGGAGTATATTTGAGAATCATGAAGTAATTTAGGGACCATTTATATTCAGATTCTATGCCAAAATTAGGGAATTGTAGCCTCTTTGAGAGTATATGGATTTACTCAAAACGTTTGCAAATCTGGACACTAATGAGTATTCGTAAGTTGGGGGAATTTGAAAAGAAAAAAATAATTGTTAAAGATCACTGGAGACATTGATAATCTGGAGTGAATTTGAAGAATTATGTATTGATTGGGCCAGAGGGTTGAGTGAATTAATACTGACTTTTCTCAGCTAACACTTTTTGAGTATCTACTACATGTCAGTTACTATACTGAATGTTTTCCATATCTGCAGTAACTCATTTAATACTCATGGACCCTGTGAGGAAAAAGAGACTTAGAAGATTTTCTCAAGGTCAGACAGCTATGTGGCATAGTTGGAATTTAAATTCATATTTATCTGTTGAGTACTCAAACTCTTGGCCAGTTGGTAATTAATACTGGGATATAATTATCAATAAGGGCGAGATTTAAAGAAAAAAAAGGACAGGAATAAATAAAAATATTCCACACAAATTAATGTACTTATTAAGGAAAATAAATTTATTTTTAATTGAGGAGGACTATGCTCCCCAATGAAGCTATACCTTCCATAAACATATACATGCTTCATACTATGGCATCATGATAAAGCAAAAAGTTTTAGACATGTAAGTTAACTGATACAGTGGTAGAAGGGCACTTCAAGCACGTAAAAACGAAATAAGAATGGGGAAGTTCTGAATAATATAATTGAGAAATTATTAGTACCTTAAACATCTACGTTTTTCGAGTGATTATAGAACATTTATAAAAGTAAAATGTAATTATTAGGCAAAGATCCTCAATTCTAAAATCTCAAAACAGAAAATTGAACAGATCTTACTCTCTGAATACAGTGCTGATCTTACTCCCTGAATACAGTGCTATAAATCTAATAGATAAATGACAAAAGCCTAAAGAGAAAAAACAGTCACCTAAATGTTTAAAAATAATCTCTATTCTTTTGTATAATTCTTGGGTTAAAGAAATAAAATCAGAAGTGTAATATATTGAAAACAAGATAGAAGAAGTGATCATGAAAAACCATTTTGGAATTCAGGCAAAATTTTTATAAAAATATTCTTCAATATTCATCCTCGTTGAATTAAAGTAATGATCATTCATTTTAAGACAACAAAACAAGAAGTTACAAGTAGAGATGAAAGAATTTATCATTTAATTATAGAAAAGCAGGATTATTAAAAAAAATCGGTGTTGCTTCTTTACAAAAGTAAAATCTCAGGCTCCTACCTTGTCTATTTAAGGAAAAAAGGGAGAGTCCATGTACACATACATCCATAAATTTAAGAATACAAAAGGAGCTAGCATCACATACCATAAAAGGCCGCATAAAAGAAAAATAGCTTTCATTTATTGATTTATTCCTCTGTCTGGAACCACATGTAACTCTGTAAGTGCCTTTCTAGATTATCCCTCATCTTCTAAGTACTCCTATGAGATGTCACATGCATTTTCCACGAGTTTGTTGAAATCTGTTTACAATATTGTTCTCATAATTTCCTTCTACCCTTACATTTTTTTAAAGATTGAGGGAGGGAGAGGAGTCCTTCATATTAATTCCTGATAATTTAAATTATTACTGTTATTCTTTGTCACAGAAAAAGAAATAAAAGTCTGATAAATTATTTTTCCAAGGCCATAGCTAGAAGTAGAAATTTAGATTCCAAACCTGGCAGTCTAACTTGCAGAAGCTTTACTTTGCACAAATAAGATTATACAAATCTGTTCTAATACATTTGAAAATCACTTTGAAGTTGGCAAATGCTGATATCCTCTTGAGAGTTCCTTAGTCCAACTGGCCAATTTATATTGGTTTCCCCTTTGTTGACACTTAGATTGTAACTTCCTCAGCTTTGTTAAATCAGTTATCATTCCTGTTTACCACGTTTCTTTCCAAAGGTTGTTGAAACTCACCAGTCTTTATTTCTCCATTTCTTCTTACTTTTGTGGGGTCATACAGATTTTTGTTTTTTTTCTTTTTCTTTCTTTTTTTGACATTTTGCAGGGTTTAGAGAAATAGAATGTGACAATGCATCATTTTTAAGTTAGAGATTAGCCAAGATGATTCTGGGTTATTTAGATTTTGAGAAAGATATACATCTCTGTCATTTAAATTATTTCAGAACACAAAAAAGGAGATGTTGTTTCTTTCCCAATTGTTATAAAAATACCTGGCCAAGCACAGAAAGAAAAAAAAAACTACAGAGGGACATTCTGGTTTTTTTAAAAAAGATAGGAACAATCAATTCCCAAGATAAGAAATATTAATGGCCAACAAAAATATTCAGCTTCTCCTGCCATGGGCTCTTCTGCATTGCATATCCTCAAGCCACACACTGTTAACCAACCGCCACTAGAAGACTTAAATGAACTGGATCCACTATATCATGGCCAAAGATATGCCAGACAAGATAGAACTAAGTTAAGAAGGAGTAAAATGTCTATTGCTGAAGCAAAAGGAAATTACAAAATGAGGGAGAGAATGGCAGTTTTTCAGAAGATGGCTTATTAAGTGTGCATACCCTGGTACCAAGAGAGCCCTTGGAGAACAGCAACCCAGAGGATGACAGGACTAGCAGAGTTCAAGTTAGATATAACAACAGGTATTACCTATGTGCTGAGACTTGTTGAAACTTTGTTAGGTTTTATAATCTGTGGGAATAATGATTAAGACATTTTATCCTGAAAGATACAGAGTAATAATAATGTGAAGATATCTTCAGTTTAATAATAATCTCATAGTGTGTGACAGGACCAGTGAACAGGATCAATGCAGATTTTAGCTGAATTCAAAAGAGAATCCAGAAATAGACCTACAGAAATATGTCTAAGAGCAAAAGCAATTCAATGGAAGAAGGCTAGCCTTTGCAGGAAATGGTTCTGGAGCAATTGGAGATGCATAGGCAAAAACAATGAACCTGGACCCAAACCTCACACATTACTCAAAAACCCAAAATGGTTCAAAGACTTAAATGTAAAACCTAGACCCATAAAACTTTTATGGGCTGGGGGGGGAAGCAAGAGAAAATCTTCAGGATTTAGAACTAAGTGAAGCATTCTTGGATTTAAACTAAAAACAAAACTCATAAAAGGAATAAATAATAAATTCTCCCTCATCAAAATTAAAAATATTTGCTTTGTGAAAGACCCTGTAATGGGACAAATTATAGCCTGCAAGAAAATTGTTGCAAACCACATATCTGACAAAGGCGTTGTATCAAGAATATACACAGAACTTTCAAAGCAACATTAAAAAAAAAGACAATCCAGTTAGAAAATGGGAGAAGAACAGGAATAGACATTTCACCAAAGAGAATTACCCAGATGGGAAATAAGCACTTTAAACACTATTTTAAGATTTTTTTTTTTATTAATTAATGGAAAAAAAGAAATTAACCCAACATTTAGAAATCATACCATTCTACATATGCAATCAGTAATTCTTAACATCATCACATAGATGCATGATCATCGTTTCTTAGTACATTTGCATCGGTTTAGAAGAACTAGCAACACAACAGAAAAAGATATAGAATGTTAATATAGAGAAAAAAAATAGAAGTAATAATAATAGTAAAAAAAAAAACCCTATAGCTCAGATGCAGCTTCATTCAGTGTTTTAACATGATTACTTTACAATTAGGTATTATTGTGCTGTCCATTTTTGAGTTTTTGTATCTAGTCCTGTTGCACAGTCTGTATCCCTTCAGCTCCAATTACCCATTATCTTACCCTGTTTCTAACTCCTGCTGGACTCTGTTACCAGTGACATATTCCAAGTTTATTCTCGAATGTTGGTTCACATCAGTGGGACCATACAGTATTTGTCCTTTAGTTTTTGGCTAGACTCACTCAGCATAATGTTCTCTAGGTCCATCCATGTTATTACATGCTTCATAAGTTTATCCTGTCTTAAAGCTGCATAATATTCCATCGTATGTATATACCACAGTTTGTTTAGCCACTCGTCTGTTGATGGACATTTTGGCTGTTTCCATCTCTTTGCGATTGTAAATAACGCTGCTATAAACATTGGTGTGGAAATGTCCGTTTGTGTCTTTGCCCTTAAGTCCTTTGAGTAGATACCCAGCAATGGTATTGCTGGGTCATATGGCAATTCTGTATTCAGCTTTTTGAGGAACCGCCAAACTGCCTTCCACAGTGGTTGCACCCTTTGACATTCCCACCAACAGTGGATAAGTGTGCCTCTTTCTCCGCATCCTCTCCAACACTTGTCATTTTCTGTTTTGTTGATAATGGCCATTCTGGTGGGTGTGAGATGATATCTCATTGTGGTTTTGATTTGCATTTCTCTAATGGCCAGGGACATTGAGCATCTCTTCACGTGCCTTTTGGCCATTTGTATTTCCTCTTCTGATAGGTGTCTGTTCAAGTCTTTTTCCCATTTTGTAATTGGGTTGGCTGTCTTTTTGTTGTTGTTGAGTTGAACAATCTCTTTATAAATTCTGGATACTAGACCTGTATCAGATATGTCATTTCCAAATATTGTCTCCCATTGTGTAGACTGTCTTTCTACTTTCTTGATGAAATTCTTTGATGCACAAAAGTGTTTAATTTTGAGGAGCTCCCATTTATTTATTTCCTTCTTCAGTGCTCTTGCTTTAGGTTTAAGGTCCATAAAACCGCCTCCAATTGTAAGTTTCATAAGATATCTCCCAACATTTTCCTCTAACTGTTTTATGGTCTTAGACCTAATGTGCGACGGTAGTGTGTCCGGTCGGGCCGGCGCTTCCGCTTGGGGTCCGTCTCTCAGCGAACGGGGCTGGCGCGAAGACGGAGGAGCGGGAAGGAGGTTGCTAGCCTCCTTCCGATGGGGTTTTCTGCTGCCAGCGGTTGGGGGAAGCGTTGGCCTACGCCTCCGGGGGCTCGACAGAGCTGAGAGCGCGCGCGGAAGACGAAATCAAACCGCGGGACCAAGTGGAGTTAGCAAGACTGCGCACAAGGACCTTTATTCAGGGAAGTATACTTGATTATATAGGGATGGTAGAGGGTAGGGGAGGGTGGATTTCCGAGGGCACTGTGATTGGAGGAGAGGGCTTGATTACTACATATAAGTTTGAAAGGAGGGGCTGGGGGAGGAGGAGTGTTGAAAGAAGAGGGGGTTGTGTGTTCATAAGTGGCAACGCAGCTAGAGTGTAGCAGGAATGTAGCAAGGAGGAGGAGGAGATAGGTAGAGGCCCAATGAGAGAATTTTTGTGGGGCGACGTGTCTGTTGCCAGGGAGAGGGCTGTACAGACAGGGCTCATGGGGCAACTAGGCAGATTTAAGGTTGCGGAGAAATAGGTGCCATAATTTCTCCTTTTTATTTAATAGAAAGAAAGAAAAAATGGGGGGTAAAATGATTTGGTGAGGAAGGGCGAGTAGAGAGGGGAGCAGGGCTTACCATAGGCTAGGTGGCTTGCAGGGTCCCTGGGGGCTCATGAGGATTGTAGCGCGCGTTCATGAGCCACGCCCCCAGAGGGTGATCAGTCCTCTGGGTGGGCAACACTTGCTAACCAAACCTGCGCCTGCTGGCGATGGCCTGCATCCGCGAAGGGGTTTTGAAGTTCGAGAGCTGCTAGAGCAAGAAGTTTAGTTTGTTGCTTGTGGTGAGAGATTTTTGTATATAAACATTTGAGCAGGAAGAGGATGATTATTAGAATGAGTAGCAGTATTCCATAGAAGAGAAGGTTAGAGGGCTGGAAGAAGGAGGTGAATTTTTTAAGCAAACTGTTAAGAAGGGAGTTTGTGATTTTGGGAACTATAATGTTTTCCATAGCTAAAATTTGTGTTTGAAGATTATGGGTATAGTTCCAAAATGAGTCATTATAGGCTGTAAAGATCCAATCACGTAAAGTTAGGCGGGGTCGGGAGGTGTTAACAGGTACCGGAGTAACACAGAGGCGGGAAAAGGGGTAGCGTCCATCACAAGTAGACGAAGCTACTTCATATAGAGCTTCAATATCTAAGGCTAGTAAGTCAATTTGTTGCTGCAGGTTGAAAACCGCCCAGTGCATGAGGAGGTTTATATTGTCCTGGGTCCTTAACATCCCCGCAGCGGTCTGTGTGAGGTTGTTAATGGCCTCAGCAGTGGTGGATGTTTGAGTCAGCGCGACGGCAGCTGTGGCAGCGGCGGCTACTGACGCAACGACGGCAGCGGCGATCGCGGCGGAAACACCAAAGTCTCGTTTGTGGCGAGAGATCAAGGGCAGGCCCTCTGCCTTAACTGAGTAGGGAAGCTGAGGGGCTATCCAGGTGGAAGCGTTCAGAGGGATCCACATTAAACGGGGCACAGCGTTCTCAAGCCTCGTTGTAGAGGTTGAGGAGCTGTCTTCTTTGAATTTGAGAGTCGCTTTGAGGGTCGTCTTCTTCGAGGGCTGCTTGTGTCATTTGGAAGACCAGGCACCTCATTCTGCGGCGGACCTGCCTGGTTGGGTAGGGTGATGGTTGTGGTGTTTGCGGGTTATCTTCTTGTGGAGACCGTTTAATTTGCATTTGCTCCATCCGCTTTCTTAGGGTGCGCATTCTGCGTCTGTGGCGTCTGCTCGGTCGCTGTGGCCGGACGGATGTTTCTTCCAGGGATCCAAATCGGCTGCGGTCCATTTTCTGCCGAGTAACGGCGAATGGGGCTGAAGAGAGGACGAGTGGCGGGGAGGTCCCTGTTCGGGCGCCAATTGCGGCGGTAGTGTGTCTGGTCCGGCCGGTGCTGCCGCTTGGGGTCCGTCTCTCAGCGAACGGGGCTGGCGCGAAGACGGAGGAGCAGGAAGGAGGTTGCTAGCCTCCTTCCGATGGGGTTTTCTGCCGCCAGCGGTTGGGGGAAGCGTTGGCCTACGCCTCCGGGGGCTCGACAGGGCTGAGAGCGCATGTGGAAGACGAAATCAAACCGCGGGACCAAGTGGAGTTAGCAAGACTGCGCACAAGGACCTTTATTCAGGGAAGTATACTTGATTATATAGGGATGGTAGAGAGTAGGGGAGGGTGGATTTCCAAGGGCACTGTGATTGGAGGAGAGGGCTTGATTACTACATATAAGTTTGAAAGGAGGGGCTGGGGGAGGAGGAGTGTTGAAAGAAGAGGGGGTTGTGTGTTCATAAGTGGCAACGCAGCTAGAGTGTAGCAGGAATGTAGCAAGGAGGAGGAGGAGATAGGTAGAGGCCCAATGAGAGAATTTTTGTGGGGCGACGTGTCTGTTGCCGGGGAGAGGGCTGTACAGACAGGGCTCGTGGGGCAACTAGGCAGATTTAAGGTTGCGGAGAAATAGGTGCCATACTAATGTTTAGATCTTTGATCCATTTTGAGTTAACTTTTGTATAGGGTGTGAGATATGGGTCTTCTTTCATTCTTTTGCATATGGATATCCAGTTCTCTAGGCACCATTTATTGAAGAGACTGTTCTGTCCCAGGTGAGTTGATTTGACTGCCTTATCAAAGATCAAATGTCCATAGATGAGAGGATCTATATCTGAGCACTCTATTCGATTCCATTGGTCGATATATCTATCTTTATGCCAATACCATGCTGTTTTGACCACTGTGGCTTCATAATATGCCTTAAAGTCAGGCAGTGCAAGACCTCCAGCTTCGTTTTTTTTCCTCAAGATGTTTTTAGCAATTCGGGGCAACCTGCCCTTCCAGATAAATTTGCTTATTGGTTTTTCTATTTCTGAAAAATAAGTTGTTGGGATTTTGATTGGTATTGCATTGAATCTGTAAATCAATTTAGGTAGAATTGACATCTTAACTATATTTAGTCTTCCAATCCATGAACACGGTATGCCCTTCCATCTATTTAGGTCTTCTGTGATTTCTTTTAGCAGTTTTTTGTAGTTTTCTTTATATAGGTTTTTTGTCTCTTTAGTTAAATTTATTCCTAGGTATTTTATTCTTTTAGTTGCAATTGTAAATGGGATTCGTTTCTTGATTTCCCCCTCAGCTTGTTCATTACTAGTGTATAGAAATGCTACAGATTTTTGAATGTTGATCTTGTAACCTGCTACTTTGCTGTACTCATTTATTACCTCTAGTAGTTTTGTTGTGGATTTTTCCGGGTTTTCGACATATAGTATCATATCATCTGCAAACAGTGATAGTTTTACTTCTTCCTTTCCAATTTTGATGCCTTGTATTTCTTTTTCTTGTCTAATTGCTCTGGCTAGAACCTCCAACACAATGTTGAATAATAGTGGTGATAGTGGACATCTTTGTCTTGTTCCTGATCTTAGGGGGAAAGTTTTCAATTTTTCCCCATTGAGGATGATATTAGCTGTGGGTTTTTCATATATTCCCTCTATCATTTTAAGGAAGTTCCCTTGTATTCCTATCTTTTGAAGTGTTTTCAACAGGAAAGGATGTTGAATCTTGTCAAATGCCTTCTCTGCATCAATTGAGATGATCATGTGATTTTTCTGCTTTGATTTGTTGATATGGTGTATTACATTAATTGATTTTCTTATGTTGAACCATCCTTGCATACCTGGGATGAATCCTACTTGGTCATGATGTATAATTCTTTTAATGTGTTGTTGGATACGATTTGCTAGAATTTTATTGAGGATTTTTGCATCTATATTCATTAGAGAGATTGGTCTGTAGTTTTCTTTTTTTGTAATATCTTTGCCTGGTTTTGGTATGAGGGTGATGTTGGCTTCATAGAATGAATTAGGTAGTTTTCCCTCCACTTCGATTTTTTTGAAGAGTTTGAGGAGAGTTGGTACTAATTCTTTCTGGAATGTTTGATAGAATTTACATGTGAAGCCGTCTGGTCCTGGACTTTTCTTTTTAGGAAGCTTTTGAATGACTAATACAATTTCTTTACTTGTGATTGGTTTGTTGAGGTCATCTATTTCTTCTTGAGTCAGAGTTGGTTGTTCATGTCTTTCCAGGAACCCGTCCATTTCCTCTAAATTGTTATATTTATTAGCGTAAAGTTGTTCATAGTATCCTGTTATTACCTCCTTTATTTCTGTGAGGTCAGTAGTTATGTCTCCTCTTCCATTTCTGATCTTATTTATTTGCATCCTCTCTCTTCTTCTTTTTTTCAATCTTGATAAGGGCCCATCAATCTTATTGATTTTCTCATAGAACCAACTTCTGGTCTTATTGATTTTCTCTATTGTTTTCATGTTTTCAATTTCATTTATTTCTGCTGTAATCTTTGTTATTTCTTTCCTTTTGCTTGCTTTGGGATTAGTTTGCTGTTCTTTCTCCAGTTCTTCCAAGTGGACAGTTAATTCCTGCATTTTTGCCTTTTCTTCTGTTCTGATATAGGCATTTAGGGCAATAAATTTCCCTCTTAGCACTGCCTTTGCTGCGTCCCATAAGTTTTGATATGTTGTGTTTTCATTTTCATTCACCTCGAGGTATTTGCTAATTTCTCTAGCAATTTCTTCTTTGACCCACTCGTTGTTTAGGAGTGTGTTGTTGAGCCTCCATGTATTTGTGAATTTTCTGGCACTCCGCCTATTATTGATTTCCAACTTCATTCCTTTATGATCCGAGAAAGTGTTGTGTATGATTTCAATCTTTTTAAATTTGTTAAGACTTGCTTTGTGACCCAGCATATGGTCTATCTTTGAGAATGATCCATGAGCACTTGAGACAAATGTGTATCCTGCTGTTGTGGGATGTAATGTCCTATAAATGTCTATTAAGTCTAGCTCATTTATAGTAGTATTCAGAGTCTCTATTTCTTTATTGATCCTCTGTCTAGATGTTCTTTCCATTGATGAGAGTGGTGAATTGAAGTCTCCAACTATTATGGTATATGAGTCTATTTCCCTTTTCAGTGTTTGCAGTGTATTCCTCACGTATTTTGGGGCATTCTGGTTCGGTGCGTAAATATTTATGATTGTTATGTCTTCTTGTTGAATTGTTCCTTTTATTAGTAGATAGTGTCCTTCTTTGTCTCTTTTAACTGCTTTACATTTGAAGTCTAATTTGTTGGATATTAGTATAGCCACTCCTGCTCTTTTCTGGTTGTTATTTGCATGAAATATCTTTTCCCAACCTTTCACTTTCAACCTATGTTTATCTTTGGGTCTACGATGTGTTTCCTGTAGACAGCATATAGAAGGATCCTGTTTTTTAATCCATTCTGCCAGTCTATGTCTTTTGATTGGGGAATTCAGTCCATTAACATTTAGTGCTATTACTGTTTGGATAATATTTTCCTCTATCATTTTGCCTTTTGTATTATATATATCATATCTGACTTTCCTTCTTTCTACACTCTTCTCCATACCTCTCTCTTCTGTCTTTTCGTATCTGACTCTAGTGCTCCCTTCAGTATTTCTTGCAGAGCTAGTCTCTTGGTCACAGATTTTCTCAGTGACTTTTTGTCTGAGAATGTTTTAATTTCTCCCTCTTTTTTGAAGGACAATTTTGCTGGATATAGGAGTCTTGGTTAGCAGTTTTTCTCTTTTAGTAATTTAAATATATCATCCCTCTGTCTTCTAGCTTCCATGGTTTCTGCTGAGAAATCTACACATAGTCTTATTGGGTTTCCCTTGTATGTGATGGATTTGTTTTTCTCTTGCTGCTTTCTAGATCCTCTCTTTCTCTTTGACCTCTGACATTCTAACTAGTAAGTGTTTTGGGGAACGCCTATTTGGGTCTAATCTCTTTGGGGTGCGCTGCACTTCTTGGATCTGTAATTTTAGGTCTTTCATAAGAGTTGGGAAATTTTCAGTGATAATTTCTTCCATTATTTTTTCTCCTCTTTTTCCCTTCTCTTCTCCTTCTGGGACACCCACAACACGTATATTTGTGCGGTTCATATTGTCCTTGAGTTCCCTGATACCCTGTTCAAATTTTTCCATTCTTTTCCCGATAGTTTCTGTTTCTTTTTGGAATTCAGATGTTCCTTCCTCCAAGTCACTAATTCTATCTTCTGTCTCTTTAAATCTATCATTGTAGGTATCCATTGTTTTTTCCATCTTTTCTACTTTATCCTTCACTTCCATAAGTTCTGTGATTTGTTTTTTCAGTTTTTCTATTTCTTCTTTTTGTTCAGCCCATGTCTTCTTCATGTCCTCCCTCAATTTATCGACTTTGTTTTTGAAGAGATTTTCCATTTCTGTTCGTATATTCAGCATTAGTTGTTTCAGCTCCTGTATCTCATTTGAACTAGTGGTTTGTTCCTTTGACTCGGCCATATTTTCAATTTTCTGAGCGTGATCCGTTATCTTCTGCTGGCGTCTGGGCATTTAGTCAGATTTCCCTGGGTGTTGGACCCAACAGGTTGAAAGATTTTTCTGTGAAATCTCTGGGTTCTGTTTTTCTTATCCTGCCCAGTAGGTGGCGCTCGTGGCACACGTTTGCCTGCGGATCCCACCAGTAAAAGGTGCTGTGGGTCCTTTACCTTTGGAAAACTCTCGCCATGGGGGAGGTTCGCCAGCCAAAGCGGCTTGGAAGAGTGCCAGCCGGCCCGGGGATCCGAACGTGGGGAGGGTCGCCGGGCGCCGCAGCCCGTGAGAGCGCCCATCCGAATTTCCTTGTCAACCCGGGGCGCCAAGCGAGGCGGGTGGGCACCAGCCGCCGCGGCCCGGGAGAGTGCACCTTTCCCAGCCGGACCGGGGAGTCACGTGTTTGGAAGGGACCCCCCCCCCCGGTCACCGTTGTCCGTGGCCTGGGGATTTCCGATCCAATTCTCTCAGTTGGTCCGGGGTTCGTGCGTGGTGGGGGCGCCAGCTGCCACGGCTTGAGGCGACTGCCTGCCCAATTTGGCCAGCTGGCCCGGGAAGGAGGAAGGGAGGGACTCCGGCCGCTTGCCGCCCTGCCCGGGGAAGCCCGCGCCCCTCAGTGATCTCACCGGAGCGGGTTCTCTCAGCCAGTCAGCTGTTCCAGGATGGGGTACGCTGTCTTTTTTAAATCTGTCGTGGCTCCGGGAGCTGTTCTGTATCGTTTCTACTCCCCTAGTAGCTGTTCTAGAGGAGGAACTAAGATCCGCGCGTCTTACTAAGCCGCCATATTCTCCGGAAGTCCCTATTTTAAGATTTTAATAGTGTTTAGGATTTTAAACAGTATTAGCCATTAGGGAAATGCAAATTAAAACCACTGTGAGATATTACAATAGTGACAACAAGTGCTGGCAAGGTTACAGAAAAACTGGAAGACTGATACATTGCTAGTAGAAATGTAAAATGGCACATCCCCTCTAGAAAACAGTTTAGCAGTTTCTTTTAAAACTGAAAGTGTACTTAGCATATCACTGAACAATTATTTGGTCAGTTATCCCAGAGAAATAAAAATTTAAGTTCATGTAAAAACTGTACAATGAATATTCATATGAAAGTTTATCGATAATAGTTCCAGACTAAAAATAACCCATATGTATTTCATTGGATGAGTGGTTAAATTGTGGAACATCCATACCATGGAAAACTACTTGGCAAAAAAAGCAACAAACTATTGGTGCATGCGGTTACCTAGATGGAACTCAAGAGAATTAGGCTGAGTGGGAAAAGTGAATTCCCAGAATCTACATACTTTATACATACATGTTTATATAACATTCTTGAAGTAATAAAATCATGGATATGGAAAACAGATTAGTCATTACCAGGGATTAGGGTTTGGGGAGGAGGGAGAAGGTGGGTGTGACTATAAAGGATAGCACAAGGGAGCCCTGTGGTGATGGAACAGTTTTAAATGTTGATTCTAATGGTATTTACATGAAGCTATACATGTGATAAAATTACATAGAAATACACACATGCAAGGGAATGTATAACTGGTGAAATCTAAAAAAGCTTTGTGGATTATTAAAAAAATGAAAAAAGGAAAGAGGAAGAAATGAAACAAGGGTGACCTTAGGAAAGAAATAGAAAGAATAGAAAGGAGGGACCTGGAACGAATCTTGTCCCTTGACCAGGAGAGAGATGACCTGGTCCAGTCTTTTTATATACATACCTAGTAACCAGATCTCCTTGTAAACATGCTAATGATATTTACTGGCAGAAAGTTATTAAAGAGTCCTTATTTTGAAATGTTTTTAGCAAGATATACCTGTTATTATTGTAAATAAACCTGGGACTTAGAAATTTATAGAGCATGGCTCACTGGAGAATGTCATGTTAACTATATAACTAATGTGATATAAGAGAGGAAATGCTTTGTAAACAAAATGGCTCCCTTTTTGTAAGTGGTATCCCCCATATTAAGAACGTATGTTAAATCTGAACCAGGAGGCATACTATGGGGAAGAGCTACAGTGACAGTCTCAGGTTTTCCCGTTTTGCCTATGTCTTCCGTTTGCCTTTGTCCTTTGATTTATTAGGAAAATTAGACTAGATAATAGCATTCAAAATAAAGCAAATGAAACATTGCATTCCAAATGAATAATATAATCACACTGGAGGGAAGAAATAAACCATGTAAATCTGCTATTATATTTTTCTGTATACAATTATGAAATTTTCAAACATAAAAATCAAAAGATCACTTGGTTAATATAGTGCCTGTTAGGTTTCTCTAGTGTATTTCTCTTTGTAAATTAAGAAGTAGTTGTGGAGAGATACTTTGAAACTATGAAAATATACCTTTCCTCATTGAACATTTATTCCACTTGCTATGGCATACACTGATGGTTCTTCCCTGAATCAGTTATTACTGTATGTTTTCTAAATGGTGGTTTTCTAATTACATCATTCCATTTTATATTTCTTAGTTGTATTCTCCTATATGGAAGAACTTTTCTCTCTCCCCATTTATAACAGAGGCTCATGTAGTCCTATTCTATTCACTGGGTTACTATCAATATTTCATTTCTCAACTTGCCTCACATTTGGCTAGTAAAAGCCCTTCAACCTGGATTTTGTGTCCATCTAACATGTCACCATCATTCTTTGAGCACTTTTACTTTCTACCATTAGCAAGGAGTTCCAAACTTATTTTATAGTTTCCAGCCCCAGCTGTAGAGCCATTTCTCTAAAAAAAAAAACTCTGATTCATTTTAGTGGAGAATGGCATTTAGGAACTAAGATTTGAGTACTAAAGGTGCCAGTTGCTATTAGAGTGCCATTGCTTATAAATTCTTTGGTTGAAGCTGTATGCAATCCATAAAAACATGTCCTTAAATGTAATCCATTCCTATGGGTATGAACCATTCTAAGTAGGACCTTTTCATGAGGCTACTTCGGTTTGTGACCCATCTCAATCAAGATGGGTCTTAATCCTATTACTGGAGTGCTTTATAAGTGGAATGATGAGAGAGAGAAAGCCATGGAAGCAAGACACTGAAATCAACAAAACCCAGAAGAGAAGGGAGAGAATAGAGCATCTGACACTGCCATGTGCTTTTCCATGTGACAGAAGAGTCAATGATCAGTAGCATCCTGTCCTCAGGAAGAAAGCATCATTGCCTTGATTTGGACATTTTCCCAGCCTCAAAACTGTGAATGACTGAATTCCCCTTATTTAAGCTGAACTATTTCATGGTATTTGCTTAAGCATCCTAGGGAGCTAAACTTCTTAATGACTAGGGCTAGGAATATATGCATATTTGTATATATGTACACTTGTATCTATTTCTGTACTTACATATATATAAGTACAGTTTATATATATATACATATATATATATAAAAACCATAAGTTTATATCCATATCTTCAATTCCAGTCTATATGGTTTTTTCAGTCGTGGAACAAAACAGCATCATGTATACAATGTTATTTGTATGATATTCGTGCCACACACCAAAAAAGCCTCAATGATGAGGAAACATCAGATAAACCCAAGTAGGAAACATTGTACAAAATTGCTCTTAATGGCCCAAAAGACAAAGACAGATTGAGGAACTGTTAACAGATTAAAGGAGACTAAAGAAACATGACAATTTAATTCAACTTGTGATCTTGGATTGGATCAAATGTTGTTGGTACTCAGGACATCCTTTTTTGGGGCAAATGATGAAATATGAGGTATTAAGATTAGAAAATGTTAATTTCCTCATTTTAATCATTATACTCTGGTTATGTAAGAAAATATCTTTTCATGAAATATGCATTGGCATATTTAGGAGTGAAGGGCCTTCTTGTGTGTATTCAACTCTCAAATGCTTCAGAAAGAATGTATGTGCTTTCTGTATATAGAGAGGGATGGGGAGAGAGAAAGAGAAGGAGAGAAAGTAAAAAGCAAATGCGGTAAAATATTAACAATTGGGGAATCTCTGTGCAAGGTCCTTATATTGTTTTTGCCAATTATCTTTAACTCTGAAATTATTTCCAATAAAAAGTTATCAAGAAAAGAGAAGTAAATGAATTCAAGTTGGTTGGTAAATAGTTGAAACAAAAATGGCAAAATGATAATTTTTGAAGCTGGGTTATGGGTACATTGGGATTTCATTATATAACTTTCTTGGTGTATGTTTGAAAATTACCATGGTAGATTTAAAAGGGAATTCATCTTTTCACTGATAATTTCAAGTTACTTACTCATTAAATGCTTTTACTTTTAAGGCATTTAAGATCTGAATGTTGAAAGAAATTAAATAGACATTGTGTGTTTGTGGATTAATATCATTAATATAGCAGTACTTCCCAAATCAGTCTACAAATTTGACTGATTTGTAATAATTGACAAGCTGATTACAAAATTCATACAGAAATTCAAGGAGCCCAGGATAGATAAAACAGTCTTGAAAAAGAACGAAGTTAGAGGACTCATACTTCACAATTTCAAAACTTACAATACTATAGTAATGAAGACTGTAATAAGAATAGATATATATAGATCACTAGAGTCAAATTGAAAGTCTAGAAATAAACCCTTACATTTATGTTGTATTGATTTTGACAAAAGTGCCAAGGTAATAAAATGGATTTTGACAAAAGTGCCAAGGTAATAAAATGGGGAAAGAACAATCTTTTCAACAAAGAGTGCTGTGACAACTGGATATCCACATGAAAAGAAAGAGTTTGGACCCTTACCTCATACCTCCTATAAAAACTAACCCAGAAATGGATCAAAGACCTGAATATGAGTTAAAATTATAAAACTCCAGAAGAAAATATGTGGAAATATTTGTTGTTTAGATTAGACAAGGCATAGGATTCTTTACACATGATACCAAAAGCACAAGTAACAAAGGAAAAAACAAAGAAACTGGACATCATTAAAATTAAAACATTTGTGCCTCAAGGACACTATCTAGTTTTCCTGGGTTGCTGGAACAAAGCACTACAAATCTGGTGGCTTAAAACAATTGCAATTTATTATCTCAGTTCCAGAGGGTCAAGTCTGAAATAAGGTGTTGGCAAGGCATGTTCCATCTGAAATCTGTAGGACAGGGTATTTCCTTGCCTCTTTCTAGCTTCTGGTGGCTTGTTGGCAATCCTTGATCTTCCAGGGCTTGCAGCTACAATGCTTCATTCTCTGCTTCCTCACATGTATTCTTCCGTCTGTCTGTGCCCCTCTTATAAGGACACCAGACATATTGGATTAGATCCTAATCCAGTTTGTCCTCAACTAATCACATCTTCAAAAACCATATTATCACGTTAGGTCACATACATGGGACTGAGATTAAGACTTGAACACTCCTTTCTGGGAGATATAATTCCTAGAATCGTACAGCAGCAATCAGAATAACAAATTGGAATGTGAGCTTTTTGAAATAGACACAGATTACTAATGTTTAAGTGTTTATTGCATTTCCTTTTTCAACGGCTGCTAAAGATGGTTCCATTTGGTTTCTTCCCTTCCTTTTACTTCTGAAAACCTTTAGACTAGAAGCAGTGTAAGGTTTTTTTTGAGGTCAAATGGGAGAAGAAAGAAGGATTTTAAGAAGTAACATTCAATAAATAAAAGTAAAGAAGCTAAGTATTTTGAAATTAGTTTTCTATTGACATTAGGTTCCTCTGGCCACCAGACAGCATGGTCAAAGATTTATCAAGGGTGGGAATTGTCAAAGTTTTATATGGATGATTGGGGCAGGGGCTGGGGGAGAAAGAACAATCTTACCTGGAAGTGGAAAGGTATTGCACATGGTGGCATTCATTTTTGTTGTTTTTATTATTTGTTGATCAATATTTGCTATTTTATTCTGTTAAAGAATACGTTATGTAACTGATTTATGATTTGCCATTTTTTAGCATATGAATAACAATTACATTTATATATTTCTCTTTTGGGATATCCAAATATTAAATTTGCTTAGAGGAGGGGGAAGTGGAGAGATGATTGCATTTTTATTTCATTATATCTTGTCTGTATATGAAACAAACCTGGGAAGTCTATATTTTCTTTGTCTTTTTATCCATCAAATACTGCTCTGTACTGTTAGCCAGATTGTTAGTATTTTTCCTATGTAGGAATGTAGAGACATAGTCTTTAAACTAACTGTCAGATCAGTTCTTCAAGATTTTAATGATACTGATCACCATGGCAGTTATATGTTCTCTTTCAGCCTTTATTCAAAATTAAATTTATCAAGATAACTAGTTAAAAAGATTGCTGGAGTACTCCTTTGATACAGTACGCTAGGTGAATGATCCTTCACTATTATTTGTGTATGTAATATAACCATTACGTGCTGCTTCTCTATGTAATATTAACAGTAAGGAAAAGTAAGAGCAGTTTGTTTTTTTTTTTTTAGCCTGTCATTGATACCTCATAGATTTCTTAAGAAATATTTGACTGGATTCTTTCATTATCAACATTTCCATGAAGTCATGTAGCTTAAAACACCTGATATTACTTTAGAGCACTATCTACTGCTCATGTAGGAAAATGGTCTTTTGAGGCTTTTCAGAAGAAGCCTACAATGTAAGCCTAGCCTTTTGTGGTTTAGGAAGTCAGAGCCACAATATTTTTGTTAGGTAAACTGAAATTAGAGGTGGAAAGGACTTTTACTAGAATTAACATTCAAATTACTTAACAACAAAGTGAAATCCCAGATTCAGTAATTAGACAGTTAAATTTAGAAATAGATTACACAGCTAAATGACCTTGCAAACTGGAAAAATCCATTCTTTGGAAACTAACTTTCTGCACGTTGTTTCCTTTCAGGGAACAAATCACAAGACAGTGGCATAGCAGAAATGGAAGAACTTCCTGTCCCACATAACATCAAAATAAGCAATATTACATGTGATTCTTTCAAGATTTCATGGGAAATGGATTCAAAATCAAAGGACCGTATTACACATTATTTCATTGATCTGAACAAGAAAGAAAACAAGAATTCCAATAAATTTAAACACAAGGTAAAATTCTAATAGCAACATTACAGTAGATTATGCAAAATCATATTCCTTTGCACCTCAAAAACATTCGAAGTATGAAGATATTTCAAAAGAAAGAATGTTTTATTAATGATTTATATGTTGTATTTGATACTGTTTGGGGAAAATAAAAATTATACATGATTGATAAACCTTATCCCTCTAAGAAATTTTGTAAGAAAATGAAAGGCCATGTGTATTATTAATTGATAATTAAAAAAAAGATACAATCATGATTCTCATACAGACATAAAAATGAGTATGTCTTTAAAAAAATTTAACTATTAATGAGGAAGCTGATGAGGTCTTATAAGCAGTCCGAAGGGTACTCTAACGAACCAATATATTTATAGATCAGGAATATTGAAATGAATGAACAAGTAGAGGCAAAACTGTATTTTCCATTAGAGGGGGTGGGAATGAGGGTGTTCTGCTGAACAGAATTCATTTACATGTCTTTAGACAAGAATAACTGAATTGATATCGTTATCTACAAACAGCAGTATCAATAACTTCCATAGAATGAAAAGCAAATAACCAGAAGAGTGCGCTATATAGACAATGCATAATTTCCCAGTGAGGCACAAGTTTTTCCCTGCAATAACTGTCAAAAGAGGAATCAGCTTATAACCTTTCTGGTAGTTGCTAAAACACTTTAAGGTTGGGGTGCAAGGGTAGTTCAGTGGTAGAATTCCCACCTGCCAAGTGGAAAACAGGGTTTGATTCCAGGCCTATATGTACTTCCCAAAAAACAACAGCAAACAAACATAAACAAAAAATGCAACAAAAAGTCTGCAATAAGGGGATACTCACATGGGAAAAGAAGGAAATGTGACCCCTGCCATACAGAACACAAAGAAAAAAGAACACTGAAACACGTTAAGGTTAAAAATTGTTTTATGTATTGATTTTTTTTTTTTGCGTTTTTGAGGGTAGAAATTAACCTTGAGTTGATTTAGACATGTAACACTTCTCTGGTGTCTACGTATCATACATTTTTTGATCACTCCATAAGTAGCTGTATCATTCCATAAATAGCTATAAGAGGGTATAACAGTTATCTGGTTAAAGTATTGTTTCTTAATATTTCAGTGTTTTCACCTTTGCTGAAAAACTTTTTTAACACTGTTTTAACTTTTGTAATCTTTGAGAAGGAACTGTCTTACCTTGCCTGGAAATTTTGCATTTTAGTAGATGTGAAATTATACATACTAAAGATACGTGAAGATTATACAAATGAAAGATGTAAAAGTGAGAGGAAGATTAGCCAATCGTTATTGTTCCCCTGTTCCAATTCTGATTATGCTTTCCACTGATGGATGTTCTCTTTGCTAATATTTGCCTTCTTGGAACAGCTTTGAAATACTTAACATTAAATGATGAATAGATCAAGATTTGACCCCCTTTATTCACCATGGGTGAAGATTACATTGCCATATCCTTAGGAATTTAGTGACTATTCACCCAGCAGGTTTAATAATTTTAAGAATAGTTGTTTAAAAGTATCTAAACTTTTTTGCAACATGCAGGCTGTGTACCTGAATATAGATGAAACAAATGCTACCTGATTTGTATGTGAAACAGATTTTTAAAAACATTTAAAAATATTTATTTAAAATTTGCTCTTTTCTTTCATATATAATGTGTTCAGGAGCAGGCTTCCCTTGTAAAATTATTGAGTAGACTAAATTAAGCAAATATAATGTTTTAAAATACACAATTTGTATTCCATCTCCTTTATTTCACTGTTACTTTAAGTTTCTTAAGGAACATTGTATAGAGCGAAAAACAAGCACATACTTTTCTAGGTCTAGAGACCTAGAAAACAAATACATTTATGTCATAAACCAGCTGTGTGACTTCACCATGTCACTTGATCAATTCAGCCTTAAGTTCTACACATGGAGAGTGAGATTTGAATATAATGATCATAGAGTTTTCTTGTGTGAATAAATTTAACAATCAGCAAGAAATTTAATACATTCTTCCCCACTATTTATATTTGATTCAAGATATGCTGCTAAATTAATTTGTCCCCTCACTTAATAACCTCCCTTTCTCCCTTCTTTCCTCCCTCCATTCTTTCCTTAGGATGTTCCAACAAAATTGGTGGCAAAAG
Source organism: Tamandua tetradactyla (assembly GCF_023851605.1). Classification (NCBI taxonomy): domain Eukaryota; kingdom Metazoa; phylum Chordata; class Mammalia; order Pilosa; family Myrmecophagidae; genus Tamandua; species Tamandua tetradactyla. The sequence goes on along the minus strand of NC_135339.1, from coordinate 38,071,216 downwards.
CTGTTCCTTTGCCTATGACTGTCCGTGGACACTGGTTTTTGAGCCCAAGAACTGAATATACGGTAGCAGTGCAGACTGCATCAAAACAAGTTGATGGTGATTATGTTGTATCTGAATGGAGTGAAATTATAGAATTCTGCACAGCAGGTGAGAGAACTATGTTTAAATATAGAAAAACATTTAATATAATTCCTGGAAAGCTAATTACAGAAAATTATTTTGTAATTATAAAATTATATGTATTGTATTAGTCAGTTTTGCATTGTCAGTAGCATTCTAAAACAGAATAAACCATGTTGTATTGATTGGAGAGAGCTGAGGTTTTCAATAATAAAAGCTGAGTAATGACATCAGTTAAATTTTTACTGGATTTATTGTTTGGTTTTTCAGAGTAAAAGCTTTGCCCAAAAAATACAGTTTCAAAATATTACTCAGAATATTTTAAGCCTCATTTTTAGAGAGAGGGGTTTATTTTTTTCTTTTTTAGCATTCTCACAGACATTTTTGGAAGAAGGAAGCCAGGGACATCCTTCTCTTATTTAGGTGAATGGTGCCAGGTCTCAGTGAATGTCCCTAGCAGTGATGTTGTTGAATTTTTCACTTGAGTGCTGGAAAAGCTGAAGAACAATATCTTGAAGCCCTTGTTCTTTGTGGGGTACATGTGTTTGCTTCTTTAAAAGAACCTTACTGCGAGCTCGAATGTGGACAGCTCATCTTCTTTGATCTTGAACTATATCTTAATAGTCCATGAGATTGGAAATGTTACTATCATATCATTCATTCAGAAAACAAACATTTTTTGTACACTTAAAATTTGCTTAACAAATCAGCATCTTGATAGGTGTTAGGATACAAAGATACCTCTACCTTAGTACATTGGCCATACTCTACTTTTGTATGTTTTGTTTCCTCTTCTTTGCCTAGATGATTGTTTCTCATAAATAATTGTAGGGAGAAGCTGAGTGCTTGCTCCAACATTAAAGAGCTTATAGAAAAAGCTTTAATAATTGGCCTTGTCTACTGCAAGTTGCTTAGCAACCTTACCCAGCTGAGGCATCCTTCAAATAAATCAGTTTTTTCTTGCCTGTGGCTTCACACTTACATTATTTTAAACCCAGTACATGCTCAGCTCCTACTTTATCTTGATATCTATTCTTTCTTAACCTTGAACTCAGGGTAAGCCTTGTACACTAGTATGTTAATGAATGAAATTTTATTTTCATTCTACATGATTTTCATTTTTCTTCAACCTTTTTTATTTACCATGTGAGGAAGTTACTAAAGATCACTACACCCTTATTTGTAAAGGATTTCAATGTTTGAGCGCCAAAGAAAATATCTCTGGTACCATATTTCTTCATGCCTAAGTTGTCATCAACTATAAGAGCCAACATCATTTTATGCACCACTAAGAAAAAATACTGCCAATTAAACTATAACAGTGTTTTCTTATCACATTTATTGTCAGCTGCATGCCAGAGATGTTAACATAAAAGACGAGTCTTAGAATATATAAAATATTGTATTAATCATAGTTCAATAATCAGTAAGGAAATATCTAAAAATGTCCAAATTGTATTAACAGTGAAGTAAAGAATTCTTCCCACAGATACAGCTTTTACTTTTATTTGGTGTGTCATATTATAATTAGTACTTCCCCTCATTTTTTCCTGAATTAAAATTTCTTTTTGGAATCCACCTCATATTTTACTCTTTTCACTGTTTTTCTTTCCATTGCTTTCTTTATGCCCTACTGGGGAGGTTTAATCTAAGCAAGCATGTAGGCACAGTGTCTTTTGATGTTGTTTAATAAACATTATTTTCAATAAGACTGCACCAAACAGATCATAGGGTTTGTCCACTAAAAGAAGCTAGAATTTACCTGCTAAAATGCCATTTGATATTAGAGAAAGGTGTGAGATTAAGGAAAAACCTTGGCATTTGCAGTTCATGTATATATGAACTTTTCATATATATTTGCATTTATATAGACACAGATATAAATATATAGATATGTTTATACATATATATACTCTGTAATCTAGTTAATTGAATCCTTACGTCTTCTTACTTTCACAGAGTCATCTTCTCCCTGTTGCTCCTTTATTTACCTACAACCCCACAATCTTCTAGGGAAATTATGGGGTAAATAATAAAAATACCAGCTTTTAAATGTCACAATATTTTTCTTTAACTTATTTTGCATTTTTCTCTCCGTGGCTAACATCTTAGGGAACTTAAGCTTAAATCTTGTTACAGTTTTGGTAACTGTTTCACCAAAACTTAGTAACTCTTGGCTATGTACATTTTGATCATATAAATTGGTTTTTTGTTTTTTGTTTATAAATTGTTTTTTTTAATCTGGACATCTAACTCATATAGTATTTATTGAGCACGAACTATGGTCCTAGGCAGTGTGCAAGGTATTGGAAATAAAATAGTGATGGATACAATGCATGACCTCAGAGATGCAGTATACTCTACTTGTAGTACCATGTATGACAGCGATAAAACCTTTTGTATAACCCAATCTTGTTAATACTTACCATAGTAAGTTTTAATTACCTTTATGTATATCTTCTCCTAGACTTTGAGTTCTTTGAGAGAAGAACATGTCTTTTTATTCTATAACCTGATCATCTAATTTTGTATGGTGCTTAGTACATTCTGTGTTGTAACTAAATGTTTGTTGAGCCAATGAAGCAGTGAGTCCACACTGTGGTGCCATGGGCAGTTAAACTAGGCTGCCTTTTTTTTTTTTTTTTAAGATTCTGGTGCAACAATTTGAAACCAGTTCTCAAACAATTTTCAAAACAAAAGTTGCTGAAAAGAACCTTTGAGAGGTGCTTTAGATTGTCAATAGTCTTTTATACTCAGTCCATCAATTAGGGACCAGAAGATGATGGGTGAAGTTGAGTGTGTGAGCATTTGGCAGATCATTAAACTTTGATGAGCATTATTTTCCGTGGCAGTAAAATGGTCTGAAGTTTATTAAGCATGTAATTGTGACTTTGATCACTGTATTTTTAATAACCAACTCTTTTTTTTATTTTCAGACTATTCAAAAGTTCATCTAACACAACTGTTGGAGAAGGCAGAAGTGATCGCAGGACGTATGCTTAAATTTTCTGTTTTTTACCGTAACCAGCAGAAGGAATATTTTGACTATATTCGGTAGGAATCAAAAATAGTAATTTGTTTTACTAAAAAACATTCCAGAATCTAGCCTCATGTTTCCCTTAACTCTCGTTCTATCAATAGCAATTTTAGTTTTTGAAATATTAATGGTACTCGGACTTTTGTTTTCTAGAATAATTAAGTAGTAAAAGTCAGTATTATAGGATTTTTTTCCCCATTTTACTTCAATTCCTTTCCATAATCATTTGTTGTACTAATTCTTTCTCTATTTTGATTGGAAGATCTTAAACCTCTGGTATTTAGATTGATAAATATTTCCTGTACATACCTTTCTCCTAATTTCCAACTGTTCAATTCTTTCTGTTTTATTCAGACTACAGAATTTTCTTCTTTCTTGGGGGGGGGTCTCTTTTTTACATTGAAAATGATAAAAAGGGTGACAATTTCATGAAGTATGGTAAATCAGGTTGGATTTGCAGGCTAACTGTAAATCTCTCAGCTGTTATCTTAGATTATTTATTTCTAAAAACCCCTATGTTTATTCATTAAAGCAGTGGTCAAGAAGTCAGAATAACTCTATACCACATGTAATTTTGATAGGTCACTTTTGAAAGAACATTTCAGGAGAGTAAATAGGCAGATGTAAAACTAAGGCTTTTAAAATGACAAATGCTATCTGTGTTAAGTTTCTGAATCTTTTTTAGTACAGCAGTTCCTATAATCAATCATTTTTAAAGCCTTGGTCATACTTAGACCTTAAAAGATTTTTAAGTTAACAAATTACATATGAAAACCTTTAGGAAGCTTTTTAAAAAAAATTCATAGTTCTCTAGTTTTTCTTAAATCAAGGTTATGGTTCCACATTTAAAGCTGCCCCAACAGGAAAATGTAAAGGAAATCAGTGGGAGAGAAATAGTTAGGTGCCTGTGTTCTTCAAAGGAACAACTTTGCAGTATCATGTTTTCATATTTTTTATGGTAAAATGCATTCCTGTGTTTTGTTTAAACATTTTATACACATTTTAGTTCACCATTCTCTTGGCTGATAAATTATTTATCTTAGAGTCTATTGAGAGGGGACAACCTTCACCTATATTAGAAAATACAAAAGGAAAGATACCACAGATATAGTACCTATCAGTTATTGACCAGAACAACCATATATATTCAGTAAGAAGGGTATTTATATTTGTCAAACATCGAATTTGGAAAAAAAAAATGTCACTGTTGCAATTGTCTAAGAAATACAGGACCAAAATAAATAATTTCATCTTTGGAAGCAGGTTCAGATTGCTGAAGTATTTTTAATATCTATTTTAGGTGGCCACTGGAGGTCAGCATTTCTCTAAGATTTTTTTATGTCTTGTGGGTGGGGACTGGCCTTTAGTTTCAGGTCCCTGGTTTCAAAATTGCTTCCAAGAAGAAAATAAGGTAAAGAAAGAATACATTGAAGATGGAGAAAGTTACTGTGTGTTTGTGCATATATATCACGAACATAAACTACATATAATTGATTCTAAGCTAGCATGAAAGAAACATATAGAATTTAGAAATTTACCTTTGATGTTTCCATATTGTTAATTGTAAAATTCATGTAATTTATAACTTGGCAAGTATATTCAAGTGTGTTAAGGCATGGGTACAGTTTTTACACTGTACTTTGTTTTATTAGTGTATATTAACTTCAGTGGATCTTTTTTTAATAATGAACTTTAATAGGTAACATTTTATTGATCAACATTCATTTAAAATTTCTTCTGGTTATTTAGAATGATCGAATAAAAAGGAACCTTTCATTTGCCTGATAAATTTTCCCACTGTACATTATGAGAAAACCCTAAACAGATTATGTCTCCATATGGAATGAATTCCTGAGTGAACATTGCTTTTCCGTACCCCAAATGAAAATACCACTTGATCTCTTAGCTCATGTATGTTCATTAGGTAGCCAAATAGGGGAAAGCTATTTATTTGTCCTTAAAATACTTTCCTATAGAGGGACGTTTTCTCTTTGGGAAACGACTAAGTTTGGTCATCGGTAATCACATGTAAGAAATGTTGTACTTTTGGTACCAGGTTGTAAAGTGTCAAAGTTGATATTCTGTCACTGATATTAGGATACTTTTCCAATAGATTCCTATGTATATATTTGCTCTGTAGATCATTGTAGGATAAATATATTGGTATTTGGGTTGTTAATGAGAATGTAACAAGGGTACAAATTTTTGTTTGGAGACAAGGTGGAGTGGACATACTTCTCCCTATCCTTCCCACTTAAGTACAGCTAAAAACTCTAAACAGTATAAAAAAATTAGCAGTAGCTCATGGATTTGGGGGTACCATAACAAAAGAGCTAACATACACATATAAGAGTCACAGGAGAAGAGAAAATATTCAAAGACATAATAGCTATTTCCCATATTTGACAAATAACAAAACTATAGGTTCAGGAAGCTAAGCAAACAAGATAAACCCCCCAAAAATCCCATGTAACGACACAGTATAAAGTCCTGAACAACTGAAGACAAAAAAAAATCTTGAAAGCAGTGCAATGCAAACACCTTATCTACAAGGGAAAAACATTTTTAACAACAGTGGATTTCACATCAGAAACCATGGAAGCCAGAAGTGGCATATTTTTCAGGTACACAAAACTATCAAACCCAAAATCATATATTCCGTGAAAATGGCACTTTAGTATGAAGAAGCTATCAAAACATTCTCAGGTGAAGGAAGACTAATAATTTGTCACCAGCAAACATAACCTAAAAGAATGGCTAAAGAAAGTTTTTGAAATTAAAAAAAAATGTTAAAAGAGAGATTCTTGAAACCTTGAGAGGGAAGAATATGGGGCCCAATCCAGGAAACCATACTGCATTTATTTATCATGTTTCCTTGGTCTCCTCCAGTGGGTAACAGTGTCTTGGTCTTTCCTGGAATCAGAGTTTTTAATAAGCTCCTTAGTGGTTCTCAGGCCCTAGAATTTGAGACCCACTGCTGTTCTGAAGCCAGTGGCACATCCTGAGCACAATTCACTTGCCCCAGAAACTCTAAGAATCATATTGATTGGGGGAACTTAACTTTGCCTGAATGGTAGCTTGTACTCTTCATCCCAAGTCACGTTTGTAGCAGTCTGGGACCTGACAAACAGAAGACATACTCTGGGAATTATGACAATAGTCTACCTAGTATGAGTAGGAAGGGTTAAGGGACACTAAAAAGCAACTGTGACCTAGCAACAGGTTAAAGGTTTTAATATGTTGGGGAAGGGAAATAGGAACAACCTAGCAGGAACAGTGATCAGAGATAAGTAAATATAGATACACCCAGGTCTGCCAAAACCACAAGTCTCTGAAGCATGGAGGAAGTAGGTGAAGACATACCAAAGCTTTACCTCCTCTTGCCCTAGATCTCCTGCTGGTGCTTCCTATCAGAACTGAAAACCAGCAGAGATGGAAAAACTGGATAATACAGTCCCAGGCCACAGGAGAAGATGAGTCAGGCAGTGGGAATGGATCTGGGGATGGCCAAAGGGAAAATAATCAGCACAGTCTTAAGCTAAACACAGGAGAGAGAGCCTGATTAATAAATTGTACTTGGGTAAAACAACAAAACTCCTCTGCCAAACGAGCAGACAGCACTCATTTTTATGACCAAATACTGGTGTTTTAGAAAGCAACATTTACCTTGTTTTAAGTAAGTAGTCCTGGCAGTCTAATTTTCTCTTCAAAAAGACATTTCAGAAACCCAGTGTGCATACAGTGGGTATGATTTCAGTGTAAGATCTATAATTCCAATTTGATTTTTCTGGTCAGGAAATTTATGTTAAGGATCTGTAACAGACTATCCTTACCTTAGGGTTGGGGATAGAACTGGGCCATCTATAGGTAATATCAAAAAGCTGTTCTCCTTGATCTGAGAATGGGCATTCAGGAATTTAACATCAGACAGTTGACCTGTAGGCCTGTCAGCATTGAAATTTACAACTTAGTGGCTATACCACTATTTTATCAAGCAATGACCTTTTTTTTTTTCTTGTAGAGAACATCATGAGAATGCTATGCAGCCCTCTGTCAAGGATAACAGTGGTAGCCACGGTTCTCCCATCAGTGGAAAATTAGAAGGCATCTTTTTCAGTTGCAGCACTGAATTCAATACTGGGAAACCACCCCAGGATTCACCTTATGGAAGATACAGGTTTGAGATTGCAGCAGAAAAACTTTTTAACCCTAATACTAACTTATACTTTGGGGACTTCTACTGTATGTACACTGCTTACCATTATGTGATCCTTGTTATTGCCCCTGTTGGATCACCAGGAGATGAATTCTGTAAGCAGCGTCTGCCTCAGCTAAATTCTAAGGATAATAAATTTTTGACCTGCAAAGAAGAAGATGGGATGCTAGTTTACCATCATGCCCAGGATGTCATTTTAGAAGTCATTTATACTGACCCTGTGGATCTCTCTTTGGGCACCGTGGCAGAAATCACTGGTCATCAGCTCATGAGTTTGTCTACTGCAAACGCAAAGAAAGATCCCAGCTGTAAAACCTGTAACATCAGTGTTGGACGTTAAATGTTCACTTTTCTTATTCTTAGTCCCTTTTCTTCCGCTAGAAGCAATTATCCTTTGTTGTCCATTTTCATTACCAGATGGTTTGCTCTGAAGCATGCACATGCCACTATTACCAAAAGCAGACTGCCACTTTTCAAATTTCATTCAGAGTCATTTTAGTGTTTCCTAATCCCAACCTTTCCCATTACTTTCAATGATGAAATATCCTCATTTCTCTTACTGACACTTTATTTGCCTAGATGCTGCAATGTTTTATTTGTCCTTATGCCAAACATAAGACAATTCTATATAGACTGCTTTAGCAAAATACAAAATGGCTTATAAAGGGTGTTTAAATATGCATTCATTTTAATCTACTGAATAAATATTGAGATAACTCCAAACCGCATGAAAGGGTGTAATTGCAGCATGAGTTAAATCTTGAAACCTAGAATTGTCAGCACTTCCAACTTGTTGTTTGACAGTGTTATTTATGTTATTTATATTAGCTAACAGGAAACAGCTGTGTTTCAACATAATAAATATAATAGAAAAATATTTTATTTGTATTGTTGTATAAAATATTTACAATCATATAGAATATATAGAATTACATTTTAATAGCAATTGTATATATGTCATGAAACCATTTCCCTTATCAAAGATGTAGTTTGTAAAGCTCAAATAATTGTGTATCTGTCCTGTTACAAGAAGATGACTTTAATTAAACCATTTTATGAAGGACATTATTCTGCTTCATTAAAGTTACAAAAAATAGTAGGTAAATATTAACAGAGAAAACAATAAGCCTTTGAAATAGTATTCTTCCCCTCCAAACTACATGAAAATTTCAACATCATGATTAAACATATCAGAAATACAAACATGATTGGTACATGAAAGAAAATGTCAATTGTTTGCTGATTTTACAGAAGAAAAATAATGAAGTTTGGTTTTTTACAAAATAAAGCAATCTACATAAAGTTGATGAAGCAAACAAAATAATGTGGCTTCTTTTCCAAGGTATCATAGCAAATAAGCCAAACCGTTTCAAAACCTTTCATTTTTCACAGAAATAAGAATAGCTTAAGAGAAAGTTTTTTGACTTCACAAAGTATAGACCTTGGAATATTAAGAAAAATGCATGTTCCCAATTGAAAAATAGTTATATAATCTTACAGTAAACAAAAAGGTTAATTATAACTATAATCACATTAAATTACCTAATGCAGACACATCTATCCAAAATACCTATTTTCAAATGTTAATGCGATATTTTAATATCAACATCTGTCAGTTATAGACAAAGATAATTCACAAAGTACATGCTATCAGAATGAACTTTGGTAGTCAGAAATGTAAAATTTCAAACATGTAAAATAATGTGCTATTTTTATAAAGAAATGAAAAATTAGCAGTGACATTCTAGAATAATTTGGGGTACTGAAAGTCTAGCAGACTTAAGAGACAATGTAGTTTTTTTTTTAAATCACATAAATCTATTAAAAGCTCCAAATAAATTACTTTCTGAACAGCTATATTCTTTTCTACATAAAAAGCAGAATTTCCTTTCCACCTTTGAAAATCATCCTCTTTTCTATACATTCACATAAGCAGTCTTTGGACACTACATATACTTTCCCTAACAAGTAGCCCATTGAACATATAGATGTTCTTTATTTAGGCTTGATAAAAAATATATATATATATTTGTAATTATTATAATGACTGAGTCCCCCTTGTCATGAAGGAAACAATTTTTTTCCCCACTTACACTGTCACTTACATTCTTCCCCCATCTGACTCCCTCCTACTCATACATAATTACATTTGCCATCTCTTCTTAAAAAACAGCTATTATCAGTAAAGTGCTTCATTTTCAGTATGTCAAAACTACTTACAGAAATGGCAGGGCAAAATAAACTTGATTGTTTCTTGGATGAAAGTAATCACAAAATAGCTCAAATGGTTTTGGCCACATCTTGCTTGCTGATAAGGACTTCTAATAGTCTCAGTTTGGCTTTTATGTGCTTATATTCATGGTATTCATCTGCCATTGGGATCCTGTCTTCCTTTTGTGGACTTCTATGAAAAGGAAAACAGACTTTTTATAGATTTTTTTATTAATTCATAATGAATCAAGTCATTAATAATGCTTTTTGAGTAATTCATAATTGAGAAAGTACAGGGTGGTAACAGTTTCAACTCATTCTATCATGTCTTCCTTACTTTCCCTTTTACTTTTCACTCCCTCCCTCTGTTCCATGAGTTATTAGATTTCTGTGTAAGAGCACCCTTGAGAACATAATATAGTCCAGTGTAGACATATGACAATGGGACATGTTAAAAGATCTAGGGGGTTAAAAAAAAAACCCACAAAACCCTCAAGTCATTCCCTGACAGTCTTTCTCCTGTTACCTACCCATAGTTCCATGCCTATGCAAGATTCAGCCCTTAAGAGTGAAAGTTGTTAGAAATTACATTTACATTTATGATGATGGGGAAGAAAGCTTAGTACCTACTTACAAACCTGAAACATTTGCAAGTTTTCTTGTAGTTATAAATACCCCTCTCTGCTAATGTGTAGTAGAATCACTAAGCGTTACCATAATTAAGGCAAATTATGAGTCTAAACTACAATGATTCACTTCACACCAACTCTAATAAAACTAGACCTACAATAGTGCAACAACTTTGATACATACACATTCTAACTAATGTACCTTCTTGCCATTTACTCTGACGAATAGTTGGGTACCTATCTGGGGTTAAAACCAGTTGTCTTACCAAAACATGTTGCCAGGATATGTTTTCTAAAGGGGAATAATTGCTGCAGCAGGTCTCAGAATGCTCTTGGTCATCTTATCAACCAAGATGCAGTTGTTTTAAAACACTTTCAGCCATGACTTTGAAATATCAAGGGGTGGAAAACACATGTAGTCACCACACTTGGAACTGATTGCAGATGCTCTCTAATGTTAATAATTTTAGAGTGACTGAAACTGGATAAAATAGCAAACAGTGTTTTACCCAGAACCCCATTCTGTTTTCCCAGTAGATAATAAAGAAATATATTTCAAATACCTTTTACAAATAAAAAACAAACAAGCTATGTAGAAGGATACTCTTAGAATGTAGTTATCTACTTGTGTTGCACCTCTATTCACTGCCCTGGAATTTCTAGTACTGAATGTAGAAAAATACACAAATACATAGACATGGTTTCTCTTTACTGCTGTCTAAGTTATAGTCCATCATTCCTTTGCCTCCAATCTATGCTATGGTCCAAACCTACAACTGGGTGCCTAAATACCACCTTAATTTGGTTAAACAGATCTAAGTGAAGAAATAGTCTAATCTATAAGGAAATATTAACAATCCATTATGACTTTTCCCTTGTTATGCATATTCCCTTGTATATTTCCCCCATCTGAATACTTCCCTCATATATATAATTACGCTTGCCATTCCTTCTTAAGAATGGCAATACTACCACTAAAGTATATTACCACGTTGTGCCCAGAAAAAAAAAATTTGCTGTATATTTCTTGGAGCAGTTGTCCTATCATTTAAAACAGGCTACTGTGCTTAGCACAGTCTGGCCTATAACTGCTAATAATAATTTCATCTATATGATAATCATGTCTCAGCCCTGATAAATATTGCCAAGGAAATTTACAGAACTTTAAAAATTTTAGTATTCCATTAGCATGTCTTTTTTACCTTATGGATCATTGGACTTTCTTAATAAAATTTCTTAGGGAAAACAAGATTAAGATTCATATTTTTCAGCCATTCAACAGTTTAATTTTAGTTACATCATATCACCGGTTTTGCATTTAGTTGAAATATATCACCACAAGAGGCAAAACAACCTCTTGGTCAGATATAGGCATAACTAAAATGACTTTAGGACTGACGGGTGTCAGGTACAGTAGAGTATACTGTATATAGAGAACGTAATTTCTCTGAATATCAAAAGGCATGCCAAGTACCACTGTAAATCCACTAGACAGGACTATGAGCACGATGGGTTCTCAAACTATTTAAAATAGATTCCTCAGTTAAAGGAGTAAAAAAATGTAAATTTATTCAGGGAACCCAAAGTTATGAAAAGAATTTATGCAGGTACTGAAGTGTTTAACTCATTTCTCATATGTCATATGTAATGACTATAGGTTTATAATACTGATAACATCTCCCCAAATATTTCCCTGAGTGAAGGATTCCTGCAGGGTACTTTAATCTAAAAAAAGGCAGAGATCAGAAACTTTTATGTAAGTCATATGTATACCCAAAGCATAGTATAGCAGACAATACAAAGTCACTATTCCAAGGAAGGTTTCAGAGAGACATTTGAATAAAAGTTATAAAAGAAAAGAAAAAGGTATGGAGGAAGGAAAACAGACAAAACATGTTTTATATTCTAAATTAAGTAGTCCCATAACATTTCCCATGAGATTAGTTAATACTAGGAGAATAATAAATAACATAAATGACTTTTGAGTTTCTGACCTATGCCAGACACTTTCCATACATTATGTCTTATAGTCCTCACAGCCATACTATGAAGTGGTTAATATTTTGTGTTGAGGAAACAGATTTAGACAGATGAAGTTATCTGACCAAAAACAAAGCTAGCCACTAGGTAAGTAAGTTAGACTTGTAACATTCAACTGGAAAAGAAGATTCAATGTAGAAAACCAGGTAGGTTACACCTGTATTTGCTGAATGTAAAAAACTCCTGACCTATTAGGTCCATCCTAGTGAACAGCCCAGGAAGGCAGACATGAGAAGGCTGTCAGTGATACTAGAGGAGCGTATATAAAGCCTCAGGTGCCATCAGAGAATAATCCATCTCCATCAGGGCAACTTTAGGATTACTGAAATGAAAACAATCCAAGAAAGGCCGATAGCTACATGGAGAGGAACCCCAAGGAGCCAGTTCAGTACTGACTCCAGTGCTTAGGCTCTACAATCCAAAGGGAGACTTTTATCTCATCTCTGCCATTTAATAACTGGACTTTGGGAAAATTAATAATAAAATTGACATACACATGAAGGCTGTAGCCTCCCACAAAGTATCCCATGGAACTGAATCATTTCATCGTGTAAAGGAGGAAACTGAGGTACAAAGTAGCTAAGTGATTTGTCTCTGGTCTTAAGCTAATTCAAGAAGTTGATTATTTTATTGATGATACATCAAAAATTAGAGGAAGCTAATGGAATGCATACCAACCCTTAGTTGGCAGTAGAGAATATACCTAAATATTAAAGGGATAGAAAGAATATAGGAATTTTTGTTCCATTATGTGAAATAAAATAATTATTTTAAAATTTAAAGGACATTTTTAAAGAAGAATTATAATTTGATAAAGTAGGGATTAACTTTGGAACTAAGTAATCAAACTAACATGGGCTGAGAAATCAAGTATGTTTTTGTTTTTTAAAAGTCTAAAAAATTGAATAATTAAAATAAGATTATGCAAAGTGAGGGGTGATATAGCATACTCCTCTTACTTTTTAAAGGTTGATGTAATATTTTAACATCTCCAACCTCTAACAAAGCATAGTAATGGCACTGTCAGAATGTTGCATTGGGCAAATCCTGGTCTAGGCCAGTATGATAATTATTAGCACCTGTATAAATTCCCCATTCCTACAGAAAAGTTAGAGCTCATTCTTAATAATTTCCTAAAAAATATTAGCTTAAAATTATTTCTTCCCACACTTACCTTCCTGTTTGTTTAAAAAACTGTTCTTCAAAATCTCTTAAGGCTTTCCGAAGTCTCTTCTTGTCAGCTCTAGTTTCTCGGAGATGGTCAAGGAGTACAGGCCTTTAACAGGTAAAATATAAATTTGCCATTACTGAGCTCTGGCCTAATTGAGACATCATGATGAGCAGGTTTATCTGTTCAGTAAAAGCATATTAGGTCTCTGAACTGTTCTCCATAGAGTCTCTTTTGTATAATTACAACAGACTCCCTGATCATAGCACAGGTACACATGAGCAAAGGGAAAATTATCCCAAGAAAGCACTGTCACAGGAAAGTAAAAAGGACAGGCAAGAGACAAGGAAACGAGTTTGTGCCATTGTTAGAAATTGTGAGAATAATTGTGGTGTGAAGAGAGATGTACAGACATTCTGAAGAAATAATCATAAACAATCATGATAAACTGAACATAACAGACACAGAGGAAGAGACTAAGAAAATTCTACACTTCTAATCCAGAGATTAGAGAGTGTGGTGGCTTGGAGCTATCGACCCAGAAAAACAGGTCCTTAATCCATTCTTGTAGACATCAACCCATTGTAAATAGAACCTTTTGATGAAGTTACTTCAGTTGAAGTATGACTCAACTAAATCAGGACAGATCTTAGTCCAATTACTGGAGGCCTTTTAGAGAAGGCCACTGAAAGAAGTCACGGGGAGCAACCAAAAGCAGAATCAGTGGGAATCCAAAAGAGAAGAGGCCATGGAAAAACCAAACTTGATGACCAGCCAGAAGATACCAACCCTGGGAGAGGGCAAGCCTTCTAGCCTCTGAAAGCCAACCCACTATATGGTATTGATTTCCACAGCTGGGAAACTAAACCAGGGAGAATGGTGAGAGCCTTGGGAATAAAACTAAGCCCCAGAAGAAAGGTACAGTTGCATTTCAAATTCTACTTAATTCTCCAAAGACAGGAGAGAAGAGTCACATATTTTGAACATGAATTTTTTTAATCTGTGAAACCTGTGTATGGGTTTCAGTAATTCTGTGAACTCTAAAATCATATATAGGTATTGTCTATGAAAATATTCTAATGCTTTCAAAAAAGTCCAACACCCCATAAAAGTTAGGAACCACTTAATATATACAAGGAAATAAGGATTTTCTGCTACATAAGTATATAATCAATATAAAAGCTCCCAAACAAGTTACTTTTATGTGAAGTGAAATTAAGGTACCAACTAATTCTACAGGCACTTCAAAATCTCAGCTCATACCTTGTGGTCTCACCTCACATATTTATGTGTATTCCATCCCTACCTTAGGATTTAAAATATCCTAATCTGGGCTGCAAGATATAAACCAAAGACAGCGAAATGATCAAGAGGAATGCCAGTCACTGAATAATGATGATAATTACAATAATGATAATACTACTGAAAATCCAAATAGCTCCTGACTGAGAGGCTATTAGGAAACAAAGGGCAGCTCATTTACTTAAAGCCAAGGGGATTCCCAGTCTGGAGAAACCCATTTTATTCAAACGGAAGACACTGAGATATAGACCCACACAGGATAAAAACTCTTTCAGTCCAAAATTTTCAAGGCTAGCTCTACTTCATACACATCTAAGAATTAGACTTGGGGCCAGACCCTGTGAAATTTAATTTAAACCCAATATTGGGAGGCTTGGTTCCTCAAGATTTTATCTTCCTGATTCTCCATTAAGAGGGCAACCAGATCATGCTTTTAGGATTGCCCTTTGGTAGTTAGCACTTTTTAGAGAGCCTAAGAGTTCTTCTGAACTTCATATGCACAAATACGTACCCCAAACCAGAAGAAATTAGAGTAAGATGTCACACTTAGGATATATACTCACATGGTGGCCTCATGTAAATTGGACATGGAGAGGGCTGGTTGTTTGACTTCTTTCTTTTCATCGGGAAGCAGGGCCCTAACAGGCTCAGTCTCATTGGAGTAGGTAAGGTGGTCGCCAACAAGAAGGTGAGATGCTGGATCTGTTGAACCGGACTGTTGGCTTCCCTGTGTACAGTCTTCATCAGAGTCCTCTTCCTCCTGCTTATGACAGGCAGAGTTAAATACAGCAAGTCACAAAATATGAAGTGCCTCTTAAAGAAGGAAAATCAGGAAGGAGGAACCATAAACGGATACCATAAAAACCAGGTTTTTTATGGTGTGCTTACTGAGGACAGGGTAGGAAGCAACCAAGAGGTGTGCTTTATCAGTTGCATTCAAGTGCTCGCAGAAGTTAAGGAGCAAAGAAGCATCCAAGCTGGGCTAAAATGTTCACCAAGTTTATCTGTGCTTGCCGAGTCAAAGAAGGCATGACCATTCAAGATCTGACCCATTTCTGGGTCACATTGCCAAGTGTTCTCTCCCTCTGAGCCAGACCTTCTGGTTCTCAGATGAAGTGGGTTAGGAAGAGATGGATATATTCATCATCTAGAAATAACCCAAATCAGGTCCAGATGTGGGCCACATTCAGATAAGGATGATACTTAGTAAACTGACAAATTTAAGAAGAAACTTAATAAAGGCCAAAAGCAAAGTGGAATTACTCCTTAACCTGTTCTGGTCAGAATCTAAAGATTTTCTTGCATGAAAATCATATTCTATTTTAGATAATGCTTTCTTAATGAGGAAATTTCAAAAACTATGAATCATTATGCTTTATGGCTTTAATATATCAGTGTATAAATATATTCAAATATACCAAGTGACTGTTTTGATACTGATGGAGTAGGATTTGTGATGCTCTTGGGGTTCTGTATTCCTGTATCACTATTTTTTTTAAAGTCTAACTCAATTTCAACACTCCTATTTTCTATTGAAATAAGCTTACTCAGATATTCCACACTATTGGTCAAATGATACCAAAAATATCTTGCATTTTATCAAAGAATATACTGTAATTTCCTTATTAAAGAAGTAACCAATATGCAAAGAATAGAAAGGCTGTTTTGTCTAGCCATTTTGTAAATTAGACAATGCTAAACTGAAATCTGTTGCCTCTTCTCACCACCCAAGCATGAACGCCAATGTTAAAATTGACTTCAAGAATATGAGTGCTATATATTCCTGTTTCACAGTGGTTCTAATTATCAGCCACTGTTAAATACAGTATTGGGGCTCGAGGAGGCCACATTTCAACCTTGTGAAATAACAACTGGCTTTGTTAGCAGCATATATTGACAAGATGGCTTCTTAACTTTCATTATGCTGCCTCCCTAACCAAACATCAGTACACGGCACTAGTACAGGCTTCTAGTTAATGTAAGCATCCCGACTTACAATTGTTGGGATAAGGGAAGGTGTTGACAAGATTTGCTTGATAATTCTGTATCGGTCGTAAAGAGGCTTTATGAGGTTCTTGTCTTGCTTAGTTACCTGAAAAACATGAAATTAATTATTGTTCCTTTCTCAAGCTAGCATCGAAACACATCAGTATTTTTAGCAGGCAAAAAAATTCTGAAGCTTCAAAGTGAAGGATTATAATACTATAATGGAACGATAATTAGAAAAAAGGAAGTCATAAGATACTTTAATAAAGCATATGCTGATTTTTCTTTTCAGAAAGTTTCTTAAAGAATAAGTCCACATTTAGAAAGATGTTTTTAAAGTTTTCTTGAGGAGTCATCAATGCCTAAATAGTAAGGAGGCTCTTCTTTAATTGCTTCTTCATTCTCAAAAAAAACAGTGGGTGATCAAGACCTGTAGGGTTTTCTTCTGAAACATCAATTTTATTTGGATTTTTGTTATTATATCTACAACTATCAACCTTGACCAAGGTCTTCACTACATAAGTACTATACCAGCTTACTGGATAGTACTGACATTAACTAACAACATTATTATGGGAAAAAAAAACTCAAAACATTTCAGTTTTCTGAACCCTCAATTTTCTACCTGTACAAAAAGTGGGTTGGAATTACGAGGTTCATTCCCACTAAAAACTCCATACCTTTTGGTCCACTGAGTCATTCTATATATCTCTGCTGTATGACCCAACCCTAAGCATTATTTCCTGTGGGTCACACTGTGCATAAAAATTTAAATAGCTTCTTCTTGCTCTTTCCCCCAACTCTTTTCTCTATTGATCCATCCATCCATCCATCCATCTATCCATCCAGACCCAACTCCTCTGCTTGGCTTGTCTCCTACTATATATCCTGCATTAATTTGCTATACATCTACTAGTCACAGCATCCCCCTTTCACTCTGGTCCAGTTATTCTCACTCAGGAGGGAGTGGGAGTAGAAATGGTACAAATAGCGCATAGCATAATTATGCGGGTATCATTTATCAACATGCACATCCCAAAAGTGCTGTCTGGCTCTGAGGGAAAAGGAAATGGCTTGGGCATATGTATTTTTTAAGCTTCCCAGTTATGCTACTTTACCCCCCTCCCAGGTGAGAACCATACTAGTCCTACTGATATCCCTTTTCTCTGAATTTCTCTATCTCCTATCTGGGTCTTAACTATTATCTGTGTTTCAGCCTTATCTGCCCAAATAAATTCAGTTTCTTGAGGAAATAGATCAAGTCACATATTTCTTTGAATTCTCACAGTATTCAACATGTTATTATCCCCAATGGTATCAATCTATCAACCCAGGATTATATGCAAAAAAAAAAAAAAAAGAAGACTGCAATTTTTAATAACCAT
The DNA here is from genome assembly GCF_023851605.1 of Tamandua tetradactyla. Classification (NCBI taxonomy): domain Eukaryota; kingdom Metazoa; phylum Chordata; class Mammalia; order Pilosa; family Myrmecophagidae; genus Tamandua; species Tamandua tetradactyla. Next base: position 38,053,122 of record NC_135339.1, on the reverse strand, counting down.
CATATAAATTCTAGAAGCTACAACATAAGCCTCTTTTTCTTTCCCTGTCTAGGTAGAAAAAAAGATCACCTCTCTCTCCTTAGAAGTATTGGTTAAGTAACCCCAAGAGTTTTTCATGTGTTACCCAATCATTCCTTAAACTTTCTTAGTCATGCCACATCTCCATGAAAAAAATGCCTATCAAACTGTATTCCAGGGGAGGGAACTTCTGGAAAAATGGCAGAATAGGATAGACTGAGTTATCCCTACACTGTGAAACAAACAGGAAGGACAGAAAACAACAGGGACAGTAGTTCCAGGGTACAAGGGACCAGAGAAGGACCTCTAAATTATATATGGAGAACCTGAATGAAAAAGTGGAGAAATTACGATTGAGGGGACTAGGTGAGTCTACTCAGTCATGACAGTGTCTGGGGTAGGCTGCGACGCGCAGGCTGGAGCCAAAGGAGTGGCACAATCCTGCACTCCCACCTCCTTAAAAGTTTGAGAGATCTTTTGTCTCAGCTCTGCAGCTGGGAGCTTCAATGTGGGAACCCAGAAGCCTGGGTTCTTGCTTTATATTTGTACAGAGACCTTGCTGCTGGGGCACAGTGCCTATCCCCAATCCCTGAGGCAGGCCACTGTGGGTGCCTGGTTTTGACAGATACTCGGGGGCCCCAGGAGGTAGGGGGGATGCAGAACAGAGCTGATCTGACAATTGACCAGTGAAAGAGGCACTCTGGGTTCCACTATCTTTATCCTTTCTCCATGGAGGCTGGGAGCACCCATGGCATGCACAGGCAGAGAGGTGGAGTTGAGGGAGTGAGCCATGCCACATCACCAAGCACTGCAGTGCTGGCTGTGGGCAGGGGAACTTGAAACTCTCAGCCCACAGCCCAAGAGCATTCCACGCAGGAGCCTGGGAATCACCAGACCCACTGTGGCCACAAGTACATTCTCCTTCAAGGTACACACAGCCCATCCCCCAATCAGGTTGGCCACTTTCAAAACACACAGAGACATGTGACCTTAACTGGATTTGCATCCTGCCCAGTCAGTAGACTCAGCAAAGAAGCAGAAGGTCTGAGAGGAAGAGGGGTCCCAAGAGTGCATCTGCTGGGAAGACAGGAAAAGTGCAATCCAGCAAATTGCCTCTCTCCCCAGCTTTTAACAGATCTTCAATTAGAGTTCCACCTCCTGCATGACACCCAAGCCTTGGTTTGGCAGGGAATTACTGACAAATCAAGGGCCAAAGTAGGCCTCTAATGCAAACTCAAGGAAAAACAAAATGTTAGATGAACAAAAGAAAATAACTTTCAAGATAAACTGATCAAGATAATCAAATGCCAAGAAAGCAACAACAAAGAACTGTAAACCATATGGAAGAAGAAAGAAGATATGACCAAATCAAACGATCAAATTAAAATGCTAGACAGAAAACAGAATTTGGAACAACTAATTAAAGTTGTTCATACAAATCTCCAAGATAACTCCAATGGGTTAGCTAAAGATGAAAAGGATATCAAGAAGACACTAGAAGACCATAAAGAAGAATTTGAAAGAATAAATAGAAAAATACATCTTATGGAAATGAAAGATAACATATATCAAGTTAAAAATATACAAGACACACACAACAGTAGATTTAAAGAGAAAGAAGAAAGAATAAGTGAGCCAAAGCACAGGGCAACTGAATTTGAATGCACAAAAGCACAAATGGTGAAAAAATAGAAAAATTTGAATTGGACCTCAGGGTAATGATAGACAACATGAGTGCACAAATGAAAGAATCATTGTTATCAAAGAAGGAGAAGAGAAGAATAAAGGACTGGGAAGATTATTTGAGGTGATAATTGGGGAAAACTTCCCAATGCTAATGAAAGACATAAATGTGCAAATCAAAGAAGCCCAATGAACCCCAAATAGAATAAATCCAAATAGACTCACTCTAAGACAGATTCTAATCTGGTTGGACTGTCAAATGCTGAAGAGAAGCAGAAAGTCCTGAAAGCAGCAAGAGAAAAGTGATTCACCACATACAAGGGATGCCAACTAAGACTAAACGTGGACTACTCAGTGGCCACCATGGAGTCGAAAAGACAGTGGTATGATATATTTAACTCTGAAAGAGAAAAACAGCCAGCCAATAATTCTTTATCCAGCAAAGTTGTCCTTCAAAAGTGAGGAAGAAATTAAAATTTTCAATTAAATGCTGAAAGAATTTGTAAAGAGACTTGCCCTGCAGGAAATACTAAAGGGAGCTCTGTCAGCTCTCTCCTATCTATAGGACCTGGAGGAGGGCACAGAATTTCCTAAAGGAAAAGCTCAGGGCCAGATGGTTTCACAGAAGAATTTTACCAAATAATTCAAAAAGAACTAACACCATTCCTGCTCAAACACTTCCAAAAAAAAAAAAGGAAAAAGGTACACTACCCAATTCATTTTATGAGGGTAACATCACTCTTATACCAGAACTGGATAAAGATACTACAAGAAAGGAAAACTACAGGCCAATCTCCCTAATGAATATAGATGAAAAATTCCAACCCAATACTTGCAAATCAAAGCCAAGGACACATAAAAAAAATTATACACCTCTCTCTAGCTTTTAACAGATCTTCAAATAGGGTTGCACCTCCTACATGAGGTCCCAACCTTGTTTTGGGTTCCAGCTCCACGACCAAGTGGGGTTTATTCCAGGCATGCAAGGGTGGTTCAACATGAGAAAAATCAATGTAATGCAACACACTAATTAAGTGAAAGGGAAAAGTCACATGATCATCTCTTGTCACTGAAAAAGCCTTCAACAAAACTCAGCATCATTTTCTGATCAAAGCAATTCAAAAGGTAGGAATCAAAGGAAATTTCCTCAGTATGATAACGGGCATATATGAAATACCCTCAGCCAGCCTCACACTCAACAGTAAGAGACTGAAAGCCTTCCCCCTAAGATCAGGACTGAGACAAGATGTCCACTGTCACTACTATCATTCGACATTTTGATAGAAGTTCTAGCTAAAGCAGTTAGGCAAGAAAATGAAATAAAAGTCATCCAAATCAGGAAGGAAGTAGTAAAATTTTCATTATTTGCAGATGACATGCTCCTATATTTGGAAAATCCTGAGAAAGCCATTACAAAGCTACTTGAGTTAACTACTTGAGCTAATTATTACTTGAGCTAATAAACAAATTTAGCAAAGTGGCAGGATACAAAATTAATGTGCAAAAATCAGCAAAGTTTCTAAACACTAGTAATCTAATTGAGGAGGCAATTAAGAAAAATTCCATTCACAATAGCAACTAAAAGAATCAAGTGCCTATGAATAAACTTAACCAAGGATGTAAAGGACCTGCATATAAAAAGCTATATAACATTGCTAAAAGAAATCATAAAGATTGAAATAGGTGGAAAGACATTCCATCTTCATGGGCAGGAAGGTTAAATGTCATTAAGATGTCAACTCTACCCAAACTGATCTACAGAGTCAACACAATACTAAAATAAAAATTCCAACAATCTACTTTGAAGATTTGGAAAAGCTAGTTATTAAATTTATTTGGAAGGGAAAGTGCCCTACAATAGCCAAAAACATCCTGAAAAAGAAGAATGAGGTGGGAGGGCTTACACTTCCTGATTTTAAAGATTATAAAGCCACAGTGTACAAAACAGCATGGCATTGGCACAAAAACAGACATATTGATTAATGAAATCGAACTGAGAGTTTGGATATAGACTCCCAGATCTACAGACAATTGATCTTCAACAAGGCCCCCAAATCCACTGGATTTTTCAATAACTGGGGCTGGGAAAACTGGATATCCATAGCCACAGGAATGAAAGAGGGCTCCTTCCTCATTCCCCATAGACAAATTAAAATTAATCAAAGGCCTATAAGTAATAGCCAGTACCATAAAACTCCTAGAAGAAAGTACAGGGAAACATCTTCAAGACCTAGTAATAGGAGGTAGCTTCCTAAACTTTACACCCAAAGCACAAGCAACAAAGGGAAAAATAGATAAATGGGAACTTTTCACAATCAAATGCATCTGTGCCTCTAAGGACATTGTCAAAAAGGTGAAGAGGCAGCCAATTCAGTGGTAGAAAATATTTTGCAACCATATGTCTAATAAGGGGATGATATCCAGTATATATAAAGAAATCCTATAATTCAACAACAAAAGAACCACCCAATTATAAAATGGGCAAAAGATATGAAGAGACATTTTTCTAAAGGATGGCTAAAAAGCACATGAGAAGATGTCCATCTTCATTAGCTATAAGGGAAATGCAAATCAAAACCACAATGAGATATCACCTCACACCTGTAAAAATGGTTGCCATTAAACAAACAGGAAACTACAAATGTTGGAGAGGATGTGGAGAAATTGGGACACTTATCCGCTGCTAGTGAGGATGTATAATGGTCCAGCCACTGTAAAGACAGTTTAGTGGTTCCTCAGAAAACTAAGTATCGAGTTACCCTGCAACCTGGCAAGACAGAGCCAAGATGGCAGCTTAGTGAGGTGTGGGATTTAAGAGCAGCTAGTAAATAGCCAGGCACAGCACAGAACAACTGCTGGAGCCACGTCAGTGACCAGACACACAGCGTACCCCAGTCTGGACCAGCTGGACTGGCAGCAAGCCCCCAAGAACTGTGAGTTCCCCAAGGCACAGTGGCTGGCACCACTCCCACACAGGCTGCTTCCCAGAGAGGATAGGAAAGAGACTTTACTAGCAGCAGGGGCTGAGCACAACAAAACTCCAATTGTGGAATTAATTAACAAATTCTGACTACTAAAAATAGGCCCCCAGCTCAGCTGAACCTCGAGTAAAAGCAGAGGTCACTGGTTTTTGCCCCAGCACAGAGAAGGCAGGGCTGACAGAAAACGAAAAAAAAAAAAAAAGTATTTTTTGGATCTGAAAAGGTCTGGGCCCTGCAGGAAAGGAGGGGGCACATAGGACCTGGAGATACACAGAGCAACATACCAACTTAAGTTCTTGATTGGCAAACCTGAGGAATAGGGTCCTGCTCTGAAAAGGATTTTACTTTTTTCTCTTTTTTGGCTGTGTTTCTACTGATTGATTACTCTTTGGATACAGCTGCAAGGCTTCCTGGGTTCCACTGCCCAGGTATAGGCAAAATTGAGCTTGTTTGAGAGCTTGTCTGGAGCCTGTGCCTTCCCCAGGAGAGGGGTGGGGCCCAACTCAGGTAGAATCCCTCGCTCAAGGAATTCAGACCCCAGGGTCTGAAAATGTGACGCAATTAAAGCCAGCCTACAACCTCTCCTCTGTCTCTACCACACCCCTAGCAGGGAAAGTCTGCTGGAGTTAAAGGTACTGCATCATCTTATGCTGGTGGGACCTGCAGGCAGAAAAGTGCCACATACTGGACAGGACTGGAAAAATGCAAAGTTCAGAGACTTCACAGGAAAGTCTTTCAACCTACTGGGTCTCACCCTCAGGGAAAACTGATGAAGATGACTCTTTCCTCCTGAGAGGAGACCAGTTCAGTCTGGGAAAATCTGACTGGGGTCTCTAATACCTAAGGAGACCCTCCTAAGGGATGGGTCATACAGGCAGGGCAAGAAGCAAAAAAAAAAAAAAAACAAGAACTGAAAAATTCTGATCTATTAAACAAAACCTAAGCTAGAGGACTAGAATAAGCTGAATTGAATGTCAAAGAACACATAGACAACAGAGTCATCCAGCAAGAAAATCCTAGGGAAAAAAAAAGTGCAAACGATCTCCAGAATAAACTAATCAAGGTAATTAAATGCCTAGACGCCAGCAAAAAATAATGAATCATACTAGGAAAATTGAAGAAATGGCCCAAAGGAACAACCCAACAATCCATATGAAATACAGGAGTTGAAACAATTAATTCAGAATGTTTGAACAGACATGGAAAACCTCATCAAAAATCAAATCAATGAATTGAGGGAGGATATAAAGAAGGCAAGGAATGAACAAAAAGAAGAAATTGAAAGTCTGAAAAAACAAATCACAGAACTTATGGGGATGAAGGGCACAGTAGAAGAGATAAAAAAAAAAAAAAAAACAGAAACCTACAATGTCAGATCTCAAGAGGCAGAAGATAGGATTAGTGAACTGGAGGATGGGACATCTGAAATCCGACAACAAAAGAAAATATAGGGAAAAGAATGGAAAAATATGAGCAGGGACTCAGGGAATTGAATGACAACATGACATGCATGAATATATGTGCTGTGGGTGTCCCAGAAGGAGAAGAGAAGGGAAAAGGAGGAGAAAAACTAATGGAGGAAACGACACTGAAAATTTCCCAACTCTTATGAAAGACTTAAAAGTACAGATCCAAGAAGTACAGCATACCCCAAACAGAACAGATCCAAATAGACGTACTCCAAGACACTTACTAATCAGAATGTCAAAGAGAAAGAGAGAATCTTGAAAGCAGCAAGAGAAAAACAATCCATCACATACAAGGGAAGCCCAATAAGACTATGTGTAGATTTCTCAGCAGAAACCATGGAGGCGAGAAGACAATGGGATGATATATTTAAATTACTAAAAGAGAAAAACTGCCAACCAAGAATTCTGCATCCAGCAAAGCTACCCTTCAAAAGTGAGGGGGAGGGCAGGCCACAGTGGCTCAGCAGGCAAGAATGCTTGCCTGCCATGCCAGAGAACCAGGGTTCGATTCCCAGTGCCTGCCCATGTAAAAAGAAAAAAAAAAAAAGTGAGGGGGAAATTAAAACATTTTCAGACAAAAAAATCACCAAGAGAATTTGTGACTAAGAGACTGGCTCTGCAAGAAATACTAAAGGGAGCACTATAGACAGATAAGAAAAGACAGGAGAGAGAGGTGTGAAGAAGAGTATCAAAATGAAGACTATCAAGTAAAAAGAAGAAAAATTAGATATGACATATAAAGTCCAAAAGGCAAAATGGTAGAAGAAAATACTGTCCGTACAGTAATGACACTAAATGTTACTGGATTAAACCCCCCAATCAAAAGACACAGACTGGCAGAATAGATTAAAAAACAGGACCAATCTATATGCTGTCTACAGTAAATTCATCTTAGACCCAAAGATAAACATAGATTGAAAGTGAAAGGTTGGGAAAAGATATTCCATGCAAATAACAATCAGAAAAGAGAAGTAGCTATACTAATATCCAACAAATTAGACTTCAAATGTAAAACAGTTAAAAGAGACAAAGAAGGATGCTATATATTAATAAAGGGAACAATTCAAAAAGAAGACATAATCATAAATATTTATGCACTGAGTCAGAATCCTCCAAAATACATGAAGCAAACACTGAAAACCCTGAAAAGAGAAATAGACACATCCACCATAATCATCGGAGACTTCAATTCCCCACTCTCATCAATAGACAGAACATCTAGACAGAGGGTCAATAAAGAAACAGAGAATTTGAATAATACAATAAATGAGCTAGACTTAACAGACATTTGTAGAGCATTACACCCCACAACAGCAGGATACACCTTTTGCTCAAGTGCTCATGAATCATTCTCAAGGATAGACCATATGCTGGGCCACAAAGCAAGTCTCAATAAATTTAAAAAGATTGAAATCATACAAAACACTTTCTCAGATCATAAAGGAATGAAGCTGGAAATCCATAATAGGCAGAGTGCCAGAAAATTCACAAATACATGGAGGCTCAACAACACACTCTTAAACAACCAGTGGGTCAAGGAAGAAATTACAAGAGAAATCAGTAAATATCTTGAGGCAAATAAAAATGAAAACACAACATATCAAAATTTATGGGATGCATAAGGGATTGAGAAAAACCCTAGAATGAGCTGAGACTCAGCATCAAGGGATTGAGAAAACCTTCTCAACCAAAAGGAGGATGAGTGAAATGAGACCAAGTATCAATGGCTGAGAGATCCAAACAGAGTTGAGAGGTTATCCTGGAGGTTATTCTTATGCATTAAGTAGATATCACCTTGTTATTTAAGATGTAATGGAGAGGCTGGAGGGAATTGCCTGAAAATGTAGAGCTATGTTCCAGTAGCCATGTTTCTTGAAGATGATTGTATAATGATATAGTTTTCACAATGTGACTATGTGATTGTGAAAACCTTGTGTCTGATGCTCCTTTTATCTATCTTGTCAACAGATGAGTAGAACATATGGAATAAAAATAAATAATAGGGGGAACAAATGTTAAAATAAATTTAGTTTGAAATGCTAGTGATCAATGAAAGGGAGGAATAAGGGATATGGTATGTATAAGTTTTTTTAATCCATTTTTGCTTTATTTCTTTTTCTGAATAGATGCAAATGTTCCAAGAAATGATCATGACAATGAATATGCAACTATGTGATGACATTGTGAATTACTGATTATATATGTAGAATGGAATGATCAAAATAAGAATGTTAGCGTTTGGTGTTTTTTTTTTTGGTATTTAAAAAATAAAATTAAAAAAAAGATTTATGGGATGCAGCAAAGGTAGTGCTAAGAGGGAAATTTATTGCCCTAAAGCCTATATTGAAAAAGAGCAAAAAGTTGAGGAATTAACTGTCTACTTGGAAGAACTAGAGAAAGAACAGCAAATTAACCCCAAGGCAAGCAAAAGGAAAGAAATAATGAAGATTAGAACAGAAATAAATGAAAGTGAGAATATGAAACAATTGAGAAAATCAACAAAACCAGAAGACGGTTCAATGAGAAAATTAATAAGGTTGATGGACCCTTAGCGAGGTTGACAAAAAGAAGAAGAGACAGGATGCAAATAAATAAAATCAGAAATGGAAGAGGAACATAACCACTGACCCCATAGAAATAAAGGAAGTAATGAGAGGATACTATGAACAACTTTATGCTAATAAACTAGACAATGTGGATGAAATGGACAACTTTCTAGAAAGGCATGAACAACCAACATTGACTTGAGAAGAAATAGACTTCCTCAACAAACCAAATACAAGTAGAGAAATTTAATCAATCATTAAGAAGCTCCCCAAAAAGAAAAGTCCAGGACCAGATGACTTCACATGTGAATTCTACCAAATATTCCAGAAAGAATTAGTACCAATCCTGCTCAAACTCTTCTGAAAAATTGAAAAGGATGGAAAGCTACCTACAACCTGGCAATACTACTACTCAGTATATACCCAGAAGAGCTCAAAGCAGTAACATGTACAGACATTTTAGTTTCTAGTGTATTAGAACAGCCAGAAGGAAATATCCGAAATTGTGGAACTGTAACTATACCATACTTTGAAATTTGCTCTATAACTACAAGTTAAACCGTACTTTGAAATTTATCACCTTTGTGTATGTTATATTCCACAATAAAAAATGTTTTTTAAAAAATGTATTCCATGGGACTTTAATTGGTGATAGAGAAAAATAATCTCAATCTAGCAAGTAAGAAAACATGGAAATAATGCTTCTCCCGCATTGGGATTTCTATTCTGTAGAAAGCACTTCAGAAAAATGCTGCATTTAACTATTATTAGTATCACTTAGATGCAATTTTGTGATTTTGTTTATTTTTAGGATATGCACTAGATTCTAGAAACCTTAAATTTAATCCTAGAACAGCAATAGCAAAGAGTGACCAATAAACAAGTTAGAATGATGAGTACTGTTGTACAAAAGTATCTTCCACAGATACTAGATGAGAATTAGGGCATATGCACAGTGTATACACTTTTCTTTTAATCTGAAGATTCCAGGATTTCAATCTTAAAATCATTACCCAAAGGAGGCATAAAGATTGAAAGGCCATTGAACAAATGGCCATTGAAAAAGGTTCAATGGCCATTGTCCAAACTGTAATTCCGTAAGTGTTCATCCTCAAATTAGACTTAGTCAGGAAGGTAGGCTGCCTGAGGAAGAAGGGTTATTGGTAGGGCTACATGCCAAGTATAGTGTCTTTTACCCACAGGCCCATGAGGAAAGCTAGAGGAGGCCTGCAAAGACAGTCTTCATAAAGGAAACTGAGTCAAGGTGTGAGGTCTGCTAGCTGGATACTCCAAATCAGAGGGGCAGAAACTCATCAGAACTTGTTCTACAGTCACATAGTACTAAGCTTCAATTTCTTCCTCTGAATTCAATGGTTCTGTTTCCTGAAATACTCTTTCCTCCCCCAATTCTGCACTTTTGTGGCCATCTATAGCACAGAAGGTATACCTAACTTTTGATTTTTGTGATTTGAATAAAGGAAACATGGACCATATGGAGTAATCTGAAACAGAACTATCCAGAGTGCGGATGGATTGTCAGATTTTAAAGATAAATCTAAGGAGCTAAACTCCAGAAGTAATTCCCTTCACTTCCTACACCTCCCTTATTATGGCATCAGAAGAGGTGAAACCAAGAGGAGTTTGAGCAAGAGAGGACTGTACAGAGAACACAGCTATTAAATGATGTGTTGAGGTCTTGACAAATTTGCAAAACTAAAACTCCTGACTTAAGGTCTGGAATGACAGCTCCTAAATAACCTGGACTTCCACGAGAGAGAAATGTTGAGTGCCAGCCCAGGTTGCTTTCTTTTTGAGCTATGGTCAGAAAGTTTGGGGAAAAGAACTTCCACAACTTAAGCACTTTTACCACCATACCTGTTCTACTTCTCCAAACCACCACTCTATGTATTCTTTCACAATAAACCACTGAAATTTATAAATAAAATCATTCTCTCTAATCATTCCCATAAACAGGCTCTCTTTTAAGAAAAGCAGTAAAACTAACATTCTCCTCTCTACAGAGTGAGTGATGGAAATCTATTATTCTTTAGCTTTAGACACTCACGTTTTGCTAAAATTTTTCCATCTCCAATTTCATAGTGAGGGAGACACTGTATGTGGAACGAGCCCACTGAATGTGGAGCTATTTGAACTAACCAGTCTGTCAAACAATGTGGAAAGTCAATAAGGAAATCAGCATACAAAGCAAATTTATAAGGAGAGCATTGCAGATTAGGATTAGCCTTGAAACTAGAGGACATAAATTCAGATAACCAACTTCAAAATTTGTCAGCTATTTTTACTGTGGAAAATGATATAATCTTGGAAGTTTAGTTTCCTAATATGCAGAATGAGGATTGCTTTTAATTGGTTATCATATGTAAGGGTCCCTGGCACAGAGTCAGATACACTAAGTACTAGTTAAGCTATCAAACTAGTTGACTGTGAGGTTACTATCAGTGCTGCCTGTTAGTAAAAAGGAATACCATGGTGGTATTAAAGAATCAATTTTAAAAATTAAAAATAGAATGAGAAGCTAGCTCTACATATCTTGATACGAAAAGCTCTTCAGAATATTTAATGTGAAAGAAGGATACATAATTATACAGACAGTTTAAGGGTAACCAAGAAATATACATTGATTCTTGCTTGTGCTTCTATAAACCTCCAGAAGGACACATAAAACATTAATAACACCAGTTCTCTGTTTTGGGGGTGAGAGACCTCAGAGCCTTTTCACCGTGTGACATTTTATATTCTTTTCCAGATATGTGAGAAAGTATTACCTATTCAAAACGTTAAATAAAAAAGGATCCGTAGGCAGAAAGCCCTTGAAGGGATTTTTCTTGTTTTCCTTTACTGCTAAGTCCCCCTTCTGTTTTCCTTTACTGCTAAGTACCCCTTCTCTCTAAACTCCAACAACCTACTAATCAGCTCTTAAATTTTATTTGATTTTTAAAAATAAAAATTATGACATTGTTTGCTTTTAAATGTGCTTTCCTTCTCAAAGATGCTGCAGTTGGTGGAGGGCTGGAAGAAGAAACTGCCATTACTTGTCCATTTTCACTATGCACATGACCCCACCTACAGACCTTGGAAAGGGCATAAACAGGCCCTCCAATCAGACAGCGGATGACTAATTTCCAGTGCACAACGGATTCCTGTGACCCCAAAGTGATTATCTCCCCAAATGATCCATAGATGAAAGAGGAAGAAAATTGCCCCTTAGTAGTATCTGAGTCAACAAGGCAATGTCATGGGCTCCAACACCAAATGCATAAAATTCAGAAAGGAAGAGTCATAACAAAGGTCTCTTTAAAAAAGAAATAATTATTCATCTCGAAAATGTTAATATTTAATGCATTTTCAACAGTAAGGCAAGTACCCTAGATGAAAGTGATCTGTGAATTTGAGTTTAAAGAACAGAACCTAAGGAGATGATCTCAAATGCTGATGAATTTGCTGAGGAGTCAAGAATAATACTAGCTGCTTTGGAGATTTATTCTCCTCCCTTTGGTTCTGCTATGGCCTATGTACTCATCCTTAAAACCCACCTTCTGGCTTACAGGCTCCTGAATGGTTTGCGAAGCTCAGCCCTCCAAAGGACAAAACTGCAGCTTGATACACAAACAACTACAGATGCTCTCTATTTAGAAGGCCTAACTTTTGTCTACTGCAGAGTTCCCAGGTTTATTTAACAGAAGCCCCTTTAAATCTGAGTTCAACAGATACCTCACCTAAAATAATAGAAATAATTGTCATTTATACAAAGATGACTTCTAAAGAACTCAGACACTTTTCTCTGCTCTCCAGACTTGTGTGCATGGGCCTATTCGGCAGATGCACTTAGAAGTCTCAGACTGACCATCTGGGTTTGCCAAGGATTGAGCGGTTGCCCAAGGCTTGGAACATACAGTGCTAAAGCTAGGACAGTCCATGGCAAATTGGGATGGTTGGCCACACTACTCCTCAAAGACCTAAAAGTTAACATTTTAAAAAGCAGACCTCCTGGTTTTCTCCCCACCTCCCACTCTGATCCTCCTCACTTTTCCCCATCTCAGTAAAGTGCCCCATTATCGTCCTGGATTCTGCCTTTCCTTCATCTCCCCACATCCAGTGCTTCAGCAAGTCATTTTGATTTGACCTACAAAATATACTTTATATCTACTTCTTTCCATCTCCAATGCCCCTTTGCAAGTCCAAACCACCCATCTTCATCAGCAATCAGAAAGGTCTTTTAAATGTAAATCAGGTCATATCACTTTTTTCTTAAAACCATTCAACCCCTTCCCAATACTTTGTATAGCCTAAAATGTCCTACAGGCTGGCTCTGATCTAATTTTCTGACTTCATTCCATCCCATTCTGTGATGGGAATTCTGGCAAACAAACCTGAAAATTCCAAGTATGTGACAAGTTCCTCCTGTTCCAAGGCTTCGTACTTACAGTTCCTTCTGTCTAGAATGTTCTTTCCTGCTCTCTTTGGATGCTGATTCTTCTTCATTAAATGGTACCTCCTCAGCTTTCCTAATCCCTCGAAAGCATACCCATTATTTTCTAGCACATCACACTGTTTAATTCCCTGCATAGTACTTATCAAAGTCTGTAATGATTGAGTCACTTATTTCTTGTTGTACCCCACATCCCTGATATATTCAGCATCTATCCTAGTTTACAGCACACAGTAGGCACTCAAATTGTTTCACAAATGAATGACTGCCCACCAGTTACCAGGCATCTCCCTTATTATCATAATAATTATATAAGTAAGTAGGTTTTGTATGTATTTAAAGATAAGGAAGTTGAATCTCAGAAAACCAATTTATTTGCCAAATACACATGGTTAGGAAGCAACCAGGTCAGATGCTGAGTCCCACTCCGAGTCTACTATACCAATTCTAACTCACCTATAAACCTGTCTTTATAGACTGTCAAAATAACTATAAAATTTAGAAAACACCCTCAAAAGCATTGAAGTTTGGAAAATCTACAAATGTGCATGTGCATACATATAAAAACAGAAGTTATCCACTAGCTGACACAAAAGTCTAGAATATTGTGGGGAGGGAAGAGAATGTTAGCCAAGTGGATGAAAATCTATTCACTGCTTACAACATACATTGGTTGTTTTTTTACTCTAAATGTATTTCATGAGGACAGAAAAAGGTGGTCCATTTCCACCTGTGCATAACAAGACCCAATGTAAAGGACAAGTCCAGGAGCACAGGAGGAACCTGGCATGGGATTTGCACATGCTGCTTCCTTAAGATTAAGACCAGATAATGTATAATAGGGGAGGTAAAGGCAGCATTCTCCTCAAGAAGACTTCATTCCAAAGTTAAGTAGGCTAGTTTGCTCATTCATCTGTCGTCATCCATACACCCAATAAATGTACTCATTTCCTACTGTGATCATGAGCAATAAACAAGCCTTCTAGTTAAGAAGTTTAAAGTGCAGTGTGAGAAATTTCATGACGTACAGCATGGTAAGAGCTATGACAGTGTAACCACAACTCTTATTCAAGAAAGCAGAGGCAATCATGCCAGTTTTAGGGTTGGGACAGAAGGGAATAGAGGGAAGTTTCTATGGCAAACATGAGCACAGATGTGCAGGGGTTAATCAGGTAGGTAAAATATAATTGAATCTTTTCTTTGAGCTCCAGATTCATATATCCAAATGCCTAGCTGACAATTCTACTTGGATGTCTCACAGATATTTCAAAGTAAGATACCTAAAGCTGAAGTCTTTAAGATACCTAACACTTAAGCTTTAAGATACCTAAAGCACTCCCCACAAACCAAATGTCTCTTGTTTCAGTAAATATAATACCAAACCACTTTCCTTACCACTTATTCCTCTTCCTGGCTTTATATTTTTAATAAAACATAAGGGAAGATGGGACTATAATTGGAATTCTTTCTCATTTTAGACATGCTTATTCCCTAGTTGTAGCTACATTTGCTAACTTCTGATTGGAAAAAGCTAATGTACTCTAGTGTTTTTGCCATTTATTTCCCATAAAAGTGCAGGAACTCTATAACCTCCCAAATGGCAACACATCCTGGAATCATATGGTACCACCCATATTTCATGGCCAATAGTCCACCAAGGACTCATCTGACAAACTTCAAGCCTTTTGAAGATACCCATATTGTGTCAATGGGCCCCAACAAAAAATGATTAAAACCACGATCTCACTGGCATCTTGTGGAGTGCTGGGGCCCTGTGAAGAGAACATGAGGTACCTTAGCATCCTCCTGGGGAGGAGGCTGCTCTCTCTTCTCCTTCAGGCATGTCAACGTGGCATCTGCGGTCTCCTCTCCGGAGGAGCTCGGTTCAGGGCCTGCAGCTTCAGACTTGCCGTTCTCTCTGGGGACTGGGGGTTGCTCGCAGGACAAGTTTCTAGATGGACCTTTGGGAGCACTCCCTCGTTCTTCCGACAGCTTCAGCTTTAGTTCTGAGAAAAACTCCATGAGTTACCATGAGTAAGGAAGACTCACTGGTCCTGATAAGAACAGAGATTCCCTTCCCTCATGCCAAGTCAGTGGAAATAAACAGTGTTCACGACAGCATTCCACCGGCCAAAGCCAAACTTAGTAACCAGGGCCCACAGCATTTGTCCCCAGTCAGGGGTAAAAACTGGGGACTGTACAGGCTGGGAGCCCACAGAGGTGGGAGATCGTGTGTGGGAGTTACCGAGGGGCTTAGGTTTCTGAGGAAAAGGATCAGTAGTATCCTGGCCCTAAAGTTTCTACCTATACTTATTGTAGCACTTGAACTCTGCACTCAAAAAATTGTTTACTTGGGTTTTTAAAGCTAAACACCCCCATGGAAATGCAGGTACTTCTGGAAGGCATTACACATGCAGGTACCTAAGGAGATACTTGAGGGGACAGGAAGGGGTGGTGGGAGTGCCAGCCCCAATTGGACAGATGTCACAGTTTTGTCTAACGCCAGGTTTTAAAATCCAAGAATCACCACTATTGCAATGTGGCTTTAGATGTTTAGATAAACATAATTAAAAATAAAGATACCACCTGAGACTTAACTACAAAAGTACATTTTGGAATATACTAAAGGACTGCTCATTTGTATGACACCATTTATACTGATTTCTCAATTACATAGCTCATTTTGTTTGCTTTTTAGTTAGACTCTGGCTTGGTTTGTAAAATCTCCATATTTTATAAACCTGCTGTATCATTATAGTATAATGCCATTGAATCAATGTTCTGTCTAGTCCTTTAATTTCCATCCTTCAAGAAATTTGGAAAAATTCCAGCAACCCAGGGAGGTTAATGCTCCCACAGGGAAGTGAATGATTCCACTTGGGAGGCTGGAGTTCCTCAGACACTGTAAGGAGATTTATTAAATGCGGCTCAACAATGAAGGAGATCCTGGGCCCCTTATCTCAAGATGGAGCCCCAGCCAAGGCTGGAAACCAGGTTCAAGAGACTACAGGTAGAAATGAATCCAAAATGCCCTGGAGCTCATTATCACTACTTTAATTGCTTCCTTTCTGGGTAGAGCGACCCTTGGCTGCGTTTACCTTTGAGCTGTTTACGACCTTTAGCCAAATCATTCATCCATTTCAGGACTTCAGGGTTAGAAGTCTTGTCACCATAGGAAGGCTGTGGGAAAGAGAGAAATATGGGGGGGGGGGGGGGGGGGGGAGGGAGAGAATAAGAGAAAAGGAAAAACAAATTTTTAAACAGCTAAGACACACAAAGACAGAGCTGGGGCACATGGAGCTGAGAGAGAAACTCAGGCCTGAAAACTCCAGCTGATGAGAGTTGCTTCCAGAAGACAAAGCAAACCTTCTTGACCTCCTCTCACTCTTTAATCCTTGTCATGGGCATTGTTTCTAATCACACTTTGGCCACCCAGCATTTTCACACAGTCCTAACGGTGCAGGTGCTCTCTGCAGTCTACTCCTCAGTCACCTTGTGGGCCACCTGGACCCCCCACCCCTCTTCCAGGCAACGGCACTGAGGCAGACCAGTGCTCACCCACATGGCTATGACCTCAGCCTGCCCGGGGAAGCTTGACAGGTGAACTGGAAGACTTCACTCCTACAGGTCAAGTCTACCTTAAAGAAAGGAGATCCCAGGATCTCTAAAACCTATCAACATTCCTGCAAAGTCAGTTTGTCAAGGAAACACCTACATTTCTAATCCTTTCACTATTTATAGACTCAACATCATTACAGGACTAGCACTGAAATTAAACTTCATCACATATGTGTGACCTCAGGGAATATTTAGCATCTCTGTGCCTCAGCTTCCTCATATACAAAATGAGGATTATAATATCTCCCTCACAGAGTTGCTCTGATGGATAGATTAATTAATAGATTAAAGCCCTGAAAATAATCCCAGGCCACTTGCTAAACATTATGGAAGTGTTAGCTAGAATTACAGCTAGTGTTACTGTTATTACTACTAGTTAATAATACTAGTATTACTGTATTAGCATTATTACTACACTAGCATTATTGCCACTAGCAGCAGAGGTAGTAGGCGGAGTGTTACTAGTAAACCTTCAGAGGAATGCTGAAATTTTTTTTGGAGAAACATACATGTAGGGATTCGTATGACTAGCAAGTAGCCTTATAACTTGTACGTGGCAATAGAATATATTTTTATTTTAAAAAGATATGATTTTCAGTACAAATACTTCCCCTAGATTTGCTTGATTTCTACCACTCAGAGCAGAAAAGCAGGCTTTCTATGGAACAGAGGCAGACAGTGCAGTGGCTAGACAGAGACCCATCCCCTTTCCCCTGCCACCCACACCCATAGATAAATAAGAAACATTCTTAAACAGCTGAGGCCACCCAGGCTACTAATAGGCCAGCCCAAGATTATGGGTTACTTGAATTGAAGATACTCCAGGAGCAACTCTCAACAAGACATAACCATAAACATAAGAGCCTAAGAAGTGTGCATTGTCAGTGACAAAACCCCGGGCCCCTGCTGTGTTTTTTCACAGGGTCCACTACATTCACTCAGCAGTGGCAGCTGGTTGGTAAGAGGGAGACATAGAGGTGGAGAGCACATTCCTCTCAAGTTCAAGGGGAAATGCATGGAAGTGTGACGGGCTCATCAGAAGCACCCGGGATCAGGTATATAAAGGGTGAGACACAGGCATGGCTCCGTCAGTTCTGCAATGATATAAAAATCTCAGCAGAGCTTGGTTGGGAGACCACGGTTTCTGTGAGGGAGACCCAGTGCCAGGTCCTAGTGCCAGGGACAGCAACAAATGGATGCCCCAACCTCTGAAACAGCTCCGCCTGGCCCCACCTTTGGTGAGGCAGAACGAGGCACTGCATTATTTCCCTAATAAAGAGTCTACAATTACGAAACTATTTGTGAAACTGCTTCTTTGCTTCTTTTTGCTTGGGCTTGAATAAAAATCCATGTATATGACAAATGTTTTACATCTGGTTTCTCAACATCCTTATAGAATTCTCCATCTCAATCTGCCCCACATAGTTTATGCCATCTTTTGAAATATGGCAGAAACTAAAAAATAAATAAAGAAGCAAACAAAAAACCTAAGGCACCGAGTCAGTCAGCACTAAAGAAATGAGCTTTCACTACTGCATATAGGACCTTGGAGAAATTTAAGGCTGAATTTCTGACAGAGTATTTTAAAGCTCAAAATCAATTTCTGAAATGAATTCTTTATTTCCCTACCCTTGAAGGAGCTTTTCAAAGAGGTTAAATCAAGCTTGCATGGATGGCAGCTTCCATCACATGGAAAGTTTTCATATACAAGCTGAGGCTCTTCCAGCCTTCTCACTTCTGAACTGAAATATTCTGGTTTAATAGATCCCTTTGGCCACATAGACAGAAGTTATGTGGGTTCCGTTTTGCTCAGTATATTTAAGATCGGCCCCTGAGTCACATAACTGGGGGTACCAATGAACCAGATTTGTGGTTTGCCAAAGACAGCTCAAAAGACACCTTGGAAGGTTTTCTGGATTGGGAATAAAAAGAATCTGAGTTGTCAAGGCTAGATCGATTGCTTGTTGTGTGACTTCCAGAAAGTCACTTCCCCTCTCTGAGCCTCAGCTTCCCCATTCATTAAATAAAAAATAAGATTGGTTGATCCCTTCCAATTCAAACATTCCCCAGTTACATTGAAAGCGGACATCCAGTTCAAACAGCCTTTCCAGGCCCATGAGTCCAATAATGGTCAAATGTAAATTGAATTATAGGGAATAAGCATAGTTTGGGATACAGCTATAATATGGGTACATCCAACAGAGAGAAAAAGATGTTTGTTGTACACAGGCCCACCAGGAGCTTGGATTAAAAAATTAGCAATGGGTGCTATTAATTCCACAATCAGGCTGCAAGGAAGGGAAGCCTTACACACAGCAACCAATTAGAGCCTACTGACATGCCAAACCTCTCACCACAGCCTGGCACCCTGACAGGAAGGGCGAGGGGAAGCCCTGTTTCCTGAGACAGCGAGGCACTGATTACACCAAAGACTTCTGCATACTCTGAAATAAAAGTGGTCACCCTGAAGCCTTCCCGCCCCTGCTGATCCTGAATCCTTCCTTCTGCCTCTGTGAGTGTTTAAGGATGTGTGAGTAGTATCTGCGCTAGGGCAAAAGCTATCTCGAACAAATGCAGAAAACGCCAGGCGGACTTCTCTTCCAAAACAGACAGCTGCCAGGTGGCTGTTATATTTGGGAGAAATAGTCACGGGGTCTGTGCTGCAGGTAGAAAATTCCAGTGGAGAATTAATGTGTGCAATTTCCCTTCATTTTTGTGACAAGACAGAGACGGCCCCTGCCTGCTCTCTAAAGAACAGTAAACACCTGCGACTTCCTAGCTGGATGTATTCAGTTAGGATACTTCCTAGCTGGAAAAAAGAATTTTCAACACCTTCAAAATGAATGTCTTGAAAATCAATGTGATTTCTTCCCCCATTTGCAAAACAAAAAAAAGGCACTCCGTAACAGCCTTCTTTTAGTAAAGTTGAGGCCACTGTGTGAAATACAGGAGAGCACAGGAGAGCCGGGTCTCACCTACTAACCTCGCGCCCCAGAACTGAGCCCACGGTCACAGAGACCTTCCAGTTGCCTTCTGCTTAGCGAGCTTTTAAATATTTCAAGATTTATTCCCTATTTTCTTTTATTCTAATAACAGGCTGTTCTGGGCCGTGTGCCAAAGACCCAATATTTCTGTGCAACTCTACATAAATATGGTTTTTCTCTATGTCATGGCCACTGTTTAAGAAAAATCAATAAAACCAGGATTGGCCACTGGGACATTTACCTATGACTCTATTGCATCTTATATGAAAAAACAAAGGTTCAAATATGCAATACTGGAGCTCAGTGCCAAGACTGGTGATTCTCTGACAGGAAGGGATTTATCAAGTGTTGTTCTCAGGAGTGACCTTTACAGATGTCACTCGTGATGTCCCCATTCCTCCAGAAGTGGCTTTTTTTCTGTCAAAGAAAACTGTCTCTTCCTCTAGTCTGCTCCACAATTAGAGACTCTGCCCTTTAGGTCCTCCATAGTGTCTTATCAAAATGCAAATGGGATATACCCAGGAGACCTCAAGGCAGTGACACAGACAGACATTTGCACACTGATGTCCATAGTGGCATTATTCACAATTGCCAAAAGATGGAAACAATCCAAGTGCCCATCAACAGATGAGTGGATTAACAAATGAATTCTGTATGGCTTAATGTAATACCCAGGTACATCCCAGAGTATGTTGGGCTGATAATCAAAAAGTATCTGTTAAAGTCCCTTGAGAGACAGGAGGAAACAAAAAATGGGATTATTAAGCTTTACCATCAGAGAATCCATCCCCTAATACTGTCTCAAACATTAAGGACTCCCAAGTCAGTAGACTAAGCCCTTGATCTTGAGGCTGGCTCTTGTGAAGCTTATTTCTGTAGCAGAGAAGCTAAGCCTACCTATAGTTAATGCCTAAGCGTTACTTCCAGAAAACCTCTTTTGTAGCTCAGATGTGGCCTCGCGCTCTCTCTCTAAGCCCAACTTTGTGAGTAAATCATGACACCACCCCCCCCGCCACTACATGGAACATGACATCCAGGGTTAAAATCTCCCTGGCAACATGGGACAGGACTCCTAGGGATGAGCCTGGCCCTGGCACAGAGGGATTGACAATGCCTACCTGAACAAAGAAGGGAAAAGAAGTGTAACAAAATAAGGTATCAGTGGCTAAGAGGGTTCAAATAGGGTCAAGAGGCTACTCTGGAGGCTACTCTTATGCAGGCTTCAACAGATATTATTAATTAGCACAGAATGCCAAGCCCCATCCAAAACTATTCCAATTAACCCTGAAGAACACCTAAGGCTCTTTCTGAGATTCTACAGAAATTCCACTTACTAAAATTACTTTCCAGAAACCTACAACCTCCAGATAGGTTCTTAGCCCAGATATGTGCTGAAACCCAGAGGGCCCAGCCTCTCCAAGAACATCAGCTAGTTCCATCCCCTATCCCATACTATCGATACCCTTTCCAATATGAAAAAGTTAGAAGGGGCACAGCCCAAATACCCCTAAAGATTGGGAGAAGGATCAAAGGTGAAAGAGGAGCTATAACAGAGAAGATAGAATTTAACAAATGAGCGTGGCTGCTGAGTCACTGCATTGATATTTCTTTTCATCTCCAGTGTCTTGGAGCAGCTAGAAGGAAAAACCTAAAATTGAGGAACTGCAACCCATACCAAACTGAAGTCAGTTCTATAACTATTTGTTACAATGTACTTTGAAATTTATTGCTTTTTTTGTGTATATGTTACATTTCACAATAAAAAATATTTTTAAACAATGCAAGTGGAAGAGTTAAAAGAAAAATAAGATTGAAATTCAAAGGTTTACCAAGTTTTGGTCCTAGAATGCTAGTGATAATAAGGGGGGGGGGGGGGGTGATGCTCAATAGTCAAAAAAGTTTGAGAAGAGGAATTACAGGGAAGTATCTTAAAAGAGATCAACTGAGAGCATTCAAGAACAAGACAGACCCCAGATGGAGAACTCAGTTTATGATAAGCCCTAGGTTGGCCAAAGGGGACAATGCTATTAGTTGGCAAAAAGGAGGGACCAGAAAGAAAGGACAGAGGCTCAGGAAAACCCACATGCCTCTGAGAGAATCTGCTCTTATTTCAACCTCCAAGGTCCTTACCCGGTACTTCTTTTCTTGTTCAAATTTTTCTTCAAATTTCCGAATTTTCCTCTTGAGGCTCTGGATGTGCTTGGTGAGCTGGGTGATGGTCTGTGGCTCCTTGCCATCACCACAGCTGCACCGCGAAGAACTTCGGGGCCTGTGACATTACAGGGAGGGAAAGAGCATCAAAACCAATGGCCTTCTAGTAAATACACCTGCTGGTCCACAAACCGAGCTTCCTGGATTATCAGAGAAGTCCAGAGGGCAATTCATTATCTGAGAAGTCTACTATGGTAGCATCTGCTCATTAATGGGGAGCCCTGATCAGAACTCCATCATGAACAGTGTCAACAAGAACTTTAATATACAAATGTCAGAATATTGAGTCCAGGAAATGCATTTCCTGAAGCCTGGGGAAAGCCAAGGTAAGACCCAGAAAAGAGAGTCTTGTTGAGACATCCTCCTAAATAGGATATGCGAGCCCTACTCACCGACATTTACAAGGAATATTTAGGTGAGTGGTTAACTTTCCTTGAGTCAACAGAGTCTTTGAAAATCTGATTAAATGAATGGGCCCTTTCTCCAGAAAACATGTACTCTCTCTCACATAACACACAACTTCATATGCAATAGCAGTAATTCACTCACCTCCTCAAGGCTGTGGGCCCAGGGTGGGTTAAGCTCATGAATACTGACACGAATTATTAAGGAGAAACTATGGATGCTCTGGGCATATTTTCACCCAAGGGATTTTGAATTTCACCTATGCATCAAATTATCTGTGGAACTTCAAAAAAAATAAGACTACTATTCCTTTTCTCTCCCTGACTCCAATCTCAAATGCAAATTCCAAAAGGAGTGTCTAAAGGTGCAGGTATCTGACTTTTTTTTTCCTTACTGGCAGCCACTAAGGGATCACTTTTCTAGAATCTAAAAAGAACTTGAGGTGGGAAACTCTCAAGAGTTCCCCCAATCCATCCACCGAGACAACTGCAGGAGATGGAAAGAAAAGCGAGCTCATTAAAAACAGTATTCCTAACATTTGCATGTACATAAAGTTATTTAGGGGTCCGGTCATTTCACCAAATACGTTTAAACATGTGACTCCCCAGGGTGGCTGGTATCGCATGAGCATTTCTCCTGAGACATTAAGGCCTGAATGTGAATCTGTCATTTACTGTTCAAGTCTTAACAGTTGCATTTGAGAAGCAGGTTGCACTATTTCAGACACAAGCTTCACTGCAGTTTTGGAAAAAACAACAACTTATGAAACTAAGATAATAACAAAACAAGGCTTTCTTACATCATAAACTGCTGGGTGCTGGGTGGAGAAGGGGCTGATTCGGGGTCTAAGTTGAACCTCTGGCTTTGGCTGAAGATCGAACAACGCGGAGACAGCAGCGGATTGTCGCCATCGGTGATGTGATAGAGCAGCCTGCTGGTCCCCACGGACTGGACATCTTCCGGGCCACTGTTGACTTCGTTCTGCCAGTCTTTGCGGACTGGCTCAGGGTCTGGGGAAACGAGATGAATCATCGAGACTCAGAAGTGACAGAGGGCTCGTGACCGTCATGTTGGCAAAGCAAGATCACAAACTTTCATTATCATGGTTTGTCTCTTTTCCTTCTGGGGATATGAAAGGCTTTCAAAATAATGCCGTACTTGTTCTAACAGAAACTGGATAGAAAATACTTCAAAGTCACCAACAAATATGGAAACACAAATTATTTCATAATGAATTAAAGAGTCAATATAGCTCAAATTGTGCAAAATTCTTCACTTTATTTCATATTACTTGCATACGTTGAAGAATATATTACAAAAAGTTAGAATATGTAAAAAGGAAATAATCAAATGGAGCCGGAGCAAAAGATGGAGAGATTATCAAGAAACAAAGGAATAACAGAATTGTCAGTGAAGAAAGGGAGAGAAGGGAAGAGGAGACTCCAGATAGAAAATTATTCAGCAGTCATTAAAACGATGGAGAACTCTGTTCATCAATATTTAGAATATGCTAAATAAAAAACACAAGTATCAAAACATAATTCTATTTTGCATAAAAATAATACATCTACGTGTACAAATAAATGCACCAAAACATTAAGAAGCTACATATGAACTACAAAACTTGGTAGAATTAGGAGTGATTCCATTTTCCTCTTGAAAATTATATATAGTGTTTCGGACAAAAACAAACCAACAAACAAAAACCAGCTCTAAACTTTCTCCCCAGCTAACCAGCTTCGTATCTGAAATCTCGCTGCCACCATTTCCCTTAGAAGTCAGCCCATTAGCTCTCCACTCCAGCCAGGGTCAGCCCTAAAGTCCAGTGCTATGGAGGTGGGATGCTGGGCAAGGGGCCTTAAAGGAGACTCAGGGTGGCCAAGGTGAGAGTCTCTCCATCCTGTGGCTTTGTAAGTCATCATTCAAGAGGCAGCCAAAGCAAACTCCTAAACTTTTCCCAACAGACAAGTCAGGACAACCCACAGCTTTCTTTTACTGCTACTTCTCCAAAGTAAGATTAGCTGGATGGATAAGCAGAATCTATAAATAGCTACAATCTACTCTTCCAAAGTAAACATTAATCACAATTTGGTAAGGAATGAATCTCAATCAGAAGGAGAATGGCTGTGTTCTCGAGAGCTTGAAATGCAATTTTCTTTCTGTAACATCAAATGTCTGATTAGGTCCTTTTGTGTTTTTCATCAGTTTCTACCTTTCTGGGTTATGGAGGGTAGACAGGCCTCCTGGGTGACTTTGAAGCTCTTGGGCAGCATTTCCACCAGAGACTGGGGCTCCTCCGAAGTGGAGGTGGTGAGGGTTGCACAAGAATAGTAGGAACCCGTTGAATGCCTGTGTCCCAGGCCCACGGCAAGGCATGCAGGCAGGTCTGACACAAGTCACTGCAGGTAACACCCCTGCAAGGAATCATCTACCCAGAAGTCACTGCAGCTTGGCAGGAGTCAAGGGTACAGGAGTAACAGTTCCTAACCAATAGATCACAGAATACATTAGCAAACAAATCACCTTCAAAATCCACCAGGGGGTATATGGGTTCCTACCTAAATTATTTTCTTAAACCATTAGGCTCTAAAAAGCAAAGGCATTTTATTCTCGTTC
This sequence comes from Tamandua tetradactyla, assembly GCF_023851605.1. Taxonomy (NCBI): domain Eukaryota; kingdom Metazoa; phylum Chordata; class Mammalia; order Pilosa; family Myrmecophagidae; genus Tamandua; species Tamandua tetradactyla. The sequence goes on along the minus strand of NC_135339.1, from coordinate 38,028,141 downwards.
CCCATTTCTTGGAAATGTCTTCTGGTGATGATGAGGAAGAAGGAAATCTTCAGCAAGTACCTGGGACCAGCATATTTTAGTTGAAATGAGGATGATTCAGGGACTTCAGCTTAGCAGTGGCCCAGGATCAAAACCAACACGGGTCTCCAAGGCTCCCCTGGGTGCTGGTTTATAATGCCAAAATGGAGGCACTTCCCTTCCTAGCCATGGTGTGACGCAGCACCTGGAACACGATTCTGGAGACCAAAGAGCACTGACAGGTAACTTCACAGAAGCACAGAGCCCACTATGAGTTGCTCTGTTGGAACGACATTGAAATGGTAACTGAACACTTCCATTTACATGGCACCTGTTTTCCTTGGATGCAAACTTATCAGAGCTGCCTAATGAACACCCCCTGTCCAACCTATGGATGCACCCCTGAAGGGCACAATCAGCCTGCAAGATCCCAAAGAAATAGCTGAAAAGTGACAGAGTCACGAACTAGTCATTTGGTAGTTCTTTGTCTGAACTCGCCCTCTTCAGTTAAGAAACAGCTTAATTAAATCAGCCCCGCATGTGTCTATGTGTGTGCGTCCGTACAGACAGAATTACGGAATGCCTGCTCAAATCGGGCCAGTGTGGATTCACAGCCAGCCAGCTTCTGCCATCCTGGGAAAAATGCCCAAGCCATGCTTCCAAGCCCTGCTCCCTCCCAGGCTGTGCCCCTGACAGGAGAAGCTTATGGCAGTATTAAATAAACTCAGGGGGTTCTGATGATTCCCTGGGGGCACCTCACTTTCTCTTCGCAAGGAAGAGGCAGCTTGCCAGAGCCCATCACGTCAAGTGGGACAGTTTAGAGAAACGGGGCTGGGGGCTCCAGCAATTTCCCCGACCTCTCTCGGTTTCCTTGTTTGGCTATGTTACTCACACAGCTGTGACAAAAAATAAAATAAAGCAAATGAAAATGTCAAATATTTCACATCATTCTCAGGGATGTGAAAAAGCATCCCCACTATAGATCACTAAAGAAAAAAGTTTGTGAGTTAGAATCCCAGGTCTACTATTTGTTAAGAGGGACTTTAGAGAATGGCGGGCCTTTCCAAACCTTGGTTTATTTGTCTATAAAAAGGAGGGGGGAGGGGTGGTGGCAATAATGTTTACTTCACAATACCAAGCAAGGGTAACATGAAATCAAACTGTATCCCTTACACAAATTGTTGCCATAGACACATAAACCTACTTAACTATACATATGTGCTCATATACACGTACAGGCGCATATACATGCGTATATACACGTATTTTTCTAAATTCAACACATTTTTTTAAAAAATAGGCTTCATCCTAAGCAATGAAGGCCAATAAACAAATGATGGCTAATTACATTTTTGTACTAACACTTTTGTAATAACACATTTTATTATGTTAAAATAAACCCCTATTTAAACTAGCAATATTCACCTACACACCATGTATATCACATGTGGTGAAACAGTGTTATAAGCCATAGAAACCGCTTAACACAGTAACCATGAAAACCAACATTTTAATCACTGTTGGTATGTAATTAAAGGATTTGAATATTAGCTTCCTTTAGAGGACCAACCTCATTAGGAGCCCCTGTTGGGTTATTATGGGAAACAAGGACCAATAGACTGAATTTGTTGTCCCTCCTGTCATTTCTTATTTATAAATAAGAATAACCATATCTAATATTTATAGACATATTCTATATAGACATATAATATCAGAGGGACTCACCATGTCCTCAAACTGCTCGAAGAATTTTTGCACATATTTAATTTTTATCCCAAGCACATGAGGCTGGTAGCAATATGCTTGCCATTTTATATTCAGCAGGTGAAGGTGGTATAAGTGTGTTAACTCCCTTTCGGGAGGGTTTGACCAGTGTCCATGGCAGAAGATTCCACATCTCTGCCCTGCAGAGCCTAAGAATATTTCTGGCAACCCACTCACTGAGCAGAAGGAAACTCAGAAAATGGAAATAATTATCACCTGTGCGGGAAGGCCAGGAGACCACTTCAGATCCAGCTACAACCCCAGGTAGAAGCAGGCGCTTTATTACAGCTGTTAAACGAATCAGTCATTTTTAAATACGACTTTCAAATATGAATTTTTAAAGCAATCCAAAATATAAATAAATCTCTGTCTGCAAATACTTGGGATGACCCGGAAGACTTAACTGTGTAATCAATTAGCTATAGCCTTGAGGATGTGTTAATTCTCAGTCCTAGATTTGCCTGCCATGATGGTCTCATAGGCAGAAAGCATTCAGGTATATTGCAGAATGCCAAATGTTGGCCTCTGTCACTATTAAAAGCTAAATAAGCCAAAAGCATGTTTATGACTCCAATGAAGCTTAAGCATCAGAGTCTTGGCCAGCCTCTCTCTGGTCGAAACACAAAAAGATGGCTATTAAAACATCATGTATTAACATGATTAATACATGTTCAGTTTCATGTATGTTGAGTTCAGTTTCATGTATGTTGAGTTTGGGGTGCCTACAGGCACTCAGAGGTGAGCTCTGAAATCAGAGAAGGAGGATGGGGTAAATCTGAAGCCATTCTAATAACTAAGGCTGGGAAAGAGATGAGGTCATTTGATTGGACACCATCGAGAGAGCAGAAGCTGTACCACCAATATTAGGCAGTAAAGGCTGAGGGCCGATGACAGTCAGGGAGAGGCCAGCACTGTAAACTCTCTTTTGTGGATAGCCACCATAAACACCAGGGCGCTAGTGGAGCAGAAAGATTATCACTGGGAATAGAGGCTATATTTCACGGCAAAACAATATCCTGCAGATCCTAAGAGGCAGTTTGCCATCAGGGACAAGAGCATGGGCTACAGGGACAGAAAACCCTAATCAAGTCGTTTTGCCACTTACTGCCCGTGTGATCATGGGCACATTACTTAGCCTCTTTTGATCTTGGTTTTCCCATTTGTATAATGGAACTTCATTCAATCATTCAACAAGTGTTTATTGACCATCTACTACATGCCATACCCTGTTTTAGGGGTTATAATGACACTATTTACCTCATAAAGGAATGTCCAGTGCTTAGGGACAGGGCCTGGGGGAGAAAAACATAATAATCTACCACTAAATGTTAGGTATCATTTTGTATTTATGGTAGTACCTTTCACCTAGTTAGGGGACTGAGGAAATGAACAGGCTGGGGGAAGGAAAGATGGGTGCAGTTTCAGATGCACTGCGTTAAGAGGTACCTTTGGGCATTCAGGCGGAAGTGCCCAGCAGGCCTTGGAGATGGGTAGGCACAGAGTTCAGAAGTGAAATGTCTAATTGTGTTTGATCTCAGCACACATTTCCCCAATGCCTCTTATAGGGTGGGAGAAGGAGGTGTTACCAGGCAAGGGTGGATTCTTTTGTCCTCTGCACTCAAGAACCGATTTCTGAGATACCAGGGTTTCAAAGAGAGAAAAAGTTTATTACTAGGCATATGGCAGGAAAGCAGATGACCCATCAGCCCCAAAATCTGTCTCTCCGAACTGCAATAATTCTGATGGTTTTATCAGAGAAAAAGACCGGCAGAGTTTAAGATAATGAGCACAGGTGCTCCAGATGATATCATTAGAGGTAATCTGATTATTGAGCATGCGCAGATTGATTATATGCTTAGTCACAGAATATATGTAAGAAAATGGCAGAGTATTATGATGTATAGGCAACTTACAGGTTAAAATCTAAGCTACTGCATATGTCAGGCATTCCCATTTTGGTTAGATTCAGTCTCGGTTGTCAGAACAGCCCCAACTTTGGACTTGGGGTGGGTTAGTTGTGGGCTGACCCAAGACCCTTCATTAATAAGCATTAGGGGCTGTCTTTAGTGATCACAAGACTCGGAAGATGAACAACTGGATAAGTAGGCACAAATGAAGGTTAATTATAAGGTTTTTACAATCACAGGACACAAGATTAAGGCTATATGATCATTGTCAAAGATCAAGGCAGCTGGATTATAGTTTGAGGATTTCAGGTATTTCCTTCTGTTCACTCCAATATACCAGAAAGCAAAAAGGAATATTTATATAATGATTCGGTAATCAAAAGCATCCCTTAAATCTAAATTTCTCGGTTACAGGGGGGCAGGACAGTGGGCCTCATTGTCATTTAGAAGGTGGCAATGTACTGATTTCAATTAAAAGGCATGGCCTATAGATTAGGGCCCTGGGTTTGCTGAGCAGTGAGGAATTATAAAATCCTCCTGCAAACCAGAAAGCTACATGGATCAGGAGGCTTCAGATGAGATCTACATTTATTCCTTGTCCTGTGTTTTCTGTTACAATCTTCTTCTAGGTTTCAGGGTAGCTCTTAAGATAAATTTGTTCCCACCAATCATGTTTCCTAAGGGACAGGATGGAAATTTTGGAATATTTTTTCTTCATAAATAAAATTAAGCACTTTTTGCCCAGTGACCATAACATTTAAATCCCAGAAATACCTAAAGCTTCAGGCTATATTGTCTCTATTATTTTAAAAGTCCAAAAATAACTCATATATGCTTGTATAAAAGAATTTTTAAGGACTTTTAAAGTATGTTATTGGTATTTTCACTGTCTCGAAGGTAAGAATAGATTAACAAAGAAAACCTATTTTATTTTAATCAGAAGAAAATCACATTGTTATTTGGCCAATATTGGTTTAAAATATTTTGAAAGGTATAAACAATTTAAACTTACTCAAATTTTAAGTAAATAATGAAATTCAATCAATATCTTAAGTACGTTTTAATTCCATACCACAACCAGCTTAGCAAAGGAAATTCCCAAAGGAAAGAAAAACAGGAGGCAGAGAATACTAGATTGAAGGGAAGAAGACAGAATGGCAAGAGAGTTGGCGAGAAAGAAGCATACAGAAAGTCATGGGAGAAGAAAAACATAGGCAGACTATCATGGTGGGCCTGGGTGAGAAAGAAGGTGAGTTAGGGTGAGTAATAGTCAGTCGGCGACAAGGAAGCGTGCAGCAGAGGTAAACTTCTGGCCCATGGAAAGATCTCAGAAGTTAACAATTTCTGCCCTAAATCAGAACTGTCCTGTGGGCAACAGAAGGCTTGAACTCCACTGACGACAGAGAAGCTGTAAGCCGCGCCCCCCCCCCCCCCCCCCACCCGAGTGCTGCCCTACTGGGAAAAGGAAGGAATCCATTCTCTGCATTGCTTTATAGTAGAACATCTAAGGATGTTATAACTCATTTCTGTGGCAGCAGTTTCTATACAGCACCAATTTAAATGTCCAATTCATGGAGGAAAGAAAAAATCTTCTAGACAAATCTATCAGGTGCCTAAACCTTTCACTTCTCCGCTGATGAGTCAGGACTTATTCTTTGCCTATCTGTATATCGTCAAATAAAAGTTGAGAACTCATCAAGGGAAATGGGCAAATGAACACTGCCTCATCTCTGAGAACATCTAGCCTTTCCTTCCTGGGTCACAAGAATGGAACCAGCTCCTTGAATTACAATCAGGCTCAACAGCAGCAGCCCAGGTTGCAGGGCTCTGCCTAAGCTGGACTTGGGCAAGAAAGAGCAGGTGTCATGTAGGAGAGCGTCAAAGATTCAGAAGCATCCATCCTCTAGGTACACAGAGCTGGATGCTGTGATGCCAATCACTTTTCAGCCTAAACAACCTCCTAGGTGTCTCAGTAATTCCTGCACGATCGATCGCCTCAGATGATAAAATGGCTGATAAAAATCTGCTACTAAGGTGACTTGATCCACACCGAAAAGGGAATTTTCATTTATGAGCAGATGTGCATTTGAGAAGCAGAAGGAGAATTAAATATGCAAAGTTAACAGAAAGACTGCTGAAGGAAGTTCCAGCAAAGTGGCAGTACGTTTACAAGGCATTTCCTCAAGTGTCCCATGGGTTCGGCTAAATTCTCGCGACATAGATGGAGCCACAGAAACATATGTTCCCAGGGAACAAGAAGAAACAGAAGAGGTTGTCCACCCCAGCCCTGGGTGGCTTTTCAGAGCAGCATGGGACACAAAACTTCTAGGCAAGTCATCTGGTCACTTTGAGACCGTACTCTTTATATGACTGGAGGAATGACGCCAATATAACCAGACAAAACCAGAAGAAACGTTTTTTTTTTTTTAAAAAAAATGACTGTAAACTTGCTGGTAAAGGCTGAGCTCTGGAGCCAGAGACCCGAGTTTGGTCTGTGATCGTACTTTGTGTGCAGCTATGGTATCCTTGGGCAGGTGAGTCTCTTCAAAGCTCAGACTCCTCATTCGTAAAGAGTTGTGAGATGGACAAATGACATAATGCCTGTTATGACAACACTTGGCCTGACCTAAGAACCGAATTATTACTTTTAAAATAATGACTTGGTAATTTGGGCTGTGGTATTGATTTCCCCCTCCTAAATAAGGCAGTTGTGGAAACAGCTTCAGAGAACTGCATGACCTGATCATCTAAATTTTGAAATAATTTTTAAAAATGTTTCCTTTGGAAAACAAAGGGTTAACATGAGGCTCCCTCCTTCACAGACTAAGAAGATGGTTATAAAAGTGTCAGAGAAAAATAATGAATAGTGAAGACCTTTTCCAGCCAAGTTATGTCACAGGTTCAACACAGGATAGATTTTATCGTAATAAATGTAGTTTCAACTTTAACAGATAGTAATTATTCAACCATCAGCTCTATAGATTATTGCTGTTGTAAATGCCTTTTGCTTTAGAGAACTAGTGTAAGGTTAATCATATGCAATACTCTAGAAGGGACTTAAGGAACACACAATACTAAATGTCACTTCCGTACCTTGAAAGTAGTTAGAAATTATGATGAGTATAGATATGTAAAGACAAATGCAGGGAGAAGAACATAGTTCTGAATATGGCAGTAATGTCCAGCTTATTTAATAAGGATATCAAACATTTATTGGGCATTTACCTTGGGCAACATGTAAGGGCTGCATGAATATCATGGCATGTCATTCTCAGAACAGTCACAAGAAGTAGGTACTATTAATTTTCCCATTTTTTTCAGAAAAGAAAACTCAGATATGCAGAGAGGTTAAATAATCTGCCCAAGGTCACTCCACCAGCACATGGAGTTCTGGAAGGAGCTATGTTTCTGAACAAAGGAGAACCAATTAATAGAACTTATGTGGACTTTCAAGAAATCTATAGCAAGGTTTTCACACCAAAGGTTGTTTAAACCAAAATGGTCAATGAACTGCTTTGTAATGGACACAAAATTCATTTAACAACACGCAGAAAAGGGCAGGGTTGAATTCATATCTTTGCAACAGACACGTCAGTACCAATCTTTGCAAACAGATCCTGGATTCATCTTATTTCACATTGTCAGAAATGACGTAGAAGAGGAAGTACAGGGTGATAAGTCTGTTTGCACATGATGCTGATATTTTTCAAGCAACCACCAACCAGTGGCAAATGACCTCCTCTGCAGACCAGGAGATAATGTGATTGAAGAAAACTAATCCATCGCCTCTTAAGCGACAAACACTAAGCTAATGGTTTCATAGTGAGCGGGACATTTGGAGCCCTTGTAGAATATCCTACCATGAGACAGAGGCCCAGAAAATACCATGTATCACTACAACAAGTTTGAAAAACAATTCTAAAAGTAGAATTATTTTATAATCATTTGCTAGAATACCCTTGTACCCATGTAGGTTTTTAGATATTAATTCATTTTTATTGAGATCATTGTATATTCACCTGCTGAAATAAGAAATAACAGAAAGAGATCCCCTGTACACTCTGCCCATGAGCTACTATTTTGAAAATCTATATTAACTCTGCCCATATTTAAGGAAGAAGAAAAACCTATTTCACTTCATCTGGACTGCAGGTCAGGTAAATACCAGGGACCCACAGATGGTTTAGATCAGAGTTGCTGAATTCACTGTAGGAATAGTGAGGCTGCAATTAAGTAAATCAACTACAAATTCAGGTCTGGTCAGGATGATAAAACAAAGTCAGGGGTGGATCAGCAAAGTGACTTTTTCAAAACCCACTACTTATGTATAATGCATATAGGCTGGCTTTGGGCTTAATTCTGAATTATAGAATCTTACAGCTATGGGGACTTAATGCCTAAGCCAGATGACAATTAGCCCAGTAGTGAAGAGCTTAGTCTATGGAGTCAGACCAGGGAGCCCCTGACACATCCCCCAACCTTGCCCCTACCACTCAGTGGCTATGGGACCGTCAGTGAGTTTTATCTACTCTCCAAGTTTCCTTACTCTTCTTCAATTTGGGGATGACTATGACACTCACCTCAGGGTTCTCGTGAGGGGAAGGAAACAAAACCCGAGTAACAATACCTTACACAAGTATGGAGGTCAGTGTTAACCAATCTGATGTTATTCACTTATGAATCTTAGCACTGGGGCACCTTGGACCAGATGATTCTGTGTTGTGGGGACTTGTCCTATGCATTGCAGGATGTTTAGGGACATCCCTGGCTTTGACTTTCCAGATGCCGGTATCACCTCTCCCCCACCCGAACTTGTGATAACCAAAAGCATCTATAGATATTAACAAGTATCTCAAAGGGGGCAAAACTGGCCTCACTTAAAAAAATGACTGTTTTAAATAAACCAGTTTAGAATAAACAAATGGAGTACTACTTTCCATAGTAATAGCCAGTTTTTAGTTAAAGTAACAGGTGCTACAGACTGAAAATATAAAAGGATTCAAGAAGGGTTCAGAAATAATATACACATAAACCCACAATCAATAAAGTTTCTAAAAGGTATTTGGAAATTCCATACACTTCTGAGGTATGGAGACCCCCCTCCCCTGACTTCCAAATGCACCTGCTCAAGTGGAGCACCCAGTTAAATGAATGACCAGCCCCACCGACAAGGATATCTGCGGGGCTCACCGTGTTAGAAATCCAATTAGAAACTGCACCCTGCAGCAAGAACACATTTCAGGGCACCCTGGAGGAGGACTGAGATCTATGCCGTTTTCCCACAACTGCCCTCAGGTTGGAATCACCAGGGAAGCTTTTCAGTCATGGAGATTCTCAGACATAATCTCTACATTTTAATTTTGCATTTTGGGTTGGGGACCAGACATTGGTAGATTTATTAAGTACTCCCAACTAACTGGGAACTTCTGGTAAAGTAGATAGTCTCTTAAGATATAAGAAAGGTCAGGCTCCCTTTGACTCTGTCTCATTCCAACTTCAACATTAGAAAGAAACCCATAACCAGATAGAGTTCTTTATAGGAATCATTATAGACTGTAAATAGACATACCACATTAGCATTCTGTAATTATCAACATTAATCTCAAGGCTCTTATCCAAATGGTAAGTTCAATTTAAAAATCAAGATTTAGAATAAAAGAATTAATTAGGAACTTCGCTGAAACTATTACTTCTAGTAATAAGCCTCCAGTTTATCGCTGGTGGCAAGCTTTTGCTGAAAACGCCACACTGTCAATCACTCTTGTTCAGATGGAAAAGAGGTTACTACATTTAGTCATGTGGAACACCAAACAGTCCTTCTGCGCACTTTGAAAATGACAAGCAGTTGAAAAGACGCTCCTTATTCCATTTCCCATCCAACCATAGCAGAATAGATGCTCACTAATGTCATCGAGAAACGCTTGCTTCAGCTGTAAAAGGAAGCTGACCCAGTTAGAGGGACTTTGAGTCTAACCCTTGCCTGGGTCTCCATCTCACATTATGCTGTTTGTGATCTACATATGGTGAATGCCCATCCAGGACCAGGTAAGGTGTTTTCCAGGATGGGGGCGCTTATGGTGCTAAACCCGGCATAGTGCTGGGCACTCAGTCACCGTGCTGGTTTGAAAGGAAGTGTGCCCCCTAAGAAAAGCCATGTTTTAATATAAATCCCATTTCATAAAGGTAGAATAATCTCTATTCAATACTGTATGTTTGAAACTGTAATGAGATCATCTCCCTGGTTGATGTGATTTAGTTAGGAATGGTTGTTAAACTGGATTAGGGGATGACATGTCTCCACCCATTTGAGTGGGTCTTGATTAGTTTCTGAAGTCCTATAAAAGAGGAACCATTTTGGAGAATGAGAGACTCAGAGAGGGCAGAGAATGCTGCCACACCACGAAGCAGAGAGTCCACCAGCCAGTGACCTTTGGAGATGAAGAAGGAAGATGCCTCCCGGGGAGCTTCATGAAATAGGAAGCCAGGAGAGAAAGCTAGCAGATGACACCGTATTTGCCATGTGCCCTTCCAGCTCAGAGAGAAGCCCTGACTGTGTTTGCCATGTGCCATCTCACTTGAGAGAGAAACCCTGAACTTCATCGGCCTTCTTGAACCAGGGTGTCTTTCCCTGGATGCCTTTGATTGGACATTTCTATAGACTTGTTTTAATTGGGACATTTTCTCGGACTTAGAACTCTAAACTAGCAACTCATTAAATTCCCCTTTCTAAAAGTCATTCCGTTTCTGGTATATTGCATTCCAGCAGCTAGCAAACTAGAACAGTCACCCTTCCTAGAGTTCCAAAGCAGCCTTGAAGGTGAGTCCCTCTCCATTACTTTCCTCTAGGGGCCCCATCCCAGCCTCTGGACTTGGATACTGAGCATCTTTGTCCTCCTGAAGTAAATGAACTGAGCCAACTGGTCACAGACACTGAATCATGAGTCCCGTGTGGTCTGTGAGCCTACCCCCATGATGAACTCAAAGTGGGGACAAAAGAGAACCAGACCTTCTCTCTCATCATTCAAGACTCTGTTCACCCTACCAGTGAGGCCCAATTATTTGGGAGTGTTCATGAAATATACAGATCCCAGGACTCCCGCTCCACACTGTTTAGAGATGAGGCCTGAGAATCTGCACACTTGAGAAGCTCCTCAGGTAAATCTGACATTCTTGGAACTCTTCCTAGAAAACATTCCAGGGTACATGCTGAACACACGTGTTTGCATGAATGAACACTGAAAACCTCTTCACAGAATCCCTTGGAAGGGTTTTGGGACACCTCAGCTTGATTTTGGAAAACTCAGCACCTAGCCCATAAACCTCCTTTGAGAGACAACTTCTGCCCATTTCTGCAAGTTGAAACCTAACATAGAAAATATTGTTGGTCCTTTGTGTGGGCAATTCCCACATAAACCCAGCATGTGTTTTCCGTTCTACAAGGTTCTTCCAAAATTCTCTCCACCCAGAATGAGACAATGCAAAACTATTCCTGATCTTCAGAGAAAATAGAATACACACACAAGTCATGATTTAAAAAAAAAGAAAAAACCAAGACAAAATATATCCATATCCAACATTCAGCAACTATTTTGTTAAATAATCATTGTTCGTCAGTCACCCCCTATACCTAATCCAAAACAGCAGACAATTCAAAAGTTCATTTGTATTTGGCTTCAGACGGCTTTATGTGTTTTATATATTGTTTGATTGCAAGGAGTGGGATATGGGATTAGGGGAAAAAGAAAGATGTTGTCTAATCTCACTTAAAGTCCCAACTGGTTTGACATCGGCTCCTACCCAATTTCATTTGCCTCTTATTCCAAACACAACAGCCAACGAGCGAGGGGGTTGTCCAGGCAATAATGTCACAGCCCATTGGCCATCCACATCCAGCAGTGCCATGTTGGGCCAGTTACCTTCTCTAGGCTGTGGAGCCCTTAGTATAAAATAGGAATCACAATATTTTCAAGGTTGTTTTAAGCATTTACTAAAATAAGATACAAAGTGCTTAGAATAGTGCCTGGCTTATAGAAAGTCTTTAATAATAATAGTAGCTACTGTTATTAGCTATTGTAGCCACAATTATTAAACTATATTCAAACACTGCAGATGACTGTTTGCCTGCTTAGTTTATGTGGGTCTTTTTAAAATAGTGGCATCTTCAATGTATTATTACTAACAGTACTGGAATAAATTATCTTTACAAGCACACCTAAGCCCATCTCTATCATCCATCCAGAAACCAGTCTGTAAACCTCTAACCCATTTGTTTTAGAAAAGATAAACTGTGTTCTCATTTCATGTAAATCAGTGTTTTCTTCCTGCCTAAGTCTTACTGAGAGAATTCGTTTGCTGTCTACTTGCCAGCCAGTCTATCATCCTCAGGATTAAAACTGGAGAAACTAACAGGCAAATGAGAACCAATTCTGAGACTTTTTAAACAGAAATCAATGCTTAAAAAAAGAACACAGAGACAGAACAAGATAAGATAGGTGAGAATGGGCTGCTCCACTTACCCACTTACCTCCACTCTCCCTGTGCCGATGGGTCATCTTATAAGCAGTTAGCAGGATACATGATGTGCCCCTTCTAAATTCCCCCATCCGCACCATACCTCAGAAACATCATGAGTTTCAAGGAAGCACAGACAACCCAGGTCCAGGGAGGTAAAACAAGCACACCACTCCCCCTTACAGACTGCTGACTAGGAAAAGGAAGACTAGAGTTATGACGGGAGCTTTTCACCTGAACCCTATTCATGCGAGTTGGGCTCAGACTCCAGCTGAAGAGAAGGCTCTAAGGTATATCTTAATTCCTCCCACTCCCTCCCAACCCCCCTGTGTAACTCGGACACAATTCTTCCGTTTTCCTGGAGCAACGGCACTGCTTCTCACAGCCGGCCAGGTTTAGGATAAACAGCAAGAGGCTGAATACTGCCCGAGGGTACAAACGAGGACATCCCACCCCCCAGCCCATGACCCAGCCCGGCTCTTACCTGCAGAATCCGCCCCGTCCGCCGGGGCGCTCGGCAGCGATTCTGGGACTGGGTCCTTAACTTCCTGCACCTGAGCAGCTTCTTCCTGCTGTATCAAAAATGCAGAGCACAGATCAGATTCGAGGGCCTGGAGCTTCAGCAAGGAATTCTGCCAGCAGAAGCAGAACATCGGGGTCAGCTTAGTAGATGCCGAAAGCACAGCGGTGGGTGGGCAGCGGTCTGCAGGAGGAGGGTCGCGGCCACAGCTGCTGCACGGAGAGCCGGTTGTGTCCGCATCGGATGCGCCTTATTACACATGCAGCCTGAGTTTCTGCCTCATTTAAATCCGAACGTACACGGATTATCTGTGACACATGGGGCTGGTGATTTCGTCAGCAAGAGCCGCTGCACTCGGCGAACCAATCCGAGAAGGTATCTGCTTCCCGGGTGCTCAAGGCTTTACGCTTTACAAGTGTTTCATTCAGTGTGCTGACATCAGGAACGGATGACATGGGGCCCCTCCCTGGCTACCATTCATAAAAGCCATCGTCCCTCCACCGCAAAGACTGCAGTACACCGCAGTGCACAAAGAGTTACTGCAGCAGGGGCGCCTGGCAACCGGGAGGGGCTTCGGCTCCCTCATTGGTGGCTCTATCTGGTGTGTGGTGAGATGCGGCTTCTAAAGTTACTTCCCTCACACGGGAAGACTGCAGCTGCCTTTTCTCGACCGCAGAGTTCAGGGAGACCAGCTCGATCGCTTCTGAGGGAGAAGCATTTTATCTTTTACAGCCCCCGGCGCAATCCCCCGCCCACTCCCTTCATTTCTCATTTTAAATGTGTTCTTAAAAAGAAAAAGTCATCCCGACTGACGCACGGATCCTGCCATGATGCAGAAAATGAGCATATCCATTCCCCCACTCCACCTCCACCTCCGCCCCCCACCAAAGTGAGTTCCTGGCCCGGCGCTGCTACCGGGCAGCAGGAGAGCCCCGCGGGGAGCAGCAGCTTCTTCACCCACGGGACTCCCGCAGGACGGCCACATAGAGTCCTGTCCTCTCTCTTCTCTCCACTATGCACCCCCAACACGTCCACATCCACATCCTAGCCTCCACATACCCTACTCCCCACACACCATTATCTCCTACACATGCTCCCACACCCCGACTCCACCCCCTACCCCACACCTATGCCTCCACTCCACCCAAACCCCACCCCTTACCACATCCCATCTCCCATACACTCTTCCACCCCCACCCCGGGTGCAGCCCCACACAAGGGGCATGCACCCTCTCCCATTCTGTTGGCCTGAGTAAATATGAATCTACAGCAATGTACTAAAAGCTGCTCCTTGATGGACCTCTTACATACGTTGTCTCTTGCCCATTTGAAAACAGCAGGTGCCTAAGCAGGCTCAGGTCCCTCCTGGGCCACACACAGAGACCACCCATGACTGCTCTACTCTTCCCCTTCTTGCTTCCCCCTCCCCCTCAGGCACCCCCACCCCCTCCCACGCCCTCTCCCGCAGTGCTCAGGTGTGCCTGGGCTGGCTGAGCCCCACAGCTCAGAGGAAGCACCTGCCTGAGTCCAGGCCTTTGTATTTTACGCAGCCTCTCCCTCCTTTGGGTGATGTTCTTCTCGCAACTCAGGGGAAAAGCAAGAGTTTAAGACTGTCATGTCAGAAGGAAATAAACAGCTGGGAGAATCAAACAGGATTCCAGGGAAACTTCCTATCAGAGAAGCTTAGAAATCAGAGTGACTTCTCACAAAACAGTAAAACTCTTCTAAATATGGCCCCTAATAATTGAGAAATAATGCTTGTTTCTCCCTACAATTAGAGGGAAGATTTGGAACCAGCAACCTCTCAAATTTTTGTGGGCTTGTATATTCCACAAAGTAGAAAGCTGCAACGGCTTAGGGGCTCATTTCATACAGGTGCAGAAGGCGATCCCAGTTCTGCTACCTACTGTGTACATTTGACATTGCACAAGCTTCTTGGCTATTCTAGGCCATAATTTCCTCATCTGTAAAGAGATGAAAGTAACAGTAGCATCTGTTTTATAGGACTGCTCTAAGAATTAAATGAGACAAACCATAGAAAGCATGTTGCACAGTACCAAATACTCAAGGACTGGATTTCATGGTTATTAATATCTCCAAACTCCAGAGACCACTGGGAAGATTTTTGGTCCTGTGACAAGACCAAGCTCTACATCAACTGTGAGAGCCTGACTCATCCCTTCACCTCCTGGAGCCTCACCTTCTGTGTCTGCCAAGCAAGGATCTCAAGCTAGATAACATTTAAGCTCCCCTTCAACTTTCAAGGAGAGAAAAGCTAACACAAAAATACTGAAGATGGTTGCATATCATCACTATCACTACATGGGGACTTGGGCAGTGTTTGCAGAACTGAACCAAGTGTTCATGCAACCCAAAGAAGTAAGGAATCAAAATAATATTTCATACATAGCTGCATGTTGGGGTTCATATTCAGAGCCTCTGAGTTCTCCCAGGGGATGAGGTACAATACTTGTGACCTAGTTACAGCTCATTCATCTTCCTTTCCTACATTCTCCTCTTCATGCTGAAGCAGAAACAAGATTCCAAGTGCTAAAGGAGATCTATTTGCATGGCTGGTAGATTCCACTCTGAGATGTAGATAAGCAGAGGGTATCTGTAAGCCCTCCCAATAAGGGTAGGCACCTAGACACCCGTATGGGTGGGGCCCAGAAGAGAATGCTTCTCCTGATGACTAAGTTGGAACTGGAACCCTGGGGGCAGAGTCATCGTTGGGGGGTTACCTACAAGCAATCTATACCACTGTTCCAGACATGTCCTTCCAGGGGACGACTGGACATGCCCAGCCTATCCTGTCAGGACTGAGCCTGGCAGAGCTGCCCTTGAGAAAGCCCAGGGACAGCAAACACCACAGACAGGGTTTATCCCCCCATGCAGAGCGGATGTCACACTCGCAGCTCAATGTGCTGGCATATTTCTGCCCACACATAGTTGCACTAGGCTCAGGGTACAAGGCTAATGTGGGCACCTTCCTCATGGGGCTTCTGGTCTACTAGGGGGAGACAGCTCATAAATAAGCAAATAAGTCAAACATATCACTGTGATAAGGCTATGGGGAAAATGGGGAGCATTAGAAGAGTATCTCACAAGCTGTTTCACTATTCCATCATGCCTGACTTACTGACCTTTCATGCAGGAACATGTGTTTTTCCCCTACAGGACAAAGTAGGATAGTACATCTGTGGTCCTTGAGCTCTGTCAGTGGAACCCTCCTCTTATGAAGACTTGGGCTCCCTGCCAGGCTGCCCTAGCTTATCCCTTGAGGCCAACATGCTAGCACTTTTCCAGATTTACTTCCAAAGTCTCAGTGAGTGGATTTCTGGGATCTTCAGGAAAACTGAGTGAGCAAGGGATAATGCATCTCCTAGAGAACTACCTCTGTTTCCCCAACTCTCCCACCCGGTTAAAAAAAGAAGATAGAGGGAAGTCTGAAACCTAGGTGTGGTTTTCCAAAAGCTAATTTTTTCTTTTTTACATAATGGAGAATATGCTGCTTGTTTTAGAAAACACTCTACTCATTTTCTGTCCTCTACAATTACCCAGGTCCCACTTTAGTATAGCTGGAATACAGAACGCCCACACAGGCTAGATTGTTGAATACTATTTTAGGGTGGCTTCGTTTGCAATTTACCAGCTGCAGAGCCAGGGCAGCTTACATTTAGTTGATATGAAAAGGCTTCATGCCCCCCCCACCCCGTGCCAAGAACTGTATATAAACTATGGTGATATGAAGCAAAATTAAATAAAAAATCTCAAAACTGGGGATACAACAGGGTCCCCAAACATCCCCATTTCTAATTCCCACTCTTTTCTGAGTATTTATCTCCCACCCAAACATCCATACCTTCCTGTCCATCTGCTAATTTTGCCCCCCCACCCCCCACTCACCGGGACCTAATCAGCTATAGTTACTGTCACAGTCTATGTACCATCATTTTCCTGGATC
The DNA here is from genome assembly GCF_023851605.1 of Tamandua tetradactyla. Classification (NCBI taxonomy): domain Eukaryota; kingdom Metazoa; phylum Chordata; class Mammalia; order Pilosa; family Myrmecophagidae; genus Tamandua; species Tamandua tetradactyla. The sequence continues at coordinate 38,011,457 of NC_135339.1, read as the reverse complement.
TAATTCTGATCACCTCATCTAATTTTATTTCTTAGCATCTTGTTTCTTTGCTAACACTCTTTACAACATATATTTTTATTTGTCTACCTGTTTATTGGCTCTTTCCAGCTCTTTAAGGGTTGGTGCCATACCTCCATTGTACACTGTTGTATCCTCCCTATCTCAGTGTATAGCACAATAGCCAATTAATACAACAATGTTGTGTAGTAGTTTTGTTATGGGCCCTTTAGGCAGTATATTTTGGGGGCCTCTTTGAATTATCCACATTTCAAGCCCTTTTCTATACTGGTTCAGAAAATTAATAGGCCTTAAGAATCACTGGGGAGTTTGTTAGAGATGCATACTGCCAGCTGGGTCCCACCCCCAGAGACTCTGAAATCAGCAGGTGCAGAGGTGGGGCCAAGGTCCACACCTTGAGAAACATTTCTATTCCTTGGAGCCCCGATCCACCCAACAAGCCTCCGTGACCTGCTGAGCTCCAGTTACCCCAGGGACTGTAGCTTCTGCCAGAGCCCCAGCCCTCTGCCACCCTCACGAGGCTCTTGCCCTGGACGTCCACACTGGGAAGTCTAAAGGGGCTGAAAAGCTTAGGAGCAAGGCAGTGGTATCTCCTGAATGTCATAGGTGTACTCTGGATGTTCTTGCCAAAAGAACTGGAACTTCTTCCAACATGAATGCCTACAAGAATAAAGTCAAATTTATCAGGCTCTGAGAAAAACTGGGCTTCTAGCTAATCCCTCTGGGTTCTGTGCCGCTTCTGTCCTAGCATGCTTTGCAGTCAAGTCTAAATGTACTCCGATTCCCCTCGAATCAGTACATCCCAGCTTCTTTCTACTTGGGGTGGTCAGCCTTGTTTTTTTCCCTACTAAAAAGTTCAGTGTAAAAGATAAGCTATTCATGTCATAGAAGCTTAGACTACCTGTAGGCATGTCTAAGAGTTACTTCTGGAGGACCTCTATTGTTGCTCAGATGTGGCCTCAGTCTCTATAAACCCAGTTCTGCAAGTGAAATCACTGCCCTCCCCCCTACCTGGGACATGACATACAGGGGTAAAAGTCTTCCTGGCAACGTGGGAGAGAATTCCCAGGGATGAATCCAGACCTGGCACTGTGGGATCAATAACTATATCCTAACCAAGTAAGGGGAAAGAAGTGTAATTAATAAAGTATCAGTGGCAGAGAGAGTTCAAATAGAGTTGAGAGGCTACTCTGGAGGTTGCTTTTATGGAAGCTTTAGGTAGATCTTCCTACCTATCATAACCTGCCAATCCTAAGGAATACCTAGGGCAATTCCAGTCAATCCTAAAGAACACCTAGGACAATTTATAAGATTCCACAAGGGTTCCAGGCACTGGAGTAACCTGCCAGAAACCTACAACCTCCAGATGGGTCCCTGGTCCAGATAAGTCCTGAAACCTAGCCCAGCCTCTCCAGACCATTAGATAGTTCCACCTCCCTACCCCATATTAGTGACAGACTCTTCCATTATCAAAAATTTAGAATTGCCAGGGCCCAAACAACCTCAATGAGAGGTATCGAAAGATCAAAGGTGATGGTGGAATTATACATAGATGATAGGACTTAACAAATGAATATGAATGCTGAATCATTAAATGGATATCTCTTTTAGTCTCCAGTATTTTAGAGCAGCTAGAAGTAAAAACCTCAAATTGTGAAATTGTAACCCATATCAAAGTTTGAAATATGTTCTACAACTACTTGTGGTGCTGTGCTTTGAAATTTATAGCTTTTTTGTATATGTTATTATTCATAAAAAAAAAAAGAAGGAAAAAAAGCCATTTGTAATGATAAAAAAAAATTTAAGCCCACTAGTCTCCTATATTCTGGAGCAGCTAGAAGGAAAAATATGAGAGGATCGTATGGCAGATCCCATGACAAACTATGGAATCTGTCCTGTAACCACTTTTTGAAGAGTGCTTTGAAAACTACTGCTTTTTTATTTCTTTGCTTTGTATATATGTTATACTACACAATAAAAAAATTTAAAAAAAAAAAAAAAAAGATAAGCTATTCATGTCAAAGAGCCCTCTACTGATAAGAAGATCCGGGGCCTATTCTGGTTCTGTCAGCACTTAAAAAGAAAAAAATTGAGGCAACCTTGCCATAGCATGCAAGAACCCAAACCAAATTTCTTTTTAGCCAAATGATTTCATTCTTGGAAGGCAGAGCAGTCCTGCCCTCAGTTTCACTTCACTGTGATATCCTTTATGTTCACTTTATTAAATAATTAAAAAATAAGATGTCTGGGAGATAAAGTAATTTTATAAATTCACATTTTAAAATCAAGGCTCTGAGATTTTCTAAACGATGAGGCATTGATTTTCTAAAACTAGAAAGCCTCATTTACAACTCATAGAATGGACTTCAATAGCTTTTCTTTAGAGTGCATAATACTTAAACTACCCAAAAGCACAGGTATTTAGATGGATAAACCCCCTAATAAATTTTCCCAGATCAGGATTATATTACAGGGGAGGGAGTCCTCAAGCCTAGTCTGTATAGCAGCCCAAATGGTTACTTGTTTGTAGCTATTTTTCTGCTAAGTTCTTTCAGCCCTAAAAATATTCTGCTTAAAAAATTAACTTGAGTAAGACATGGGCACAGTAGAGGCCCCACTGTGGCCTCTAGTCCCAAATCTACCACTGGCTCATTCTGTGTCCCTGGGTAAACCAGCTAACTATGCTGGACGACACGGTCTTTATTTTTTCTGATGACACTATCTTAACTCCCTCAATTTCTAAAATGTAATGAATACTAAAAGTTAATCATCATTCCACCAGAAATCATGAAGTCACATGCCATAGATGTAAGTTGCCTACCTGTGCCTGTAAAAGTGGCAGATCACCTTGGAAAGTGTTTGCCATTTCCCCAAATACCAGTATTTTGTTAGGTAACAAGGAAATTCAGCTTTCACCTGCCTTATGACCTGAGTTTTGTAGCTCTAAGAAAGTTTTGTCCTAGAAAGGTCAAAAGATAGCAATGCCAGGAAAGCCACACTCTGGATTATTAAATGAGGAGTTGAAGTATATCTCCATAAACCCCTTGGAAGTGGGATTGACAGAGTTCCTTCTTCTACTCCAGCCTCACACCCCCACCTCAACACAAAACCTAGAGCTGGGTACATATTTGCTTCTCAATAAACACAACTGAAAGAAAGAATTACTCTTTAGGAGAAATACCCAGAAAGAATTACTCTTTAGAAGAAATACCCAATAGACTGCAGTGAATTTTTGGCCTTTTGTAGCTCTTGGCACTATTTTGTAGAAGTTGGAGGACAGGGAGGCAGTTTTATATGAGGACTGTCAACTTCCTATTTCACTAAGAGCATATAGAAAAGCCAAAATCGAACTCCCCATCATTTCATCACAAAATGAAAATTTGCACAATCTCGGAATTCAGGAGTTGTTCGTAGACTTTCGTTTATGAACAACTCACTAGGTTCTTATTTTTCTCTGCTTGCTACAAAGCAATGAAAATTCCAACACAGACTGACGCAGGCTACAACACAGGGAGATAGTGAACTAGATAGCATCCCTTCCCTGCCATTCATGGGTGAGGCGGAAATTAGTAAAGAAGGATAAATGAAAAATGAATAATAAGAAAAAGGATAGTGATGTCATCTAGAAGAAAGAGCAGAGGTTAATGGGGAAAAGCTGCAGCAGTATAAGAAGGATGGGGAAGGCAGGAGGCCAGCTTAGGTGGGTCAGCTACAGCAAACCTTGCCGTAAGTTCTCAGTTCAGCCCAACACTTCTGATGTTCTTCCAAGTTAACTCTCAGACAAAGAAGAATGTGGGCAGCTGCTGGCAAGGCTTCCACTTTTTCTGCTAAGACTACACTAAGAACTCCCCTGAGGGGTGAGGTCTACAGACCTGGTCCCCTTGGATACAAGAAGCCAGGCTGGATGGTTGCCTATGAACAATGGGGTAGAATAAACCAGGCCTGGAAGCATTTTACAGTTCTTTGCTGTACAGTCCATTCAACTGGGAATAAGAACTAGGATTTACACCATGACCATGTTGGCTACAGAATATTCTCATTGACAAAGGCAACAAAAATTTGTTTAAAAAAAAAAAAAGAAGAATCAGAGGACCCCATTCTGGTTGAGTAAACACAGGGTTTCTCTTGCAAGAAACCTTGGTAGGGAGCAGGATCAGTTTCTCTTAATTCAGAAAACCATAACAGAAAAATGCCAGGAGGCATTCTGAAGTGGACCCACGGTCAGCCTGACATCCTTTTAACCATCCTCTGGTAACAGCATTCCCGGATCTAAAGTTGGAAATATGGCCTACATTCAGCCTATGTATGAGCTTATTCCAAACTCAAGGTCACAGTCACTTGTTCAGAAATGAGCATGTGTCCTGTGCCGGTTTGAAGGTATTATGTACCTAAGAAAAGCCAAGTCCTTTAATCTTCATTCAGTATTGCTGGGTGGGATCTTTTTTATTGTTTCCATACAAATGTGACCCACCCAATTGTTGGTGGTAACTTCTGATCAGATGGTTTCCATGGAGATGTTGTCTCCATCATTCAAGGTGGGGTTGCTTATTGGAGCCCTTTAAGAGGAAACCATTTTAGAAAAATCTTTAAGGCCAACAAATAACAGAGCACACACAGCTAAAGACCTTTGGAGCTGAGGAAGGAAAATGCTGCCAGGGGAGCTTCATGAAGCAGAAAGCCAGTAGAGAAAGTCAGCAGATGTCTCCATATGCCTTTCCAGTTGACGGAGGTGTTCTGGACCCATCGGCTTTTCTTGAATTAAGGTATCTTTCCCTGGATGCCTTAGTTTGGACATTTTCACGGCCTTAGAACAGCAAACTTGCAACTTATTAAATTTTCATTTTTAAAAGCTATTCTGTTTCTGGTATATTGCATTCCAGTAGCTTTCGCAAATCAAAACATGGCCCAAACCAGATAAATGAGACTCAAGTTTGGAAACTTTTGGAGCTAGAAAGGAGAGACTATTTTTCCACTGTGTGCTAGGCAGAACTTTAAAGATGACCCCCCAAGATTCTTTTACCCTGGTTGATCAAAGAGTAATCCAAGAACTGGATGAAGGGAGTTTGCAAATATAAAGTCACAAGTCAGTTGACCTATGATATACAGATTGTCCAGGCGGGCCTAATCTAATTAGGTGACCCAAGCAGAGATTTTTTTTTCCAGCTGGTAGCAAAAGAAGAGGTTGGAAAGGTTCGAAGCAGATGAATGTTTTGCTGTGCTGTTGCTGGCTTGGTGATGAAGAAGGCCATGTGATGAGGGATGTAGGCAGCCCCTAGAAGCTGAGAGCTGTCCCCAGCTGACAGCCAGCAAGGAAATGGGCACTTTAATCCTACAAGTGCAAGGAACTGAATTTGGTCGACAACATGGATGAGCTTGGAAGAACCTCGAAATAACCTACCCTGGCTGAGACCTTGATTTTGGCTTGGCGAGACTCCAAGCAGAGAATCCAGCTGAGCCCATCCAGATTTTGACCTACAAAACTGAATTAACAAATGGTATTTTTTTAGCTGCTAAGTTTTTGACAATTTCTATATAGTAATAGAAAAGTAATTCACACCGGAATTACTAGCTGTAAAAATGTGTCCGTGGAGAGGGCCTTATATTAAGATGAAGCCAATATAAGAAAGCAGAGTCAAGAGAGGAAAATAGATGGCATGTACTTGACAAATGTTTAATCCCTGGGTCTAGCCATGCGTGAAGCCTATCCCTATCCTAAACTTTCAGCTGTGAGTCAATAAATCCCTGTTATTATTAAAGCCAGGTTGAACTAGCTTTCAGTCACAAGGACAGAATTCCAGATACTTAAAAAATTCATCAATCAATCCTGAACTAAGGGCCAACCAAAAGACTGGGTTTGCATTTAAAAAGAAAAGTACAGCTACCTAGTCTTCCTGAAATAATATCATTCAGTCAACTCAGGAGTATTAGAGGTGCAAAAAGGCATCTTGTGAAACCATTTTCTCACAATTAAAACAGTTTTGAGAAATCCATCTCAAACATAGCAGTAAGTACCATCTTGAGGTCTGATATAGCTTAATACCAAATGCACAACTTAATAAATACTTAATGTACAACTATGAATGATAACATAAAGACAATAAAATCCTCCACATAGAGACATACACGGGGCACAGACACATGCATATTGTGTTCTATTCAAAGAAGGTCCTTTCAAATGTGCAAACTGTTCTATTTTTAATAAGATTAAGTAATTAATTTCAGGTTTCTTCATGAACTTGAAAGAGGAAGGTATCTCTAATGTTGAGGCTAATGTTGAGCTATTATAATTAACATAATCCAACAAATAAGGGGTACCAGCAGTGTGTGAAGAAAAGATGAGAGTTTCATATCACTTTCAGATGGATAAATGATCTCTTTAATGCCCAGCTAAAAGAAACTGATATACCCTGGTTGAATAAAAACTTGATTATAGATCCAAGGTTTAGCCTTAACTCACTCCAGCCCAGGCCTTCATGAGGATGGCTTTGAGGACGCCTTGTCCCTGAGTAACTCTGGGTCCATTTGCTTCATGCCATCCCTGATGGGAACCTATGAATAAATGCTACAACCACTAGGAAAATAAAAAAGGATAGAATCAATGAGTGTTAAAACTGAAAAGATACTAGAATTAACCCAATTCAACACTTCCTGCCCCGGTTTTACAAATGAAACACTGAATGAAACTGATTTCATGCTCTATGCCAATCAGTTGAAGAGTTGGAAAAAGAAGTCTGGGAATCCAATATGCCATTTTTGCTCAGGAAAGGGAGGTCCACCAGTTTTCTTTATACAACCATTAGTTTTCTTAACCAAATCTGAAGTCAGGAATGGGATCTACTAGGATATGGAGAGAGAAAACAATGTTTCTCATTTTATTCTTCAAGCACCTTTTGAGCTATTGAATTTTTTAAAATTATATGGTCATGAAAGAATAACAAAGACCGAAGATCAAGGTAAATGAGACACTGACAGATCTCAAGTCTAGACTGTTTTCCAGACAGGATCCAGAAGATCCCATCAAATAAAATCTCCTGGTGAGAGTGATTTAAACAGTGAATAAAAAAGTATTTGCCAAGTTCCTTGGGGGAATGGTGAGAAAGGGGGAAAATTCAACTTTCCCAAGTGGAGAATTCTTGATAGTCTTACAAGCAGTGGGGAAAACCAAAGCAATAGGTTGAAGCCTCAATCTTGGTTTTGTTCATATGAAACTTAACCCCACAAGGGATAGGCCAAAAAATCAGTTCTTCAGAAATAAATTCTTATAACATAGTCTCAGTAGCATCAAAAAAAACATGGGCTAGAGACATCAGTCCTGTCAAGAAGACCAAGGTCAAAAACTGGAAGCCCTAGACTGGCAAAAGAAAAGTAAGACTGGCAAGAATCAAATCTTAGCTCATGCCAAGTAGAAACAGAAAGTAAGTAGGTTCTGCAGCCCATTGAGAAAGCGTGGGGAACATACACACAGGCAGAAACTCATACAAAGATATGTATGCCATGTATCTCCCTACTTTGGAGAGCTGACCTTGGGTCTAGTACTAGCTCTGGAACCAAACTATAGCTGAACTCCATCTAATCTGTCATAGGGCAAGTAGTAGTAAGAAATCCAAATAGCAGACATGAAATACGAGGTGGGAAAATATAAAGCACATGAAGCAACTTATAATTGTTATTATTTATATTCAAGGTCAGGCTCATGGAAACATCTGGAAAATACTTGTGCACTGTGCCTCTCATGAAGTCCAAGAAACTCTTTTCTGATTTTAGATTTGCAAAGTTGAAATGGAAAAAAAAGAGTGATATGGAACTGGTGGGTTCTTTTCAGATAAATGCAAGGTTGGGGCAGTAGATGAATTTTTAAATGGAACAGAAAACAATAAAGAGCTCATATAACAAAAAGTTCCTCCTTACATTTCCATTTACAGACAAAAGGAATACTCTTACATAATTCAGGGGTACAAAGTAGGCCAGAAAACAGCTCATAATAAAAATAAATTGGGTGCCCGGGTGGTTCAGTGGTAGAAATCTCGCCTTCCATGCGGGAGACCCGGGTTCGATTCCCGGACTATGCACCAAAAAATAAATAAATAAATAAATAAATTACAAGCAGTAACGACTGTTCATAATAGTTAAAAAAAAAAAAAAAACACCAAAAACTGGCAACAACCATACAATAGGATACTATTACAGCTAGGAGAACGAAAAGTACAACTACCTGCCAATATAGGGATGAATCTTGCAAACATAATACTGAGCAAATGAAGAGTACATGCACTCCATTTATAAAAGTTCAAAAAAATCAAAATGAATCTGTCAGTCTGAATAACTGTTATCCTAATAGAGGAGTAGTGCTTAGAAGGTATTACACAGGGGAATTTGGGAACTGATCATGTTCTTTCTCTTGATCTGGGCGCTGCTTATGCACTTTGTAAGAATTCATTCAGCTATACAATTTGTGCACCTTTATGTATATATTTTCAATTTCAATTAGCAATATAAAGGCAATGTTTCCCATATGTGTGCCACAGAACTCTGGTGCACAAAGAAATGTTATTAGGGGGTTCTTCCATAAAAGAGGGGCAGGGAAGAAAACCTCATAAAAATATCAAATAAACAATTTGACTGAAGCCCATCATTTCTATTCCATTTTTATTCTCTTTGCTATGATTCTAATCAGATATACTACCTATTGCTCCCTAAGTATACGATGTGAGAAAGAGAAACTGAACAGTGTATTCCAAACCAATCCCTTAAGCCAAAGCATTCATGATAATGTGGTTCCTGATAGTACTATATTGATTTCCAACTGGATAACAAATTACATACTTTGAAGAAAATCTAGGACAAACTAATTAAAATTGTGATGTCCAGCTTGTTGGGAAATCACTTAGATTGGAAATTATGACTTCATATTTCAAAGCACACTAAGGCAGTCAGAGCAAACATCAAACTATATCATACTCAATGGGTAAAAAGTAAGCATGATTATGTTTGAGAATGGAAATCATTAGAAAAAATAGAGAGATGTAAATAAAATAATATTAAGAGAAAATTTTATAAGTGCTTTACATAGTCATCATTATACAATTCCTGAAGCAAAGCTGAAAGACATTAATGAAATAACTGCCAAATTCGGTTTAGTTCCAAGACATGGCTAGCTGTCTCAAAAATAACATTTTGAATGTGATTGCTCCAGAGTAAGGAAAAACATTACCAACTGAATAAAGAACTACAAGTATGACAAGTTCACCTAAGAGCAAAAATAGTCAAAGTTTTAATCAGAAAGAATTCCTTGTACTGTGAAAAAGAAGTTTCATGATGAATTAATTCATTCAACCAACAATGACTGCACGTACCTCATTTAAGTCCTGCTGGGTTTCAAAAGCATCCTTTGGCCAAATGGCAGTACATTGGTCTATTCTAGAAAATACAAAGAAAAATTATTTCCATTTAAAAGAAACCTTTCAGCAAGGCAATTGAAGCTAGCAACAACAAATCTGGCCAGGCTCCTATTAAAAACCCTCCATAGTATCCCTACTGACTGTAGACTTGAGTTCAAACTAGAAAGTTGGCAGCCTTTGACCCTGCCTTCCTTTCTGCACCACTGCCTATCCACTCCAGCCTCCCCAGCCTCTTCTTGCAGACATAGTGCCTGATCCCTGCTCAAACCCTCGCACTTGCTGTTCCCTCGGCCCAGATCGCTTTGCCCCCAGATCGTCATACAATCGAACTTCTCATCATTTAAGCATCCTGGCTCACTGTCACCTCTCCAATGAGGCCTCCCCTAACTGGAAGTAGCCCGCCCCTCACTCTCTACTGCACTGTTCTGTATATTTTCTTAACACTTATCACTATCTGAAATTCTATTTGTTCATATGCACATTTGGGTGTCCCCACACTAAAATGCAGACTCCAACTAAATGGTTTTGACCATTTTCTACACTGCTAAAATCCTCAGTACCTAATGCTAATTCAGTATGCTTTGAATGAATGACTGTGATCTGAAACAACTGCTACAGAAAGACATGGTTTCATTAAAACAATTTTTAGAAATTCCATCCTATCTCTTAAGTAAACAATAAACGTTATAGAAATTGGTGTTATAGAAATGATGAAGCTGGATTTTGCCACTATGTAGTTCCCAATAATAATAATAAAAAGATTTAAGTCAAGCTATAATCTAATTTGAATCTGTTTTTTGGGGGGGGAGGGGGGAAGAGTGTGAAAAATAAAAACCCCACTACTGGCATATGCTTACCTGTAAACTCTATGGTCCAATGATACGTACTAGATGACATTCAATACTTTATGCTTTATATTTTAAACATATTAAATTATAGTTATTATCCTTATAAAAAGTCAGCTATCTTAATGAATACAAGAGTTAGTCAGATTTAAGTCATTTATGGAAGATTTATTTTAGGACATAATTATTTGAAGTTATTATTCTGCCTCAATTTGAATCCTCAAGAAAGCATATATGTCCTCTGAATGGTCAATAAGATCAATGATTTCTAAATGTCAGGATGCATATTTCTAAATGTCACAAGCCCAACTTCTCTAACATATTCCAAAGAGTCCAAAGTTTTTGCAGTCCCCAAGTGGTACTAACTGAGCAAACAATTTAATTCTAATGGGAAAAGTAAAGGGACAGTAAAACAAGAGAGTTGTGGCTGGGATAACCCTGTCTACCAAGCCTGCACCACCCACTAGCATTTCCCTCCTGGCTGTGAAGGAAGACTAAGGCTTCCAACCATGAGCTCACACATAGTTCAAAGTTAACTGAACACCATAAGTACATGGAACCTTTAATAGGGCCTGAGATTTTGTAGGTTTGTCCAGTGTGATGCCCCAATAAATCCCAGAGTGATTTGACCAGTGAATTAAGAAGTATTTGTAAAGTCCCCTTGGGGGAATGGCAAGAAAGGGGGAAAATTCAACTTCCCTGTTTGGAGAATTCCTGATATTCTTGCAAACAGTGGGGACAACCAAAAAAAAAACTGAGCGAGAAAGGAGAAAGGAGAGGAGGAAGGAGACAGCTGGCACATTCATCAACTCCCCATCATCTCCTGCACCCCAAGACTGATTTCAGGGCTTCAGAAAATACAAAGTTTCCCATAACTTGAGGAGAAAGAACTCTTGGGAATAGGGTTGAACCTATCTTATCCAGTACCATTTAGTCGCTTACAATTTCGTGGTAGACTACAAAGGTTTTCAAGCTATGTATGCTTCTACAGCAGTATGGTAGCTACAGAAAATAAGAGTGTTCTTTATTTTCAATCTACTAAATTTATTTTAACATTTGTTCCCCTATTATTTATTCATTTTAATCCATAAATTTTACTCATCAGTCCATAAGGTAGATAAAAGAAGCATCAGACGCAAGGTTTTCACAATTACACAGTCACATTGCGAACGCTCTATCATTATACAGTCATCTTCAAGAAACATGGCTACTGGAACACAGCTCTACATTTTCAGGCAGTTCCCTCCAGCCTCTCCGTTACATCTTGACTAACAAGGTGATATCTACTTAATGAGTAAGAATAACCTCCAGGATAACCTCTCAACTCTGTTTGGAATCTCTCAGCCATTGACACTTTATTTTGGCTCATTTCACTCTTCCCCCTTTTGGTCTAGAAGGTTTTCTCAATCCCTTGATGCAGAGTCTCAGCTCATTCTAGGATTTCTGTCGTATGTTGCCAGGAAGGTCCACACCCCTGGGAGTCATGTCCCACATAGAGAGGGGTAGGGTGGTGAGACTGCTCGCTGTGTTGGCTGGAGAGAGAGGCCACATCTGAGCAACAAAAGAGGCTCTCTTGGGGGTGACTCTTAGGCCTAAATTTTAACTAGATTTGACCTATCCTTTTTGGGGTTAAGTTTCATATGAACAAACCCCAAGACTGGGGGCTCAGCCTATAGCTTTGGTTGTCCCCACTGCTTGTGACAATATCAAGAATTCTTCACTTGGGGATGTTGAATTTTCCCCCTTTCTCACCATTCCCCCAAGGGGACTTTGCAAATACTTTTTTATTCACTGTTCATATCCTTCTGGGATTTATCAAGGCATCACTCTGGAAAAACCTACAGAATCTCATGCCCTACTCAAGGTTCCACGTACTTATGAGGTCCAATTAGGCTGTCCACATAAGTTATATTAGGAAATGCACTAGTCAAACTATAAATTTTGTACCAAATAAACATTTTTTGCTTTAGTCTCACACATAAGGTAAAGTTTTAAAATATTAATTACCATCTATTTTCAACACCCTGCATTATTGACATCCCTTTGTTCTTCCTCATGCAAAACATTTTAAAATTTGCACATTTAGTCACCATCATTATATACTCTATGTATTTCTAGATTATACCACCTCAGTCTTTATCATCTATCTTTCCTTCTGATTTCGTTTTTGCCCCCAGGCCTCCTCCCTCTATCATTCTCACATTCAGATTCATTCAGTGTTCTAACATTATTGTATTACAGGTAGGTAGCATTGTGCTACCCATTTCTGAATTTTTACAATCAGTCCTGTTGCACAATCTGTATCCCTTCATCTCCAATTACCCAATACCTACCCTATTTCTATCTCCTGATGACAATACTGGTGTTTTTTAACAGAAAGAATATTCATTTTCCAGTTTGCACTTTTCAATAATAAATTTCTCTAGGATTCTGTAGCAGATTCCTGTTGATGAGTGACAGCAAATGGTAACACAATAAACAAGTAGCAGACATTAATGGAAAAAAGGAGAAATGCATTTTGTTTAAAAATATCTCACATATTATTGGGATGCGAGGACAGCCTACATGTAATATTATCACATTATTTTCTAGGAAAATGACCCTCAACCCATTAGAAAAACACCCAGAATAAGTTTGGCAAGTGGTGGCCTGAAGCATCAAAGATGCTTTAATTTAATCTGATAACTACTTGAATGCCTATGTGTCAGTTGTTGGGGCAATGAAAATAAGCAAGCAAAATCTATCAATACCTTTGCAGGGCTTATAGCATAGTGCATCCGTCAAAAAAGAGCATACAACTAATAAGAACAGCCCAGAGGCTATTCAGTGAATCAAGGACCAGAGCCCAAGAGCAGATATCAGAATGGTAAAGAGGAAATGGAGAGGCAGTGACAGGTTCTTAAATGTTTCTAAGAAGGGTCTTGGGTATGCAAGATGTAATCAAAATTATTCTAAAGTTTTGAGTCTATGTGAAAAAGAAAATGATAGGTGTTTTTTTTTTCATGGCAGAGAAAGGTAGGTGATATATTTATTGAGTAGAGGGCAGCAGGCATAAGGAGAAACAATTCATGAGTTCAGGTTAGATATGTGAAGTGTGAAGTGAGGTTGACATACAGAAGTGAATATATCTAGCCAGCTCACCTTATAATGGGGAACTTCTCCAGTGTGTTCTGCACAGAGAAATGATGTTGGTGACATTGATGCACAGTAGTCAGAGGTAACGGTGTGTGGACAGGTTCTGCATCAGGTTTTTCCTCATTATGCTACCAGAGCCAAGTATGGTGCCTGACACTTGATACCAGCTCAGTACACGGATGGATAAATGATGAAAACAAAGGAATCAGATCCAAGAATGACTTCTTGGTCAATCACTTACTTGATATGTACATTTATTTAGGGAAGATATTAACCTCTCTAGCCTCAGTTTCCTCATCTGTAAAGTGCAGATAATATTAGCTAACTCATCAGATAATTTATGATGTGAAGGATAATTCCGGACACATGCTTATCACTAGAGTTGCTATTAGACCTAACGGGGATTCTATCATCCCATTATACAAAAATGCCATGAAAGAATTATATAAATTTGATCATTAATGGTATATTTCATTATTGTTAATAAAATTTGTTTATTAATGGTATATTTCATTATTGTTAATAACTGAAGCCTTGTGAATAAATAAGCTGAGGGAGAGATGCAATCCTAAGAGCTGATACATCCTTTCTCAGGACGAGTGAGCAGGTCTCTGATAGATGCCTTTTTAAGGACTGGTTAAAATGTTGGGCTCTGTTAAGAGGCCATCGCACCATTACTCACTAATTGTATGCACTGTCAGCTCTCCCTTGGCAGCTCCTCCACTTATGCAGCTCGGTAAGGGTGGAAACAGACGACAGAAAGACCTCAGTTTGAACTAGCTGCTAGCTGACTATCTTCGGGCAACCATGTCCCATCGGTGGAGGGAACACTCACTATGTACCAGGTACACTGCTAAGCACTTTAATCCCTCAACTTTATGAAGCAAGCATTTATTACAACAGAGATAACACCATTTTACAAGGAAGGAGAAACTACACATGAAGAAATTAAGTAACTTATATGTTACTTCAATATATACATTTTTTTCCCAAATGGAGTAGAAATTCCTTAGTTACTTGGGTCATACTAAAACACTGTACTGGTCCCAGCATATAGACCCTGATTTTCCTATTCTTTTGAACTGCTCTTCCCAAGTTCATCCTCTTCTTACCAGTACATCAAACAATGTTCCTCAAGGCCCATCCTAAACCCTCTCAGCATTCCATACTGTCTCCCAGGCAACTTCATCAATTGCTCCATTACCACCTATGCACCAATGATCCAAATTTCCACCTCTAGGCAAAACCTCTCCAGATTATGGTGTCAACATGTTTTATCTCTCTACTTGGATGTCTCAAAGTTATCTCATACTCAGCATGTCAGAAACTGATAACGCTTCCCTCCAAAGCTGATACCCCCACCACCACCCCACTTTGTGTTCTTCATCTCAAAGAGCTTCCCCATCAATCCAGTCGCCCATGGAAGACAACCAGGCGTTATCTAACACCTTCCTCTAGCTCAAGCCCATTAGTCAATTTATTACCAAGTCCATCAATTTCTTACACCAAATAGCTTTTGAGTCTATCCTCTCCCCTCCATCTCCACCATGACCACAGGTGAGTCACCCGGACTACCTGGAAGAGGACTGCTTCTTCCCTGGTTCCCAGTTCTCCACCTGCTCCTCAAACCACTTCCCACACAATGATCTGGTCACTACATTTCCACATACCAGGCCAAAATTCTTAAAAATTCTTAAAAATTTAGATCTGTCCATCTCAACAACCTCAGCTTGTGTCATTCTTTCTCCTTACACCCCAGCTACACAGTCATTTTTTCATTTCCTCATTCATTATTTAGAAACCAGGTAGCTCCCAATCAGATCTCCCTTTTATATGTTCTTGCTGTATTCTAATCTTCTACTTCTGCTATGTAGCACTGCTCAGTTCCTAATTATTTGTTTAAATATTTGATTGCCTCTTTCTTATGATGTGTAAGTTCTATGGGACAGAGACCATGAGTCTTATTAACATTTTATCTCCACAGCCAAGCATGGCATAAGACATACAGCAGGTACTCACATATTTTATTAATAAGTTATGCATCCCAGGATTAAGGGAAGCTGCCAATTCTGACATATCTCTGAGTATGTACGATTATAATACAACACATGCTCCCTCCTCCACCCCCAACCTGCAACAGTCTGGCAAGGCCAGCAGGATGGGACAACTTCAGTCCCATAAGCAGAAGTATTCTTCTGAGACCTGCTAAACATTAGCAAGTGGCTTTCTAACTCACAACACAGAAAACCTGGGCAGAAAAAAGTAAAAGGAGAGCACCAAACAAACTTTTCTGAATGCCTTTCATAGAATCAGGGCATTAAACTTGAACAGTACCTACCACAAATCACATCACAAGAGTTCAAAAAATTCTGTTGTACTAAGCTGAGCCATGCTCAGGCGGCACTAATGTATACCTGAATGAGTGCTGGCCAGCTGCATGACTGTTATTTCCTGAAATTCTTTTGAAAACAAAAGGTATATCCCAAGAGGACAACCCTCGGAGCAAAGCTTTCTTTATGTACAGACAATAGCTCTATATGCAGACACAGACGAGATGCCAATAAATTCCAGTAATATTATTAGCAACAATAACAATCCTCAATACCAGTAAATATAAAGTCCCTTTCTCTGGGGAGTGCTCAGCCACATTAAAGACATTTGTCTGTTGGTACTTACCACATGTCTTTGCTAAAGGACTGAGGTCAGATGTGGGCAGCCAACTTTAAAGATAAAGAAACCAATATACAGAGTTTTAGATGCTTCCCAAAGAAACCATTTGGCAGAAAACAGAACTAGAAGTCAGTAGATGTTCATTAACAGATTTTCCAACCAAGTATCTACTTCTCCAGGTCAGTGAATCCCCATAGAAGGGATAAGGTTGCTGATCCCTATGCCCCCCAAATTCCCAGTAGCTGGAACAAAGCATCACCCCTCACCTCCCACCTTAATACCTGTCTGAAGATAAGAAACAACCTATGTAAATGTTAAAAACAAGAGATTCCTGCATCCCAACCCAGGTCCACAGAATCAGAATTTCCAGAGAAAAGAGCCTATATTTAGCAAGAACTGCAGGAGTTCTTAATTAGGAAACATGTTTTTTAAATTCCAGGGGTAACAACTTGGGCGGGGCCACTGGTTAAAGGGCACAGGTGAGGGATGTCAGAGAGTCCAGGAGTGACCTACGTGTTTCTGGCCTGGTCTCCCAGGGCACAATTCCAGAAGGGGTAAGGGCTATCTATGTCCCTGGAGAGTCCACAAAGAAACTCAGAACTCAAGGCAGCCTGGCCACCCTGGCATAGGTACTACCGGCTCTCAAGAGCTGGGACAGAACTGCAAAGAAGCCAGGACAAGGCCAATGACTGGAGAGCGGGCAGCAGCGAGTCAGGGCCTGGGAGGCCAGCATCAGGATGGGCAGCGGGAAGGAGACAGATGTCACCTGGGTGTGGCTGCAAAGACCCTGTGAACCAGAAAGGAAGAGGCTGGGATGGGGTAGTGGGGACAGTGGAGCCAGCAGCTTTGTCCGTAGGGACTGAACTAGATGAGAGTCCCTAGTAATAAGTTGTTAGAAATGGTAATGATTGCAGCACCAGGTTTACTGAGCCTGTGTTACAGCCGGGCAGGATACAAGGCACTTTGCTGGCATCACCTCATTTATTTCATTCACTCAGTCAGTAAAGAATCATTAGACGCCTGCTCCTGTGCCGGGCAGAACTCAGCCCAGGAGACACAGAGGTTGTAGGAGACACTGAAGCAGATGCTCCCGCTCTAAGGGTAATCCTGCTCACTGGCATTATTCCCACTTCAGACACCTGCCAACTTTCTTCACTTTTCTGACTCAAGGGGGGTGTTCCAAGGCTGAGCTAGTTCCCTCAGACTGGAAAAGTGAAAGAGTTTAACTCCCCTGGGAGAAACCCTGAGCCAAAAGAGAGCGGAGTTGGTGGATAATGCTCTGGTCCCCCAAATTTCAGAGAGTACGATACACCTGGTTCCTTAAGGAGTTGCTCACCATGGAAACCTGCTCAGCCACACAGCCATTAGTGGCTTGTCCTTCCTCCCCCTCCCTCCCCCCTCCCTGCCTATTTCCCCCACCCCGCACCTCCCCATTCCCGCCCACAGACACACACACCCCTTCTTCTGGGGTTCACCTCTTCATACTCCCACTGTCCTATCTGGCTCTGCTTTCAGGAGTGTTGAACAAAGTAGATACGATTCTTGGCTCTCTGGAGCTTACGTTCAGGGAAAGCAAAAAAATAATGACACAAATAAAGGTCAAGTTCAGTGACAGATGCAGTGAAGGGCTCAGGGCATCACAAGTGGCTTTGGGGAAGAGAAAAACCTATTTAGAAGAACAGATGAATATTTGATACATATTTACTAAATAGTCATTACAATGGACACCATGGTATTAAACTTATACTCTGTCTTCCAATACTCAACTTGTAAATTATATATCAGGATAGCTCTAGGAATACAAGAAAACAAGGCACAGGGGATCTGAGTAGGTCTTAATATTAAACAAGCCTAGATGATGCCAGTTCCACTACAGGTTTTCTTTCTCTCCCAATAGGAAAGAGTCATGAGACTCTATCCTTCACCTCTACTCTTATCTCCATCTGCATTGCCACCATCATCTCTCACCTGGGCAACACATTAGGCTCCAAAACGCCTCCCTGCTTCCCCACTACACAGTACCCAGAGTGCTATTTGTTTTTAAATTGTGGTGCCATAGCACGCATATACTATAACATTTTCCATTTTAACTATGTTTAAGTGTACAATACAATGGTATTAATTACATTCACAATGTTGCACAACCATTATCACTATTTCCAAAATTTATTCATTACCTAAAACAAAAACTCCGGACTCCTTAAGCTATCACTCCCTAGTTCCCCTCTCCTAGCCCCTGGTAACCGCTAATCTACTTTCTCTATATATAAAATTTCTTATTCCAGTACTTCATATAAGTGTAATCATATAATATTTGTCCCTTTGTGTCTGGCTTATTTCACTCAATATGATGTCTTAGGGTTCAGTCACGTGGCAGCATATATCAGCATTTCATTCTTTCTTACAGCGCAATAATATTCCATTATATGGATATACATTTGTTGCTGTGAACACAGGCATGTAAGTATCTGTGTTCCTGCTTTCAGTTCTCTGGGGTATATATCTTAGAGTAGAATTGCTGGATCAGGTACTAATTCTATGCTCAACTTTTTGAGGAATCACCAAACTGTTTTCCACAGCAGTTGTACCATTTTACATTCCCGTCAGCAATGCATGAGGGTTTCCATTTCTCCAGAGTGGACTTTTTAAGAATGAAATCTGATCATGCTATTACCCTGTTTAAACCTCCAATGACTTCTCTTGGACTTAGGGAAAATTCGAAATCCATATCTTGGGCACGTGGTCACTGTCAACCATTCTGCCTTATTGTATTCCATTCTCTCCAAAGTTTACTCTACTCCAGCTTTACCAAACTTGGTCTGTTTCTTGAATAAGCTGGCACCTCTAACCTGTTATTCCCCTGTTTGTCCCCTGAAATATGTACTATTTAGATTCTTATTACCATCCAATTTCAAAGCAAACAATGCATACCATACATGCCTTCAATACACACCCTTCCTCACTGATGCGGACGTGGCACAAGATGAACAGCACTAGATCAGTGCCACAGTGAGGAGCAAGGGTGAGTTAAGGACCAGAGAGGCAAGTCGGAGGAACCCTGGTCCCACCAGGCCTTTTTTTCATGCAAGCTTGATCAGGCAGACCAGATCCTTTTTCACAGTTACCTTAAGTGGGTTCTTAAGTATTTTCTTTTCCTTATGCCAAGCCCACTTCAACACTACTTACTGATTTTGTCTGCCCAGAACTTGGAATTGGAACCTTGAGCAGGACTGGAAAATTATTGGCAATGAATCATCCTGTAGTGGCACCCTAGGGAGACTAGTCCCTGTTATTGAGTTCCCAGAGGTCCATGAACAGGGCTGGTTCTTGTCCTTCCTGGGTCTTGGCTGTTGAACCCTAAGTTCAATTGAGCACCTCAGCACCTCCCAATAGACCCCTCTTTCTTGCCTGAGTCTAACAGAGTCGGTTTCTGTTACTTATGGAGAGTACACCAGCCAAGTCTCCTCTTATAAATGCTACCATTACCAGCCACCAACTACTTGGTAAGCAATAGCCTGGGTCTCCTTCGCAGCACACACAAGGCCAGCAAGGTCAGAAAGAACTAACACACTGAAGACGACCACTTTCTTCATTCCCACCTTCCCACCACACACAACCCACAGCCATTTAGGATTTCTTGGCCCCAGACTCTGTACAAGGCTCTTTAGAATGATCTTAATCTCACGTCCAAGTTGAGAAAGCAAGGTGCAATCACTGGAGTCTCAATTAGAAATTCAGGTAAAACGGCCGGCTCATGATCTACATGGTTTTTGATTCAACTAGAGAGAAATGAAGGCCTAGGAAAGTGGGTCTACGGAGGTAATGTGGGTTGGGTGAAGGATGGTTATGGAAGCATGGCAACGTGCGCATGTGCTTGAAGACATACTAGGGCTTGTGAAAGGCCTATTTACATGAGGATTATATGAGCTATGGCCAACGGAAACATGGGACTATGGAACGTAACCCAGAATTCCATGGGATTATCTATCTAAGATTCAATAGGTATAATCTTTACTAGACAAATGATCATCTATGAGTTCAGTACTGTGCCAGCAACTGTACACATTCAAAAGAAAATAGGCTTACATCCCATTTGGAGAGATAACCCTGAGCACTCTTAGGGTGGATCATATACTTAGTTCAGTTGAAGATGTTCCAACTATAAAACTCAGTGTGGGTTCAGTGGAAAGAGAAAACTGCAAGGAAAGAAAGGACTGAGCTGGTCTCTGAGATAGGAACGAAAATCAGACAAATTGAGAAGACAGGATGGAAAATTAGGGGTAAGGGAGGCATGTGGGCAGCCACAGACCAGTACGTGGAGCTGGTCAGAAGCTGGCATGAGATTGGTCCCTGTGGACAACAAGAATTTATTTAGCACCTATTGCAGGTCTGCCTCTGTCTGAGGACAGGCATGGAGTGTTTCATTTAATTCTGCAAAGTAAACAGTTCCATTTGCAAAGTACATCTGAAAAACACAAACCCAGAGAGGTTAGGGAATTTGTCCAAGGAAGTAGCAAAGCTGGAATTAGCATTCAGGTCTACCTACACCCGGGGCCCATGCTGTTTATGCTACAGCATATTGGACATATTTCCTTAGCCCTTCCCAGGAATTCTATTTTAGGGGCCTTGGATTTACTCAACAGGCTGGGTGTGGCTGATTGTTTTCTATGCTGGCATTAAATTTAAGACATTGTCTCAGAAGTCTCTGAAATCTGGCATTACTCCTGCTTCCCCCCTTTATTGGTTTTTTTTCTCTTGGACCAACTCCACTTAAAAAGGCCTGGGTCTTCCTTTGTCTCTGTCACCTGCAGGGTAAGAACCCTGGGGTTTTGGAACCCTGATAGTTTGCTCTGCTCAAGGAAGTGAGAAGAGAATTTCTTCTGCCTTTTCCCACAAGGTGAAATATTCAAGGAAAGAGGGGTGTAGGATGCAAATTTTGGTTTCAACTTAATGTGACTCTATAAAAATCTCCTTTAATATGACCCAAATGTTTGGGTCTCAACTGACCCATATCATAAAAGCCACATGAATCATTCAAAATTCCTTTTAGTTCTCCCCAGTAACCAAACAAACAAACAAACAACAACAAAAATCCACCCTCTCCTAATAATTTCCCAATATTCCTGTCTGCCCAAGACTAAGATACAACAATTCAAAAAAAAAAAACAGGGAAAATAAAACTACTTAATATGATTGCAAAGACTTAAACAAGTTTCTGATATGTTCCATAACTGCGGCAGTACGTACTCTTATTTTCTTTGTATTTATAAACTTATCAATTTTCTCCAATTGAAAATTTAATAGAAGCTCAATGGGAAAAAGTTGGAGAACAAAAGCACCATGAATATTTTAGAAATTACCCACAATTACCCCATCCAGAAGTAACTACCAATAAAATGTTGCCTTTCAAGTATATTTCTGGAGCATATTTCCATATTAAACAAAAACAGGATCACACTGCAATACTGCTATTTACTTGCTTTTTCCATTTATAAATACATTATGAACATATGCTCATGTTAATAAAGACCATAGAACATGGTTTGAAATAAAATGTACATCCTGCAGATTGACATTTCCCAAGGGAGCGGTGGTACATTCCCTTTGGGGGCAAATAGGAAATTTGGGGACTATTTGTGATCGGCACAAAGGCCGAAATTGCTTGCTGGCATCCAGGGGGTTACAGCCAAAGATGCCAGAACCCCTTAGATGTGTGAATTATTCCACATGACATTCAAATGTCCTCTGGCAATGTTAGAGCCAGAGGAAATTTGTCCACAGCACAGTGTGAACTAGAAAACTGTCAAGGCTAGCGGATGAAACAGAAATATCTAATATATGGGGGAGGGAACAGGACTGGATTAGTTCAAATATTCCACTCAGAATGACTATCCTGTATCCAGTATGTTTGACTGGATTCCAACATATGTGAATCCAGTCTAGTTCTCTCAAAATTGTTAATTATCCATTATATTCCTATGTTGTTCTATGATCAGTTAACTGAAAGATTTATATCCTAAATCTCATTTCAGCTACCATTTCAAATCCTATGCCTAGATGGCCTTGGATCCTTAAGCACGAAACCAAGGAAGTTATAAGAGATGAACATAAAGATTTTCCTACAAAGATGGTCACTGCAGCACTATCTCCAATGACGAATACCCAGAAATAATGAAAATTCCTAATCATTTGAAATTAGTTAAATAAATGATAGTATAACCACAGAATGGAATATTTCACAACCATTAAATATGATGTAGAATATGTTGATATGGAAAAATACAATATTAAAAGAAAAACAGTTTACACACCAATTGTCTCTAAGATAGTATATATGCACATACATATACATTTTTGCATATATATGTAATAAATTAAATCTAAAAATATTTTAATCCAGCCTTGGTAAAAAGTAAAATAAAAAAATAGAGAGGCAGAAAGGTGTGTGCATCACTATATATACTTTATATACAGTACTCATCAACAAAGTCTTTCTTTTCAACACATGTTAAATACCATATATAAAAATATAAATATATATTACATGCTATAAATTCCATATGCTATATATAATAGCATTTGAATATATATATGTATCATATTAATAAAGGTCTTGAGAAGCCATAACCTTGTTGACAAATACGAGGACAGAAGTAGTGGGGTCACCATTCCCTCACTGAGAAGACAGAGAAGGCTATTTTGAGGAACAGCTACATTCCAGTGACCTCAGGAACCCAGAACAATTAAACCAAGTTGTCAAAGTTCTTAATTGGCTTAAAATTTACATATTTCCAGATAAAGCTAAGAAGTTCTCTAAAATATTTAGATGTTAAGCTGATTACATTTAATTATTAAGTTTGTTATGGATTATCTCTTTGATCTCCCCAGCATTTCACTTCTAATACAGGACTCTGATGGAACCAAAACTTCTGAAACGTGTTTCTTATAGAAAACTGTATGTTAGATGTTTATTATGGAAAATCTTGTTTGTTCACTGTAGCCTTTGAACCGATGAGCTTTGTGATAACCTACTTCTCTAATACCTAGCTTACTGGTCTTCTGTAGAAAAATCACACTATTATGTATAAATATCAGGCAGTTAGAATACACTGTCCAGATTCCTACTGCTGGACCTGCCCGAAGTAAATAGTGCTTCCAGCCAATTCAAATCCCATTCCATCAGGAAGCCCTTTTCACACACAATTCTTTTTTATGACAACCCTGAAACAACAGCAACAACATAAGAACGTGCACTAAAATGGTACCAGTGGTTATACCCGGGTGGTAAAATTGCAAGGCAATTTTATTTCCTTGGGATTTGCTGTATTTTCCAATATAACCGCTACACCTATTTTACTATTATTACTATTATTTTTAATGAGAGAATATCTCTGAGTTTCCCTTTCTATCTTTATGCTGAATCATTGCCTGGTGAAAGTACTAACAATTTATCTAGTGTCCAAGGACAGATTCCTTTAAAAAAAAAGTGTTTCATTCCCAAAATAATCAAGTGTGGGCTCTTTTTTCAATCATCAGTTTAAGGATTTGGTGTGGGATTTTTTGTGTTCCACATCAGGGGAATTATTTTTAGCTCTGACTGTAAGAGCTTGTATTATTAAGCTAAAGTCTTTTCATGGCTAACCATTCAAATATCTAAAGCGTTGCGTATTTCACATGTTAGAGCTTGAAAGTGGCTTTAGAAACCATCTGACCCAAACCTCCAGAGATCTGAGCGCAGTGAAAGGCTACCTGATAGGCCTGAGATAAGACCCTGTGTTTCTTAACTGGAATAGAGCGGGAGGAGAGCTTGAGGTTTCCAGCCTGCTTCCTATACAGTACTCTCAAAGGAAGACATGTTAGAACCCATTCTGGCCTAGCTGGATAACAGGGGGTCTCAAAACTTTGTCAAGATGAATATATATATATATATTTTTTATCCTATTCCACTCTCCCGCAAATAAATAAATAAACAAACAGAAGCAAAACAAAACAAAACAAAAAACCTTGAGAACACATTCAACCCTCAGAGCTGATAACCCCTGCTCTGTTCCAGGCTAAGGGTAATCTTTTATTTTGTATTATTAAAAAAATCTCATTCTTTTATTCATTCTTTCTCTGTTTAGCAGAAGTCTTTGTCACTGCTTTCCTCTGTGATACATGTTTAAAAATAAAGAAAAAATTATCTATTCAAATGCACACATCCAAGTTGGCTAGCTCAAAAACAAAAGATGAAAGTATTTATCCCCCATGGAAAAGCTGCTGCCAACAAAATTTCCTCCTTCCACGAAGCAACAAAGCCCCCAGTTTCTGTATTTATCTGGAACGCCACAAAAATCGTCAAAGCCATCAAAAGCCATTATCCTTGCTCATATTCCTGATCTTCAATCCCATATAACTGGGGACTTAAGAATAAGAGGCCACAGAACTTGCAAATGTAACCACCAACTTCATTAGTACGACAATGCTATGGAACAGCTCCTGTTTATACAGACAAGGTCTTTAAAGAGGTTTTAATGCTGTCATACATTTTAATACAATATTTTAAACACAAGTGAGTTAATCACTCTCAAAAGCAAATTTACTTAGCTGGGTAAGAAGTCCCCGACTTCATTAGTATTCTTTTACTTTCATAAATTCCCCTTTGTCATATGCCAGGGTTTACAGGATTGGCACCGACTTTAGCTATAAAAATCAATCAAACTGGAAAAAGTCAATCAAACTGATACATATTCATCAAGTGGTTGCTCCAAACAGATTGATGGTGCTTGTCTTGATTCTATTACCAAGGAGAGCAAGAGCTTAAACATCCAGTTTATCTGGGTTGTCAAACTAGAAAATGAGGAGGTTGTTTTAAATAATTATTACAAAAGCTCCTTCCAGCTCTAACTAAATACAGTTCTATAATTTTATATGCTTTGAAAGTGTCAGGTACAGAGGAACCCTTTGTCTAGTGGATGGACAGATGAGTAGGGGGTAAAAAAAAAAGACAAGAAATGAATGAATAATGGAGGGAGGGTGCTATGAAATGTTTTGGGTGTTTGCGTTTTTTCCTGCAGAAATACAAAATAATAAATTTGTGTTGTTTTAAGCACAAAGTTTGTAGCCATTCATCATAGTAAGTATAGGAAATTAATACTGCATGTTTACACACAAACACACACTTCTGCAAAAATAGTCCTAGACTCCCTGAAGCTCATCCAAAGACACAAATAAAAGCTTCTTGGGCTAAAAAAGAGTCCAAGACATAAAATGTTCTGAGACATAAGGGTATAAAAACTATTTCTCCTTGGCATGCGCGGGAAGATCAATACCCACTCCCAACATGACCCCACTCAGGTCCCAAATCTCATTTCGGATGGATTCATTCTGTGAAGACTGTTTAATTCCTCCTTCGAGTTTCACCCAAAGAAGTGTGACCCCTTGCCAGTTCCCGGCTGCAGAAAGATCTTTCTTTTCTTCATATCAGTGTTCATTATGTTAATAGCTTCTCCCCCAGCCCCAAGAAGGTGGCATTTTACTCCTGCGGAGGTTTAAGCTGGCTTCCCCCTTCACCCTGAGGCAGCCCCGGGTCCAGAGGGTCCTGTGACAGTATCAGGTCTCTATCAAGATCTTACTCGGCATGAGACGCCCGCACCTGACCATGCGCTGGCTCAAACAGAACAGTGCTACCAGGAATGTGAGCTACCTGATTCAAAGTTGTTTTTAGCCTCAGATCTTATTGCACCAGTTCATCAAATTTCACAATCCCTGTAATATTTGGAGACAGGATGTTTTCAGTTCCATTAGAATGTCCTTGGATGACGCCACCAAGATAAAGTCAAAACTGTAGTTTAAAGATTACCGGCCCTATCGAAATACAAAATCTGACAGTGTTAGACATAACAGGCCTAGCCGTGCTCCTGGCGAGCGCTGACAGTGGTGCACGGGCCTTATGGAGACACACGTATAGAAAATAACTGTTTCTGAGCTGGCATGGAAGATTGGCTTAGTAACCAGGAAGTTTACCTTTGTTGGAATCTCCATTATGTTAGCCATAAAATTCATGTTAATTATATACTGCTGCTATGCTTATAAATAAATACACTTGCCGAATCCTGGGTACAGTTGTTCAGCATTGAATTTTTAAAAGCTTTATTAAGAGGATGGTAGACTCCCTTCAGTTGATCTAGCTTGAAGAGCTAAATCCTGCAAAGTGGGACACTGAAGTCAAAGGAGCAAAAGGAAAGAAGGCCTTCAAAGTATGAGGATCCTGTGGAGGTTTGCTAAGGTGTGGGGGAGAGAGACCAGACGGGCTTTTGTGAGTAGAAGCAGCCGATCTTTTGGGGACTAGAAACCAGCACTGGCTTAATGAAGAAAGGCTGCACAATGACCCTAAACCAGGACTCCTTCTTAAGCTGGCAAGTACAGGAGGGCTAAGAGGCTCCTAAATTTTTACACAAGCTTTTGCGTTTATGTGCATCTTCTTATTTCCTGAGCAAAAGCATCATTGATCTCTGAGAATCTGAATAAAGCTATAAACCCTCCAAAATCTATGAATTGCTGCCCTGCATGTTTCTTCATCGTGTTTGCTCATCTTACCCAACACTGTCAGCTCTTCATTATTCAGATGTGAATATTCCCACCACGGAATCGAGCTAAATATCCAGCTTGCCCTCTGACAACAGTGCAATCACCAATTATCTTTCCTGCCACAAGTGGGATATAAAGTAGCTTTAAGCATCCTTGAGAAGGTCTGTTGCTCTTTACTCCTTTCAGCCACCATCCAATATTCACCCCAAAGGGCCAGTATATATTGCACACGCAAATAGGAATGATTTCATTTTATCAATACTCTGTTTCGATTTTTACTATTTTGAAACATGCATGTGAATATCATTGGTTTTCTTCTTCCCGGAATAGGCAGTAATCAGTCTGGTTGCTTGCTAAGCTGATTCTAGCTAGCCTAAAAAGGCTTAATTAAAATAAGGCCTCCTATAGGAGTGAGAATAGTCTAATCAGCAGGAAAATGACAAGGTTGAGTCCAATTGGATTCCCTGAGGTCAGGTAAGAGGTGGCAACTTGCAAGAACGTTTAAAAAAGGTTCCCATGAATCCACTTGGATAGTGGAACACCATACTTTCAGAGTCCCCCTCTAATCTTTTGGGGATCTATGATTCTAAATTTTGTACACTGGATATTTTTAAACACAATTACATAGCGCAACTATTCTTCTCTGTGGTTGTTGATTCATTTAGACTCTGCTGCCTTACAGGAAAAAAAAATTTCTAAAGGTCATGCTCAGAGGCAGAGCATTCCCTTTCCATTGAGTGAGGGCTATGATATCACCCGAACACAAGATCTTACAAAGACAGCTGACACAACTAGGGGTTGAATTCTTTCTTCTGTTTATTTCCAGAAGAGATTTTCCATAGACAGCTGCAATGCCAGTCTCCCATCAGAAGGCCATGCCAACCTCTCCACAGGCAGCTTTCCACCCTCACTCTGGTGTTGGATCCAGGGCTGGCTCTAGCAGGTCTAGTGGACCAGAGAGGGCAGCCCGGGAGAAGCATCAGGGTTTAACGACTCCACTTAAGTCAGCACGCCAGGCCCACCTGCCAAGCACTAAATTAAACCTTTGTAGATTCAAGTTCTGCTCAGATCTTTGCTACCTATGGCAACATCAGGCAAGGTTCCTAATGTCTCTCAGTCTCTGGACCCCTCCCCTTAAAACGGGGCTATGAGTGCCTGCTTGAAGAGGATTCCATGAAGGCACAACGAGATAATATGTGGAAAACATTGGGCATGATGCCCACACTGTCATCATTAGTTACCATTGTCATGGAAGAACGCCTGACCACCTCCAGTGGAGAATGAGAGAGGGCAAGAGAATAAAGACAGCCCCAGATGCACACACTCCTCTCTGAGCCTTAAGGCTGATTAGTTTCAAACTGGAGACAGAGAAAGTAGATTTTTTACATTTCTCTTAGACTCCATGATTCTCCCTCTGGGTCCTCTCAAGCAGCTTCTTTTATTATCATAATGCCAGCAAAAGTTAGGGAGCCTTGACTCTTGTACACAGGTAGCAGGTGCATGCACTACCATTTCTGTGAAATACACCCCAGGTGCAGTGCAACTTCTGACAACGAACGGCCCACCTCGGTTGAAGGCACACTGCCTCTTGGCACTTGAAGGTGTTGGTTTGCGGACTCTCGTGAGCTGGTGCTCCTGCTCTCCCCTGGCGCTCTGACTGGCCGGACACCACATGCTCTGTCTCCTGCAAGAAACAACCGCAAAAGTAGATGAGCTGTCAGCAGCAGTCAGTTCCATGGGATTCTTCAGCGGGGGGGGGGTCACAGAGCAGGGGAGCAGCAAGACAATACAGTGTACTCATTTTAGTGTGGGCAGGAGTCAGTCCAGTGACCCAAACTTTAAAAAGCCTGTTTCTACCAGTCAGTTGCTGCAGAATTAGAGAACAAAAGGTAGTCCAGAAAAAGAATAAACTAACGACCAAAAGAGCTGATAGATCCACACAAAGAAAATGTTGTGGCTATAGTAAATTATATTATAGAAGGAGATTTAATGATTAGATCTGTCTGAGCATATAATTTCTTGAAATTATCTACAGCATGAGCCCAGTTTTTGCAAACAAACATGTTTGAATGTACATACATGTACACACACACACAGAAACCCACACCCACACACACAAACTGGGATGATGGAAACAAAAATCTTAATAGGGACTAATTCTAAAATGGCATATTCTTGTTGGTTTTTTCTTTGGGGTGATCATTTACATTTAATACATTTTCTGCAATGACCATATGTGCTGGTTTGAACCTGTTATACACCCTCAGAAAAGCCATGTTCTTTTTATCTATCCCTATGGAGGCAGACGTGTCATGGAACCTTTCTGTTTAGGTTGTTTCCATGGAGATGTGACCCAGCCCATTCAAGGTGGATCTTAATCCCCTTGCTGGAGTCCTTTAGAAGAGGATAAAAGGCAAAGATATTTCAGAGAAAGCTCAGAGAAGCTAAAAAGAAAAATGCCGACAGAAGCTGAGACATTTTGGAGAGAAGGCCCAGCAGACCCTGCCATGCGCCTTCCCATGTGACAGAGGAACCCCAGATGCCAGCAGCCTTTCCTACCAGCAAGTTTCTTCCTCTTGATGCCTTAATTTGGACATTTTCATGACCTTAGAATTGAAAATTTGTAACCTAATAAATTTTCACTAAAAAAGCCAACCCATTTCTGGTATACTGCATTCCAGCAGCTTTAGCAACTGGAACACCATATGTACATTTAAGTTAGTCTGAAAACTAAGACAGACCATTTTAATGAACCCCAAATCCTAAACATACTTAATCTCTCAATCAATCTCTCTCTCTCATGCATGCCCCCCCACCAATACATATTGTTACCACTGGCTACAACACATTCAAAGAAACCATTTCGTGAGCAATACCATGATGTAATCCTCTCATTAATTAAGAAAAATGGCAGAAAGCTACACTCACCAGAGGAAATCATAAAATCACTCAGACTAAAACTAAATCTGGATTCAATACAAGGATACACCCACTAAAACTGAAAGTTTTATATACGTCCAGCAGTTAAACAGCTGCAGTCGCTAAGCAGTTTCAAACCTCTATCTGACAAATTTTCCTTAGGATAAAATAGCCTCTCTTTATCTGAAAATATGAGATACTAAAACCCAAATCACTTATTTCAGTTAAATTTAGTAAATCCGGATGGCTACCATCAGACAGTCAACATATCCAAGTCATGAAGTAAATCTGGGTGATTCTATAATATTTTTTAATGTCAGCACAGACCCAGTCCCTCTTTTAGGAGTGTGGGTTGAAGCCAGTAAAAGGTACCCACGTGTCAGGTGCTCAGAAATTATTTTCCAAAAGCATTAGAATAAGCTGGTGGAGCTATCTGTCAAATAGTCATTCCAAGCTTCTACAACTAAATCGTATGAATGCCTTTCATATCAAAGGGGAGATGGAAATTTGGAGCAGAGCTGAAAGAAAGGAAAAAAATTACACCTACCAAGAATCTTTCTTTAATTCCATATTTCCAAATCTCTAGCTTTAGGCAAGAGAGCACTCCAAACGAAAACTTCTCACTAGTATGTAGTTCCCTACACTTCATAATTTCTTGTGAAAAATTCTGCAGGTAACCAATATCGGTTAAGTTATCCTCAAACAATGGCTTTCAAATAAGACAGCTCTACTCCTTGTGTGACCTTGAGCAAGTTATAAAAACTATCTGGGTGTCAGTTTCCTTGTTAGCCTCACAAAGTTTTTAAACAACCTGTCATCAATATCTGTCCAGTGCTTACCACCTGGAGACATGTAGCAGACAGTATCGATAGTGATTACTAGTGATAATCTATACTATCTATAATATTAGTGATAACTACCGATAATGACAATACCCTTTTATAGAAAATTTCCCCTCAGTATATTGTCCTGAAATGAGTTCTAAGGAAATCCTTGAAGATTTAAATGAGTTCAGCAAAAGAAAACCTATTTTAGTGCTAGAATGCCTTCTTCAGGTTTATATACCAATAATGATGTTTTAAACATACTTTGAGATCTCAATACTTGTAGGCCTTCAGAATAGTCCTTCTTCTCATCTCTAAGAAGTTTAAACCAGAAATGTCCATTGAAAAAAATTTCACCCTTTTAGGAAAGAGCAGGTTTTTGTTTATTTTTTTCTAAACTCAGCATTTTATCTAATTCTTTGACTCCTCAATGAGGTGAAAGTAGGGAAAGAGAGGACCAAGAAGAACAAATAAGCTACAAACGGCTTGATTCCCTTGAACCTAAAGATTTATCTTAGGGATAAATGAGAAGGGCTCAGAGAAAATGCTCCCTTAATCTTCTTAACTCAGGTGTCTCAAAGTATTGCAAGAGCAGAACTTTCTCTGAAATGTTTGGCATATAAGTATTTAGAGACAGCTGACAATTGAGCCTCTTATTTAAATGGAGAAGAAAGCAGCACCATCAGCTCTGCTTCTTTGCCCAAACTTCAAGATCATATGAGGCAGTGGGAAAGACTAAGTAAAGAGTTGAGTTCAATCATCCTGGATATTGATCAGCAGAGCAAGCTTTGATGTGAAATATAGGCATGGTTGTGATAGATGCTGCCCGTACCAATGCCAAAAAGTAGGTCACACTCCAAATTTGTGATCTCCAAAACCCCTGCAGATCAGAAACCTATGTCTAACCTCACTTCAAAAATGCTGAATATGTTCTTCCTTCTACGGCTAATTAAGAGCTTGGAAAATATTTAACTCACAAGAAAAGAGCAGAAATTTTCAGTTTAATTCCTCCCACTCTATTATCTCTTCATGAAAAGGCCCTTGTGGACCGACAGCCCCAGCTAAGTCCACGTGGGAATAGTGAGCCTTCAGATGATTCTAACTCCAACTGAGGCTCCAAACATTCCAGAGCAGAGACAAGACCTCCCTCTTTGCCCTAGATGAATTCCTGATTCACTGAAACCATTTCAAGTTAATCGATGATTATTGTTATTTTAAATCTTGGAGTAACTTGCTACACAGCAACAGATAATGAAAATACCATTATCTTTCGTCTATACTAAAATGTCACCAATTATTAAAAGCCACCATTAATTTGATTGGGTATAGCATTTTAGGAAAAAATTATACCAGATTAAGTATACCCATTAATTTTAAGGCAAACTCAGATTTTAGAAAATGTAAAAGTGTGACAAGATGTATGTGTTAGCATCAAGGAACTTAGGAACATGCTCAGTACAGCACAGAACTCTAAGTGACACAGAAGTCTTGTCAGAAGGACACACCCAGGAAAAGTAATTTCAAGAGTCCAATCTGGAAGATGCAAGAACATCATAAGAAACAGAGGAGTGAAACTCAATCCTTAGTTATCCCAGGTTTTAAATATAATTTCAAGCTTTCCCTAAAGAAGGAAGACATAAAGAAAAGGGATACCATTCTTACTCAATTAATAGAACAGCAGTGCCTTTAAAAGTGCTGTGCTACTAACTGTCATTTATTCATAAGGCTATCAACTTCCTTTACAAAATGTGGACAGTAACACCCACTCATAAATATCTGCCTCCATAACAGGGATTTAGCCAGACACTCAGACCAAGGCTCACCCACTAGGCTAAACATTTGTTCCAGTAGACACTATCACCTGACAAGATTACCAACCCTGTCAAGGTTAACAAGGGCAACCAAAGAAAATTTTTATGGCACAGGTGACCAGGAATTAGCCTTTTCTCTCCATGTCCCTCCCACAAAAGTCACAACATTGGATAAGGAAAAAAACAACAACAACACGACAGAGCAAAACTTAAGGGATTCAGCAAAAGTAGGGGTTGGAGGGAAATTTAGAGCTCTATTTATATACATTTAAAGAGAAGAACTATCGCAAATTAGTTACCAAACTTCATATCTTGAGAACTAAAAAAAAGAGAGCAAATAAAACTAAAAGTTAGTATATGGAAGGAAATAACAAGGATTAGAGTGGAGATAATGAAATGGAGCATGAGAAAACAATTCAAAGAATCAGTAAAAACAAAAATTTATACTTTAAAAGTATCAATAAAATCAACAAACCTTTAGCTAGACTGAGAGGAAAAAGGAGAAGATGCGAACAACTAAAATCAGAGATGAAAGAAGTAGAAGGGATCATAAGGGAATACTATGAACACCTATATGTCACTAAAAATCTATATGAGACAAATGTATGTCTAAAAACACACAAATATCTCAAACTGACTCAAAAAGAAACAGAATGTCGCAACAAACCTACAAGTAAAGAGACTGAATCAGTAATCAAAAAACCTCTCAACAAAGGAAAGTCCTCAACCAGATGGCTTCACTGGTGAATTCTACCAAGCATTCAAAGAATTAACATCAATCCTTCTTAAAAGCTTCCAAAAAATTTAGAAAGCGAGAACATGGCCTAAATTCATTCTAAGAGTACAGAATTACCCTGACACCAAAGCCAAATAAAGATAGCACAAGAGGACAAAATTACAGACATATTTCCCTTACGAATATAGATGCAGATATCCTCAACAAAATACTGTCAAACTAAATCCAACAGCTTTTTAAAAGGACTAATCACCATAACAAAGTAAGATTTATCCCAGGAATGTAAGGATGGTTTGGCATAAGAAAATCAATGTAACATACCACATTAATATAATGAGGGAATAAAACTACATGATCATATCAATTGATGCAAAAAGTACATTTGACAAAATCCAACACCTTTTCATAATAAAAACACTCAGAAAAATAGGAATAGAATGAAAGCTCTATTCGTTATCAACTTGATAAAGAGCATTCATGAAAACCTACAGTTAAAAATATACTCACGGTGAAAGACTGCAAGCTTTTCCCCTAAAATCAGGAAAATACAAGGATGTCCACTTTCACCACTATTATTCAACATTGTACTAGACGTCCTAACCTGATGAATGAGGCAATAAAGTAAATGAGAGACATCCAAATTGGAAAGGAAGAAGCATAACTATTCCTATTTAGAAATGGTACGTTCCAATATAGAGAAAATCTCAAAGAATTCACAAGAAAATTATTAATGCTAATAAAAAATTCAATCAAGTAGCAGGGCACAGTTGTCTTGCAAAAATCAGTTGTGTTTCTATACACCAGCAACGGATGATCCTAAATGGAAAAAAAAAAACCCATTTATGATAGCAACTAAAAATATCTAGGAATAAATTTAGCCAAGGAGGTGAAAGAAGTCTATACTGCAAACAAGAAAACATTGCTCCAAGAAATTAAAGAAGACTTAAATGGCAAGACATCAGGTGTTCGTGGACTGGAAGATCAATACTACCCAAAGCAATGTACATATTCAACACAATCTCTATCAAAATACCAGCAGCAGGTTTTGAAATGGAAAAAGCAAACCTCAAATTCATAGGAAATTTTATAGGTCCCTAAACAGCCAAAACAATTTTGAAAAGAAGAACAAAGTTAGGGAACTCACAACCCCCAATTTCAAAACTTAATACAAAGCCACAGTAAGCAAAACAGTGGTACTGGCATAAGGATACACATATAGACAAATGGAATATAATTGAGAGTACAGAAATAAACCTACATATCTATGACTAACCGATTTTTTCTTTTTTGCATGGGCAGGCTCTGGGAATGGAACCCAGGTCTCCAGTATGGCAGGCAAGAATTCTGCCACTGAGCCACTGTTGTACTGCCCTGGCTAACTGATCTTTAACAAGGGTGCCAGGCACATTAAATTGGGTAAGAACAGTCTGCTCAACAAATGGTGATGGAGAAAACAGCTGTCCACACCTAAAAAATGATGATGAACCCCTATTCTCACAGCATATACAAAAATTAACTCAAAAGGGATCAAATACCTAAATATAAGAGCTAAACCATAACACTCTTTCATGATCTTGAATTTGGTAATGAAGTCTTAGATATGACATTAAAACCATGAGCAACAAAAAACAAATTGATAAATTAGATTTTGTGCAAAGGACATTATCAAGAAAGTGAAAAGACAACCTACAAAATGGGAGAAAATAGTTGCAAAACATACATCTGATAAGGGTTCAATATCTAGACTAGATAAAGAACTATTATCAACAGCAAAAAGATAAACAGCCCAATTTAAAAATGGACAAGGACCTGAATAGAGATTTCTCAAAGAATATATACAAGTGGCCAAGCAATCACCTGAAAAGATGCTCAAGGTCATTAGTCATCATGGAAATGTAAATTGAAAACCGTAATATCTCTTTATTCTCATTAGAATGCCTATTTTTCAAAAACAGAAAATAAGTGCTGGCAAAGATGTGGAGAAGCAGGAACCCTTATACATCATTGATGAGAATGTAAAATGCTAGAGCCATGATGGAACTAGATCGTGGTTCCTCAGAAAGTTAAACATAGAATTTCCACATAACCTGAAAATTCCACTTCTGCATATATAGCCCAAAGAACTGAAAGCAAGGACTCGAACTATTTGTACATCAATGCTCCTAGTAGCATTATTTACAATACCCAAAAGGTGGAAACAACCCATATGTTCATCAACAGATGAAAGAATAAACAAAATGTGTGATATATATATATATATATATATAAAACATGTATCAGACTTCATTCCTGCACATATATAGGAATGAAGTCTGATACATGTTACAACATGGACAAACTTTGACTATACATTGAGTGAAATTAACCAGACAAAAAAAGGACAAATATTACATGGGCCTACTTATATAAAATGCCAAGAATATGCAAAGTCATAGTAAAAGACAGCAGATTAACAACCATGGGACGAAGGAGGAGGGGAAATGGAGAGATTCTGCTTAATGAGTACAGAATTTTTGTCTGGGTTGATAAAATGTTTTAGTAATTGTTGTGGTGATATAGTACAACATTGCAAATATAATTAATACCACTAAAGTATATAATTGACTGGTTTAAATAGGAGATTTTGTATTGCATATATGTTAGCACAATAAAATAATTTTGAAAAAGATGTAAAGATTTGATTACATTAGCCCATTTAAGCTTTACTACATCTCTGTTTGGAATTGGCAATAAATCAAACTCAAAAATTCTAGAACATTAAAGCATGTGTTCATCCTATCATAGCTGAAATACATTTTTACTTAAAAAAAAATCTCACCTACCATATGCCAAGCATTTTGATAGTTAGTGGGGGTGGCGGGTACATAAAGGTGAAGGAAGCATCCCTGCACTCAAGGAAGCTGAAAATCTACTGTTCGACAGGGACCAAATTTGCAAGAGGACAGAATCTAAGTTATTCATTTCTGTATTAATGTCATTGTCAGATGGTCAGGTCCAAGTGACCAAGGTGAAGGAGGAAAGAAGAAGTGAAGACCCTTCTCCTCCATGACTGTCCTCCTACCTTCTGGCCAGGAGAAGCCTGGATGGGCAGACTGCCAGAAGAGTCATCCTACATCTTTTCCCAGCTCTCAGCCATCTTCCCCTGTCTTTCTATCTCACCTCCCATATGCCCCATATCCTGCCTTGGTGGAGTGATTTGTCAATTCTTTGCTACATGCAGGGGTAATCAACTGACCAAGTTCTGAGGCACTTCCTAAGAAAGCTGTTCATGAAAAAAAATATTGTCGTTTGGATAGTTTTCTGATCTACGGGCAGAGACTAGGATAGTGTAGACAGAGACTACAAAGAAGTCACCTGTGAGCTTGAGAGGTTCGAAACTGCAACCTAGTTGAGAAAAAGTTAGCAGACCTTTTTGGAACTAGGAAGGACCATGGAATCTAGTTTTAATTTGAAGGCATGGCCATTGCCTCAGGTCCTTCTAAATTCCCCCATTTATACAAATCCTTAATCCAGAACAAAGAACAGAATTTTTCATTCTAATCTCAGTTCTTGCCCCTCTGCGGTTAGGACTCAAAGATGTTCTGTGTCCTCTAAAACTCCCTTCAGTAGAAAGTCATTCAAAGCATTAAATCTTCTCAGCTTCTCACATGCGAGGATTTTCCTTACCCACTCTCGTTCAAAGTTGATAAAACTTTATTTTCTTCCATTTCTGGCTTAAATTAGGTGGTTTAAAAATTAATCACTCCATTGCCAATAATAATACTTTGCACTAATGAGAGCATATTCTCCCCAAGAGCTCTGATTACTACATGATTGATCCATTTGAGGTCTCCATAGTTTGAGAGAGCACACAAATTCAGCTCTTAAGCCAACATGGGGAAAGTGTGGTAAATTTACCCTATTCTGTATCACCCCAGGGTTCTTCTTTCCTCAAACCTACACAAGCCTGTGAAATTAACTTAAAGTCTCCCCAAATAATTGGGGAATTTGAAAGACATTTACCCCCTTGATTAAAAGACCCACGAGATTATCACATTTCTTTCATAACTGGGGAGAAAGGAGGCCCTGGAAGAGCCAAATTAAATTTCTTTTGAAAAATTTGTATCTATTACTCAAAATGTTTTCACCCTTTAAGGGGTCTTAGAGAAAAGTTTCTTCAGCCCTATTTTAAAAAACAGTTTCTGGCTATCCTAGTCATTGTTTCAACAAAGAAATAAAATATGGAGGAAGGTGGGCATGGGTTCAAAATCCACACATACCCATGCCCTAGCTATGCGGCCTTACATACATATCCCATCTCCTTTTGCCCTATTTCCTTATCTATAAAATAGAGATATTGCCTAATTTACTATTTTTCCATGAGAATTTCTAATAGAAAGTAGACATTCAAATTATGTTGCCTACCTTATTCACTTTTTGAATCAAATAACATTGAGTGTCTGATCTGTACCAGGCAGCATTAAACTAGGCACTTTTTACCTACATTTCCTCATTTAACAATAGGAAGTGGGATTGGGTCTCCTGATTTTCCACAATGAGAAAAATCAAATGAGACTGATCCATCCAGACAGCTGACTTATTTAGGCCAGGAAGGATTCCTTTTATAAAAGATGCCTTCCTGAAGATCTTGCATCATCTAAGATTTATGTATTTTAAGACTTTTTCTAAAACAGAAGACACTGGGTGTTTCTATTCATCAGCTAAAACAACTTATAATTCAATAGGTCCAAAGAATTTTGAAACTATGCAATTTTTGATAAATTGGGGCTGTATTATTTCACTGCATAAAGAGAGACTTAATGCTTTTATTATTTAATTCAAAATTGCATGAAGTCAGGCTACACTGCATCACATGAATGAGTTTCAGATATCAGATTCAAATTCCAGTCTTCTAACCCCAAATTTAGAGTTCTTTTCACTATGGCTCAACAATCCAAGTTTACTACAGAACTGAGAAGTATCCCATTCAAATTGGTGGGAACACGGTCATATTTAACAAAATGTAACAGCAGGGGTAGAAGCAGGTATTCAAATGTAAAATCAATAGCATACAGAGCAGCTTAAAGAGAGTCACAGGCATATTTAGTTTCTCAATGGCATTTGTTTTTTCTCCTCTGCAGTATATAGATAAATGGAGTCTGAAACGAGGGCTATTCATAAAGAAACACAAGTCTCATCTTTAATGAGCTCACACAGGCGTGGAGGGAGGAGGGTAGGGATTAGGCAGCTACAAGAGATGTTTTGACAACTGGCTACTCTAAATCTAAGAACTCCTCTTCAGGAATCTTCCATATTTCTGCTCCTGCCCTATTCAGGAGTTAGGCCTTGAAAATAAACTCCCCAGCTCATTCCAATTCCAGCACATTGCTGAGTTTATAGAAAGCCCTAACCAGGACAAAACAGGAGGGAAAGCAAAAGGCAAAGAGCTTCTGGTTGTGACCATTTTGCTTTACTTCCTAATAGCACCGTATCTCCATCTGCCACGCCCGAGCCCTGAAACTGGCTTTGAACCAGTGTTGTGTATTGAAATGATATTAATGACCTTGGATTCCAAAAATACTGTAAACATATTGGCCATAGTGAGAATTTAAACAAGTTGAGAAAAACATGTTTTTGTAGCAGGTAATAACCAGACATTCATGTGAGGACATGATACAGGCTGCCAGAGGGATACTTCCTCGATAAGAATATTGGTGATGAGACCTCTGAGGCAATAAAAGCCCAGAGCAGACACCTTCCAGGTGAGCATCACATGGAGGCAGATGACAGCGGTTGCTCTAACCCCAGCTCCAGCGCCGGCACTGAAATGTGAGGCCACTGACATCCTCATCACACTCTGACCAGGGTCTCCAGGTGAAGACTTGGGACCCTCCACTGATGTCTCACTTGACCAGGTCTTGAGATCTCTCATTAAAGACACCCACCTGCCTTGTGTCAACCCTGGGGCTGATAGACGTTAGATATCCTCCTTTTTAAATGCATTGTGTGTCCTTGACTTGGTTTTTGCATATTGATTTTGTTGGCAGCTAGCAATTAAGCAAACAAACTGCATGGAACACCCAAATTATAGTCGTGCTGAATCATTTGATCATTTCTCAGGTCATGTTATGACATTCACATGACAAGCAGCCTGATCCCTCCAGCCTAGAAAGCCTTCCTGGCTTTGATCACTGTAAGTTCTAGGATTCAGCCATCCCTTTAGTTTTATGGGCTTCCTGAGTTTCTGGCTTCATTCAATCATCATTCTAATGTTCGGTTCCAGACGCCAGATTTTGCGCTATCCCTGGTATTCCTAAGTTCCCACCCTCAGGAAACTCACAGTCTAGTACTAGCGGGACAGGGGCAGCATAAGCCATAGACAGGCAATTGCAGTATAGTATTATAAATGCTACAATAGGACAGGGCTGAGCATGACTTGCTTTGGAAACATATAGGAATGACACCAGACCCAGTTCCTGGAAGAAATATTACTGAAATAGCTCTAAGAATGAAGCATCACTGGAAGAGACAGAAAGCTGGGAGACAGACTGTACCAAGGGAAATATGCACAAGTGAAAACATGCTCAAAGAACTCAAACTGGTTGACTATGTTTGGGGTTAGGATAGAAGAAAACAATGGTGACCCATGATGGCAGGTGAGGTATGGTCAGAGGCCAGATTATAGGAAGTCTGTAGAATTTGAGCTTTATTCTGAAGGCAAAGGCAAGTTACTGAGTAGTATAAGTAAGAGAAATGTTTACATTTTCACTGTAGAAAGATTGCCAGGGACCTGTGAGGCAAATGAATTAGAAGCTGGGGCGGGGCAGGTGGGGGGGAGGGTGGTGGCAGGGAGGGATGGAAAAAGGGAGGATAGTTAAACAATTACAACATCCCAGCAAAAGATGAATTATGGAGGTGGCCTGGAAACGGGATGAATAATAGTGCTGCTCCCTCAGATGGAGACAGGAAGAGCTGGTGTAAGGTTCCCATGGGGCAGCCAAGCAGGCATGATAAACACATGGCCTGGAATCCCACAGACAGAACTGGGGCTGGAAATACAGATTTGGGAATGAGCATATGGGTGACTAAAACCATAGACGAGGACGAGGCCTTCGTACAGAGAGTACAGAGAGAGAAGAGAAAACCCAGGACAGAACCTTCAGGAGCACCACTATTGATGGGACTGATGATATATTTCTTAAATTAAAAAAACAAACAAACAAGCTACAGACTAGGTTATATAGTCAGATTCCAAAGGACAGCAAAAAGGGAAGACTGAATATGGAGCTGCGTGTTATTATATAAGACTTATGCTTTATGTGGGGCATATTAACATACAAACAACTCTATTGCTTGTCTTGTTTAACTAGTATGTGTTTAATTTTTAAAGTAGTTAAGAGACAGGCAGGTGAAAAGGAGACTGCAAAGAAGAATGAGAGAAAGAGATGGGAAGGCTATGCAGAGTGGCTTTCACAGAATCTTTAAGAGGAAACTTATTGTCTGGCCTATTTGTTTCTTGCTTCAAAGGGCTTCTAAAGGATTTTGATTACAGTTGAAAGTAGGAATAAAGCAATAAAAGAAATATAAAATAAAAGTATACTCAAACAGTATGACTTCTGTTTCAGATGTTCTAAAGAATGTTCTTTAAAATAGGTGCCGCTGTTTCTTACAGTCTATTTATTGTAATAAATAAAAATACGTTGTTTTATAAATGAGGAATCTAAAATGATAGTTAAATGGGAGTGCTAGAGCAGTTGGTCAGCATCTATAAATATGGCACCCCAAGCTTAAGCCTTCCTACTAGAATTGGGTCATGTCCACGGCTCGAGGCACAAAGGGAAGGCAAAATGGTGCCCCTGTCAAGCCTGCATGCCCTTCTCAGCCACTTGGCCTTTCAGAACTATTACTGAGGCTAGTGACTTATTTCATCTTCAATAGATTACTGTAATTTTAAGAATTGGAAATGCCAATTTCTGTTTTTTAATGTAAGTTAAATATTAGTGTATTTTTAAAATTATCTCCCTTTGAGCTGAGGTTGAAGGCCCTTCTAAAACCTCTTTCTAAAGTGCACAGAGGTGGATCCCAGGAACTGCAACATTAATTCCTCTTTTCCATGGGAAAATGAACAGCCTGTTGATAGGGAATCTCTACCGTGGTATTTTCTGAAATCATTAAACTGCGTCTGTTATTCTTTGCTTTCAAATATCCCTCAATGTTTTATTTCACAAGCTCCCTTGTTTATTTTATTTGGTTTAGCAAGAATCAAATTATTCTTGTGTTCTCAAAACAGTCATGAGAAAAATCCAAAATTACTATTGCAAATATTACTCCAACTACTCAACATCTCCACTACTGTCAGACACAAGGAGAAGCAGGGAGCCTCAGACTCAGAGAAAGCGCCACCTTCGAGAAGCAGGAGGGCAAAGGAGGCTTCCACTTCCAATTAATAAACTCTGTATCCCTTTGATGGTTACTTACACATTTATGAAAATATTTACTGAGCATGTTCTACAACACAATAGACCATTCTAGCTGTGGGACTACAGTAGCAAACAAAGTAGGTGATCACTCTGGAAAAAATAAAATTTAAAAAATAAAGTGTAAAAAGCCCTAGACTTGTGTTGCATCAGTACAGATTCTTTCCCATTTCTAACTTCTATGGGAATAATGCATGATCAAATCATTAAGCCTAAGAAAGCCACAAGATGAAAAATAATCTTTTGAGGGGCTCTCTTTCCTTGTAAGCTATCTCTCAATTCACACCCTTTGTTCGCTGGAAGCAGTTTCCTCATTCCAGGGATGCCTGCCTGCCTTCCTTCCTTCTTCATGACATCCCATGGATCTGAGCCTGGATCCTGGGTGACTAACCTCAAATCTCATCTACTCAAATGACATCAGGCCACACCAACAGCCTGTCTGTCTCATTCTGGATTCTTCTTTTGTTCTCTGCGGTGTTCAATCCTGGACAGTCTTGTTTTGCAGCATATGCAGAATCTGTGCTTGGCTTATATCTCCCATGTTAAAACACAAGCACCCAAAGGGGGCACACCTGTGTCCTGCATTTCTTTCAATCTCTCTAACTGCTCCAGCACCTTACAAAATATTTGTTGACTGATTCATTCATTCATTCATTACCTCTGCTGAGCGCTGAGGTAAAAGTAATTTGTGAATTTAGGAAACCTA
Organism: Tamandua tetradactyla; assembly: GCF_023851605.1. NCBI lineage: Eukaryota > Metazoa > Chordata > Mammalia > Pilosa > Myrmecophagidae > Tamandua > Tamandua tetradactyla. Next base: position 37,969,370 of record NC_135339.1, on the reverse strand, counting down.
ACAACACACACACACGCACAACATTAAAAACTTCCACAGAATAAAAACTCCAAAGATGGAGTCTAATTTAAGATCAATGCTAGCTTGAATTCCCCAAAAGTAGGAACCATAAAATATTTTTACTAAAACGCCAGTGTCTCGTTACTTGCATGCTCATTCTGTGTCTGGAATAAGGCTAAAAAAGTTTGGCCTAAGGAAGGGTCTTGAACAGCTGTTTTACTGAATAAATAAGAAACTGCCAAATACTAACAGCAGCTTGCATTTGTAGTATGTAAATGTTTTAGACTGCTTTTCCATCCATTAACATAACTTATCAAGTCTGTTTCTTAAATGAGGGCATCGCATGTAAGTATTTGGAAAGGGTTAGGTTTTAAGTGCTTCTTCTGGCTACATTATTATTATGCCTAACAACTTTTCATAGATGAGGGACATATAAAATTCAACCCAGACTCTTACTTACAAATTCTGAACAAATGACAGCTTTAGGTCTTCCTATATAAGACTGGACTTCATCCAAGTGCTAAATAAAACACAGCTTTTGACAGGGGCGTTTCGCAGCTCTCAACACTAGCTCCAAATGGGCTTAAGCACACAGAAGGGACTTGCCTCCCTTGTATTCTTTTGCACTAGTCATTGAGGATTTTGAGGATTTTGAGGAAAGTCTAACTGTTCTCATAAAACGTGGAACACTCACTATAAAAGAAAACCATGGTACTTTAACATTCTCCCTCTAAAGACTTTGAGGAAGCATTAGATGATCTTTTCCATCCTTAAAACATATTGTTCCGATGTGGGTTCTTTTTTTCCTTGTGAGGGAGATTGTGGAAGGCAGGGGATGGAAAAGGGAAATAATAGCATCTCAAGAAACAAACTTCTAGATGGATTTTTTTCTCACAAAAACTTATTTAAGAAAGCATTTTATAGCTGAGGGTAAAGTAAACAAGGGTGATAATATAATACTACGTAATAGACTACCTCAAATTAAAAACAAATGAACAGCAACAAGTAAATCCTGAGGAGGAAAGTATTCTAAGATAGCTAAAGAAAACAGACATAGAAAATAGTGATATCTTGTGAATGTCTAACATCCACTTGCATTATGGCTTCACATACATTTTAACAATAATTAAAAGATGCCAAGTTTTTGGTGTCATGTCCCCTCAAATACTGAGACTTTGGGAGGATACCACAATGGTGCAAAATATTAGCTCCTTCCTGCAAGGGCCTTCTCTCCAGTGCTAGCACACAGTAGGCACCTACTCTGCAGAGGTCAACCTTGGTCCCTTCAAAGGCTGCACAAACAGCCCCTGTGTCGAATTTCCCAATTAACAGGTATAGGCCTCTTTAAGTCTTTTATCAGACTCCTCAGCCTCAAGTAAAATACGTAAGGTTTTTCTTCAAAAAGAGTCTTCATTTAGAAAGCATACTTCGTTCTGCACGGTAAGATCAGATTACACATTTGGACTGAACTGAATATTCCAATTAAAGATAACCGATGAAAAACAGTTATTATATGGACCTGGGAAAAAGCCAAACAAGGATCACTTAGACCAAAATATTAATTGTATCACCACTCACACTGAGGAATTTTTTTAATTTGGTAATTCAGCCATTATCTGGAATGAAGAAAGCTTAACACGCTGAACATCTGAACTCAAAGGCATTAAGAAGAGTCCAATAGACAAGTGGCATCTCCAACCCAAAGGCCACAGCATCCTGCTCCAAACTAGTTTCCACAGAACTTCAAGATACAGGAAACTCTGAAGGGAAATTGAACACCAATAAGTAGAATGAGGGCTGCATTTTAGAGATTCAGCACAACTAAAGAAGAAAGGCTGTAAGAAGTGATCCTGCACATTGGGTCACATCAGTTCCCTACGGTTAAAGCCAGCCCCAGCTCTCCACTGACTGCCTCGTGTTTCTAGGCTGGGATAAGCCCCCAGGAGGTTGGAATGATGGGCATGAGACCCTTTGCCGGGGGGCTGCAAGACCAAGGTACATAGCAGGATGAAAGCTTCATGAGAATCACTGTCTTGTGGAACCCCATGTCCATAAAATCACAAAGAAGCACTCGATAAATATTCATTGAATGATGAATTATTAACATCGCATTGCTTCCTGAAACATCTATTTCAAGTGATGATTAAGAGAAAAAAAAAACTCTTTTTCCACTAACACAGTTATTCTAAAGGACTGTAGCATTCTTAAGACTTTTGAGAAAACAAGGGTTGTCTCAAAAAAAAACAAGTCAGGATCTTTACTTTTAAAAAATACGGCAACACTGTTTTAGTTTCCTCCTTACTAAAGCAAATACCAAGGAACTGGTTGACTTAAGTGGTAAGAATTCATTGGCTCATGATTCTGAGGCTAGGAGATCTTAAGGCATCATCAAGGCGATGCTTCCTTCCCAAAGACTGACATGGGCTGGCTGCCTGTGATACTCGACCCGTGGTTCCTCTGTCACAGAGCAGCGTCTCCTAACTTCCCCCTTCTCTTCTGGGCTCCACTGACTTTCACATTCTTGCTTCCAGTGGCTTTCTCCCTATCAGTCTGCATTCCATTCTGCTTATAAAGAACTCCAATAATAGGATTAAGAGCCATCCCGTTGAGTTGGGCCACACCTTAACTGAAGTAACCTCATCAAAAGGTCCTACTTACAGTGGGTTCACACCCACAGGAACGGATTAAGTTTACAAACGTGTTTTTCTCGGGTATTTAGCTCCAAACTACCATTAACACTACACTAATTTAAGCCAAGAATGAATTCATGGGGAGGCTTTCATAATAACCCCAAGGGTTACAGAATCATGCATAGGGCTACTAGGGCAGGCACACACTCAAACCTGTGCTCAGAAAGGATCTAGTGCAGATGCTTTGCCTCCATTGAGTACTCTCCATCTATGATACAACTGACTCTAAGATAGACTGTTGTTCTATTTCTCTTTTAAAAAAAATGTAAACAATACTACTTATGAAACTACGACACAACATTGATTGTAAGAAGTATCCTTGTTTCAGAAATATTCAAATATAGGGGAAATGTGACTCTTAGGACTGATGAAATGCAGTAGATTCTGCAGGGTGGAATGCCCTCTAAACGGTGGTCCCACTGCTGCCATGGCTGCCACACAGAGTCTAGATCTCATTTCTTGCTGCAACCTCTGACACCCATAGAGCCCTCCCATGGTCTCCAGATCTTAGGAACTCAATGCCAAGGCTTGGGTGGGCACATTTGACTGGTAGAAGCCAACTTGTACTCATGCCCTAGCTGAAAGGAAGGCTGGAAAACCACGTAGCAATTTTCTTCCTACTGTGGGAAATTCTTCAAGCACAAGAACAGAGTTCAGATGCTGGGCAGCCAAAAAAGAATGACAAATATCCCCTACATGGAAATTACAGAGAAACTCCCTCTATGGTAAAAGTCTAGTCTCCTCTGCTTTTGGAACTTAGAAATATGTTTGGGAGACTCAGAACAGCAAAACTCCCTAAGATAGAATTCAAGGCCCTTTACAATCCAGCTCCTAAAAACTATTCCAATCTAATTTCCATCACTTTGCCCTTTCCACACCCTATAGTCCAGGGGTGACAAAATAGGAGGCAGTTCTTGAATTGCCACTATCATCCATGCATTCACTCATGGTATGTTCTGTTAGCACATAATATCTCCCTCTCCCTGCAATTTCTTCTACTTATATTACCCCAATTTCATTACTCAGGGTAAAAATCATCTCATGTGTGAAGTCCTCCTTATAACTTCATTTGTGTTCCCTTAGCACATTATAGAGACCTCAGATTTTTGAAGGAAGAGGTCCCCACTCAATATATGAAGAAAAACCTGAATTTACTGCTTGTTTAAGCTAGGGAGAGCTGCTCTTTAAAAGACATTCTCCCTGAGCAAAACAGAGAGAACTGATCTTACATACAGTTGGGGAACCCCTAAAGTTCAGAGACTGGAACGCTTCCAGAATCAGGAAAGTTTAAGCATCAATTGACCTTTGGAGGCAGAAGTGAAGCCAGAGCGAGAATGCTGTTGATTGGCTAACTTGTAACATCATGGTCAACACAATTAAGCCATTGCTGATTGACTGACTTCACAAGCGTGTGTGGGATGTGGGGTGGGGGTGCTCTCACTGATTGGCTCGCTTTCAGAAGCTTGATTGCTAAAGCAAGTGTTACTGACTGATTTAAACAGCTGTAAAACAGGTTCTGATGGTAACTGGTAACCATGGTCACTAAGAACAGTCTTTTCCTAAGAAAACAGGAACTTTTCATTCTCACTATCATGATAATTTATTATGATATGATGACCACAGAGTAACATCCTAGCATTTATTGGGCTCTGACTATGTGCTAGGCATTTCAGTACATGTCGTATAAGGATTACCTCATTTAATCCTTAGAACAATTCCATGTGAAGAAGGGGCAACCATGATAATGCACCCACCCCAAGCACAGGCACCCCATCTCATTTCTTGGTGCCCACACAGTTCAGGAATGTCAAGCAGTAGGTAACTAAAAAGTCTGTTGTTACAGGACAAAAAGAGAAAGTTCTGAATTACCCTGTTAGTTCACAACTTGATCTGATGATCAATAAGCTCTGTATTACCATTCAACTGTGGCCAAAGCTTATAATAAAACCAACACCTTGTACAAGCTGTCAAATACATCTATGATTTTAAGAAAGACATGCCTCAAGAACATACATTCCACCTGTTCGCCAACTATAGTCAATTTTTGTTATTTGAGATAGTAAGGTTTTCTATAAAGTCACCAGGAACATGGCCCTATTGCCCCTGGGGGAAATCTTTGGTCACACTTCCTCAAGGGACCAACACATAACCTTGTTATATGTGTGTTTCTGTGTAAAGACACCTTACATGTTTTGCCTCCTCCTTAAATTTGCATACAAAGATCACCTCGTGATTTAGAGACCAACTCAACTCCATCTAGGAATAGTCTCTTTGCCTTCAGAGCATTTTAGAGCAACCTTTAAACAAAACCTCTGAACATAAATGTGATTGAATTTAATTATAAATCATATTGGGGGCAGGTAATTGGAGCTCATTAAATAAGGTGATGACTCATAAACATACGACTCACTGCTGACAGCACTATAACCACACCTGAACAAACACACATATCCCAGCCTTCTAGCACTTAGGAACACTAGACAGTACTGCAGCACTATCCTTGGGGGCCATTTCAAGCAGTGAAATCACCAATAAAAGTCACCAAAATGAAAATTGTGCCACTAACCTTACTGTGAAAAGTGCCCTTGTTGACAGTATGAGAGCTGAAACAGGAAGGCAGAGTATCACCTTGTTGGACCTCAGTCAAGAACGGACCTCAATGGGTGCTCTGCCAATGTCTGTGCATATCTAGGAGGGATCACAAAAGTTCCCCAAATATTGATTTTGGGTCTACAAAAAAAATGTTTCAAGTAGTTGAATTCACAAACATGGAATCCACAAATCATTCACATCAACTGTACTTTATAGCCAATTCTTCATCCTTGATGCAACTACCAAGCCTGAATCACTGGTCATCAAGTTACCTTAGATTCCACAAAGTGGCCAGGTTCTAGTAGCCTACAAATAAGCAAACACTAGCTGAATAATATCAGTAGCTGAAAACTTTTTGCACCCTAAGCACAAGTGCATACACCCAAATATGGAAGCCCAAATCCACCACTCCTGAAGAAAAGATCTCCTTTGTTGCTGCCCAAAATTAAATCATATGAAACATACCAAACCACATCCAAACCACAGCAAACACCCAGCAAGGTCCTTTGATATCACTAAAACATCTCCATTTCCCTCCCATCTTTCCTCAATATGTGCCATGAAATCCATCTGCTATTTATTCCTCTATCAAAGATGACATAGTCTCTGCATCCTCTACAAGTGAGAACCAGATGGTTCAATTCCACTTCTTCTGAGCCCAGCAAGGCCTTTTTATCCAGGGCCACAGACACATTCAAACTCTGTGGTCACCTGTTCGGTGTGTGTACTGAGGAACCAACATATATTTAATCCATCCCCTGCCCCTAGATCAACAAAAAGGATAGATTAATTTTTAATACAGCCATATAAATGATAAGTCAAATAATACCTACTAATACTGTTCAGTCATTTATTCAAATTGTGTGGCCTTGAGCAAGTTACTTAACTTCTCTCTGCCTCAGTTTCCTCATTTGTAAAGAAGGGAATAAGAGTGCCAACCCATGATAGCGGACTCAGAAAAATTTAATTAATTATTATATATAAAGCACTTAAGACAAGGCTGTACATGGTAATTGCTATAGAAGGAATATTTCATAATTATTGCAGGTTTCCAGGTATGAATTGGACTATAGCAGTGATATTGACAAGGAAAGAATATCTGGGAGAGATACTTGGGTTCAAGGATGAAAGGCTTCCACTCATTCACCAAACAGGTCTGAAAATGCAAGCAGATTTACATGAAAAGCAAACACTTTAGTCCATGCCCAGAAACTTACAATTATCCATTTGTTTTGTGTAATAAGCTACCCAGCCCCTTGCCATTTTCTACTTCTAGAAAAGGCCCTCTGACTCTTTGGCCCAGCTCCACTAGGATTTGGGGCCAATTGTGTTCTCTGTCAAAAGGAAGGTTACAAACACTAGTTCAGCAGCTCAGGTAACTCAGTGGCAGTTCTGTCTTGCTACAACTGCCACTGAAGTTTTACTCTGTTCTGGTCCCCTAGTCGGTACTTGTACCCCTTGTAATGACTGATCCCAGTCACAGCACCCAGTACCCACGTGCTTCTGCTTTGCCAATCCTCCTGAACTGTAATCCCACTTGGCCTTGCAGCTGCCCTGATGCAACAAGGAAATCCACAGTCTAACTTCAGGAACCCCCTCAACTTACAAATGGGGAAACCGAGGCCCAATGACAGCCACACTCTGACCAACATCACCGATGAAACACCAAGTTATCAAACTAGATTTGACAAACGAAACAAAATTGACTGATTTTTTTTTTCCCCCAGGAAAGTGTCTTAGTGAAACTGACAGTTTAGGTAGTAAAAGAAAAGGCCAAATCTAAATGTGTAGGTCCCGATAACGCTGTAGCTAAGGTGGCTGACTAAAATAACCCATTTCAAAATAAGTAGCTGGGCATTATTTGTGGGTCAGTGTGGTTAAAGATGTACCCTCAAATCTTGTTTGCAATGGAAAAATCTCCTTCTAAAGAATACATTAAAAGGCTCTCAGTCAAATCATATTTAGCAACTAGCTCACAAGTAATCAAGGGGAAGCCAAAATAAACCAACTTCAAAAGTTCCTTATTCATCAACAAAATGCGTTCAGAGGTACAGCCAGACACTGCAAACAAGTTCTAGGCAGATTGTGTCTGAAATTTTAACCAAATAATGAAAAGTTCAATGACAGGAAAATAAAATAATACTCGAGAACTGTTGCAGCTACTGCATTTTCTGCTTTTTAAAAATAGTCTTCTTCAAAGACGTTCATTCTTTTCTGAAATAATGACTCCTGTCTCTGCTCCCACCTGCCCCCTCATCCTGACACCTGCCTGGAGCCCACCCCATTCTCTGCAAACAGCAGGTGCGGGAAATGATTACCTCCTGAAGCATGTCCGCCTGGGTCCTCCCTGTTTGCCCTGAATTGTGGAAACACCAAGGCAACATCAGATGGGGTGCAGCTCACCCCATTCCTGTCCCACACCCTTCCTCCCAGATTCTTCATCACAGTAAGAAACCATTACTGAGCATCCATTCCATATTTTATCATAAGGTACAGGTAGAATAAAAGAGTTAATAGTTTGTGGGGATTTTTTCCCTCTATTTCCATCCTGATGTTTCACATCAGATAGAAAAGGCTAAAGCCATCAAAGTCTTTATAAGTAACCAGTAGAAGTAAATAAACAAATAAATAAATAAAATTTTAAAAGAAGGAGCCTCAAACAGTATTTGCCTGTTTTACATTTAGAACTCCACAAATTCAGGCTTTAGTTCAATCTTCTCGTCTTTCAGAGAGAGCGGTATTCAGGTCTTCAGCGCACCAGGCTCTGTGTTTCTAAATCAAATGTCAGTTTTCAACATAGCTGAGAAGAAATGAAGGGGTATGGGGGGCGGGGGTAGAGCGGACAGAGGGAAGAGGTGGGAGGGATAATGCTCTCCTGGGTTTCCAGGCACCACACACAATGATTTTCCCCTGGTGGTTTTTATTTCTGGAGGGTCAGAGCTTCAGAACAGCCCCTGTTTTCTGAACTTAAACACACAGAGAAACAACCTCCGCCACCACCACACTGGCAAATTGATTTAGAGCCCTTTAAATCTTGATAGTATCCCTTTGATATTTAATGGCAGTTTCAGCTGAAATGCCTAAACATCCAATGACCTTTCCTATCGGAAATTTCCCCAGCAAACAGCAGCATTACTGAGCCAAACAACCATAATATTGTAGCTCAGCACGATAAGGGGCAAAAGCAGCAGCACTGAACATCTTTGGTCCTCCAAGAAATCCTCTGATTGTGGCTACAACTTCTTCAGTGGTCAAGTTTCAGAGTACTCAGGCGACTAAGGGTTCCTAACAAAACCAAGTTGAGCTTTGTTGGGTGTAAAGGCAAAGTTCCATTGTTAGTCACAGCCATTCAGTCACCTATGCCTGAAGGTAACCACATAGTAAAATAATGCTTAAAATAGTGGAACCATCCTCATGCGCCACTAGCCTCGGTCTAGAGCAGCAGTTTTCAAAGCAGCAGTCCTCCAACAGGATGCTTCTCTCGGGTAAGCTTAATACCTAAAACATGCCACTATTGTTCTGTCTATTTCGGGCGTAAGTTACATTGCTCTTGATGATTAATTTTAGCACAGAAGGTGGCTCTGGAAAGTCAGCCTTCCTATTGATTTAATGACTGCCCTTGCAAGTGAGGCTCTTTGGGACAAGTTGTCTGCAGACTTTGAGAGTAAAGATTCTCAAACTTTTTGAGCATTTCTATCCTGTTTTTAAAGCTTTATCATCCTGAGAGAGTAGGCAACTTTTTTCCAGGATGATTCATGCCTCTTGAACAGTAAGAGATAAAATAAATACTGTAATAAGCTTCCTAAACTTAAACCAGCTGCTGACTTCTTAACTTCCCCAAAAGGCTCAAATAAAAAAATAAACAAATATATATATATATATATTTATGCTTACAGCTCTCAGGCTACATGGACACAACTAGTTATTTCCACCCTAGTTTGGTTAAATGTTCATGCCATTTATTCTCAGTAGGTTGGTCAGATTGAGCAAAAGTACAGGATGTCTGGTTAAATTCGAGTTTCTCATAAACATGAATAATTTTTAGCATAAGTATGTCCCATGCAATATTTGGCACATTCTTACATTAAAAAATGTATTTATCGCTTAACTAAAATTCAAATTTAACTGGTATCCCATATTTTGTCTTACAACTGCAACTCTTACAAATATGGAGCACAAAATTGTAGGCTTGGGGTCGACACGTTATGTCTCATTCCACATATCATTGGGTAACTGGTGATTCTTAGTTACCCAAAATGTCAGTTCATTGTGTTTCTACTCTCTAGACTTCCCGAGCAGCTTTGCTTCCACGCTCCAAAACAGGCTACATCCTTGCCAAGCTGTCTGCTTTGCCCAAAGAGCACCCTGCCCTTGAATAAATATCACTACGTACATGAGAACGTGAACCTGCATATCTGTGTGTGTGCAGAACTCCAGCTTCCACAGCTAACAATATTCAAACTGTCCAATCTTCTTTCTTATGGGAATATTTTTGGGTCAAACTTTAAAATGCCTCCTAATCCCAGCCCTGCAAGTTTGGGTGGAATGACCTAGAGTCACTACATTCTTCTGGCAAGAGTAAGACACAATTATTCCTCAACAACAACAAAATTAATGAACTCTGAAGTTTCATTTGGCCATAAGAGAATAAACCAATAATGAGACCTGCTTCTTTTTTTGCCCCATAAAAGTGAAGCAGGTGTTACACTAAAGGCATGCTTGTGTAAAACTTCAATTTCTATTCAAAACAAGAATATAATGGCATGTCTATCCATTGGTTATACTTAACCTATTTAGTGTTCTTTTTCCTCTTTCAGTCTTTCACATTAATAACACTAATACTTCATTACTGTGAAGGACTACAAGAGAAAAAAAGACCAATTAACTTTATCCTGCTTAAAAAAAGTTATCTCCTATTTTGAGTACAGGGGTATAGAGAGGTATTAGTGCTGATCTCCAGATTCCATTCTCCTTACTTTTAGGATTATTCCTGGTATCTTGTTTTATGGGACGGGAGAGTGGGTTGTACTCAACTAGTGCCAGCCAATTAGTGGAGAAGGCAATGCTGCTACTTGGAGCTTCTAAATACTGCTGTGGGACACTCCAGAGCTCTCTTCTGTCTCAAAAACCTGCAACATTCAAGATTGCAACTGCTCCATTAGCCGGATCCTTAAATGACAGCAGACACTTGCTGGTGACCAAATGATGGCTATGTAGCATGTGTGAGAAATGCACATTCGTTGGTTTAAGCCACTAAGGTTTTGGGTTATTTGTTATTTCAGCAGAATCCAGCTTAGACTGATTGAGAGGACAGGCAGTTAAATTTACGGTGTGTTGTTTATTGCCCGCTAACCCTGAAACTTGCTGAGTGTTGTTTATGCCAATACTGCTTTTAATTCTCGGTAACCTTTTGCTTTTTATATAGTATCATTTCCACTTTATAGATAGGAAAACTGAAAAAGAGCTGATGAATGGATGGCTTAAAGTTGTATAGAAGTAAGTGGCTGAGGAAGAATTTGAACCCATACCCATCGGGATTTAGGAATACTCACTACTCAGCTGTTTATCTTTGGAGTTTATTAAAGGGAATTTCTCCATGGTATCTTAAGTCTGGAACCCAATGAGGGGACAGCAAATGCCAATAGGCACAAAGGATCCCATGGATGTTCCTCTTCTTTCCATGTATTGGTAAGTCTTATGATGGACTGATTAATCTTTGGGATTTATGTAGGGAAAATCAGAAATTATTTAAATAAGATTTTATTTCTCTATGCAAAAAATGCATAGACAAGGAAGAGGCAGAACAGACCATTTTAACAGCCATCCTATATGGAAGTCATCTGCAACTCTGTTAAATATTCCAAGCAGCATGTAAGTACAGAGATCAAGCCCTGCCATTCTCCATTCCTGCACTCAAGAGAACCAATATATCAACACCTTCGTGTTCATTTTCTTAAGAAAAATTTTTCTGCAATTCCATCATAGATGGAATATCAATTAAATAATGTGGCCCCAAGAACCACAATGCCAAATTTTCAAATTCCCCACTCGTGGTTCATTTAACTGTCTCAAACCAGTTACATTATTTTGAATTTTAACTACATCTGAGTACCAAGTTTTTAAATTTTTGAGATTTAATGCCCAGGCAATCATGAGATATCACTTTATTTTAAGATTCCTTCAGGTCAGAATTTAGATGTATGTGTGTGTGTGTATTTCAAAAAAAATAATGACTTTTTAACAGACATTATAGCTTCTTTTCTAAAAGTATGCTTCTTCCTCAGTTTAATCATGAAGAACAAATTGGTTATTAAAAAAAGGGTTCAGCAGAAGCACATATACCATGAGAAACCAATGAATCCACACATCTACTCAGCTGGCCTCAAATTTAAGGAGCCTGCATTTCCCAGAGCACCAGCCCTCTAAATCTTAGCAACTTCACTGTTGGAGGAGCAAAGGACAACTCAGAAAGCAAACTTTAAGGCTGCCATCCTTCTCCACTAGTAAGAGGTCTTCCGAAAAAAAACCATACAGGAATGGAATTAAAGTCTACACTGGAACTTCAAAACCATGCATAAGAAATAATAAAACACCAAGTACTGCATCAAACTAATTACCTAAGTAAAACCAACTGTTAAGAGTCAAAATGAATTCATGCTTTTGACACACTGCAAAAAGGAAACCCTCAAAGGCGTATTTATAACTTAAAAGTCTTCCTCTCACTAAGAAGCAGGCAAAATTCTATTTGAGGTCTTCATTCTAGCATTCCAGTGCTCTCAGTCTCAAGGCCAATCAGCTACACATTTTCTGGCTTTTACTGTTTGAGTGTTGTTCAGCGGTCTAGTAGTATATTAAGAAAAATGTGTATCAAATAGATCCATAACTGGAAACAGAATCATACTTCCTTATTTTGGGGAAAAATAATCCAAATTAACTATCATCTTTCTTTTAATTCAGACTCTTTAAAACAATAAAAATAAGACCTATTTCCTCCTAAAACAAACATATAGTAAATACTTCATAATTAGGTTATCTTGCCTGTAGGTGTTGAGAGTTTTTCATTTGGGTGGGAAGATAAAAACACCACTTTCACGAGCAGAGCTGGATTTTGCTCCAGCCTCTTAACACATCTACCGGAGCCAAGTGGAAGAAGCACGACGCTGCTGTATACCAGACGGGACAGCCAGGCTCCCCGAGGAAGTGAATTAGCAGCGTGCTCACAGCACACCGCTCACGGTGGCAAAGCCTTTTATAGAGCCTCCTACTTTTTGTCTTCTGTTCAAATAGCCACCAGAGGGGTGGACAGAAGGATGGCGCACAGCACGATGCCAGATGGCAGGGAGGATGATAAGACACACTCTACCAATGCTAAAACTAAACATCCAGGCAATGTTAAACCTGACCTGAGCCCTGTGGTCCTGGAAAACAATGACTATTTTTTTAAAAATCCCTTTGTATACAGGAAAACAGGGTACAGCAAAGAACTACCCTTCCCCTTATAACTTTAGGTAAGACTCAGGAATGACCCGTTGTTTAATGGACAAGACCAGGTATAGACTCTCCAAATTCCTGTTCCTTGCCTTATAAATGATTAGCTGTACTGCTTGCCCCCACTGATCAATAGGAACAAAATTTTTATTAACCAAACTTCTTCTAGGCATCTGAAATTTGGCCCACCCTCAAGCAGTGTTCTTCTTCCTAGCAAGTGTGTGTGCTACCAAACAAAACATTTTGCACAGGTGCAAAGTGTTATTGGCATCTACTTTGACCAGAAGTTTATGCTTAGCATAAATTCACACATCTTGTTTTTACTTCAAGTTCATCATGTCAATGAACTGTGGTATTAATATCACATAAGACAGGTCATTAGATGGGTCCTATTGAAGCCAATCTTTTGCAAAGCCTACTGTCAAAGGAAGGCAGGGAAAAAATAGGCAGAAAGTAGAACTACAAATGATCCTCATTCAAACAAAATAGTCTCCTGATTCCAAATATCTTTTTCAAAGACATTTTTCCTGATCCCTGGTATCTGTTGTTTCAGTAAATCTACCTAAGTCCTTCTTGTTTAAATCATTCAAGTGGGTTCAAACCTGGAATCAGTCATTCATATATAAACAAAAAACATTTTTAGATTCTGCTACTTTATCCACAGCACCTTCTCATAGAAATGGCCAAGACCAAGATTAAAGAAAAGATGCTGGAAGTGAGATTTCAACCTGACACACCATAATGTTCATTTTTAATTTTGATTTTGGGGCTGATCAGAAGGGTAAGAAAGTTGAGGCATTAGGTCAAAACTGTCAACAGTTATCATCTGGTGCCTTCTCCCTTCCCTATTATCCCATCCCCAGTCTGGTTAGGATCTGACTGAAGAGTCACTCTGGGATAGTGAGAACAGAAGCAGAGATGACTATAGGTAAACCCTTACAATGGCGCCCTTCAGCTTCAAGGAGGGCTGTTTTCAAGTTCATAAAGTTTGTGCTCTTAAGTTCTTCTGCTGGTTTGAAGCTATTGCGTACCCCAGAAAAGCCATGTTCTTTAATCCTCATTCAAAATTGCTGGGTGGAATTTTTTTTATTGTTTCCATGGAGATGTGACCCACCAATTGTGTGTGGTGCCTTTTTGATTAGGTGGTTCTCATGGAGATGTGTCTCCACCCATTCAAGGTGGGGTTGCTTACTGGAGTCCTTTAAGAAGGAACCATTTTGGAAAGGCTTTAGAGCCCAAAGTGCCACAGAGCCCACACAGCGAGAGATCTTTGGAGATGCAGAAGGAAAATGCCCTAAAGGAATCTTTTTGAAGGAGAAGCCAGTAGAGAAAGCTAGCAGATTTCACCATGTGCCTTCCCAGCTAAGAGAGAAAGCCTGAACACCATCAACCCTTTCATTGGAGTAGAAAAAAAAAGTTTAGAAAGTTTAGACATTTCTTTGGCCTTAGAATTGTAAAGTTGCAACTTAATAAATTTCCTTTTTGAAAGCCATTCCATTTCTGGTATATTGCATTCTGGCCACTTTAACAAATGAAAACAGATTTTGGTATCAGAGAAGTGGGGTGCTGCTGCAGTTTGCAAATATCAAACATATTGGAACAGCTTTTTAAATGGATAAGGGGAAGATTTGGGAAGATCTGTGAGAAGATTGATAAAGAAGGCCTAAAATGCTTTGAAGAGACTATTTGTAGAAATATGGGCTCTAAAGATACCTCTGATATCTTATAGAGAAATGATTCAGTTTTATTACAAAATGGAAGGCAGACAATTCCTGTATTAAAGTGGCAAAGAATTCTGGAAAAATTGGCTGCTGGTTTTGGATGGAAGGCTGATTTTAAATGACATCTACTTGGATATTTAGCAGAAGAGATTTCCAAATTAAATGTGGAAAGTGCAGCCAGGTTTGTTTTTGCAGCTTATATTGAAATGCAACATGAAAGAGACAAGCTGAGAACTGAACTCTTGGGTGCAAAGAAACCAGAAATTGATAGTACGTAAAATTCTGCACACCCAGAAAGGGAGACTAGAGAATAGTGGCTGATGTGGGGATTTCACCAAACATGGAAGCAGTCGGCCATCACAGGAAAAGCCAGGATTGGAAATGGAGTTATTCAGGAAGGATTTGTGGAAAGTCCTATTGTCTGATGGTTATGATCCCTGAATACTATGTAGAAAATGAACAGGGGTGTTGTGGAATCTGTATAAATGGAGTCACTGCCAGTCTGAACTAAAAGGGACAGAAAAGGAACAAATTGAAGAAAAATAACTTGGAAGCTAAGGTCTGAAGCCAAGAAACCTAGGTCCAGGAGAGTGGACTCACCTAAGCACTTCGAAAGGGTGAGTTTGCCCTGAAGGCAGAGGGTGGGCCCTCCATCTCCATATTCTGGAGGAGCTTTGCCCCTTCAAGCACAATCCTCAGGGTTTGGGAAGAGCCTTGTTCTGAGGAGATTGAGTGTGTGCCCCAGAGATGGCAGAAAGCCTGGTGCTGCCCTGATTCTCAGAGAAGGTGGAGCCTAGAAAAAGATGATTTCCCCAGCATCTTCCAAGGCTGCAAAAGGGCTTATGCCTGTCACTTTCTAAAGCCCTGAGGATAAATGACTTTCAGACTTTGAAATCCAAAGGAGTTTTCCCTGCAGGTTTTCAGAACTGTTTGGGTCCAGTGACCCCTGTATTCCTTCCAATTTCTCCCTGTGGAAATGGAAATATGTATTCTGTGACTGTCCATCCTTTGTATGTTGGCAGCAGATAACTTAGTTCTTAGTTTTACAGGTCCAGAGCCAGAGGAGAATTATGCCTTAGGACAGATCATGACTGTAGGTGGCTTTGATGAGATTCTGCACTGTTTCTGACTTCATATTGTATTTGTATTGTAACTGAAATGGTTTAAGGCTTTCTGGTATTGTAATGGAATTAATGTATTTATATGGAAAGAACATGTTTTGGGGGGGCCCAGAGGGTAGAATGTGCTGGTTTGAAGCTTTTGTGTACCCCAGAAAAGCCATGATCTTTACTCCTCATTCAATGTCTGGGTGGGAACTTTTTATTGTTTCCATGGAGATGTGACTCACCCAATTGTGGGTGCTTACTTTTGATTAGATGGTTTCCATGGACACGTGTCTCCATCCATTCAGGTGGGGTTGCTTACTAGAGACCTTTAAGAGGGAACACTTTGGAAAAAGCTTCAGAGCCCACAGTGCCAACAGAGCCCAAGGAAAATGCCCCAGAGGAATCCTTTTGAGGGAGAAGCCAGTAAAGAAAGCTAGCAGATGTTGTCATGTGCCTTCCCAGCTAAGAGAGAAACCCTGACATCATCGGCCCTTTCTTTAGAGTTAAGATATCTTTCTCTGGATGCTTTAGTTTGGACATATCTATGGCTTTAGAACTATAAACCTGTAACTTAATAAATTCCCCTTTCAAAAGCCATTCCATTTCGGGTATATTACTGCAGCAGCTTTAACAACTAAAACAGTTCTTCACACTGTTTTTGAGGAACTACGATCTCATATCAAAGCAGTTAGAACTCACTGTTTCAACGATGGTGACAGTCGGGCAGGTTTTGTAGCTGTGATATAAATTCAAGTTCCCCAAAGCCAGCTTTATAAACAGAACCACTGTCTCTCTCTATATGCATAGTAAATCTAGTTAATGTAGCATTTACCCTGTGAGCAAAATTCCTATGAAACAGTTGTATCTAGTTTTCCTGTATTTGTCCAGGTCCTGTTGGAGCTTTGCCTTTTGATATTAGACAACATTATAGTGCCATCAGTGATCATTTTGATTGTTCTTAAAAACAGTGAATTGTCCAAAGCCTTGCTTCTTTAGTTTTTATCTAGCATCATCTAGGTCAGTGGTTTTCAATAAGGGATGCACATATGACTTGCCTATGGAGTTTAATAAAAATACAGATGTCTTGGACCTAATTCCAAATTTAATTAATGTTTTTCCATGATAGACTCAGTGTAGTCTTAGCTTGGTATATTCTTCATGTATCATGTACAATATATCAAATATGTATGCATATGAAATATATAAAATGTATTAGGATTATATCTCCAGAGTATTTCCTCTGTAAAAACTATATTCACCCATTTTTATAGAATCAGAAGTAATATTCCCTGATTTCTTTGAAAACAGGCTTACTCCTTGTCCTTTAAGACATTCTGTCTAATTTTTTGGAATGGTTTTATTAACCTGTTTTACATGTCATGTTATGCATTAATCTTATTATGAACTCCCATCAGATCTTTCAGGTCTGAAAATTATTGGTAATAAATTAACCACAGCCATTTACAATTTCTGTCATCTATAGAGGTTTTTTGTTACTGGATGCTTTCCTGAAGATTCTGCTATCAGCTTTTGGCTACAGTTTGTGTCATCAACAAAGGAGAACTGTCAACAAAGGGGAATTGTCTCAGGTAAATCATGGTAAAGAACTGTATCAGATACTAAAACCACTGACACTTCAAAGAACAAACTCCTGGGGACAGCCTACCGATGGCATCACTCAGACTATACCAGTGGGCTGAGCTGGTATTTGCAGAACTCATTTTAGTCAGAAGCAGATGGCGTCATAAGACTGCTAAGCCAAGATCAGCAGAAAAAGAATTAATTACATAGGTCCAAATGAACTGATAAAGTAAATTTCATTGTAGTTTTTTTTTTTTTTTTTTGAGTATTGTTGTTTTAATGTTTTATGTACTGGATTTAGAAGAATGTCTTTTCTCTTTTTACTTCAACTATCTGTAACCCATGACAATTTAGTAGACACTGTGTACTGGTTTGAAACTGTTAAGTTCCCCAGAAAAGCCATGTTCTTTCTCCAGTCTTGTGGAGGCAGACCTTTTGTTTAGGGTGGGACCTTTTGATTAGGTGGTCTCCACGGAGATGTGACTCTACTCATTTAAGATGGGTCACTTACTGGAGTCCTTTCAGAGAGAACCATTTTGGAAAAAGCTTCACAGCCAACACAGACAGAGATGTTTGGAGATGCAGAAAGTAAATGTCATCAGATAAGCTGTTTGAAACCAGAAGCCAAGGACCAGCAGATACCAGCCACAGGCCTTCCCAGATGGGTCTTTCTTGAGTCAAGGTATCCTTTTCTGGATGCTTTAGTTTGGACATTTTTATGGTCTTAGAACTGTAAATTTGTAACTTAATAAAGTTCCTTTATAAAAGCCAACCCATTCCTGGTATATTGTACTTCTGGCAGCATTAACAAACTAAAATACTCTGCATATGTACAGTCTTGCTGACCCCCAAAGTTCAGAAATTCATACTAAGTGTACTTACTTTACATGGCTGTAAGGTCATTTGCATATATTCAATAATCATCAGTCTTATTTATCAGGCCATAACAGAAAAATCAATTATGCTACCAAAGCCTTATATAGAGTTTCATATCTGAGAATGGTAGAACAGGTCACTTTTAGGAAGTTATTGTTAACATCACTTATGGAGCCAATGCCTACAAAGCCTTTCCAGGAAAAGTGGCCTGTTACCCGGTGTGATGGTAAGGTTCATGTGTCTACTTAGCCAGGTGGTGGTGCCCAGCTGTCTGGTCGGGCAAGTGCTGGCCTATGTGTTGCTTGAGGACATTTCATGGACTTAAATCATGACCATAATGGCTGTATCCACAGCTGATTGCATTCGTAATTAGCTAAGGGGAGTATCTTCTGCAATGGTTGATGCTTAATCTAATTATGAAATCCTTTTAAAGAGGATTCAGAAGAGACAATCACTCTTCCTGCTTCAGCCAGAGGACCTTCACTGGAGCTGCCAGCTCACAGCCTGCCCTACAGATCTTGGACTCTTACATCCCACGGTTGTGTGAGATGCTTTTATAAATTTTATACTTAAAGTAATCTCCTGCTGATTTTGTTTCTCTAGAGAACCCTAGCTAATATACCTAGCTTCCAGGGTCCAGTCTTACAAGTCGTGAGGACAGTCACTTCCTGGTAGGCCAGGAACCTAAGGTTATTTGAGGGACCTCAAATAGACAGTAATTCACCCAAATGTATAGCTACTGCAGATGACATCTGGTGGAGATGGCTCCCTGGGCTTGGCCTCCTAGCCCTGGGATAGCAAATCATAGACACATGGAAAGTTTAATAGAGAATTCTTTATGAAAATTTCCAGAGAGTTGTTATTCAATACTGTAGGGCTCTAGATTTTGCAACGCATATCTAAGAAGGTTTAAGTGGTAAATTAACACTCTTGCTGCACCTATGTAATCAGGTCAAGCCTAATGAGACCAGTCATACTCTGTGATCAAGAAAAACCTTTCTTTGAGATTATTATGATCACAAAAGGGAGGGGGGTGAATGGCAAAGAACACTTGTAAAAGACTTTGAAATTTTTTCAGTGAGTGTCTGGGCTAGTTAATCCATCTGTATTATCTCTGATTTTGTTTATCAATGCTAGGCTATTTTACAACTCTATAATGATAGAAGTTGTAGAAACTGATGACAATGCAAACAATTTGTATCTAGTGGAATGTAATAGACTGTAACCCTATATATTACAAGTTTTGCCAATTTTGCATTCATTTGCAAATTTATTTCATCATTCCTTATCAGGCTATAACAATATGGTACTTTGTGTTCTCTTTTGAATTGCTCATAATGTCTTACTGGTGCCCTCATTAATTAAGAAGTTATATAAAATCTTTGACACATCTTTATTTTATAACTTCATAGAAGTCATGCTTTTATCCTTTTTGAAAATTTATCTGTTAATTAAATGAAGAGATAACATTTTACAAAAAAAAAAAATGATACCAATCACATGCATGCCTCTCTCACCAGTTTTGACTCATTCAACATATAATACTAATGACTACTGGGTGCTGGAGATAGAACAGATAAGATGGACTGAAGATAAGTCAGCTGACAATAATCTATAAGTTGACCTCAAGAAACTTATATCCTAGCAGACCTAACATTCACTCAAACAACATTTGTCTAGATTTTAGTGGCAAGTGTCACAAAGTTCTGAGGCAGACAAGAAAACATACACTTACGAAATTCCCTACAAGGTCATCCTTTCTAAATAAGCAATTACTGCCTAGCAACACAATATATCACCAAAGAAAGCAAGTACCAGATAGAAATCACAAGTTTTATATAAAAATTAAGGTGTGAATACTATAAGAGGGTGCAAGCACTGTGCTTTTGTGGAGAATACTAGACATTTCCCCAAGTTCTTTCAAATAGCGGTTGAACACGCTATCTATTCCCTCAAATCCTTATTTTCCCATCTGCATAAAAAGATAATATACCTATTCCATACAACTGTAGTAAAACTTTGTATGTGCCTAGAACATGGTACATAATTAAATATGTAAACAGGTTTTATTAATAATATATTTGTAAGTGTTCAGTTCTTGGTAACTACTTAAATAATGTTAATTCTCTCTCCCCAAAGAACATAGGAAGAAAGAGTGTTTCAAATTTTCCCCAAATGCAGAAGATCTAAAATAACATTATCAAAATTCTCAGTCATTTAAAAAAAATTAAATCTAATTGTGTAATAGAGATGTTGGGAGTGAACTGGGAATTTTACCTGCAGTCCAGGATTCCAATGGTATATTATGAGCAAAGACTATACAAGCATTTTTTCCCTGAAATGTTCCAGTGTATGGACAACAAGTTGGAAATTGCACGCCCCGTTAGCACCTTATTACAAGTGATGGCTTTATAATATCCGTGAGGTCAGACTATAGCATGATAAGAAAGAGAATACCCTGAAGAGAGATGGCAGGTAACCCCCAACCTGCAAGGTCACAGGGGACCCCTTGTCAAGGATTTCAAGGTCAGAGCCTCCCTGGGATCAGCGAGACACTGGGAACAGCCCTCAGGGTCTCTGTGTCCTCCCAGCACCACATTCCAAATCAGGCAGGTGCTAGGAACATTCCGTAATGGGCAGGGTGTCAAGCTTATCATAGCTCAGATGATATTTCACACTCATCTCTGTCTGTGATGAGATTAATAGTCAGTTGAAGATAATCACAATAGAGCTTCACATATGTCAAGGGCATTTTCATTGCAAAACTGACATAATAAATAAGGAGGTTACAATGCCAAGGAAGGAGGGAGATAAAAATCACCACACCCATAATAAAATTAAAGGTCAGCTTGCCAAAGTTATTCTAAAAGGAAGATCAACTGGCGCCCATTTGCTAAAGAGAACAGAACTAAAGTTCCTACATACTTAACCTAGTACACTTGGAGATCCCCACATTATTTTAAGATTAATATAACAAAAAAAGCAAAATTAACATTTATGGAGCATATACAGCCCCAAAACTGAGTTAGGTGCGTTACAAGTTTAATTTCAATGTGAGAACATTAACCTCCCAGAAAGATTAGACTATATTCACTCAATCTCTTTTAGAAGTAACATAAATTACTTGAGAGATTTTTAAGATTAAAAAATGACATCCTTTGCTATATCCCTATTGAAGTAGAAAAAGTTTAAAAATACACAAATGTAAATTTATTAGCAGAATCTAATTGAAAACATGCTTCATTCATTCATTTAAATGCGCACGGACCTCAGAGAACCAGGTACTTCGCACACACTCAAACACACCTACATACACTTGAATGTGTTTCTTCAGGATGCTGAACTGCAGCCAAAGGAGAATGGTTCCAAGTCATTCTGGGACTTTTGACTTGTGGAGCAGAATCCACAAGTTTGAGACAAGAGTTATATGGTATTGCATAAGTGAGGACAGTTAGAGACGATAGATCGTCCTCCATTTTCCTCCACAGTTGCTCCTCTAAATCAGTGTCAAATGCCAATATATAAGAACATCCATTTGAGAGGGCGCTGAATCATGAGCCCGCCCAGAACACGCAAACCAACCCAGGAAAGCAACTCCACGTCTCACGTCTGCCGAGCACTCAACGCCAAGCCGCCCTAACCACGCGGCCCGCCACGCCATCTGCGGCGGCCTCGCAGGGAAGCACCCGGGTGGACAGGGGGCTGGGGAGGAGAGCCCGCTACCTGGTTTTCTCCGTGGCTCCTCCCATTCTCCACTTTGAGGATGGCCTTGGGCTTCCGGGACTTGAAGTTGCCCATGCTGGGTCGCAGCACGCTGTCCGCCCGCCCAGTCTGCTCTACATGCTGCGGCGGCTCGCACGGGGGCAGCCGGTACTCTAGGAGAGCTCCGGCGTCGGGGTAATTCTCTTTATTGTTCTCATCTCTAAAAGAAGAAAGACCCAAGTTAGAAAGCACACATAGAAATTAATCGACGACTCTGAGGAAAAGGGGCTGGCAATATCCATCTCTGCTGTCTTTTTTAGGCTGCCTGGTAAAATTTGTAGACAATTTACAGGAAAAAAGAACAGAAGGAGTCGCGAATGCCACTCTTTGTATCACTCCACATAACCTTCCAGTCTTTGTCAGGGGACGTCATGTTTATAGTTTTAACTCTGTATGTGTAATTTTTTGTTGTTTTTAATTTTCCACT
The DNA here is from genome assembly GCF_023851605.1 of Tamandua tetradactyla. Classification (NCBI taxonomy): domain Eukaryota; kingdom Metazoa; phylum Chordata; class Mammalia; order Pilosa; family Myrmecophagidae; genus Tamandua; species Tamandua tetradactyla. The sequence goes on along the minus strand of NC_135339.1, from coordinate 37,947,127 downwards.
TTAATAATGTGCTTTCACGTATTATCATATTCTGCTCTATAATAAAAATGTGAGCTATGCGGGCTAGGGATTGTCATGCGAGCCTTACCGCTTAAGATTCTAAGACTCACAGACTATCTAATGTAGGGGCTAATTCCCTGAGACCCTGAGCTATTATGCAAGATTGCAAGACTCCATATTCTCAGGCCCCTCTTCTAGGATCCAGGCGCATGATGCTTCCTCCTTACAGGCAATACCAATTTACAATAACCTGAAAACTTGCAGAGGCATTTAAACAAAGAACACTCATCCGCTCACCCTTTGTTCCTAACATAGAAACATGCTACCTAAATGTTCCTTATTAGAGGAGGATTCTAGAACACTCAAAAATAAAGGAGAGGGTGGGCCGCGGTGGCTCAGCGGGCAAGAGTGCTTGCCTGCTATGCCGGAGGACCCCGGTTCGATTCCCGGCCCCAGCCCATGTAAGAAACAAACAAACAAACAAAATATAATAAAACAAGAAAATGTTTAAAGATGTCTCCCTTTCTTCCTCCCTTCCTTCCTTCCATCCTTCCTTCCTTCTCTCTGTCTTTCCTTCCCTTCCTCCCTCTCTCTTAAAAAAAAAAAAATAAATAAAAAAAAAAATAAAGGAGAAAAAAAGTGGTTTTCAAATATAAAATGTCTCATTTGACAGGCTCATTCCATAACTATTAGCTGCATTTTGTTTCTACATCATGTTTTCAAAGGGCCACAATTTCCTTCTTAACTTGGAAGGCAAGAAAACTCAGAGAGCAGGCAACAACATCCTCTTTCTGTTACATAAAAGTAAAACCTGAGCATAAAAGTAATCTTTTATGAGATATATTTGCAACATATTACTCCAAAATCTCCTAAACAGAAACGTACAGGCTTATGAATTTTATGTCACTATGTACTGAAATAAATCATAACTTAGAATGAGCATGGTATTCTGAAAAGAGCAGGAGTTTGCCTATTGATTAGTTTTGCCGCCTGGGCCACATTATTTCACCTCTAGTTACTTCATCGGTAAAATTGCTGTACTGTCTACCCTGGAGAGATAATACAGTCTCTGTGAAATGCTTACCAGAGAAAGCTGGCTCAAGGCCACAACCCAATAAATGATAGCTATTGTAACTCTCATGCCTTAGGCAAGTGGTTATTTGCAAAGAAAAAATCAAGAGTTCTTTTTAGTCTTCCAATGCCTCCAGGATAAATTCCCAACTCCTTAGTAAGGCATACAAGCCCATGTTGAAATCCGGTCTCTGTTTATCTCTCCAGCTTCATTTCTTACCACCTCTTCTTGCCTCCTCACTTCCACCAGGCTCTTAGGGTACCTGCCATCCTAAATTGCTCGCTATCCTTTCAATTCAAACTATTCCCTCTACCTCTGTGGCTTTCCAGTATGCTGCTCCCTCAATTTGGTGGTCTCATCCTTTACTTAGCCTCAGATCCTTTCCCCCCTACACACTCATAGACACTATCACATACCATGTGCAACTTTCCTCAGGAAACCATTCTACACCCCTCTGTTTGGGGTCCTTCTAAATGAATCCTATATTTACTTCTAGCATAAGAATGCTTAAGGCACTGTATCATCTCTCTCCTCCAGTAGACTGAATTCCTAGGAGCAGGGATCTGTCTTTCCCTACTCTGTATCTTGAAAGGTTTCCAGCATAAACATGCAAAATACCCTCAATATATGTTTATTATCCAATAAGTGGACTTTGGAACGAGATAGATCCCAGTTGAAATTCTGCCTCATAGGGGCTATATTATCTTGGATGAAAACCAATCCCCTGAGCCTCAGTTTCCCCATCTATAGACTGAAGAGAGAAACATCAGCTTCCTTTCAGTCATTTAGATAAAGTAATGAAATGTATGTGAAAGCACCTAGTACAAAGTAAATGTTGAAGATTTCACAGGTTAACTGTGAAAGTTTAGCCACCACACAGTGAGCCTCTCGATGCCAAGACCTTATGCTAGCCATGTTTGGGTCCTGAATCCTTCTTTAAGGTCTGTGATGGGATCGCTAAGATAGGCTAAACAACATTTAATTCAATGGGCATTTATTAAACACTCCCTATACTTAAAGCACGCTGCTGGATACTAAGGAGGGGGGCAGGGGCATCCAAGAGTGGACAAAACAAACCTCCCTCAAGAACTGAAAATCTAGTAGAAGAGATGTGACATGAGAGAGAACAAATAATTAGAACTCAAAGGAGAGACTGAAGACACCAGACCCAGATGGTGTCTCTTCTTCACACACACACACACACACACACACACACACACACACACACACACACACAAAAAACAAACAAAAAAAAAACGGTGGGTCTTACCTGAGACTGGAGCAATCAGTCTGGTCTTCATGTAGAGAAACTGTATCTTCGTCACACCTGGAGAAAGGAATAAAAAAATGCATTAGATCCAACTGTCTGTTCAGGAGTAGGAGCAATGGCTGAGAATTATCTCAGATTAGCCAATGAAACTGAAAAATATAACAATCTATACCACTCAAACCAGCTCCCATTCCCAATGTTTCCCAAGCTAGCTATAATACTGATGTTGTCCTTTCATGTGAGTTTAAAAGCTCAGAACTAGATGTGACTCTCCTTTTCCCTCCACTCTCTGTATCGCCAGCTCTGTATCGCCAGCTAGACCTTAGAAGAGACTCCGGTGCCCCAGACACCAAGATAGATGGATCACTGCTGGCTCAAAAGAGACTTAACCATATGCCCCTTTGCATTTCCTCTGCTTCTGCCAGTTCCACAGCACAGCAACTCCCATCTGGCTTATTCCAGGAGTCTCCACGGTGGCCTCCAGACTTTCTTGATCCCTCCTTTTCACAAAACTTCTAGATTTACCTTATAAAGAATTCTCGGTCTTCCACATTGAAAAATCTCTAGTTCTCCACACTGGCCGTGGGAATCCAGAGTAGGAATTTATGTTGCGAACAGACCCTCTCACTCAAGTGTCAGATAGAGTCTTTGTTCCTAATTCTTAGCCATCCCACACCAACCGCACCCCAGTCTGGAATGTGTTATCCATCTTCAACTCCTACTCATCCTTCCCTGTCCAAGTCAGGTCCCACAAGCTCCTTGAACCTTCACAGTCAAGTCATGCTGCACTGCATTCCTACTTTAATGCACAGATGTTTACTCTTCATTCTGAGGTTCTGCTAACCAAGTATAGCCTGCTCCACAAAGTCTGCTTTGCAATTCTGAGAATTTTTTCATTCATTGTTTTTGAAATACAGAGAAGAAATCACTGTATTTTATTTTTTCAGATGTACTGTTATAGTGCCTAGAACAGTACTACCCATAGCAGACACTTAATATACTTGAAGTGAAACAGTAACTTGGCTCCTCCACAAGACTGGTCTCCGAAATAATTTAACATACCCTTATTGAGCATCTGTTGCATTTCAAGTACTGCATTAAGCACTGGAGCTATGCGCCTCAAACTCTTGAGCTTCAGGACTGACTGGTTTGAATTTGTATGTCCAGTCCACGGTGGACAGATCCTTTTGGGAAAATGCCATATCAATGTTAGATTCCCTTAATAGTTATTGAATGCTTACTCCTAATTTCAGACAAGTTACAAACAGTGTGGGAATCCACACAGACCCAAGTCTACATTGTGTAACATGAGTTTTAAATGACACAAAGTTGAAAAAGACCAGGCCCCTGAGCTCAGAGATTCCATAAGGTACTGAGAAGATAGAAATAAAAAAATAAAAATACATTAACCATGTAGTAGAAATACTATATGAAACAACTTAAATTTTAAAATTTTTCCTCAATGGCAATGATGTATAATTTACCACAGAACAAATTCATGACAGCTCCAATACTTTGCCCTTATGATTCCTTTTAAATTATGGTTTTATAGTGAATTAAACAAAGACCACCTACAGACTCTAACCTCTCTATCTGCTAAAATATTTTGTTTCCTCTGGCAGTTAAAAAGAAATGAGTTACTGTATGAGACCAAAGGAAGAAGTTTCTTTTGTCCAAAATCTAAATTTTCTGCAGCACACAATCTAACTCACCCTGTCTGGATAGTTCATTTAAACAATGCAAATACATGGAGCCCACAATGGGAATGAGGACTTGTAATTCTGTATAGCTTAATGTAATACCTGGATATTACAGAGTATGGTGGGCAGATAATTAAAAAAGTACTGTTAAAGTCCCTTGAGGGACTGGAGAAAAAATATGGAACTGTTAAACTTTCCCACCTGGGAAACCCTGACACTCTCCCAAACACTAGGGACTCCCAAGTTAATAGGCCAAAGCCCCTGATCCTGAGGCTCTTATGAAACATATTTCTATAGCAGAGAAGCTAAGTCTACCTATAGGTATGCCTAAGAGTTATGTCTGGAGGACCTCTTTTGTTGCTCAGATGTGGCCTCTCTTTCTCTCTAAGCCCAGCTGTGCAAGTAAAATTCTTTACCTTCCCCACTATATGGAACATGATGTCCAGGGGTGTGAGTCTCCCTGACAATGTGGGACATAATCCCCAGGGATAAGCCTGGACTGACACCATGGGATTGATAATGCTGTTCTGACCAAAAGGGGGGAAAGAAATGTAACAAAATAAGGTATTAGTGGCTAAGAGAGTTCAAATAGAGTGGAGAGGCTATTCTGGAGGCTAGTCTTGTGCAAATTTCAGCTAGTTATTGCTAATTGCTACAGTTTCCCAAACCCAACCAACCAACATCATTCCTGTTAAGCCTAAAGAACACCCAGGGATCTATCTGAGAGCCTTCAAAAGCTGCACATACTATCGCTTCTTGGCCTTTTGGCTAAGATCAAGTGTAGTATCTGTTTTTATCAGTTTATATCTGATACGTCCTCTATCCGAGGACAATAGATTAAATGGATTTTTGGAGCAGGGAGATGGAATAGGAGCTTACTCTGTCCACTCCACGCATCGACCTGGTATTGCAGTACTTCCAGGAACGGTGCACCCCTCCCTCAATTGCGATGTGAACTGACAGACTTGATATTTTTTCCCTGTTGTCCGAGTTTGCTCCTTTTCTTTACCACAGCGGGATGTCCAGAGCTCCCTTCGGGTCTTTTCTCCTGAGCTGCTTGTGCTGTCTCTTCTCCTTCCTCTTCTTTTTTCTTTTCTTGCTGCTGTCATGTCCTAATTTATTCGTGGGGATGGCCAACCCAGGATTCGTACAAGTAGTAAATGCTAGGTAGTAAGTCTTGTGCGAGCACTTCACTTGTGCTGCATGCAGGCCCTTCGTTCACTACCTTCTCCAACCTGCGAGAGACCTTCTCCTTATCGCCATCAACTGCATCAGCTGCACCTGGCTCACTCTCTCTGTTCTATCCAAAAAAAAAAAAGTTGCACGTACTAAGTTCACTTTTTAGAAATTTAATGCCTTCAGATGGTTCCTAGGCCAGATAGGTCTTGAAACCCAGAGAAGCCTGTATCCCCAAGAACTTCAACCAGTTCCATCCCCCATCCCACATGAAAAAAGTTAGAATAGGCATAACCCAAATATCCCTAAAGATCGGGAGAAGGATCAAAAGAGGAGGGGTTATAACAGAGAAGTTAGGATTTAACAAATGAGTATGACTGCTGACTCATTATATTATATTGATATTTATTTTTAGTCTCCAGTGTCTGAGAGCAGCTAGAAGGAAAAACCTGAAATTATGGAACTGTAACCCATACCAAACTTTGAAATTTGTTCTATAACTACTTGTTAAAATGTACTTTGAAATTTTTTGTTGTATAGGTTATATCTCACAATAAAAAAAAAGGCAATGAGGCTTCAAAAATGAAAACCCAGAAATTAAAGCAATTTTTATAAAATGGAAACAGAAAAAAAGAAATTGGTTGGCTTAACAAAATGGTTCTCTTAACAAAAGGAACTACATTTCCTTGTTTTCATGTTTTTGACTGCCAATAGCCTACTCTGCCCATATCATGAAAAAACCACAACTAAATTCCCAAGTATTGCCTTGTTCTCCTCCATTAGAGACATTCACTTTACAGGTCATTTAGGCTTTATAATGTGAACATAAATGTTTGCCAACAGAAATCAATGCAAAACAGAAATCTAGAATGCTCACTCCCAGAGAACTGGGACTCAACCAAAGTTTCAACCCTGGAGCGCAACAATACCTATTGTTTGGAGACTTTGGCAAGAATATATATTTTCCCTGACTGATATATTAATTTTTCTCCTCAAAGAACAATTAGCTAAAATAGAAACGGCACCAAAACATGCAAAGTTGCAGATGCTTTCTGAAGTAAGAGGCTGGACCTAATTAGTTGATTCAATTTTAAGGCCTCCAGTCATCACTCAAGGAAACACAATTCCAAGCTCACAGATGCAGCAACTAGAAATAGATCTCCCTACTGGCTTACATGACACACATGCAAGCTCTTTTTAGTTTAGTTGAGTTTTCATTTACTTTGATAAGGACCATCAAGTTCTAGTTAATCAGCACACCCTTTCTGGTTGTTCTACTGATTCCTTGCTTAGGACTATCCCCTCCTCTTGCAAATGCATGATACTGGCCTAATTATAAAACTAGATTTGACAGAGGGGACCATATCCAGATGTCCCTACTCCTGGAAGAAAATCAACTCAAACTAAGTGTCCAGCTGATCTTGAGCATGGTGTCCTCTTACTACGTTATAGCATTATACAGGAATTTAAGGACCAATTCCTTTAAAGCCCTCCCCCTTAGAAAGTCAAGATGTCTTTTAATGCAGTGTTTTTCAAACTATATTTCATGACTTGTTAGTAGGTCTTAAAACTAGATAGTAGCTACCAGCATTTTTGTTGTTGTTGCTAGAGAAACAGAATAGAAAATATCCTATAAAGGGTTAAATGCCATTTCACGAAATTTGTTTAAATTATGTATATGTGCCAGATTGCAATATAAAATGATTTTTTATTGTTACTCATGTCAAATGAAATGTGAAATAATCTCCAGTAAATGATTTTCTTTGTAGTTCTCATCAACCAGATTTGAACTCTCAGGCTTCTTAATTTTTGCTTGCCCAGGCCTTGCATTCATTTCTCTGTGAAATGCTCAAAGATGGTACTTTCATCTATATTCTGACTTTTAGTCCCTTTATCACCCCACAACAACGAAAAATTATATGGTGCTTCACAGCTCACCTTCTTTCTCATATTATCTCGTTTAAGCCTGACAATATTTTGAGGTAGGAACCACCTTCACACAAGGAAGGAATCGTCCTGGATTCCAACTGTCGGGGTCATTTCTGCTCCATCACATTGAGTCCAGAAAAGCGGGAACCAACTATTCTCCTCATCTATTTCCCCCAGGGCTCATAGTACGGGGCTTAATAAACTGAGAGAGGACTACTGATTTCTTAGAATAATGATGGTGAAAGAAGCACCCTGGGAGGTTCCCTTTTCCAACTTAGAACAAATAAAAAGAGAGGCCTCGGACAGCTTATCAGAAGAATGTAGTTCTTCAGCACGAGAATGGGACTTCTGTTCAGCCCGAAGCATCATGGCGTTCTCCAAATGTGACCCTAGAACCATCTGCATTAGCACTGCCTGCACGGCATCCCTAGCCCCACCCCTACTAGATCAACTCTCTGAGGGTGGGGCCCAGGAACTTAACTTTTTAAACCAGGCAGCCCCTCTTCCCACATAATGAGTATGTTTCTAAAAAGTTTAATACTGACCTAAAAGTTTCCAAAAGCCAGTCCAGGGCTTGGCTGACTCCAACACAATCTCCTATCTGAGTTCCCACTTTAGGAGAAAGCCTGGAAACTGAATTCTCCACAAGTCCCTTCTCCCCTGTTGAGTATGACGATGAGTTGGGTATGAGAACCGCTGAAACAGAGGGTAACCAATCAGAATTCACTGCATTCTAGGCTTCATTTCAAATTGCAGGTTAGCCAGAGCAACATCTGAAATGACTATGGAAAAGTAATGGATAAAAGTGGACACAGAAGGAAAAGGCAAGGCCATTCCAATCTCGGAAGAATTGGGTAGAAAAAGAAATGGAACTGGTGCAGAGCTGCACAGACAGTGCCAGGCCTGGAGAAATCTAGAAGTGAATAAAATCTGTCCTAGAATCCCTCCCAATTCCACTTCCCTAGGAGTCTTTTAAGACCCCTGCCTAGCAGGGAATAACTGATAGAGTAATTCATATTAAAGTATTAATGACAACTTGGATCCCCCTCCCAGGAGCACATATTTTTAAATTTCCATTTTAATAAGGGTTCACCACCAGAGGCCTTAATCCAAAAGAAATCATCTCTAGGTGGAATCTCAGGCACTAAAGAAAATAAATGCCTGAATTTTAGGGTTGGGGTTGGAGGCAGGAGAAAGAGGATGTTTTCTTGGTATCCAAAATATAAGAGAGGAAGGTATCTGCTCTGCCTATGTGAAGACCTTACCGGAATATTTACTGAGCACCTGCTATGCTTATGTCTCAGTATTGTGCACCCTGGCCCAGCTGGTCAAGTTCAGGGATCGAAGAAAAAAATGTTCGTGTAGCGGAGGAAAGTAGGAAGGAGAAACTGTTATATGAGTCAAAAGCTAGTTTTAAAATGACCCTGGTCTGTGTTTGGTAGCACACATGAAGCTTTTGTTATGTTTTAAATATGCACTTTAGGTTTTGTAAATTAGCCAGATGGCATTCCAATTGTCACTCAGTGCATTTTAAAATAAATCACTGTCACTTTTCTGAAAGTAACAACATGATCTTATGCAATCAGAACTCCTTGGGGTGTGTCCAAAGACAAGGTACCAGACCTTCCCAGCATTTAACTGCAAAACTTTTAAGAAAAACAATATTGCCATGTAAAATCTGGAACTAAGCGTCTCCATTTTGAGGGTGCTATGCCTACATAGGGGCTGAGTGGGGGAATTTGGCCACACAGGGCTCTCGAGAATCAGGCCCAGGAAGTATTTGGTGCCTATAAGCCCAGCAAAGGCATGAGGGCAGCACCTGTGCACCTGAACCAGGAAGGCCTCGGCTTTCGTTGCCTGCCTTCCTTGGCACGCATCCCTCTTCCTTTCTCAGACTTTTAAAAAACCAAAGTTGCAGCACAGGTTACCAAGCAATATCATTAATAGGATGCAGGCCCAAATGAGTATTTTGCATTGCATCTTCTAAAGTCAATACTGTTTTTTAAAAATTGATTCCATTCCAATGAGCTCAAAGCTGAACACTAAGAGAACAGCACATCCAAACAGAGAAACAAAAGAATGTGGGGAACTAGAAGGACTGGGAAGCACTGTAGGATTTTGGCCTTCCATCCCCAAGTGGCAGTGATAGGACTTGACATTCAAATTCTATTTATTAGTCTTCCAAAGAACTTAAACAAACAGCTTCCAACCTATTTGGGCTTTCTGTGTTAAATGCAGCATTTATTTTGTTCTTAAATGTAGCTGAGTATACAAACCTATATATGCCCTTTTCCTGAAAAGCTGTTTAGAGTGACTTCTACAAAAAGGTCCCAGAAGTAAACATCCTGAGTTAGTCTAGAGACAGATTGCTAGATGTAGTATATACATCACATACATACATATACACATATATAAACTATATATAAACTACATGCACTATTAGTAAAACACACTACATATTAATTTTAATGTATATTATAGTAAATGCAATAAAATATATTAAGGAAGCAATTATGAGAATTAGCAATGAGCTATAAATATTCAATAAAAATAATACTGCGCCTGCTGGTATTTTGTAGAACATTACACTCCTTCATCCCAGGCTTAAACGGTGCTAGTTGCCCTAATCAATAGCTTTTACTGTAGGGTCAGATTAGTCATTATCCCTATATTCGGGTCTTTAGATCAGAAAACAAAAAAGACAAAGGACATACAAGAAAAGTTTACTCTGCTGTAGTCTTAAAAATCTGGAGACAAGAGATGGTGAAGATAAGTTTAGCCTGTTTATCACATGCCTGCATTCAGTTCAAGTAATTTCACATCCATCTCCTATTTGTTAATGTATACAGTGTGCACTCCATGAAACCTGACACCGATGTTGGCAAAATATAACAAAGCTTCCTTTCTAACATGTCAAATAGATTTTTTTAAATGTTAGCTCCAAGAACACATATTTTGGAGCATTTAGCTCCCGCATGCATTCAGCTGATTTTAATATCTCTCTCGCAGCTGTTAAAAGGCTGATTTTAACCTATTAAGATTTCTGGGCCCCATCAGTCAGCACGTCTCGCGATCTTCTCAGCTCCAGATTACAGAGAGACAATGCATCTAATACGACGAGCAGTTGGGGACCGTACCTTCAAGATAGTAGCTGCTTCCAGAGAAAAGCATGCAAGTCTTATTTTAATGCCAAGAATCACTTACTCTGTCACAGCGGTGCTGCCGAAGGAATTATCCTGAAGGCTGAAACAGAAACAAGAAAACATCAGCTAAGTCCGGCGGGGGAGCCGTCTCCCTGATTGCTCTCGGGGAGTTAGAGCACATACACAAACATGGCATTGCAAAGCAAGTCTCAGGGCTTGCCCGGCGCGCTCGCTCTACCTTGGGCTGCTGTCTGCACATGCTCGCAACGACACCCCCAGCAGGGGCCCAGCCGCACCGGCGAACCGCAAAGCCCGGCAGCCCGCGAGGCGGTGGGAAGCGAGCCGGGGAGCTCGCGTGGCGGGACAAGCACCACGGGACCCCCGGGCCCCCAGGAGGAGCACCTGGAGTTCCCGCGCGACCCCGGCCTCGCGAGCCCAGGCGCTGGGTTTAATTCAGGCCTTTCTGCTGCCAGCCACTCTGAGGCTTGGGAATAGGAGTGCCCGACTGCTTTTTTTTTTTTTTTTTTTTTTTTTTGTCCAGGTGCTGAGAGACCCAGGAGACTTGCCTTCTTCCAGACGTCTCCTACCAATTTTACTGAGCTGCTCTACCTAGGGTCGGAGGCTCACAGAGATTCATCGTCAAGAAAAGCAGGGAGGGGACGAGAAGGGGGAGAGGGACATTGCTTTCGTGGGTTTTTTTTTTTCTAATTGTTTTATTGTGTACTGTTTTTTTTTTTATTGCCAAGGAAAAGAAGAGCTCTGAAAGAGGGCTCTCTGCATCACACTCGATCTGTCTGCACAGCTATTTCAGTTCCTAAAAGGAAGCGCCCCGGCAACGGACCACAGAGCTGTGAATGAGCCCACGTAGGGCGCGTGGAGAAATTTTTTCCAGGCACTAGCAGGTGACTAGGACCCGTGCAAGGGGTGGGACTTGCTTCTCCCAGGAGCAAGTCACCTGAGTTCTATCCACAGGCACCTTTACAATGGATGGAGAAATCAAACCAACGAAAGTTCCTCCTTTGAATAAAGGCAGCTTTGTTGGGGGAGGGGAAGGTTATCAGCCCCCACTCCCTTCATTCCCCCGAGAATGGTTGTCCTGCCCTCTTTTCCTGGTCATTTTTCTTGCCACGTTGGCCTTGGTATGGAAGGAGTGCTCATCTGTGCCAGATGCTTATTTTAAGTTTTGAATTAAAAACAGCCTACTCCTCTTCTTCCCTTCCCTCCTTTTTTAATCTCTCTTCTCCCAAAATCAGCTGAGATGGTGGTTTTTAATCTAAACTAGTTGTATCAGTGAGTTAATTCATCACCAAAAACACCCATAAATTTTTATTTTGGGATAATTAGAAAAATTACCCAAAACCTGGAAATAAGGGGAGAAGTATGACCTTTCAGTGTCATGAAACTAAGCACTGTTTAATAGATGTATTCAAGTATTTGTTAATTCTCTAGGAGAACGTACTTGTGTTTCATTTTATTCACTAGTGATTAAATCTCAGACACTGTGAAGTTACATGTTAACTTACAAATTTTGTCCAGTCTGTCCGGAAGAAAAGATAACTTCAAAGTCTGTTGTTTTGTTGCACTGTAGGATGCTAACCAATTTTGAATCGAACCTAACAATGTTATAATAACCTTCTTTTAAAATGCCTATAACTACTCAGATCCTCAAAAGTGCTCTTTTAGAGCCAGCTTGACAACCTTACAGGTTTCCTCATTAATGAGTTAATAGATCTTTGACACCTGACCTACATTTTTATGAGAGTCATGATTTTTTATGGCATTTTATTTCTTTATTTTTTTATTCATACATATAAGCTGTTATAACAGAGCAGGAACAAGCAGCACTGATAACTTCTAAATCTAGAGGTTATTCAGTATCAACACCCCCCTAGTGGAGTGACACCCAGAGACAACTATACATATAGCATCAGAATGCCAGCCCACCACAAATTCCATCATGGAAATTCACTGTCTCTCATTAACTTAATAGTCAGGCTTTCAACAATACAGTTGATTGGCATATTCATTGTTCTCTTATGCTTTTGGCTCATTTTTTTTAACTTTTTTTTTATTGTATGGTATACCATATATACAAAGCAAAAAAATTAAAAAGCAATAATTTTCAAAGCACTCTTAAACGAGTGGTTACAGACCAGAGCCCAGAGTTTGTCATGGGCTACCATACGATCCTCTCATATTTTTCCTTCTAGCTGCTCCAGAATATAGGAGGCTAAAGGGCGTAAATACTTTTTTTTATCACAATCGACATTTTTTTCCTTTTTTTGTGAAAAATAAATATATATACCAAAAAGCTATAAATTTCAAAGCACAGCACCACAATTAGTTGTAGAACATATTTCAGACATTGACATAGGTTACAATTTCAATTTTAGGCTTTTACTTCTAGCTGCTCTAAAATATTGGAGACTAAAAGAGATATCAATTTAATGATTCAGCATTCATATTCATTTGTTAAATCCTATCTTCTATGTGTAACTCCACCATCACCTTTGATCTTTCAGTCCCTCTCTTTAGGGGTGCTTGGGCTATGGCAATTCTAAATTTTCATATTGGAAGGGTCTGGCACTAATATGGGGTAGGGAGATGGAACTATCTGATGTTCTGGAGAGGCTCTCTCCTCTAGGTTTCAGAACTTATCTAGAGTAGAGACCCATCTGGAGGTTGTAGGTTTCTGGAAAGTTACTCGAGTACATGGAACCCTTGTGGAATCTTATATATTGTCCTAGGTGTTCTTTAGGATTGGCTGGAATGGTCCTGGTTGGGGGTTGGCAGGTTATGATAGGTAACCTGAAGCTTGCATAAGAGTAACCTCCAGAGTAGCCTCTTGGTTCTATTTGAACTCTCTCTACCACTGATACTTTATTAATTACACTTCTTTTCCCCCATTTGGTCAGGATGGAATAGTTGATCCCACTGTGCCAGACTTGGATTCTTCCCTGGGAGTCATCTCCCACATCGCCAGGGAGACCATCACCCCTGGATGTCATGTTCCACGTCAGGGGGAGGGCAATGATTTCACTTGCAGAGCTGGGTTTAGAGAGACTGAGCCACATCTGAGCAACAACAGAGGTCCTCCAGAAGTAACTCTTAGGCATGCCTATAGGTAATCTAAGCTTCTCCAGTACCTACATAAGCTTCACAAGAGTAAGCCTCATGATTGAGGACATGGCCTATTGATCTGGGTGTCCCTAAAGTTTGACACAGTATCAGGGGATTCCCTGATGGTAAGGTTTAATAGTTTCATACTCTTTCTCCCTTCCCTGAGGGGACTTTGCCAATACTTTTTGATTATCTGCTTAATATACTCTAGGATATTTCCAAGTATTACAAGACTCATGTTTTTATCTTTTTAAAATTATACTTTGACAAACCCAAATTGGGTGTTCAAAGAAAAACAGGTTTCATTAAGGTCCTTTGCAATTTTACTTTCCTTTCTCCGAATATTTTTAAAAGCTTTTGAATAAAAGCCTAATATGGTCTTAGACTAGAACTTCATGGACTCACATAAGCTTAGAGGTATCCGACCCTCAGATGTTTAAATATAAGGTGTGTGTGTGTGTGTGTGTGTGTGTGTGTGTGTGTGTATACATACATGCTCCAAAACCACCCACTATCTCATATAAGCTGGGTTCAAGAGTGCTAAGAAACGACCTCTTCACTATAAATTTGTCTTCATTATTTATAAGTGAATTATAAATAACTTTATATAATAAATAAAATTATTATAAATTGAGGTTCTTTCTATTTTATTGAGACTGATAAGAATATGTCTACACTCAGCCTTCTCGATTCTACTGCTTCAAAGGTTGCCAGTTTTCCAAAACCCCTTTCACTAATTGGCTATGATACTGACTACAAATACTCTACTGCAGAGAAAGGTCAGACTTTTCTCACTGTAATGAGGATCCTTTGAAAATAACATGAAATAACAATTGAATTCAATAAATTCAGGTATCCAATAAATGTCCACAGAGAAGAAGTAAGAATTCTTATCAACTCAAGAATAATATGGAACAAAATTAAGTTTTAAGTAATACTCATAATCAAAACAATTTATAGATATAGTTGATTATGGTTAAAAACACAAGTGCCCCAGAAACAAACCAACCAACTTGTAATTTGGCAGTGTAAAACTTATAATCTGTATTTCTAAACTAGTTCTTACAGCATTATTTCTTTTCATCTTAAATCAGGCTTAGAAATGGTCTATACTGGCTTGTCATTCATTAGCTTATATATGCTACACTATTCAATTAAGAATAGGTCAATACTGATGATAACTTGCAAATTTTGTCCAGTCTGTCCAGAAGAAAAGATAACTTCAAAGTCTGTAGTCTTATCATACTGTAGGATGCTAACCAATTACAAACCTAACCTAACAGTCTTATACTAACCTTCCCTATAATTCATACAACATCTGATTATTTTGGAGATCCTCAGTTTGACTAAACTCAGTTCAAGGACAGTTCAAAACGAGAAGCAGAAAAACTAACATTTCTCTTTTTGTAGACATAACTTCTAGAATGGCGTTTCTCAAAGTATCCTTGGTGGAATTATAGATTCCCATATGGTCCAGGAAAAGAAACAGAAAAGAGTTACATAGTCAAAAGTAAATTTTTGAAAAAATGTGTATTATAATTATCCAATGCATATTGGACTCTGAGAGATTCTGCAGCAAAGAAAAGTATTTCATCATTTTTAACCAGTGTTTCTCAAACCACTAAACACCAAAACTATTAACTTTAGGTTGAACTAAGAATTTTGAGACAAGCTCCTGAGTATATCAGGGGAAAAAAGCAAAATAAATGAATTGCTCTACTTTACTTATTGAACAAATGAATGAATAAACAAATGACATGCCTGCCACTGTTTTAGGCATGAACAAGAAAGACCTGGTCCTTTCCATGATGCTTGCAATGTGTGTATGTATATATTATATGATATATGTTACATGTGCAGCCCTATTTTATGTAATATAAGAATAAGGACAGAATGAAGATGCTAGATTTGAATATGGTTTATTCACACGCATGTTAAAAGTTTCAGTTTTTTACTTTTCCCATCAGTGCTCTTAAAACTAACATCTGAAGTCTAGATTTAATGCCAATAGTCTATTGTAATTGGAAAAAAATTGAATTCTAATGTACTTGGCTATATGTAGAATACTAAACAATAGTATAATGGGCCAGAATGAGTTTCTAGGGTCAGACTGCTCAGACTACTAGTAAGTACTACTTACTAGTACTTTGAACTTGGAAACCACTCAACCTCAGTGATCACATCTGTAAAATGGATGATATTGACCTGTATCATGGGTTCTATGCAGAGTAAATGACGCAAAAAAGAATATGTCAACATAAAGTTTGAAACGGGATGAACAAAACTGCTGTGCTTGACTAGTAGGCTTGCAGGTGACATTTTCTTTCTATTTTCAATAGTAAATTAGTGTTTACATAGCTTATTTTTTTAAGGGCAGCAATAATAAGGAAAGCTTTACTAAAGGTGGATGAGCATCTTCTAAAATGAAATGAGCTCCATCCAGAACGGCTTTGTGCTCACTTTATATCTCTTCAATTTAAAATACTCACACATCCCTGGAGGAATGGACAATTCTGAGAAATCACTTTCTGCAAGACCCTGAGGCATGGAGCCAGAATCTTTTTACAATGCCTGGAAGTCAAAAGAGTCCTGTGCTACTGACCTGGACACTGTGACCTGCAACTTCCTGCTAGGACCCTTGGGAATGAGCAGCTTTCCCTCCAGAAAGAGAGGACACTAGCCTGAGAAGAGAATTTTCCATAAAAAGAAAAAAAAGTAATCCCTGACTCCCTGTCTTCTAATCCTTCACCTAGACAACTCCAATATTTGTCATCATAAAAGACGCATCATTATCTGAGTGGTCAGTATCTGAGCCCCTGAAGATTCAAAGATGCCCAAGGAAGCAAAGTTGTGATACCAAAAGTATATACTGATAAGAGACTGTGATATTGATCCTCATTCAAACCCACCTCCCAATCAATACTGGTATATATCAAGTCCACCTCTGTCTGACATGTTCTCTCTGATTCTGCCAACAATAAAGTGCAGATATGTTATAAACTTGATGTCTAAGTGAAATTTCAATTCTTGTAAAAAATTCAGGATTTCATAAAGTTAATGGTAGTGACGTTGGAGAACAGCTTGAATCACTTTCAAAACCAGTGACAAGTGAATCTTTGGCAGTGACAACCCAAGAATAAAAACTTGGCAAAGATGACAGCACTTCAATTCAAAAGGGAATGAGTTAAAATATCAAAGTATTAAGAGCAATCCTTAAAGCTACGAAACCCTTAAGAATTTGGTAAATGTTGGTAAATGTTAACTTTTATGATTATGCAGGGTCAAATGTAAAAGATTTTCATTTTGAGCTACTAAGTTTTTTTAAGAAAATCATATACCCGCCTTCATCAGTTGGCATGATTTGGCTTTCACTGTTTCTCAAGATTAGTTCACTGTTAGAATTATATCCAATTTTAATTATATCCAAGATAGAATCCAATTATATATGAACTGAATCACGTCCGTCAAAAGACATGATCAAGTCCCATTCCTCGGACCTATTAGATAAAATGAGGCCAAACTAATGGGTGGGCCTTAATCCAATATAAATGGATTCCTTATAAACAGAGGCAACTTGGACACAGGAGGAGAGAGAGAGAGAGAGAGAAGGCTGTGTGAAGGAAGCCGAGATTGAGTTATGGATTCCAGCACCCAGCAAGCTACCACGGAACACTACAGACTTAGGAGAAAGCATGGCTTTTTGTGCCTTGATTTTGGATCTCTGCTGATGCCTTGATTTTGGACATCCAGCCTCCAGAATTAAGAAATAATACATTGCTGTTGTTTAAGCAAACTAGTCTGTGCTACTTTATTACAGGAGCCCTGGAAAACTAAGACAGCCAGAATATAAGTTTAAAATATTTTAATGATTTATTTATTTCTTATCAGGGTCTGCCAGCTAGGTCTTTCCTGCCCTGGCCCTGGAGATCCTCTGAATTTGTCTCAGCCATACCAGCCTCCTTGCTGTTATTACTGTAGGCAAACCTGCTGCTTACCTAGGCCTTTTGCATTTTCAATCTTCTTTCCTTGTAATACCATCCCCAGATAACCTCTTGCCTCGTTCTGCTCAAAGCACTTACTCTGGGAGAACTTCTCTGACCATCCAGCCTAAATCAGCAGCTCCTCTCACTTTATTCTGTTTTACATTCTTCATCGGACCTGTCACTATCCAATATCTAATATTTATTTGTCTATTTGTTTAATAATTGCTTCCTTGACTAGAATATGAGTTCTTAAAGGACAAGGACTTGTGGGTCTTGCTCACTATTTTATACCAAGGGCCAAAAAAAGTGTCTGACCATAACAGCTATCTAATAACTATTTGCAGAATTAGATAGATGAATGACAACTTAGTTTTATTTTCCAAGACAAAGCTCCATTCACCCCTTATATTTTCTATTTACTATGAAATGCTACTTCCTGTTTCATTTTCATTTTTTTAATCAGAAGAATTGGAGGCTTACAGAAAAGTCACATAAAAGATACAGTATGCCCAAATAACTCCCTATTGTTGACACTTTGCATTAGTGTGGTACCCTTGTTACAACTGATGAAAGAATATTAAAATATTACAGTAAACTATAGTCATAGTTTACTTTAGATGCATCTTTCTCATATACCACTCTATTATTAACACTTTGTAATAGTGTCCTACATTTTTTTATAATTCGTGAAAGAACATTCTTAGTTTTGTACAATTAACCATAGTCCATTATCAACAAAAGGGTTCACTGTTTTATACAATGCCCTGTTTTATCTTCTAACTTTTCTTCCAATAACAATCATGCCCCAAAACTTTCTTTTTCAACCATGTTCACAAACACAATACACTCACAATAATGGGCTACTATCACCACTCACAGTTATACTCACAATAATGGGCTACCATCACCACTATTCATTTCCAAATATTTACAATCAACCTAAATAGAAATTTAGCACAGATGAAGGCATTAGCTCCCCATCCCCTACCCCCATTCTACTCCCTGGTCATCTACATTCTAGATTCTAACTCTATCAGTTTGTTTATCATAATTAGTTAATATCAGGGAGATCAAACACTATTTGACCTTTTGTGTCTGGATTATTTGACACAACATAATGTCCTCAAAGCTTATCCATGTTGTCACAGGCATCAGGACTTCTTTCTTACAGCTCAATAATATTCCATCATATGTACATAACACATTTTCTTTATCCATTCATCAGTTGATGGACACTTGGGTTGCTTTCATCTTTTAACAATTGTGAATAATGCCATTATGAACAATGATTTGAAAATGTCTGTTCGAGTCTCTGTTTTCAGTTCTTCCAAATATATAAGTAGTAGGATTGCTGGATCATATTCAATTCTATACTTAGCTTCCTAAGGAATCAGAGTGACTGCACCACTTTACATTCCCACCAGCAATTAATAAGTGTTCCTATTTCTCCACACCCTCTCCAACACTTGCAGTTTTCTTTTTTTTTTTAATAGCTGCCATCCTAGTAGGTGTGCAATGATATTTCATTGTGACTTTGATTTGCATTTCCCTAATAGCTGGTGATGTTGAGCATCTTTTCATGTACTCTTTAGCCATTTGTATTTCCTTTTTGGAAAAATTTCCATTCAAGTCTTTTCTTCTTTTTTAAATTGGGTTGTCTTTTTATTGTTGAGTTGTACGATTTCTTTATATATTCTGGATATTAAATAGTTATCAGATACATGGTCACCAAATATTTTCTCCTATTGAGTAGACTGCCTTTTTACTTTCTTGGCAAGGTGTGTTGAAGCATAAAAGTTTTTAATTTTGAGGCAGTCCCATTTATTTAGGTTTTTTTCACAGCTTGTATTTTGGGTTTAAAGTCAAAGAAACCATTGCCTACCACAAGATATTGAAAATGCTTCCCTACATTTTCTTCAAGGAGTTTTATGGTTTTGGTTCTTATATTTAGGTCTTTGATCCATTTTGAGTGAATTTGTGTACAAGGTCTGAGATAGGGGTCCTCTCTCATTCTTTTGCATATGGATACCCAGTTCTCCCAGCACCATTTGTGGAAGAGACTATCCTGTCCCAGTTGAATGGACTTAGCAGCCTTGTCAAATATCAACTGGCCAGAGATGGAAGGGTTTATTTATGAACTCTCAATTCTATTCTATTAGCCAATATATCCATCCAAAACTACCATGCAGTTCTGACCGCAGTAAATTTGTAATATCCTTTAAAGTCAAGAAGTGTGAGTCGTCCAAGTTTGTGCTTCTTTTTCAAGATGTTTTTGGCTATTCAGAGTCCATTATCCTTCCAAATAAATTTGTAATTTGCTTTCCCATTTCTGAAAAGTAGGCTATTGGAATTGTGGCTGGGATTATACTGAATGTGTAAATCAGTTTGGTTAGAATTAACGTCATAACCATATTTAGTCTTCCGATCCATGAACACAGAATGTCCTTTATTTTGGTCTTCCTTAATTTTTTTTAGCAATGTTTTATATTTTTCTGTGTGTAGGTCTTTCACATCCTTGGTTAGATTTATTCTTATATATTTGATTCTTTTAAGTACAATTGTAAATGGATTTTCTTGATTTCCTTCTCAGATTGCTCATTACTAACGTAAAAAGCATTACTAATTTTGGGGTGCTGTTCTTATATCAGCCACTTTGCTGAACTTATTTATTACCTCTCATAGTTTTGTTATAGTGTTCTGGGGCTTTCTCATTTATGGAATCATGTCATCTGAATTGAAAGTTTTATTTCTTCCTTTCCAATCTGGATGCCTTTTATTTCTTTTTCTTGCATACTGCTCTAGCTAGAACTTGTAGCACAATGCTGAATAGCAGTGGTGACAGTGGACATCCTTGTCTTGTTCCAGCTCTCAGAAGGAAAGCTTTCAGTATTTCATCATTGAGCATGATGTTAGCTGTGGGTTTTTCATAGATGCCCTTTATTGTGTTGAGGAAGTTTCCTTTTATTCTTATCTTTTATAAAAAAGTGTTTTTATCAAGAAAGGATGCTGGATTTTGTCAAATGTCTTTTCTGGAACAATCAAGATGATCATGTGGTATTTTCCTCCTTTGATTTGTTAATATGTTGTATTACATTAATTGATTTTCTTGGGTTGAACCGTCCTTGCATACCTGAGATAAAACCCACTTGCTTATGGTATATAATTCTTTTAATGTGCTGCTATATTTGATTTGTATGTATTTTGTTGAGGATTTTTTGCATTGATATTCATTAGAGAAATTGGTCTGTAATTTTCTTGTAGTATCTTTATCTGGCTTTGGATAAGTGTGATGTTAGCCTCATAGAATGAGTTAGATAGTATTCCCTTCTTTTCAATTTTCTGGAAGAGTTTGAGCAGAACTGGTATTAATTCTTCTTGGAATGATTAGTAGTTTTCAACCATGAAGGTATCTGGTCCAGGACATTTCTCTATTGGGAAGTTTTTGATGACCTATTCAATCTATTTACTTGTAATTGCTCTGTTGAGGTCTCCTATTTCTTCTTGCATCAGCATGTTTCTAGGAATTTATCCATTTTATGTAAGTTGTCTATTTTGTTGACATTTAGTTTTTCAAAGTATCCTCTTATGATCCTTTTTTCCCCCTGTGGAGTCAGCAGTATTTCACCCCTCTCATTTCTGATTTTATTTATTTGCTTCTTCTCTCTTTTTACCTTTGTCAGTCTAACTAAGGGTTTGTCAATTTTATTGATCTTCTCAAAGAAC
This sequence comes from Tamandua tetradactyla, assembly GCF_023851605.1. Taxonomy (NCBI): domain Eukaryota; kingdom Metazoa; phylum Chordata; class Mammalia; order Pilosa; family Myrmecophagidae; genus Tamandua; species Tamandua tetradactyla. Next base: position 37,926,011 of record NC_135339.1, on the reverse strand, counting down.
CACTTTTGGTTTTGCTAATTTTCTGTATTGTTTTTTATTCTGTCATTTATTTCTGCTCTACTCTTTCTTATTTCTTTCCTTCTGTTTGCTTTGTAATTAGTTGGCTGTTCATTTTCTATTTCTTCCATGTGTACAATTAGGTCTTTGACTTTAGCTCTTTCTTCTTGTTTAATATAGGCATTTAGGGCTAAACATTTCCTTCTCAGCACTGCCTTTATTGTATTCCATAAATTGTCATATGCTGTGTTCTCATTTTTATTCATCTCAATGAATTTGCTGATTTTTCTTGCAAATTCTTCTTTGACCCACTGATTGTTTAAGAATGTGTTGTTTAATTTTCATATATTTTAAAATTTTCCAGTTCTCCACCTATACTAATTTCCAGCTTCATTGCATTATGGTCAGAAAAAGTACTTGTGTAATTTCCATACTTTTTAATATATTGATATTTGTTTTGTGACCTAACATGTGTTCTATGCTGGAGAATGACCCATGTGCACTACAGAAGAATGTATATCCTCCTGTTTGGGAGTGTAATGTTCTGAATACGTCTTTAGGTCTAGTTCATTTACCATATTATTCAAGTTCTCGGCTTCTTTACTGATCTTCTGTCTAAATGTTCTATGTATTTATAACAGTGGTCTACTGAAGTCTCTGAATTATTTTAGAGACATTTATTCCTCCATTCAGTTTTGTCAATGCTTGCGTCATGTATTTTTGGGCACTATAATATGCATACATATTTATTACTGTCATTTCTTTTTGATGGATTCCCCTTTTATTAATACATTGTGTCTTTCATTGTCTCTTATAACAATTTTTCATTTAAAGTCTATGTTGTTCAATATTACTATAGCTACTCCAGCTTATTTTTTTGGTTACTGCTTGCATGGAATATCTTTTTCCAACCTTACACTTTCGACTACTTGTGTCTGTGTCTAAGGTGAGTCTCTTGTAGATAGCAAATAGTTGGATCATATTTTTTTATACATTTTGCCAATTTATATCTTTTGATTGTTTAGTTTAATTCATTAACACCCAATATTGTTACTGTGAAGACAGTACTTACTGCAATCATTTTATCCTTTGCTTTTTATATTTCACATCTTATTTTTGTCTCTATTTTTACCCTTTCAGTTACTCTTTTTTTTTTTTTTTTTTTTTTTGCATGGGCAGGCACCAGGAAATGAACCCGCCTTTTAGTTACTCTTACTAATGATTTTAATTTCTGCACTCTAACCCAAGCCTCTCTTTCCTATCTTTTCCTTTCAGTCTGTAGAATTCCCTTTAGTATTTCTAGTAGGGCAAGTCTCTTGCTGATGAAATCTCTCAGTTTCTGTTTATCTGTAGCTTTTTAAAACTCATTTTTGAAGGATAGTTTTGCCAGATAAAGAATTTTTGGCTGGTAAAATTTTCTCTTTCACTGCCAACTCACTTCTATGGTTTCTGATGAGAAATCAGTACTTAGTCTGCTATTACCTTTCATGTGATAAATCACTTTTCTTCTGCTGCTTTTAGGATTCTCTCTTTACCTTTGGAATTTGGCATTCTGATAAGAATGTATATTGCAATAGTCTATTAGGATTATTTTGTTTGAAGTACATTGTGCTTCTTGGTTATATATATTTGTGTCTTTCATATGAGTTGGGAAATTTTTTGGCCATTATTTCCTCAAGTTTTCTTTCTACCCTCTTTCCCTTTACTTCTATTTCTGGGACACTGATGACATGTATGTTTGTGCACATTGAGCTCTCATTCAAATTCTTGAGACCATTCTATCTGTTCTTCTTTCTGTAATATTTTGATTGTCCTTTCTTCTACTTCACCGATTCTTTCTTCTGCCTGTTCAAATTTGCTGTTCTATGCTTCTAGTGTACTTTTAATCTCTTCTATTGTGACTTTCATCCTTATAATTTCTGTTATTTTATTTCTATGCTTTCAGTTCTTCTTTATGTTCACCCTGTATCTTCTTAATACCCTTTATGTGTTTAGGTATATGTTCCTTCATCTCCTTGAATTGATTTAACATATTTACTTGAAGATCTTTGATAAGTTGTTCCAATTCTGTGTCTCCTCCAAAGGTAAAATTTGTTCCTTTGACTTGGCCATGTCTTCCTGTTTCTTAGAATGGCCTGTAATTGTTTGCTGATATCTGGGCATCTAATTACCTTGATGAGTTTACTCTGAAGGCAAGTTTCTCTCTCGCCTAGGGTTATGTTGTTGATTGACTTTGCATTAATGTTTTTCTTTGACATTTGATTCAACTTTTTGTAGACCTTTAGAATTGCCTGTGTTTAACTGACCAGATGTTTTCAGTATTCCTTCATTTGATTCTTGACCTGAATGTGTGGTACAATTTTCAAAATTGCACTATTTGTGCAATTATTTCACTCCCAAGAATAACTTCCTCTCCTCTGTTCTTTCTCTGGGAATCTTGATATGTTCTGTTTTTGTTTTGCCTCTGCAGTTTTTCTTTTCTTTTCTTTTCTTTTTCAACACATCTTTCATTGCCTCTAGCAGCTTTTTCCTGCTAGGTAAATTCTGTGAGGAGACTCACCCTAGAGAGGACTTTCCCAAGTCACTGTTTCCCAGCCAGAATAGAGCCAAGAACCCACAAATGGGGCTTATTACAAAAAGCCTTGAGGAGGGGTCAGGAAAGACACCAAAACTCTTTTTGATGACTCCCTGAAGCTGTACTTTCCCAGTATTCACAACAGATGGCACCCTTCAACATATTGTCCCTGCAGTCCTAAGGAAGCCCTGCATAGTTAAACTCCATTACCTCGCCCCATCAATGGCAGGTTTGAAACAATGGCTGTGGCGATCCCTGACTGGTGTAAGCTGAAACAGTAACTCAGAGCTGGGACCCAGCAGTCTGAATTTACCAATCAAAAGCCATGATCAGTGCTTGGTCATACTACCCCTGTTCTTGGGGAAAAGGGTTTCCATGTCTTCTACACCTGCAGTAGCCAGAAAAGGACAAGACCCTGAGGCAACCTGCCTCAAACGTAGGTGATAGGTGCCAGCAGCTGTGGCAGAGTGATTTCCTCACTGTGGTTTCTCAGCATCTTCCTCCTGCTCTTCCCTGGACATTGTACAGTGCTCCCTGACCTCTGGAGCCCCAGAAAAGTTGCTTTAGACATTTCCTGCCTCTCCATTAGCTGATTTGGAGGAAGAGTGTTTCCTGGAGCTCCTTACTCTGCCATCTTCCCCAGAAGTTCTCCTGTTTCACCTTAAGTAGACTTTTTCTAGGACAACTTGTCTTCAGAGAAAGAGGATCTCTTGTGTTAGACAGCCCCTTCCTTTGCTTTGTTTTTCAGGTACAGCAAACAGATTTCATGCTGTTATGCCAGCTTGGTTGATGGTAATGGCTGGGCAGAATATTGTTTCTAAGGTGTGGAAATCCCACAAGAAAGGACGCTGGGATTAATTGCTCAGCAATGTTTGCTGTGACAGCAAGATGTGGGTATGATAGTGTGATTATTTTTCTAAAGCATTCAACTGTAATAAAAATCATCCTGGGAAAAATACATTTCATTGCTAATATCGTAGCCTAAATTATTTTTTCACATAATCAAATACATCTTTCCTATTGATGTGATTCTATAGGAACCTCAGATATTTTCTTGTTAAATTCCATGTTTAACAACTGAACTTCTTCCAGGACAATGCCCAACTGCTGCGTGAATAACTTGAGGGACCAGAAATCCATATCTCATAAAGCTTTTATTGGTCTCTTCCAATTTTTGATTTTTTTCTAATTGAGTCCTCCCCTGCCTCACATTATTTCCACCATTGGCTGAGTACCCCTCAGAATTAATCTACTCTAACTTCTCTTCTACAAGCAATATATTTCCCAGTTTCTTCAGTAGCATCTCATATGACATGATTCAGAGTTCCTTCAGCATCCTTCTTGGTTGTTTTACACTGGATAAAGTGTGATAAGGTCCTTATAAAGTACAGTCCCTAAACTGGACATATTGTTCCAGGTGTGGTTTGATCAGTGAAGAGTAAAAGGGGACTTGTACCTCCTTCTTCTGAATGTTATACTCATCATGTGGCCCAGGATCAGTATGAGTGGTTTTGGTGGTTACATCATACTGTAGACTGGTTGGGGGGAGTCATCTGATTCCCCAGAGCCAGATTTGTGCCATTGGAAGGAGAGCAACTGGCTTGTCAAACCTAAGTCCCAGCTTTGCATATTTTCCTATGAAATTATATAAATATTGTTTGATCTGCCTTTTCATACTATTAAATCTAACCCTTAAGATATTTTGGAGTATGCATTTTAGCAAAAAATAAGTTGGCTATCCCTTCCAGTTTCAGGTAGTCAAGACTCTGCGGATTCAGTCCTTCCAAAAAGGTACAGTATGCAGTGAATATACTTCTATTCAGTTCATTTTTTTTTTTTTTTTTTTGCTTTTATAAATCAGGAAAGGTTTTATCTAATAATAAAAATACTTATTATTTTTTTGCATGGGCAGGCACCGAGAATCAAATAATTATTTAATGTTTTAAATTCCAGAATATCTGAAACTCATTTTTTGCCTTAGGGGTGGTAGGTGGGGAGACAAGTATTTAGGAAAAGGGCTTGGGCCTGCTAAGGTGCTGCCAGTGTGAAAGATAACAAAGGGGCTTCATGGTTGTTAGAGTTACCAGGTAGTAGTACAAAGGCACCAGTCATTCAAGATGGGCGTGGCATTTCCGTCTTCTTCAGCACCTTCTTCCAGCAAAGTGGTATAGCTGTAGGTCAAGTTAAACACAGATAGTGATTTAATGACTCACCCAGTTGAAAGAGAAAGCATCACATGTCCTTGAGTAAACATAAGTCGGGACCTATCCAAGATACCTCAGCAAAGCCTCTCCCAGTCTGTGAAAGATAAAGGATATTTTCTCCCCATAAATCCTCCTATATCTTCAAAGAAAATTTTCCATTTTTTTTCTTTCTTGTCCCACAATTCCATTTAGCTACACTTCTGTTTTATAATCCTTAATAGCATCCTTTTTCTTTACATATGCTAGCTGAGCTTCAGTCCAGGTATATCTGCCCATATTTTAACACAGAATCTCCTTACATAAATACCTTTGTGTGTTTACAACTTGATAGTCTACATCTCTTTAAACTTCTCAACTCATGGACATTGTTCCAGTTATATAATGTTTTAATGGCATAAAACAATAATTTTATTTTTCACCTGATTTTGAGGATAAAAAATTCAAGAGGGGTTTAGTTGGGCATTTCATCTCTGATCCATGTAGTACCAGCTGGGGCAAGTGGGACTGGAAGATCCACTTCCAAGATGACTTCTTCACTCACATATCCAAAAATTCAATGCTCCTTGGCCCCTTACCACATGGCATCTCAACTTCAGGACCTCTCCATGTGGCATGAGCTTCTCACAATATAGTGGTCTGAGGGCAACCAATCTTATATGGCAATTGACTTCCAAGAAACCAAGGCAGAAGCTGCCAATCTGCTTTCAGAATTGGCCAAGAACTGGCGCAGTATCATCTCTGCATACTCTATTGATCAAGGCAGATACAAATCAGCTCAGATTCAAGCATAGAGTATTAGGCCCACCTAATGATGGGATAAGTGCTAAAGAATTTGTGGCTATCCTTAAATAGAATTTACAATGATACTCCTAGGAATAACTATTGCTGGTTTTCTCATTTTTAAGGTCATGGCAGCAGACAGTTATATTTCTCATTTCAATAGACCATGAATCCATATTTTTGGGTGAGAGATGGGTGGATATAAGATAGCTATTAAGAAGAAAGGGAAAGTGCCTGGTATTCTCAAGGAATAAAAAGTCTGGTTACTTAATTTGGGTAATTCAAGCAACAGTCTTTAACAGTGTTGTTTTAATACACTGGCGAGCCATGATTAGTTGTGAGGTATGTGGCAGTTTGCAAGTCACTTGTCAAATTTGAGATTTATAAATAATTCCATTTCTAAACAATAAATTAGAACATATCCAAGTTTTTCTCCATAATAGGATCGCTCTCCCTTACAAGCATTCCTAACTGCATTCTTCAGTGGAGCTGAAGGGGTGGAGCTGTTACAGCAATTCCACTGGGAACTGCTCTTAATCCTGGCACACTGATGGAAAGGTCCCACACCCTAGCTGTCATCCATCCTATGAGTCTTGGAGGGAAAGAAAAAGAGTAAGAGCTACTAGCTTAGAGGATGTTGCTTATGAAGTCAGTATTAACTAGCTAGCTAAATACTTGATAAAATTCAAGTATGAGGCAATTTTGTGGTTTGCTTTTGTTCAGTAACAAGAGAGAAAAATCTTTTCGTTTTGTCCTCCTTTCTCTCTTCTACGTTCCCTTTCCTCCCCCTTACACAAACCCTTTCCCCAGTGAGCTGATGAATGTGGCTTACCAAGTCTTAGTGAATGTATCAGCTACCAAAGGGGAAAAATAACTCAAATATCATATCAGTATTATAATTTTACCAATAATGCCAGTGTTATATATCCAGTATGATATATGTAACCTGAAAGGCAGAAGATAACTGGCACATAACTAGAGTCCTATTCAGTCATTAATAATTGGTTCAGCTATCATAGCATATGACCAAGTGATGTCACTCCCAAATGATATCACTCAGCTTTGCAGGTTTCCATTCTATCTTGTCAGCTTCCAAAACCAGGCATGGTCTTAGTAGCATATGATGTCATTCTTTCAAGCATCTGGTATAATTGAGATAAGAGATGATATCATCTCTTGCTCTGAGCCTCTCTTGAGGTACCCATGTAATACTAGATTTAATATTGCATTTCTTTCATTGCATAACCCACTTATACATTTGTTTACCCTCGACCACCATTCCTTCTCTATTTATATTCAGACTTTTCCACTTTTGGAAGGGGAGATTAACTTTGTCCACTGAGCTCATCTAGATTGCCAGCAGCAACGTCCATCTAGCAAGTACCTCCTCATAAGTCCACTCCCACTCATGTAGGTTAGGGTTACCTAAGAACAAAACTATTGTGCTATTTCTACCACTAGTAAAAACAACTGCATTAATTGTCAACCTCAATTTTACCAGATGGGGTGAAGGCATTGTCCAGCCCATTAGGCCTTAGGAATTCTGACATAAAGGTTTAAGGTATAGATAACAGTTTCTTGATTAAGAATCATCTCTACTTCTGGCACTTACAGGTACAGTCCTGGTCCTGAGACCACTGCATCAAACAGGAAAAAAGAAAGTTGAAGTAATACAGGAAAAAAAGAAAAAAGTAGAGTAGTACTACCAACTTTCCCTCATGGGAGTAATTAAATAGTCCTATCATCACTTGACCCCACCCCAGTGGAAAGAACTATATAGCAACCTCCCTCACCACTTCTTCCCCAGATCCACCAGAAAAGTAGAGAATCCTGCCTAGTGGGGACCTGCCTTGGGTCCTCCATCTTAAGTGTGAGCACATGTTAATAAAGGTGTACAAGCCAGCCTTTCTTACTTTATCTGTCGCCATGTTAGCCATCAAATGTTTCAGTTATTTTCCATTCCAGTTTTCTGTAAAGCCATTACTCTGAGGATACCTCTCTTCCCATTGCTGGACATTATGGATTATAAGATATTTTCTCTGGTCTTAAGAAATGTGATGAGGTGGTCCAAATTGGTGCATTATATTCTGTTCTGGTCTCTTTATAGTGTTTAAGCATTTGTAACAACTGCCAGATACACGAGCCCAGTCTAGAGGAAGTGTCCGGTACTGTTGGGACCCATCTGTAGCCTCCAGGGCTACCAGCATCAGTCTGACTTGCCAGCTATGTGTGGCACAGGCATCCTGTAGACTATACCCCATAGCCCTCTGCAGCCTCTCCTTTGTTGGCAGACAGAACAGTTCTTTTTGGCATTTAGGGCCTTGGAGGGCACAAGAGCCATATGTATAGTTAAGTTCCTCTCTGAATTGCTATACATCCACCATTTCCACCCGTCTATTGGACACAGGTGCCACCTCAATCAAGCACAAGAAAATATCTACTCACTGGTTCCAGCCAACTTCCATTTCTAGAAATGGTTCCTTATGGCAAGTATCAACATGCTCTACTTTGATGCACCCTTTAAATTCTCATAATGATTTCTGTAAGGCTGTGCCTCATACGGCATCTCAGTAATAGGCCAATTTCCCATTGTCTTTTGCCTGACCATATAACCAGGCCATTGGCCACTGCCCACAAGTCAGTAAACATCCAAAATAAGTGCAAGCAGCATGTAATTCAGGTCTATCAACTACTTCATTTTTATATTCTTTCAACAGAGTAGTAGCCTTCCAAATAGGATGCTGTCCATTCATCTTGGAACTGCCATCCCTAAACCAAGTAGCTTTTTTGTTGGTCAAAGGAGAGCTGTTCATGGAGCACTGTGCAAGTGGCAATAAGACTCAACAACTCCTATGATGGTTCCAAAGTCAGTCCTAGGGAAGAAGATCCTACCTGCTTGTGAATACACCGAGTACCTCTTTGCATTCCCCTGATATTATGTTCTATCTTATCATAAAATTCTGGGCAATGCCTTCCCCATTAGAGCATTTGTCCCATATTGCCTAAGATGTTAAGTGTATTTCAGGTTTCAAGACAATTTTACGTCCTTCTCTCATAAGGGAAGTCTCAATCGAAGTCCAAAGTTCAGCTAGTAATTGTCTCTCAAACGGAAATTTTCTGGTGCAAAATCCCAGCAGTCTTTGCTGGGTGAATCTCACAGGCTTTTGCCATAAGCCCTAATTTATACTCCACCCAGGACTATTATATAGAGAATTTGTCTATATCATCAGTCTAGCTTCTGTGCTATACTGTTTGAAATGAACAACCTGTGTGGTTTGGGCAAGCTTGTGGTTCCCTTTTGGTCCATTCAATTACTATCTGTGGAAGATAGAATTTATTTGCCTACCATTTTACAAAACAAGGTAGGGTAAGCATTTCCCAGTCAGACAAAATAGCCATCCCCACATACACTCAGGTAAAGGAGAATGAAATTTGCTTTAACATTCCAATTCTCTTCACATGAAATCTGTTCAAACATTTCAATTCTCATACAAACTTTCACCTTAAGCCCTCTGACCACTGCATTCTTATATTCTCCCTATCTAACTTTGACCCCTGTTAGGACTTCACAAAGAGATTTGGTTTTTACAATACTATGTAGAGGAAGCATCTCTACATAATACATTCAGGTAAAGGAGATGCAAATACAGTACATAAAGCCTATACAAACATATCCATTTTTATCTAAACCTTCACCTTAATCCTATCAACTCTATCATTCCTATGTTCTCCTAATCTAACCTTAGTCCCCATTAGGACTTTACCAACAGATATTGGAACCACAGTGCATGCAGCTCCCGTACTAAGGAATCTCAGAAGTGTTTCTTCTTCACCACTGGCCATTTACCTACTCATGTGTGTATGGACTTATGTCACCAAGGGACCCAGGCCCTCTTATCAGTCCCTATTGTGATTAGATTCAGGATAAGGCATTTGTTAATCAGGTTTCTCTGACTTCCTTTCCTTGAAGCTTTCCAGATTCTGCCAAACTAGTGTAACAAAGCATATATTTTTAGGGCTCTTCAATCTTGGGGGCCAGTAGGAACTCTTATTGGTCCATTCAGCTCATGTAGTCCATCCAGCTGCATTATGACTTTTCTTTTGACCCTACCAATGACTGTTTATCCCTATGACTTCTTAATAAACATATAAATATTTTTGCTTCACTTGGACAAGTCCCTTGACTTTCCCTCTTTTTTTTCTCCTTTGTTTTTGCCCAATTTCTTATGAATCATTCTAACTTTCTCCACTATGTGTTGTTTCAGCACAACTTTGCCCTTTTTAGCAGTGGCTCTGAGGCTAGTAGCTATAGCTTGAGCTAACCAGAACACAAGCTTGGCCCAGCATCAGAATCTACTCCAATATGTTCCTTCAGTAGAGGCCCTAAGTCTGGTTCAGTATCAAGATCTTCTCCGGCACCTTTTGCTTTTATTTTAATATTATCTGTTAGTAGGGTCCTGAAGCTAGAGGCTGTAGCTCAAACTGGCAAGAATCCAAGCTTGGTCAAGCTTCAGGATTCACCCTAACACTCTGCCTTACTTTCAATTTAGTGATTACAGATAACAATACCCAAAGGATTATAAATTTAACTTTTCTCTTATTATTTTGCATTTCTATGTAGCCAGTGAGCCATCTCCATGGAAGTTGGGGCCATTATTTCTAAATTCCATTGGTAAAGTTTACTCTAGTAACTGATCACACCACAGCTGCCATTCCAGAATCAAAGGTTAATTATCATTTTCCCTTTCATTCTTTCTCTTCCAAAACCATGTTTCAGTGATTCAGGATCATTCTAGCAAATTCCACATCTCCTGACACAACCACCTGGAGTTAGCCAAACTGCAAGGTTTGAATGCACAGCCCTCCAGACTGCCAAAACTCTGACAGCAATTTCAAGGAATTAGGGCCCAACTGCAAAGTTATAGGGAACAGTTCTTAAGACTTCCTTCAATTCTAACACAAATTACAAGTGTAGGGGTTCCTGAAACCACTCTCAGGTTTGGTAATTTACTAGAAAGATTTACAAACACACTGAAAGCTATTATATTCACTATTATATTTTATTACGGGGAAAGGGTACAGATAAAAATTAGCCAAAGGAATAGACACATATAGCAGAGCCCACAAGGTTCCAAATGTTAGCTTTCCATTATTCTCAGGACATGTTAATGTCCTGGAATTGATATGTGACATTACACATGGAGTATTGACAACCTGGGAAACGTACCCATACTTCAGTGTATAGTTTTTATTGGGTGGCATTATATAGGAATGATTAATTGATTGACTAACTGCACATGTGGGTGAACTTGGTCTTTAGCATTTCCCTCCAGAGGTTGGGCTGATATCACACAACTAATGACTCAAGGGGCCTACCATAATCACCTCATTAGCATAAACTAATAGGCATAGCAAAGATGTTACTATTACTTGGGAAATTACAAGCATTCAAAAGTTTCTTCCCAGGAGCTAGAACGAAGTCCAGACTACTCTTTGGACAAGGACAAATTGTTAACTATACACCTATCATCTGCTTGTACCTTACAGATATGGCTTACAATGACAGTTACAATGAAAAGTGAAAATAATAGCTACATTGAAAGGGTACTATGTGCCAAGCACTGTATATATATATATAAGGATGGATGGATAGATGGAAGAAAGAAAGGAAGGAAGGAAGGGGGAGGGGGAAGGAAGGAAGGAAGGAAGGAAGGAAGGAAGGAAGGAAGGAAGGAAGGAAGGAAGGAAGGAAGGAAGGAAGGAAGGAAGGAAGGAAGGAAGAAGGATTTTAATCACTGAAGGACTGGGAATAAAAGTGGAGGGAAGGAATGGTTTGAAGGCCACTGTGATGAGAAAAGGCTCAGGCACAGAAAACTAATGGAAATGAGTTATATGCAAGGAAGTGATGAAAGGAATGGCAGGCAGAGTTTGTGTAGAAATTGAGAGGCAATGGAAGTATCTGGCTTTTTAATCAGGCTCTGGATTCTCCTTCGCCTTACTCCTATGCCATTTAACACCCTATGGAAGTCCTTGTCTTATCTATTTGTTATCCACCTCCTTCCTACTATCATGAGAAGTAACACATTAGAAGAGGATTCATTTCACGAAATCCTCCAGGGTTTGACATCAAGACACAAATGTTCACAAATGTTCCTGCCTGCAGATTAATAACAAATGCTTATAAGAATTGTATTTATAGGTAGGAGCCTGCTTTGTACCACCTTGAGGGACCATGCCATAAATGCAGAAGCTGATACCTAGGCTAAATTTTACTGACTATCAAATCGCTTTGATCTCTCATCACTCATTCAACAGCTACTTTCCTTGGCCTCTACCCCGGTTAGGTTTTAACTAAAAATTTTTAGTTTTTTCATTTATTTTGACTTTTCTAAAAGGCAGAAAAGTAGAGAGAATAGTATAATAACATAATACCCTCCCCCCCACCCACATCAACCAGTTTTACCAATGATCAGTACTCAATTTCAAAATTCCTATTTGGCAAAATGCCGGCTCCCACAAAATATCACCAGAGCAACCTATTGATAAGATAAAGCTGAATTTACTCTTACCCAAGAAGGGAGAATTCCACCTTGCCAGAGTCTTGATGTCATCTTGAAGTGGGAATAGCAAATTGGGGTATGTATGAAGTTTTGGAATCAGTTAAAGATGGACCTCTCAAGGGGAGGGGAGTTCAATTAGGATTAAGTAAGGATCATGACACAATAACGTATAAAAGTGGATACAGCAAGATGAGTATTTTCAAGATGACGATTTTTAAGGTGAGGATTTTCAAGTTGAGGATTTTGAGGCGATGGGTTCACAGAGTGTTGAGGAGTAGAATAGTGGTGTGATGCTATGCACCGATGAGATGAATACTTTGATGTTCATTTAAAGGGGTTGTATGGGAAGTTCCTGAAACAAACAACAAATTTATTTCCAATTTTTATCTTCCCAGGCAAGAGCTTCCTGGAATAGTGATTCACATGGATGGAGGCAGTGGAACAGTAAAGTTATATTAATGGAGACAGTAGAATAGTGAAGTCATGTTAACATTCACAGTAAGCTCTGTGGGTGTATGTGATTTGGGATTTCAGTGTCATCTATCCCAATTCACTTTCAGTGTTGTTGCTGTTGTTACTGTTTTTGCCGGGGTACTTTATTTTTATTTTTTTTATTTTTTGCTGAAGTACTTTAAGCTATTATTTTATTTTTAAGAGTTGCCAAGTAGTATCCAACTCCATATAAATGGTCTGTAATTAGGTAAAATCTCTAATAACCAGAATCCTCATGTACATATAACGTTTTAACTTCCAGTTGCTTCGTTCTTACCTTTATCAGAAAAGCTGAGAAATCACTCTTATGCTAGCAATTCACTATCACATTCTGGAATAAAAAATGCTGAGGATCTGAAAGAGCACTAAAAAGAAATCATTGCCTTATTGGGCAAACAGCCAATCTAATCCATGATAACAGGAGCAGAGAGAAACCAAGAGTACATATTCAATGTGGCCTTTGTAGGGAGAATGACGGATGTGCTAAGTCATCTCCTGTTTAGTAAATTAAGTCATTCTTCTGTAGAAAAAACTGCATAATGAAAAGATGCAGTGGCTTTTGACATCTACCCCTTTTTGGTTCTGGTAAAAATCCAAGTGTATTCAGGCTGCAAACATTAGTTGAACACTTTGAAATGCACAGAAAGGAGTGGCTGAGTAGAATGGAAGGACAATCTCTTTTTTCTAAAAATTATGTTTTAATTTTTTCATTATTAAAGAAGTTGTGGGTTTATAGAAAAATCATGCATAAAATTATGCAAATCTGTGAGATCATACACTATTTTTTCTTTTGTGCCTGACTTATTTTACTTAACATGATGTCTTTGTGCTGGTTTGAATCTATGGTGGACCCCAGAAATGCCATGTCCTTTAATCCTATTCAATTGCTGGGTGGGAGCATTTTGATTGTTCCCATGGAGATATGACTCACGCAACTGTGGGTGGGTAACTTTTGATTAGATGATTTCCATGGAGGTGTGTCTCTACCCATTGAAGGTGGGGTTGCTTACGAATCCTTCAAAAGAGGAAACATTTTGGAGAGAGTCCGTTTTTTGCAGAGCCAAGAGAAAGCCAGCAGTTGCTGCCATGTTCACTATGTGCCCTTCCAGCTGAGAGAGAAACATTGAACATCATCGGCCTTCTTGAACCAAGGTATCTTTCCCTGGATGCCTGACTGGACATTTCTATAGACTTGTTTTAATTGGGACATTTTCTTGGCCTTAGAACTGTAAACTAGCAACTTATTAAATTCCCCTTTTTAAAAGCCATTCTGTTTCTGGTATATTGCATTCCACCAGCTAGCAAACTAGAACAGTCTTCAAAGTTCATCTCTGCTGTTGCATGTATCAAGACTTCATTCTTTTTTATGACTGAATAATATTCCATTGTATTTCTGTACTACATTTTCTTTATCCATTCATCGGTTGATGGACACCTGGTTGCTTCCATCTTTTAGCAATTGTGAATAATGCTGCTATAACCATTGGTGTGCAAATATCTGATCGAGATCCTGTTTTTGATTCTTTTCGGTTTACACCTCGTAGGTTAGTGGATATGTGGTTTCCAAGTATTTTCTCCCACTGTCTTTTTTACTTTCAGGATAATGTCCTTTAAGGAACAAAGGTTTTAATTTGGTGAGAGCTCATTTATCTATTTTTTCTTTCGTTGTTTGTTCTTTGGGTGTAAAGCCTAAAGAACCATTGCCTGACACAAGGTCCTGAAAATGGATGCTAGGCTTTTCATTTATGCCCTTACCGTGTTGCAGAAGTTTACTTCTATTCCTAGAGTTCTAAGTGTTTGCATCAAGAAAGGGTGTTGTGTTTTTCCAATGCCTTTACTGCATCAAGATGATCATGTATGTTCTTTTCACTTCATTCCATTAATGTAGTGTATTACATGAATTGATTTTCTTATGTTGAAACAACCTTGCATACCAGAGATAATCCCACTTGATTGTGGTATATAATTATGTTAATATGTTGTTGGGATCAGTTTGTGAGTATTTTGTTGAGAATTTTGTCTCTATATTCATAAGAGATATTGGTCTGTAGTTTTGTTTCCTTGTAGTTTCTTTGTCTGGCTTTGGTTATTATGGGATGTCGGCCATGTAGGATGAGTTAGGTAGTGTTCCCTCTTCTTTGATTCTTTGGAAAAATTTAAGCAGAATTGGAATTACGTCTTCTTGGAATGTTTAGTAGAATTCCTCTATGAAGCCACCTGGTCCTGGTCTTTTCTTTGTGAGGGGGTTTTTTTAACAGCTGATTCAATCTCTTTACTAGTAATTGGTTTGTTGAGATACTTTATCTCTTCTTGAGTTAGTATAAGTAGTCTGTATGTTTCTAATAATTTGTCCATTTAATTTCAGTTATCTAATTTATTGGCCTACAGTTGTTCATGGTATCCTCTTGTAGTCCTTTTCATGTCAGTGGGGTCAGTAGTAAATCCCCTTTTCTTTTCTGATTTTTGTTATTTGTATCTTGTCTCTTTTTTTCTTGTCAGTCTAGCTAAAGGTTTGTCCATTTTGTTGATCTTTTCAAAGAACCAACTTTTGGTTGTATTGATTCTATTTTTTTTTCTATTTTATTTATCTCCACTCTAATCTTTATATCCTTCCTTTTTTTGCTTTGGGTGTAGTTTGCTCTTCTTTTTCAGTTTTGAGGTTATATACCTGATTTGAAGCCTTTCATAATTTTTAATGTAAGCATTTAGAGCTGTCTATTTCCCTCTCAGCACTGCCTTTGCTGCAGCCGTAGTTTTGATGTATTGTAGTTTCATTTTCATTCACCTCAAGATATTTCCTAATTTTGCTTCTGATTTCTTCTTTAACCCACTGATTGTTTAAGAGTATTTTGTTTACAGAAGTAAAGATAGAGGATAAAGACTGAGATGGTATAATTTAGGAATGCCTAGAGTTGCAATGATGGTGATGAAATATACAAACTAAAAAATGTTTTTGCATGAGGGAGAACAAATGAACATCAATATTGCAGGGTGTTGAAAATAGATAGCATATGGGGAAAAGTACAGTCAATGTAAGCTAGGGTCTATGGTCAACAGTAACATTGTAATATGCTTCCACTGAATGTAACAAAGGCATTGTGCCAAAACTAAATGTCAACAGGCAGGGGGATTGAAGAGGGGGTATGGGTTTTTTACGGAAGAAAAGAAAATGTCTTTAGATAGATTATAGTGGTGAAGGCAAATCTATACACTTAGGTTGGATTGTATGATGTGTGAATAAAACTGTTTAAAAATGAACAGAGAGAAACAAGTGCTAGAGAAAATGTGGAGAAAGAGATGTACCTATTCACTGTTGGTAGGGAAATGAGAGGTGTAGCCCCTTGGAGGACAGTGCCATATGAGGGGTGGGTTTGCCATAAAAAAAAAAAAAAAGAGTATGCTGTTAACTTCCACATATTTTCCATTTCTTCTGTTATTGACTCCTTTTCATTGTGGTCAGAGAATATACATTGTTCAATTTCAATATTTTTGAATTTATTGAGACTTGTTTTGTACTCCAACATACCTGGAAAATGATCCATGTGCACTCAAGAAGAGTGTATATTCTGTTTTCATTGTGTGCAATGTCCTATGTATGCCAGTTAGGTCTAGCTAGTTTAGTGTATTATTCAATTCCTGTACTTTCTTACTGATTTCCTGACTAGATTCTCTATCCATTGTTGGTAGTGGTATATTAAAGTCTCCAACTATTAATATAGAACTATAAGTTTCTTCCTTCAAATATTTTCAATATTTGCTTGATAAATTTTGGGGCTGTACAATTAGGTTCATATATATTTATAATTGTTACATCTTTCTGTTGCATTGTCCCCCTTACCAATATGTAATGAGCACATTTGACCCTCCTGCTTTAACTTAAAGACTATTTTATTCAGTATTAGTATACCCACCCCAACTCTCTTTTGGTTAGTACTTTGCATGGTATAAATTTTTTTCCATCCTTTCACTGTCAACCTACATGTATCTTTGACTTTAAGGTGAGTCTCTTGCATATAGCGTATAGTTGAGTCCTACTCTTTTTTTTTATCTCTTATGCCAATCTCTACCTTTTGACTAGAGAGTTTAATTTATTTACTAATTTATTTAAACTAGCTACTAATAACACAGGCCTTCCTTCTGCCATTTTGCTATTTAGCCTTTGTAAGTCTTAAACATTTTCTGTTCCTCACTTGTGTTGTAAAATAATGAGCACATTTTCCTTTCTCTCTGGATACAGGTTTTCATCTGTTTTCCTTGTAGTTACCATTGGGTTAAAATTTAACATACTAAATATGTAACAATTCTATTTGGTTTGATACCAATTTAACTTCAATGGCATGCACATATACTTTTCCTACACCCCTCTGTCCCTCTGCCATATTTTGGTACTTATTACCACTCCAATCTAATTGGCTCCAATCCAATCTTTGTATATAGTATGTCAAAAAACGTATATATATCATTATTTTTTATGCATTTTCATTTTAGTACCTTTTGGAAGTAAGATGTGAAGTTATTTACCAAACAATATAATACAATAATACTGGCATTTATAATTATCCAAAATGGTTACATGTCCCACAGGTCTTTATTTCTTTATGCTGCTTTGAACCACTGTCTAGTATTCTTTCCTTTTGGTCTGGAAACTTCCTTTAGCATTGCTTATAGGGCAAGTCTAGTGGTGATGAATTCCCTTAGCTTTTGTTTATCTTAGACCATCTTAATCTCACCCTCATTTTTGAAAGAAAGACTTGTTATATATAAAATTATTGGCTGGTAGTTGTTTTCCTTCAGCACTTTAAGTATTTCAATCCATTGCCTTCTTGCCTCCATAGCTTCTGATAAGAAATTAGCATTCAATCCAATTAAGAATCCCTCCTACATAACACATTACCTTTCTCTCACAGCTTGCAGAACTCTCTCCTTGTCCTGTGCAGTCAATAGTGTAATCAGCATAAGGTGGGGTATATTTTTCCTCATGTTTATCCTGTTTGGTGTTCTTTGAGCTTCTTGAATGTGCATAATCATGTCTTTTGCTATGTTTGGGAAGTCTATGTCATTATTTCTTTTACTATTCTTTCTGTCCCTTTCTCTCTTTCTTCTCCTGGAACTCCCATAACACATGTATATTGGTATGCTTGTTGGTGTCCCATAGTTATCTTAGACTATTTTCACTTTTAATATTTATTTTTTCTTTCTGTTCCTCAGCCTGACTCATTTTAATTATCTTGTCTTCAAGTTCACTGATTCTTTCTTCCACAGCTCCATTCTGCTCCTGAAACTCTCCTGGGCATTTTTTCATTTCAGTTATTGTGGTCTTCAACTCCAGTAGTTCTCTTTGGTTCTTTGTTAAGATCTCTTTACTCAGACTCTCATATTGTTCTTTCATTGTTTTCATGGTATCCTGCAGTTCTTTTTCTGTATTTTCCTCCATCTCCTTATACATTTTAAAGATCATTTTTTAAAAAGGCCTTGATTGGTATGTCCATATTCTCATCTTCTTTGTTGGTGTATTCCACATTTTTATCCTCTTCCTTCGGATAAGCCATCATTTCCTATATCTTTGTCTTGTATTCTTTTGTTGTACACTGTACATTTTAATATTTTTAAATGTCAACTCTGGGATTCTCTCCCTAGGATGTCTGTTTCTTGGTTTTCTAACTATCTGGTGATAAGTAGAGTTTTTCTTGAGCTTCAGCCCTCCTATCAAGAGTCTTCCCAAGGTGAATGTCCTGTGAGGGGTTTTCCCTCTCTTACTGGATCTCTGTCTTGTCCTGGTCTTTTACTTGTTAATTGTTCTGCAGTGCCCAAAACAATTTACAGCAGTTTGGTTGTCCCCTCTATTTACCAGAGCAAACACTTCCCTCTTCCAGGTATCTGAAGCCTGGAGGCCTTTGTCCCAGACTATGTTTTTATAGTTTTTTATACTCCTTTCATTGTTTCACACTGCTTTTGCCTGGAGGACAAATTCTGGGAGGAGGGTCACCCTAGGCAGGACTTTCCTACAGAGCCAGAGATTCATGAAGCAAGCGAAGCAAGCGCAGAACAGCTCCAAACTGCCCTGTGGAAGGGTCTGGAAGGGTGCCAAATACTTCTCTGATGGCTCCTCAAAGCTAAGCTTCCCTGCCTGCCCAGAAAACGCTGCCCTTCAGGTAACTTTCCCATACAGCCCTGAAGAAGCCCTGCTTCTCTACATCTCCACCACCTCTGCCTCTGTCAAAGGAAGGTTGAAACAATAGCTTCTGATGCCTTTGTATGGGGTGGGACAAAACAATGGTTGCCACTGCCTTTTCCAGGGCAGAGTGGAAACAATGGCTGCTGCTGCCTTTCACCGGGGCAGATTAAAACAATAGCTATTCTCAGTCAGAACCCAGTGATCCAAATTTGCTAATCAAAAGCCATGATCAGTGCTTAGCCGTGCACATCTCTGCTCTTGGGGAAGAGGATTTGTATGTCCCTTTTATCAGCAGCAGATAGCCAGAGACTGGACCATGTGGTGGCCTGCTGCAAGAGTGGGGGTTGAGTGCCAATAGCTACTGCACAGAGAGACTATTTTATAGTTCTTTTCCATAATTTACCAGTCTTCTTCCCATTCTTCCCTGGATACTGTACAGTGTTCTTCTGGTCTCTGGAGTTTAATAGTTGTTTTGGTGGAAGGACTGAGTCCTGGGGCACCCTACTCCACCACACTCCCCAGAAGTTCCCATCTCTGGGTTTATAAGAGAAGGCTGCTACAGGGCAAGAAGCAGACCTGGGTGAGAATCTTGAAGAAATTGCTTGTCATTAGGCTTCAAATTCTTCTACCATAAATAATCTCATAAGTTTTTACAAAAAGGAGAGGATTATGTACATATGACATCTCGCTAAGGTATGTATTATTTTTTAATTATAATCTCTGCCTTCAGGGAGACTGGTAAAGACAAAGAGTAGGAAGGAAGGCCAGAAGTTTGCAGTGGGGTCTGTTCTAGTTTGCTAGCTGCCAGAATGTAATATACCAGGAACAGAAAAACTTTTAAAAGAGGAATTTATTAAGTTGGAGGTCCACAGTTCAAAGACCATGAAAATGTCCCAACAAAGCAAGGCTATAGAAATGTCCACTCTAAGGCATCCAGGGAAAGATATCTTGGTTCAAAGAGGCCGGTGACATTCAAGGATGCTCTCTCAACTGGAAAGGCACATAGTGAACATGGCAGTGTCTGCTAGATTTCTCTCCTGGTTTCTTTTCATGAAGTTCCCCTGGGGGCATTTTCCTTCTTCATCTCCAAAGGTCTTTGGCCACACAAGCTCTGGCTCTCATAATTTTCATGGCTCTAAAAAGGGACTCTTTCCAAAATGTTTCCTCTTTTAAAGGATTCCAGTCAAGGCCCCTGGAATGGGTGGAGTCACATCTCCCTCTAATCAAAAGTTAATACCCACAATTGGGTGAGTCACATCTCCATGGGAACAATTTAAAAGCTCTCAGCCAGCAATATTGAATGAGGATTAAATTAAATGCATGGCTTTTCTGAGGTCCACCACAGATTCAAACTGGCACAGGGTCTGATCACGTGGAGCCCAAATGCAATGTTGAATTGTATTCTGTGCATCAGTAAATATTTCTGAATGACACTAGAATGATTAGAAGCAAACTTTAAGATATGAATTGGGGGCGGACCATGGTGGCTCAACAGGCAGATTTCTCACCTACTATGCTGGAGACCTGGGTTCAATTCCTGGTGCTAGCTTATGTAAAACAACAACAACAACAACAACAAAAAACAACGAGATGATGCACTGGGCCATGCTTTAAAGGACCATTAGCAAACATGTGGACACTGCTATTCTCCTGGACCTGCAGCTTACACTGGCCCAGTGTGACCCATGGCCCTAAACATTCATTCCTGCATCTAACAGGAAAACACTTCTCAATATCTCTTGTCTTACTTAAAAAGAAAGGTGACTGTATCAAATAACATGGTGGCTTGTATGTTTTTCCACAAACAGTGCTTCAAAGTTCTGGAAGGATTTGAATGGCAGAAGAGATAAGGTAAGAGAAAAGACAAATTGGTTAACTTGTGTTCTAGTTTGCTAGTTGCCAGAATGCAACACAACAGAGACAGATTTGCTTTTAATAAAAGGGGATTTATTTTGTTAGTTCTTCAGAGGAAAGGCAGCTAAAACATTTATCTGAGGTTCTTTTTCATGTGGGAAGGCTCAGGGTAATCTCTGCTGGCCTTCTCTCCAGGCCACTGGGTTCCAACAACTTCCCCCCCCCCCCCCCCCCGGGGGATTCCTTTCTTCATCTCCAAAGGCCTGGGCTGAGCTGCGAGTGCTGAGATGAGGAATGCTGAGCTGCTTGGGCTGTGCTACATTGCACTCGCTCATTTAAGCACCAGCCAATTAAGTGAAACATCATTCATTGCAGCAGGCACGCCTCCTAGCTGACTGCAGATGTAAATCAGCAACAGATGAGGCTCAAGTACCATTGGCTCATGTCTACAGCAACAGAACTAGGCACCTTCACCTGGCCAAGTTGACAACTGAATCTAAGTACTACATGTCCACCCCTTGTCAACTTGGCAACTAAGAGTCTAGTGCATGAGGAAGTATTTCCCAGCAGTGCTGTATATCCACTTTGACTCTCTTCTTTCCAATTGTAATTGTAGAGGTGCTCACGAATTAGTGAGGTTTGGCAACTGAGGAATATTTTACAATATAAAACAATTCATTTGACTCTTAAATATGCATTAGGTTGAATGATTTAAATTGCTTTTACATAGTTCTAGCTACATGGCTCAAACAAACATGCATACATATCATAGCTAAAGACATAGCACATGAAGCATGACACCAATTCTTTATGTTATTGCATGGATTTTAAATTACTTTAAGATATGATGAAAATTGAGGAATGTGTTATAGATCTTAAAATGAAATTAAAACATTTTGTAATTGTTCATGTGCTATTTTATCATATGTAGTTCTATTGCAATGTTTGAACATGGTACATAAAATTCGTAAGTCATTTGCAAATCTAAATATTACTTTAAGAATTCTTTCAATAATTCTAGTTGCTACCACTTCATGAGAGTGTAGTTTCTCTGAAATGAAATTAATACAAAAACTACAGTAATTTTTTAAAATGTGCACTGCTGAGAATAGACCACAAATCATTTGAAAATCTTGATTA
The DNA here is from genome assembly GCF_023851605.1 of Tamandua tetradactyla. Lineage (NCBI taxonomy): Eukaryota > Metazoa > Chordata > Mammalia > Pilosa > Myrmecophagidae > Tamandua > Tamandua tetradactyla. Next base: position 37,904,234 of record NC_135339.1, on the reverse strand, counting down.
TAACAACATAACTAATTTCTTTGCTAAAATTAAAGGAAGATATATACATTTTGTGTGATAGATAAAAAAATTATGAATTATGTAGCTCTTTATTTCACTACTCATACAAACATGAACAGCCCAATGGCAAAATATCTGTATATAAGCAAAAATAATTAAGTTCTGCCATCATTGACATTTTGCTGAATTTGAATAGTTCTATTCAAATGACACCTTAAAATGCATTCTGGATTTGTTATTTTGAAAATATATTTGCCACAATAGGAGGGTAGAATCAATTTTACTTCTCAGTTTGTTAATTTGCAATATAACTATTAAATATCCAGACTCTGGTCCCAGGCCCCTCAAATGTTAGAAACAGGTCTGTTTCCAGCATTATCTTTAATCATTGATCAAAATCAGTCATTATGAACCAGGTAGAGTGGAGAGGTTAAAGATTTAAAGGTAACTAAACCATAGAGGAGGTTCCTATGAGAGTCTTTAACTCACAAACCTAAAGCAGGCAGGCAGGTATCAATAATAACCAGTGAATTAGAAAGGCAGGAATGTAATACGGGCTGGTCGTGACTGCAGTGAGCTGCACAGAGTTCATGTTCCATCTAGAAAGGACACCTGCTCAGCTCCAGCCCATCATCACCCAGTGGGAATACAGGGTCAGTAGTGCCAGAAATTATGTTTGTTTTTTTTTGAAGAAGAAGAAGCTAGAAATGTAGATAAATATAAAATCTCTGTTTGAAATTAATTTTTTAAAGCTATGTAGGTCAAACAAAATATGTCTATGAGCTGAATTTAATCACTTTTAACCTCTACTCTAGATCGAGATATGGACTTGAACTGACAATTGTACTCTTTCACCCAGTCTCATTTGTGCTCATCACTGAGCATCTCTATACTATTTCTCTCTCTTCCTCTGTCTCTGTCTCTCTCCCCACCTCACCCCATCATTTGGCTTTGTTTTTCTATCCCTAGTGTGGAATATGGCTGCCCCTAGCTCCAAACACATTGCCATTCCAGCGATAATCAGAAACTAACTAGCCAAGGAAAGAAAAGTCTCAGCACTTTCTGTGTGTCTGAGCAAAGAGAGAAGCTCCTAGAAATTATGGTTTGGGCACCAAAGACATCCTTCAGAAGATAATGGCAAATTGACCCAAGATTAAACTGCTATGTGTAGGCATATTTGAATAAAAATATCAAAGGAATTCTTTTGTACCTACATGATCAAATATTTTCTATATTTTGTCTTAATATTATACATAAGTTCCCAAAGTTCTCAACCTTATATACTTTCTCACATTGGAATAACAAATGCCAACTTGGGATATTAATAATAATTATTATTCATGCATATATAATATATAATCACATTATAACTGACATACTCAGATCCAGTGATAATTATCTGAGAAGATTTATTCTCTAGGTTTATACCTGGTGTACTGGTTTGAAACAATTATGTACCTCAGAAAACGCCATGTTCCTTTAATCCATTCCTGTGGGTGCAGACCTATTGTGGGTGGGACCTTTTGCTTAGGCTGTTTCAATTGAGATGTGATCCACCCAATTCAAAGTGGGTCTTAATCTTTTACTAGATTCCTTCATGAGGATAAAAGACAGAAAAAGCCCAGAGATCTCGAGAGAATACCCAGAGAAGTTTGGAGAGAGCTTAGAGAGAGAAAAACACAAAGAAGCTAAGAGAGGACCCACAGAATCTCAGAGAGGAGGCCATTGGAGCAGGAGCTGAAAGCAATGAGACCCAGAGCAAAGGACCAACAGACACTGGCCATTTGCCTTGAGAGCAGACAAAGGAGTCCTGCATGCCAGTAGCCTGTCTTCAGAAAAGGTATCATTCTGTTAATGCCTCAATTGGGACATTTTTATAGAACTGTAAATATGTAAACAAATAAATCTCCTTTGTAAAAGCCAACCCATTTCTGGTATATTACATTTCAGCAGCTTTAGTAAACTGAAACACCTGGCAAAGTTGAGTATGTTTAAGACTAAATGTTATGCATTAACCCATCAATTGCAGCTTCAAGGAAACAGGATAGCAATGGAGGCAAGAAGACAAGGGTGCCAACAGAATTATCACAGAGAATTCAGCAAGAAAACTGGTAAACTAAATACCATCAGCTTTATGGTGCAGCCACAAAAGACTAAATAGGATGGGAAAATCACATTTTGCTTAATGTAACAGCAGTTGGCTTTTCCAAGCCCATCTCCCTAGTTTTTCTCCTTTATCTTTATTTTCATTGATTGTGGTAGCTTCATTCCTTTGCTCTAAGTAGCTATTTGTAGCAGATCGAACATCTAAAATGTCAAATGGTACCTAAAACAGCCAACATATTAAACATAATTTGTGGGACTAATGTTCTAGAATTACAGCATCTTGAATCACAGGCCCAAAATGACTCACCCTGCTTTAAATGAGAAGTAAATGGAGTCAGAAAGCAAGAGGTATTACTGTTTCCCTAAACTCTCCTGGAAACATTTTTTCAGTCTCCCTCATTCACTTCAATAAATTTGACAAAAATTTATCTTGCTGCAAATTTAAATCAATTTCTTATGTTCAGCTTTAACTGTAGGTGGAATAAGACCTTCTACCACTTTATATCACATTTTAGTAGGTGGGTATTGGGGATTGAATCATGTTCCCCACAAAAAGGCATGCTTAGGTCCCAACCCCTGGTCCTGTGGGTATAAACCTATTTGTAAATAGGACCTTTGACAATGTTGTTAGCTAAGGTGCCCTAATTGAATGAAGGTGGGCCTTAATCCAATATGGCTGAAGTCCTTATAAGCAAAGGAAATTGGATGTGGAAAGAGTAGCCTCAGGAAAACCAAAAGCTGAAAGTCAATGGAACCTGGAAGAGACAGGAGATGATGCCATATGCATTGCCACATAATGGAAAAGCCAATGAACCCCAAAGATTGTTGGCTAACCAGAAGATACCAACTTTGGGAGGAAGTAAGCCTTCTAGCTTTGGAAACTTTGATCCAATACATTCCTATTTTTGAGCCAATCCACTATATGATATGTTTTAGCAGCTGGAAACTAATACAGTGAGTTCCAGAAATGATATAATCAGTGGATTTTAGAGTGAAAAGTCCTTAATTCGCTAATACCTATATAGAAGGGAAGCCCAAGACCCACAGATAATAACTGATTAGCCAGTGTCAAACAGCCAATGATTTGCAGAGCCTGGGCTTAAATTCAGGGCTACTTAGTATTTGTACTTTCCTACCTTTTCAGGCTGAATTTTCTAGTAACATGAATAGACCCACTTCCCACAAATATTTCAGAATTAGTCCGTTTTCCTACACAATGATCATTTTCATGCATCTTCTTTACTCTTTATACTTTCGTGAATTTCTCACATAACAAAGTTTCAAGCCTGACAGTTGGAATTGGTGTCAGACCAAACCTTGTGAGCCTTCTCAGATAGGCTTCACTGCCTCCTTCTTTCTAAGGCAACATCTTCTTCCTGGACAATGCCACTGCTGCTAAGGTCTCTCAGATAGAAGATCTAAGTTAAATCCCTGGGCCTCCGCGGCCCTCATGCCCCTCATGCCAAATCACATTTTTACTTCAGGACTTGGATAAGATGGACATAGTCACCTCTTGGGCTTCCAAAGGGCCCATGACACAGTTCATAAGGCTGGGAAGTTAGCTCCCTGTGGGGTAAAACTTGACTAGTGGGAAATGGGGACAGGAGAGGACCTAAGATAAATCTTCCCTCCTTTCCTGTTTCCACGGACTGCAATGAGAGGCATGTCCTCCTCATAGCCCTGCTATAGAAATCCTTCATGCGAAGTGAACATGTCTGCTGGATGGTCTACCATTTCCCTTAATGGCTCATTGAGAAGAGGTAGCCAACATGGAAACATAATACATCATGTAACTTCATATCTTTCCTTGACTCACTTCCCTCTTAATTTGCCCTTGCCACTTTAGGCTTATATCTCCCAACTAAAATTTCAGCATCTGAATCTTTGCCTCAGGCTCTCCTTTCTAGTGCATCAAGGAAAAGACCCATTTTTCTGCCTTAGGATTGATGATTGCTTGAGAACAGATTAGTTTGGGAAGTAAAGAATAGTTAAATCCATCAAAGAATAGGTTACTTAAAAAATCAAAAATAGAAATCATATATTTTTTATAAAATCCAGATAATGTCTTGCTACAATATTTAGGAAATGGAGAATATGGATTATCTAAATTTCTTAACTTGCTTGCAATTAAACCTTTTTCACTTCAAACCAAATTGAAAATCTTTTTAGTTTGTGAGTCTAGGTTTGTGAATTTATATAGAGAGCACAGTGATATTGACTCTTTAATATCCAAAGGCATTTCAGTGTTTTGAGCAACATTCCCAATATTTATCATTACAGTGTAATTACACATACAGAGATGATGGGGAGGCTGGCTGGCTGACCACCATGGGATTTCCCAAGATCTCGTTAACATAACAAATCTGTGATCTCTCTCCTTCTCTTAAAAGTGACAGGTTAAGGGGTATCATCAAGTAATCCCAGCTAACCAAGGTTTTCCTGACACTGCTAACTTATCTAAATTCAACCTTAACACTTGTTCCTCTCTAAACCAAACTGCAAAGTCAATCAAAATAGTGGAGACCAAGAAAGGCATAAAGAGTTCAGAGTAATGTTGAAACACAATAATTCTGAGAACTTTTCTAAACACACAAACCATTAGACAAATAAACTTTCTCTGAGAGACTCAGAATTGTTAATGCTGACCTTTGCCTCTTAAAATGCCTTAGGATGTCAGAGCTAAATGCTCTGGACTGAATCACATGGGAAGAGATTTAATAGCTTCATCCAAAGTCATGGTTCAGGCATACGATGGTCAACAAAAGGGACAAAGATGTGAACTGCAGCTCCTTAATTATATTTATCCCAAAAGTTTATTTAAATTTGTTTAATATGTTATGCAGAGGCAAGAAAAAAAAAACTATCTAAAAATTCCAGCTTTTCAAACAGCCAGGGATCATAGAAGTCAAACCACAGATTCAGCCACTTGCATCACCAATAATAGAGATTCTATAATTAGAGATTGGCCAGCTGCAATCTCTGATGTTTCAGACAGCTGGATCAAGCTTATTTCATCTCAGTAGTGTCAAGCTAAATGGCCCATTTTTTCCCTTTTAAAAAGAAATAAACAAAATGGTGTAGCTCAGAAACACAGAACATCTCTTTCCCCCAGCCAAATCTCTAATAAAGTATGTTTTGTACCTATAAATTTTTTTTCTGGCTTTGCACATCACCCAGTGAAAATACTTCTATTTCCACGTAGCTGCTGTGTGAGGAGGCTAGAAAAATCTTTCATCTCGACTTCAAATTGATGGCATTAGAAATGACTCCTGTGAACTCGGTCCTGTGTTCAATCCTGCCCCAAAAGAACCACTATTTATTTTCTCACTCTCAGCAGACCGCTGAGAAACTTTAAGATTAATAACTATGGCCCGAGCTGTGACAATGATGACATCAGTAGCTTTCATTATTCATGGAAAAGTAAGCATTCCAGGCTAGATGCTCTTTCCTCCTAATTTTAACTCATGGGAGTTCTTAGCCAGTCTGAGATCTGCGCCGCAAAACCTTCCGTTCATTTAAGAACCTGAGCCGCCGATGCCATTTCAGCCACTGCCCCATCTCTATTCTGTCCATGTTGTCAGATAGGAAGCTGACCTTATATTTTAATGTACAATCACAAAGCAAAGAAAGTGGCCAAAACAAATTATCTGATGTTACTTGCTTCTAAGATGGCATAAACATTAAAAAAAAAAACTAAAGAGCATCTGTGATTTGCCTATTTCCCAATTTCACAATTGTTAGAACCAAGACTTATAGGACAGCTGAACCTACTCTAAAGGGATCCAGGCATACTAGTTAGAAATATATTTTCCTATTCTTTTTTTACACTGTCAGGTTATTCACCAGCTGGTCACCACCAAAAGTTAATTAAAGGCTACAGAAATATACTTTGACCCCAGAACATAGGTCTTCCAGGAAGAAAGAGTTATTCCCACCCAAATTATTTAAACAGTTGAGACCCAAAATAAATGTATAACCTTAGAGGACCATGCCATTTCAATTGGGTTGGCCTATTATTTTTAGGACTCCTTCACACAAGAGTAATGTTTTAACTGTCTAGTAAATTTGACTTCATATACTTTCTTCCATAAATAAAATATTTTATGTTTGCCACTAGGACTCCCTCTGTGCCCCAATGTATATGGTGCTGAACTGAATATTAGCGCTGGAGGCATGTTTCTCAACATATGGGTTAGTGTTTCCCAAACTTTGTTTAGACCATTTATTATTTTTCTCCCCGAATCATGTGAATTGCAAGGTTTTGCCAATCCAACATTATATCTTTATTAAATAATTTGCTCTTCCCATTTTTATTAATCAAAGACACAACCACTAGCACTCAAGGCAGGAGATGGGGTCAGCTCCATTTAAATGACTTGAACTAAGAATGTGAGAGGGGTAGGTCACCAACACACCCACCACTAATCCCACACTAAATTCCCTCATTTCCTCTGAAAACCCCTTTTGCCTGCTCCGATTTAGCCTTACCACCAACCCCCTTCTCCAAGCATGCCTTCCGTGGCCTGTGCATATATGTTGTTCTCTTGACCTAGAATGACTTCCTCATTCGTTGTATATGTAAGACCTAGTCAAGTGCCTCTTCTTTTGTGCTCATCGTGCCCCTGACCACCAGTCAGAATTAATCAACTGCTTCCTTAGCTGTGTAAATTGTTGGTATATAGTCACACGATTGTACCTCACATCTGTTTCACACCTTAGGCTGTTACTTATATTTTATTCCTAGGACTTGGCACCATACCTAACACAGAATGGAGTGGTCAGTAATGAATGAGAAAATGTCTAGTGACATAAACCCACTGCCATTGCTTACAAAGATGTAAATTTTTTTTTTGTAAAATTACAAAAAAAAAAAAAATTTCCACAAGATTTGAAACCTATACCGAAAAGTGTGGGCAAAATCCCGAGATGGATTAGAATATAGGATTTGAGGCTTTTGTAGTCTACAAGTGATTAGACTACAAAGCTGGTATTTGTTTCAGATGCCCTTTCCCCCATTTTTTCCACTTAAAAAAAAATATTTTACTTGTTAGCCAATAATGAAAGAGTGCTTAGGTCACAATTTGCTTTCTATGTACATTATATCATTTGATCCTCATGCCAACCCTTTGAAGTAGGCATCATCATCATTAATCCCACTTTACAGGTGTGGAGATGAAGACTCAGAGAGCTTAAACTTTACCCAAGGTCATGAAGTTAGTAGAATTTGGTCTCAGCTGCCTTTTCCACGTAACAACATATACTCCTTACACCAGCAACTTCATTGTTATTGCTACACTCTCATGAACCTGGGTGAGGAAATACATGGAGCAAGAGATTGTCCACAGAAAACTACAGAAAAACTCACATACCCAGGTGTGAAATGGGCACAACCAGCTCTGATCTCTAAAAGGATGAGATTTGTCACTCTTATATGAGGTAGTGGGATACAAATTCCAAAAGGAGTGTGGTAATTTATCCTCTGAACCTTTTGCTTTTTATGTATTACCAGGCCAGCTAAAATTCAAGTAAAGATGCAAGTATTCTGATACATTGTTGGTTGGAATGGTAATTGGTAAAACACAAAGCAGTCGATAAAACTAATAAAGCACATAGCGATGGCATTCTTTGCAGCATATACTATCTTTTGATCCAATATTCTCATTTTTGGAATTTTATCCAGACAAACTAATAACTTTGGACCAAGATTTATAAACAAGAATATAATTGTTTTAAAATTGCATCTTCAGAGAATATTTGCTGTCTTGGAAAATACTAGTGACATGCATTTAGTATATTTTAAATGCCATGATAAACAAAACTCATATATAGTACAAGATTGATTATGTGGGAGAAAAGCAGAGATGCACAGAAATATACATATTGCTGGAGAAAGATATCAAAGTTTAAGCATGGTATGGTTATAGATGATTTTAACTCCCTTCTTCATAATTTCCTATATTGCCCATGTCTTTGCAATAAATTGTACTATTTATGTAATCAGAGCAGCATGTTATTTCAGTAAAAAACAAATAAAATAGGATAAATGGATAGCTTTACATAACAGCTCAGGAATAGACCTGATATCTAAGAATACAGCACAGAGTCTTACCTGCTTATGACCTTTCAACTCAGAGACCTAGTTAGAGATAAACAAAACCACAAACCAGAGCTACGTCCTCGTGTTTACCTACCACCAACAGAGGGCACTAGTTCTTGCTGGTCTCTTTGGACTTAAGAACAAATGGATTTACACATGACCTTCAGAACTAACCTTCTAATAAAATTGAGGTGTTTCTAGATATGGTAAAAGAAGCACCATAAATAAGTGGGAAAGGCTTTTTAAAAGTCTATTGATTTTTATGAACAAAACTGTTAAGCACAGCATTATTTACTATAGCAAATAATTCTGAATTCAGCTAAAAATCTAAAAACAGGGGAACAATTAAATATAAATAGTAGATCTATGTTATAGATTATTATATGGCCATTAAAATAATATTCACAAGGTATTTTACTGAATTCCCATAATTTGGGAAATTATGATGTAATGTTTAAAAAAAAACAAGATGCAGAATTGTATAAATGTACAAGCTCAACTATGTGGCTGTATTACGTACAGAAAAGAAATTTGTAGCAGGCAGTGAGTATTTCTGTGTAGGAGAATTATGGAGTAAACTATTTCGTATGAATATTTTCTCTATTTTTTTCATAATTTCTTCAATAAGCACTGATAAGAAGGAAGGGAGAAACTCAAGGTTTGAGTTAAAAGTCTCCATTGATTTAAAATAGAGGCAGATCTAGTGACTGAGAGAGTTCAAATAGAGTCAAGAGGCTGCTCTGGAGGTCACTCTTATGAACGCGTCAATTAGACATTGCTACCTATCATGCCAAACCCCAACCAAAACCATTCCTGCCAATTCTAAAAACATCTATGGTATTATATAAGATTCTTCAAAGGATCCATGCACTTGAGAAACTTTCCAGAAACCCACAACCTCCAAATGGGTCCCTAGACCAGATAAGTCCTGAAATGCAGAGGGGCTAGCCTCTCCAGAGCATCAACTAGTCCACCCCCCATCCCATATTATCAACAGCCCCTGCCACCATGAAAAAGTTAGAATGACCATAGCCCAATTACCCCTAAAGAATGGGAGAAAGATCAAAGGTGATGGTAGAGTTATACAGAGAAGGTAGGGTTTAACAAACAAGTATGATTGCTGAATCATTATATTGATGTTTCCTTTAGTCTCCAGTACTAAAGCAGCCAGAAGTAAAAACCTAAAATTGTGGAATTGTAACCCACACCAAACTCTGAAATCTGCTCTATAACTAATAGTTGCGATGTGCCTTGAAGTTTATTGCTTTTTTGTATTTATGTTATTTTTGACACAAAAAAAATTGAAAGGAAAAAATTTTTAAAAAATGGAAAAAATAAAAAATAGAGGCAGATCACATGACCAGCTAAACCTGGGTGAACCAAATTAAGTCATTTTTCTGTAAACACCCACATGTTTGCTGACCTTGGTTTTGCTCTGCACAAAGGACCCAGTGTCCAGCCTTGGAGCTAAATGACAGAGAAGAGGTCTCCATCATATCAAGCCAGGTGTATTTCTGACCCAACCCTCAGTTATTTTCTTTTTATTTTTCCCACAACCAACTGCTTTTGTCAAGGTAGAAATTCCTCCAGGAGCACCACTTGGAGCTGTAGTGTGGCAGGGGAAAAAGAGAGTTAGACATATCGCTTTTAAATGCAAGGTAAAAGTGGACATGGAATCGATGAATTGCATTCATTACTTGTGGTTCCTATTTACAAAGCACTTTGCACATATATTGGCTTACAATCACTATGTAAAAAACACACATTATTTATCATTACTTTACAAATGTACTTGCGTCTCCCAATTATTCACAGCTTGTGTAAGGGGAAGAGCCTGACATGAACTCTGGTGTTTTGAATCCAATTCTGTGTTCTTTTCACAAGGCATGACTCTATCCTTCAAAAACAGTCATGGTGCCTCAAACTGGAAACATACTACTCCTGTTCATCTTTAGAAAGAGGACATTATGCCATGTACAATATCATCAAAATTCTTAAGATAATTATAACAGTGTTACAGAGTTGTTTCTAAAACCTGCATCAAAGTGACTGTGTGATTGTGAAAACCTTGTTCTGATGTTCCTTTTATCTATGGTATGGACGGATGAGTAAAAAATATGGATTAAAAATAAATAATAGGGGGAACAAATCTTAAAATGAACTGAATAGAGGAAAATGCTAGTGGGCAATGAGAAGGAAGGGTAAGGGGTATGGTATGTATGAGTTTGTTTTTTTTTCTTTTTCTTTCCTTTTCCGGAGTAATGCAAATGTTCTAAGAAACGATCATGGTGAGGAATATAAAACTATGCAATGATGTGGCGAGCCATTAATTGCACATCAAGTATGGAATGTTCATATGTTAAGAATGTTTGTGTTTTTATGTTGTTTGCTTTTATCAATACAAATTTTAAAAATGAAGACATAAAAAAAAAGCCATATATCAATGCAGTGTGCTGCCAGCACACCTAAGCGGGGAAGGCAGTTTTATGGGTGGGTGGGTGGCAACATGCTTGTTCCACCAAAAGGTTTGTAAGTCTGGAATGACATTAAGCTCAAAAGTCATGTTCCCTACATCAGGCAGGACATAAAGTTGCAAGGGACAGAGACCCAAGTGAAGCCCACGCATAGGCTAAAAGAAAAATTAATGGGCTGACACTGACATTTTGGTAAGGAGGAGAAGGGTGCAGTTGGACCTCAGAGACAACTGAAAGCAAGGCCTTGAACATGGCTAGCCTGCACACATGCTCGTGGGCACACACTTGCCTGCTTCCCTGTCCCTCTCTCCTCTCCCTCTCCCTTTCCCCTCCTCCCTCCCTTTCTATTCTCTGTCTCTCTCTCTCTCCTACCTCTGCTTCTCTCAGCATATTAGTTTCATTTCCGCAGACAGACCTCTTTGCATGACCTGTCAGAACTATTGGCAGCTCTTGGAATCCCATCTTTAATGTCATCTGTCCCCTCTTTCCTTTTGTCTCAATTTGAAAAATCTCAGAGCGACTCTGGTGGCTCTGTTTGAATAATGGCTAGGCTTTTGGTCAGGAGGGAGGGGATTATATCAGGTAGCCCCTGCTAGAGAACCATAGCTGGGCGGGGGCAGGGACAGCAGTTTTCCAATGAAGATTTTCCATTTCCAAATAGTGGAAAAACATTTCAAAGACAAAGCCATAGATGGCCCTGGTACTCGTTGTCAAGACCTGGATGGCAGTCACTCTAAACTTCTAGAAAAATGGGGAGGGGTGTGAGTGTGTGTGTGTGTGTTTTTTTTACTTCATTGTGAAAATGTTTGTGTTTGTGTGTGTATGTGTGTGTGTTTTACTTCATTTAGGATGCTGAGGCACTTTTGCAATAAATTTTCCCAAATGGACTTCTGTTTCTGGTCTAAACATCATGCTTGTGAAAATGGTATGTGATAAACAGCAAACTGCAGAAGTGAGAAATAATCCCTCCATTGGCTGGTTAAGTCAGTTAAATTTCTGAACCCCCTCTCAGTTATTTTCTTTTTATTTTTCCCACAACCCACTGCTTTCGTCAAGGTAGAGATTTCTCCAAGCAGCACCACTCAGACCTCTAGCGTAGTAGGTAAAAAAGAGAATTAAACAAATTGCCTTGAAATCCAAGGTAAAATGCCTGCCGAGCTGGCTTGCCGTCCCTCCAAAGCGAAGAAGCATTTTGTTTCCAAACCTCATGAACAAACGTACACTTCAAGATCTGGATAACACTGGTCTTGGGGAATAAGAAAACTTTTTTCTTTAAAGGTTATAACTGCCACAGTTTTAAAGGTATTATAGTTTGAAGACTTCTTTCAAGGAATATTTGTTTAACAACTTCCATGCATTGGGAACCATTCCAGGGCCGATATATACTCTTGTTTCCATTCCCCACACAATGGCCGGCGAGCCTGTCCAAAGGGGGGGTCCATCGTATTCCATCACTCCCTGCTCTGCACCTCCCATTGGCTTCACTTAGAGCAATGCTAACCCCTTAAGGGCGTTTGAGGTCCTGACCCCTCTCAGACCACATCACCCTCTGTCCTCACACCTCAAGGCAGCCTCACCTGCCTCCCCACTGTCTCCTGAAATGCCAGGCTCATTTCCTCCTCGGTGCTCTCCCCTTTTCTCCTCCATCTGGGGGAGCACTCTGGCCTTCTTTACTAACATCCCTCCGCCCCCACGAATTTCCTACTCTCTTACGCTCCTTTATTTTATTAATAGTATTTATCACTATCTGACATTATATTTTTGTTTATCCACTGACTTATTTATTGTCTGACTCCCCCTACTAAAAAATAAGCTCTTTTTGTGAATTTGTATTAGTTTTCGTGGTGTTCCCCAAACTCCACACCTGGAATTCAGTTCTCTGAATAAGCATGCAGAATGTCCACTTATAAGACAGCTCTATTTGAACATTATATATTGGAGAAACTGTAGGATTTTGAGATAACACTAATGGTAAATGAGCAAATTTACTACTCTACTCATTGCCAAGCTCTTTCACTTCAAACACTATAGAGAGGGGTGGAGATGTAGAGTTAACTGTTAACCAAAATGAGTTAGGGCTAATATTCTCTTATGAAAAATGTGGAGACTGACAAGAATCCTTCACGCTACCTCTGTGCTGAGAGACGGCCTTGACCATGGCCAAGTGGCTCCCCAAGAGGTTGTTTTGAGTCTTCAGGGCACACATGAAAAGACACCAAGCCTTCCATTTCTGTACCATAGACTATAGCCGTAATATTTTTAGCCTGGAAAAATGTTTGAAACATCAGATCCTGACATGTACCATTAAATGAAAACAACTGTCACTAAAACCAGAGAATATTTAAATTGTATGCTCTGATATAACCCCCAAAATAGCGAATTGCAAAATATAATACAACATAATTGACTAGTCAAAGCTTTATCAAAGTATTGGCTAGAACATAGTTAAATGTTGCTGCAAATTTCATCCTCCCAAAATAATATGTTTGGTTATAAAGTATTTGATCTGAACGTCTTCTTTTTGGCAGTAATTACAGAGCTAGTTTGGTCATCTATTAGGGGCTCTGCTGGTTTATGATAATAAAATCATGACATCTGCTTATCAAAGAAAGTTCATCTTCCTATCCTTCTGGCAGGGAGGCACAACTCAGGTCAGAAAGCTTTGACTTAAAAGGAACAATGGACAAAACAACATGCCTGCGATGAAAACTGCTATCTGCTTAAACACAAGAATGTAGCAATCAACCTGACACTCACAGGCATATTATATAATGAGTCTGTACATGTATCAAAAACAAAGGATTTATTTTAAACTCATCAGCTGAGCCCCAAACGGATATCTGCATAGAATCATAGGTTGGCGAAAAGTGGCAGATACACAGAAACTGAAGCACTGAACCTTTTTCCATTAGTGCTAAAAGAATTCCCCATCAGGTACTGTTGATGGAAACGGTATTTCTGTGCTCCTTTATTAGCACTCTGGCCCCAAGAGGCCAGATTTTCAAGTAGTCAAAAAAGAAACATATTTTATATGAATTGTGTAATAATGCATCTTTCGTTTTGGCAAAGGATGCCCTTACAAAAAATGAAATGAAATAGTACATTATTACATTACTATAACCTGAGTAATACATATGTTCTTTATAAAGAAAAAAATTATTATAGGCCCCTATTGTTGACTCTTGGATATGAGTCACGTACCAGCCCATCCCCTCTGCAATCATATTTTAATATTAAGCGATGTAATTATTACAGCCTGCATAATCCCTCACCATGCGTGTGATGATGGGAGAGGCATCCCCACCCCTCACTGTGCGTGTGTGTGTGCATCTGTGTGACTCACAGCCTAGCTCGCTCCATAAATTCTTAAAATATCTCTACAGAATCTTCACTCCTTCTATGCTTTCCCCCATCAGAGAAGAGTGCCCAAAAATCATTACCAATTTTTGAATATTTTCTTTAAAAATTTATATTTTGTGGGTGGTGTCCCTACCCACTTTCTATCTGATTCTACCACCTCCTGATATCTCCACATAACCAAAACTTCCAAATTTATATCCTGCTATGAGGACATTAAAACATTTGCTAACATGGGCACTGAGCCCTCCTGGATATCCTGGTTTTATCAGGATGTTATCCATATAATCCAGACGTGCTTTTATTAAGAGTTGATTTAATTTTAAAATTTTTCATTGAAATGAATATAAAGTATTAAAAAATTCCCACAGAAAATTATGGGCCTTCTAGACCATGTTTAGAAGTTTGAGAAACCCTGGATTAAAGCACATCGTGAGGATGGTCAAACAGGACTCTGTCCCTACATCGATGAAGGTGAATTCATTGGCGAGAAACTTCTCAGGCATTTTATCCAGACTGTATTATTTTCTGTTTGTTGGCTTGGCTGGTTGGCTAGGCAATGAAAAAGCTGGTTAGCAAGCAGCTTCAGATCTGCGAAGTGTGGAGCATTGAGTCTGATTAACAAAACTGAGAAGTTTAATTCTTCCTGCAGAGATCTTAGCTTCATGAACCAGCAGTACTTACACCCCACAGTCTGTCTTTATACCACATACACTATGCAAACTCAGTTTTTCCTGCGTCAACTTATTAATGCAGAGCACTTTTTAGGATGATGAGAAATTTATACTAAATTTAAATTTGATTTAAGGAAAAGGGTTGGATGGTCTTTTCTGGTTGTCATTTGTTACTCTAAACCAAGATTTATTTTAAAACAGGCATATGGGGGCAGGCCATGGTAGGTCAGCAGGCAGAGTTCTCACCTGCCACACCAGAGACCCTGGTTTGATTCCTGGTGCCTGCCCATGTGAAAAAAAAAACAGGCATGTGGGTGAGTACGATGCTTGCTGCGATACAGTGAAGACAGTCTATTTTAAGCTCAAATAAAAAATATTGATAGAAGGTAAAAGTATAAAATTTTTCACTGAGACATCAGGGGGAGAGTTTTAAATAGGTTTTGGATAACCGCAGGTCTCATCAGAATTTTAAAGCTTTGATTCATTTTTGCTTCTTTCATCTCATTAAGCTCCTGGTCTGGAAATGTATAATGGACTTTGGAATGATTAGACTACATATTAAAATGTGTATTTTTTTTTTTGTCCCAGGAAAAAAGAAATCATACCAAGGAGAAGGATAAATCAGTGATACAAAAGATGGGGCTGCCCTTAAAGTTAGAGATGTAAGGTGTTCACGTTGCACAAGCTCAGGACAAATTGTTTATATTATGGTCTGTAAGGATGATACATCTGCGACGTAGTGGTCCAGGGGGTGAAGATTTTCTGGGTCATTTTCCTATGCTACCATGTATGCCACTAACATCTCAGTTTATAGTCATATATAGTTATAACAAAATAACTATATATATATACAAAATATATAGTTATATATTTTGTAAAAAAATTTCATTTAGTAATATATTGGCATCTAAACGTTTGTTTCACAGAGAATCAATTGTCTTTTTGCCTTTGATTCTGAGCAGAGCCTCATTGTATCATGGCTAGCTAAGGCTACGATTCAGGTCCCCAGAGATGAATAACTTTGCTGTGGGAAACAGAAAATAAATAAATGTTTAAAGATCTTATGAAATGGTAGGAAAAAGATAAATAATCCAATAGAGATTACTCAAATGATATTACTCAAAGGGGTCAGTGAGGGTAGAGTGTGGGAAAAGGAAAGTTCCAAATCGCTGCCTCCCATTTCTGATACCATCTTCTCTGCAGCTATGACCTCTATGATAACACTCCTTGTCAGCCATGACAAAAAGTATATTAAGGTAAAATATATCATCAATTTTAATAATTAAGGAAGAATGAGAGAGTAGAGAGAAAGTAACACTAACCACTGAGAATAAAGGGAAACATAAAGGAAAAGCAATAAAATTCAAATGAAAATCTGAGAATAAAAATCCCAACAAAGATCAACAGCTAAAAATAATCAGAAAATAAATGACATTTAAACTGAAGTATTAAAACCTAGAAGTCAATAAGATTAAAAGCTTAAAACCTAAAAGCAAAACAAATAAAGGGTAAAACTCTATGAACTATAATTTTAAACAAAACCCACCTTAATCTATGAGATTAAGGATTAAGAGCAGGAATTAAAAGATAAAAAGGTAAAAGTAGAAACTATGTGAAAAAACACCAATATAAAGAGGACTCGTTAAATTATGTTTAAAGGTCATCAAAATGAAAAGTTAATGTTTAGAGAAATCATTGCAAAGAAATGGCAGCACCACAGGGTGGCCCCAATAAAAGGGCATAACGCACAGTCAACAGTTCTTGGCTGAGACTCTTTTCCCTTATAGGGAGATTTTTTAAGTCAGAGTGGTCCTGGCAGGGAGTGGAGGACAATCTTACAAGCTTAGAGCCCTTGAGTCTCCCTAACACATAAAATGAAAAAATCTGTGGTCCACTTAACTCGAGATACTCCACGGCATGCACTGCCAGAGAAGTTCATTCCAAATGACAAAGGCTAAGGGGAAAATGATCAGGTCTATACAAATAGGAAAGCCTAGAGAAGGGTTGAATATGCTTTAACCTGAATTTCCTTCTATCACCCTGGAAAGAGGCTAATTTAAGACAGTTTAAAAGAGGGCATTTTTTTACACAGAGGTTAATACATGGAACTCATAGCTCAATGAATCAGTATGGGTAAAACTTAAGCAGTTGTCAAAAAATTTAGAGAACATGTAAAATTAGAAGATTGTATAGGAAAGGAATTTGCAGACATGCCTGGGTTCTACTCTCAGCTCTGCCACTAGCTGGCTGTGTGAATTTAGGTAAAGCACTTTGTGTTCCTGAAATTCATTTTAAGCATCTGTGAAAGAAATAAAAAGAATTGGATTTGATGATCTCTAAAACTATCACTTGGGGTTGATATTATGAAAAATGAGCTTTGTCATACACAGAGTAGTGGGTTGAATGGCTCATGGATCTGTTTCTGTACATAGGGATTGAAAATTCAGTGCTTAACAGGACCAAAAGATTGAGTAAACAAGAGAAATGGCCAGGCCTAAGACAAAAGGCCCTGTTTGAGGTTATAACCAACTGGAATATGTGTCTCCTTTAAAAGGCAGGGTGCTTTTCAGTCCCACTGATGGCTGCCTAATCTTTAGATTTTACTAGGGCAGCCAGAATTTATGTTTAATGTGAAATATACTGATTATTAAAAAATACTAACTTCCTTAAAATTAAAAAAAGAAAATTATTAGGTAAGCCAGCTGAAAAACATCTGCCAGCTCAATTTGGCCTGCCGATAACTATTTACAAAGTCAGCTGATCAGGCAGCCACACCTCAATCATTACATGCCCTTGAAACACTCACTAAACTCCTCTAGCCCAAGGTAGAAGTGATTTATGGAAGTATTCTTTCCCTAAGCATTGTAATATCAATGTGTGATGCACCCTCTTTCATTCTGGATTTCAATAATTGGAGGCCCCCCCCCCCCCCCCCGCCTTATTCTATCCCACTAAGGGCTTGCCAAGTTTGTTGATTTTCTCAGAGTGCCAACTTTTGGAGTTTTTTGGTTTTTCTCTATTGTTTTAATATTCTCTATTAATTTATTTCTATTCTAATCTTTATTTCCTTTCTCTGCTTGATTCGGATTTAGTTTGTTCTTTTTAATAGTTTCTTAAGGTAGCAGGCTAGATGATCAATTGGAAATCTTTCTTCGTTTTAATATAGGCATCTACAGCTATACATTTCCCTTTAAGTTCTTCCTTAGTTGCTTTCCATAAGTTGTGGTATGTGTTTTTTTCCACTTTCATACAAACCAAAGTGTATTCTAATTTTTCTTATTTCTTCTTTAAGCCATTGGTTATTTGAGAATGTGTTGTTTAATTTCCACATATTGGTGAATTTCCCAAAATTTCTTCTGTTGTTGATTTCCAATTCCATTTCTTTGTGGTTGGAGAACATATTTGGTATGATCTCAATCCTTTTAAATTTATTGAGATTTGTTTTACGGCCTCATATAGTCTATCCTGGAAGATGTTCCATGTGTCCTTGACAGTAATGCATATTCTGCTGTGTTGAGTTCTATAGACAGCTGTTAGACTATTTGGTTTGTAGTGCCGCTCAAATCTTCTATTTCTTTATTGATCTTCAAACTCATTTTTCTATACATTATTGAAAGTGGGGAACTTCAGCTATGATTGCCTATTTCTCCCTTCAATTCTGTCAGCATTTCCTTCATATATTTTGGTGCTCCGTTAGATACATACTTGTCATTGTTATGTATGCTTGATTGACACATTTTTCACTAGAAAACGTTCCTTTGTCTCTAGTAACAATTTTGTCTTCAAGTATTTTGTCTGAAATACCAATCACTAGATATAAGCACCTTCCTCCACTTCCAAATTTTGCTTGAGATTATATAAAATCATCTTATGTTCAGGAGGCTCATAGTGCTCCCTCGTCCCTATTTCTGGAAGATTACTACTTTCCTCATCTCTCCCTCTCTTCTGAGAAGTGACAAATGTCAAACAAGGAAGACTGTCCTGAGAAATAAAAGCCGTCTAAATGTGGTTCTCCAATCTAGACCGGGCATGTGGAATTAACAGTTCTATCCTACATTTAGTCATACTCACTTATGTTTTCTGCATGGCCCCCATGGTCATTTGTGTTTCCTATATCAGATGTACGTCTGATCCCCTTTATTTCACCTCCTCAATGAATAAAACTGAATTTCTTCTACTGAAAACTACATAGTGAAGTTGCCTAGTAGACTTCCCAATTATTCTCTAGAAACTTTGCTTTGAGAGGTAGGAAGTGAGGATCATCACTTTATTTAGAGATGCAACTCAGAAATAAAAGGTTGTCCTCATTCATTCATTCAACAAAATATTTGTTGAACGGCACTGATCCAAGTTTTGGGATTTAGCAATAGTCAAAAGACGCACGAGAGTCCTGTTGTTATGGGTTGAATTGTGTCCTTTCAAAAAGATATGTTCGAGTCCTAAGTCCCAGTCCTATGAATGTAACCTTAATTGGAAATATGACTTTTGAAGATGTCATTCATTTAGATGAAGCCAGGCAGAGTTAGGCTGGGCCCTAATCCAGTAATACTGGTGTCCATATAAGCAGAGGAAATTTGGACACACACACACACACACACACACACACACACACACACACACAAGAGAGAATGATATTTGACAGCAAAGACTGAAGTGCTGCAGCTTCCAGCCCGGGAACCCCAACAATTGCTGACAAATCACCAGAAGCTAGGAAAAGGCAAGGAAAGATTCTTTCCTACAGGTGTCAGAGGAAGCACGGCCCTGACAAGACCTGGATTTCAGACTTCTAGCAGCTCTTTGGGGTGGGTGACTAGATGGAAAATCCCAGCAGGGATAGACACTTTTCTATTCTCATGCTAGGCATTGTAGATGCTACACTGTTGAAAGCCCATTTTGTATCATCTTTCTAGGGGCTTGATGTTACTCTCTTAAGCTCGGTTTTAGGCTTTGTTCAGGACTAGAACAGGCCTATCCCTAAGATGTCACTTGTTTGTCATCTCAACTGAATGCCCAGTGTGCCTAGCAAGTTCCCACCACTCTGGGTCCCAGGACCTCTATTGTTTTCCAATCCTATTCAACTTCCAGAATTTCTGGTTTGCTCATATTCCTTAAGTAGTTGCTCTCTCCTGAGCCACATGGAGTCTTGCCCTGTGAGCACAGAGCTCAGTATTCAGCCGTTCAAGTGGCTCAAGGAAATCTTGGCCAACATTTACGGGGCTCCATTTCAGTTGCTTCCTTTCTACTAACTAACCTGCTTCACACATTCCAGGCACCACAAACCTCTTAACTTCAATCTTGGGCACACTTGTAGGTTCTATTTCACTGTGGTATGGTTTGGAAAGTGCTCCCAATCAGAAATTCAGGGTAAATATGTTGCTCATCTCATGTGTTTCCTTCCTTTCAAGGATAAGAGCCCATCAGTGTGTATTATTTGATACCTGAAAAGAGTTACAGCATATGTTTTTTGAGTTTTACATTTGTTTATGATACTCAAATCTCTGCCATTGCTGGAATTGTGAATTGGTTATTTAAAGTCTATTTTTTTAAGTTTATACTTAAAACTCATTACTATAGAATATTTTCTGTTTCTTTGTGTTTCTTTTTTCTCTCTGTCTCCTCTGTCACAACTCATGGTAACAAATTCCATAAGAGTGACTTTGTTAGTCTTATTCAATTTAGAACGCTAGTGCTTAAAACAGTATATAGTAATAGTAAACAATAAATATGTATTTAATGACAAAATAAAACAACTGAGTAAGTTATTGAATTATCATGCATTGCTAAAATGTGCTTCAGAACCTGGTAAACATTTTCTAGTACAAATATAAAAGGATTGGCCAATAGATGGTAGAAAAATTTATGCTAAACCTGCAACAGTGAAGGTGAAAATAAGGGGCAGAGAAGGAAGAGTCAGAGAAATAAGTAAATGACTGCAGAAGAAACAGTAGGAAAAAAGGAACAGAGAAATCGGGAAACAAGTAAGCTCACGGAATTGCAAAGGGCAAAAAGGAGTCAAAGAAGAAAATTGAAAGAAGAAATGAAAGGCAAAAGGAAAACAAAGAGAGAACAAGTATTATTTTATTTTCTAACACAACAAACATTGTGTACTACCTTTGGGCTTTTTTCTAACTTTTTTTTTATTGTATAATATAACATATATACAAAGCAAAGAAAGAAAAAAGCAGTAGTTTTCAAAGCTCTCTTCAACAAGTAGTTACAGGACAGATTCCACTGAGCCATTTGAACATTCAAATCAAATTGATTACGGGCACAATCCTATCCTCTGCAGATGTTAACTGTGAGGTTGGCCAGAAAAACCCAGACTCGCTGACAAATGATTGATTTAGTGAGTCTAGACAGGGCTCTAACTGTCCTTTGTTAATTGAACATTTTTTTTTACCTCTAGAAATGTAGCTGTTAGTATTCTTCAAGTCAACTATTCCTATGGACACGGTTGAGCAGACCACTGCCCACCTCTTATTTATACAGAGACTCTTGAGTTAATAATTGCTTTCATATTTTTAAATGGCCATAAACTCAAAAGGAGAAAAATATTTCCAGGCATGAAAATGATATGAAACTGAAATTTCAGTGTCCATAAATAAAAGATTTATTGGAACATAGCCACAATCATCCATTTTTGCACCATCTATGGCTGCTTTCTCACTTCAGCAGCAGAGCTGAGTAGTTGCGATGGCCCCTATAATCTGCAAAGCCTGAAATATTTACTATTTGGCCCTTTACAGAAGGTTCGCCAAATGGTGTTATGGAACAAGAACCACTATTCCTGGAATTCTTGTCGTTGTTCTTTTGAGCTATATTAATTGGGATCTTCTGTCTGTGACAGAAACCCATCTCAAATACAGCTCACGCAGACAGAACAACTTACTGGATCATGAAATGTAGGAGTTGATGTGGAAATAGGCGTGATCAGATTCAAGGATGGGTTCCTGACCCAATCAGTGCTCATAAATGATCTTCCCTGTGACTGACAGACAGAATGGAAAAGAAAGATGCTGACTATGTCCTTATTCCAGGGTTGCTAATCTGGTGTGCTTTAGGCACGCAGCTCTCCCCACAGAATGACAAAGAAGTTCCCTTACCATCTGCCCATGGAAAGAGAGGCCCTTTTTTCAAGTAGTCACAGCAAAAGTCCCAAGACTAACTTTAATTGTTCTGCATTGAGTAAGACCCAAGATTCCTTCAAGCAAGGCACATGGACCACGTATGTGTGAGGGTGGGTGGGCTACACAAAAGAAAATTGAGGAGGAGGAGGAGAAATGACTGCCAAGCAGGCAAAACCAGCAGATGGCCACTGTAGTAAGAAAGGAAGGTATTAGTTCTTCCTTTCTTATGGTTTAAGAATACCTAATCTCAAAAAAGTTAAAATTTATTCAAAATTACCCAGATGGAGGACACAGTCTGTCTAACTGCTGGTCAATACTCTTTCTACAGCACCAAGATACCTTTCCAAATAGTAGTTATGGAGGTCCCAAGTATGCATATTCCAGCCAAATTGAAAATTTTGAGCCTTCTATGTGTTAGGTTTATCTAATGCTAAGTAAGTATCTCTTATCAACTACCTTGCCCAGTACTCAAATCTATCCATATCAAATTAACTTCAACCATTTAGAAGGCACAAGGGAGAAGGATTTAGAGGACAGATTAATTTGGCCCAGAGGTAGGGAGGGAAAGAGTGAGTGGGGAAAGTTTCAGAGCAGAAGATGTCACCTGGTTAGAGAGCCACAATGCCCTCCTGTCAGGACCCAGAAAGAACTGGGAGTGTGTATGAGTGTATGTGTGTGTGTATGTGTGTGTGTGTGAGAGAGAGGCGGAGACAGACAGAAAGGGAGAGACAGAGACAGAGAGAGGTGTAGGGAGGGAGAAAGAGGAGAGAGAGAGAGAAGAGAAGGGGAGAAAGGAAGGGAAAAAGAGAAGAGAAGGAAAAGTAATGGAAGGGGAAGTAAGTGGAGAGAGAGAATAAGTTATGTTTCTAAGATGAGATAAATATATATAAGAAAGGGGGGTGGGGATAGGGGCTTGAGAAAAGTTCCTGAGAGACAGTTGCTACCTATTTCACAATTTTGTCCCAGCAGGATTTTGGCACACTCCCCAGGTGTAGATTGTTCTCTATCCAGAGTGTAAACAGGAGCAGAATCAATATGCCAGGCATTTCCATTTACATCTGGCAACGAGAGGCTTTCTTTACAGCTTTCTGAGGATAATGAAAGTGCATGGCTCAGCAAGGGTGACTCACTTGGTGAGTCAGTTGTTTAATACTGTCTCTTTCTAAGTCATCACTCAAATCAAGTTCCAATGTTATGCAAGTGATTGGGGCCTCATCTCAGCCCAACTCAGGAAGAATCTTCCAGTTCAACACATTGGCCACCTGCCAAGCCATCCTTCTCATTGTTAGCAGGTACTTGGCATTTGTATGCACAGAGCATGACAACTTGGAAGCTACAGCCAAAAGAAATTAAAAATTGTCATCTTTGCAGTTTTGTATTCAGTTTCCAGAAGAGCAAAATGCCTTCACACCTTCATTGTGAATTCAATGCAATTCCCAAACATTTAGCACAGCAGGGATGTAACAGAGCAGACACGCATTTGAACAGTGAGCTGAATTCTGGTTTGCACAGAAAACATGATCTAGATGTTAAATAAATGTCAATATTCATCAGTCTGTTTTCCATTTCCACACCTGAGAATTTCAACTCCCTATAAATTCCTTAAGAAGTAAAGCTAAAATCATAAGCAGAGTTTTCTTAATTCACCTCTTCCATTTGAGGTATTATCAGATTTTGAGCACTGGCATTCTCGGATCAAGTATAATTCTTTTAAATCTAAGAAAACTGTTTCAACATCTATTTGAAAAAGATAAGTCTGGCGCATTGGGATTGTAAGCAAAGGTAGATCATGCTATAGTCTCACATAAAATCCTTTTGCCATTTACAGTCTCTTGTTCTTGTTTTAGTCGCTACAGACTGATGGGGGAAGTAGACTCTCTGAGAAAAGAAAATATAATCAACACGAATTCACACAGTGTTTTGGAAAGAAAATTTTTTTTCCTTCATTTTCTGCTTAGAATCTTTCCTCCCAAGATTAAAAGTCTTGAACCTCAGGCAAGTTAGAGAAAATGGTTACTCCCCAGGCCAAGTGGAATGTAATGAAATCAGTAAGGGCCAGATTAATCAAGGAGAACTTGAGCCCAGGACTTGGTTAAGTAGGAGGTGCAGCTGCTAAGAGAAGGAGAGAAAGGTTCACCAGGACTCATTTTGTTCTTCAGGAGCAATGTCACAGAAAAGAAGAGTTTGCTCTGGGCCCTAGGGGAGTCTTTGAGGTCCAAAAATTGTAACTATGAGGCTCTGCTGCAAACTTCAACTATTCTTGCCTGCCTGTCTCTTCTTCCAGTAAGAGAAGACATGGCTCCCTTCCTTTGCTCTCAGGATTTGTGGGGCACATAGGGCTGACCTCACTTCTTTGCCCCAACCCCAAGCATGGTAGCCATATGACTCAGCAGGCTTGACCATTACCTTAATCCTTAGCCTCAGTGATTGCTTCAGGACTGAGCTAATAACCCCAGCCAGTTCCATGGGAGCCCCAGGGCTTCTTCAGATCTATTGGAAAACTAACCCTTTCCTGCCCTCAGATTGCTGAACTGGTGGACTGGATGTTGGGTGTAGTGAACTTTCTCATTTTCAAGGAAAAGCTGGCCTCCAAATGTGACCAACATGGAGGAAAGCAGACCTTAGTGATGGGTCCCCACAGACACCCAAAGATGATAGCATCCTCCGAGTCCTTGAACCCAACCTAGTTTGGTTTTCCCTTCAACTTCCCAGTTACATAAGCCAGTAACTCACTCTTTTAAATCCAGTCTGAGCTAAAATTTTGCCGATCCTTTTTTATTACTTGCAACTGACTTGATTTACACAAGCTGTCCATTTTCACTTCCATCTTGGATTATAATAGGAGGCAAGGAAAAGGGAAAAAAAAATATGAGAAGGATAAGAAGAGAGTCTGCATTGGTGTCAAATATCAACTATCCTTCAAATAATCTCCTACTTGAGAAGCCAACAAAAGATGTACTTCTTTTTATTTTTATTTTTTAGAAATATGCTTTTATAGCAAGTTATTTTTCTTTTCTAGGAGTTGTTGAGGGAGGCTTATTGTCTCAAGAGAATTTTCTCCTGCACATTTTTATCACTCACCCCACAATCTAGTGTACTCACAATTTGAATGAATTCTGATACTTTAAGATTCCCACTCCAATTGGTGTTATGACAATCTCATCTTCAAAATATACTGTAGGTTCTGAATGACACCTGGGTTAAGAATGAGTCATGGGCGGGCCACGGTGGCTCAGCGGCAAGAATGCTTGCCTGCCATGCCAGAGGACCCTGGTTCGATTCCCGGTGCCTGCCCATGTAAAAAAAAGAATGAGTCATAGCATTGGAAAAGCTTCTACTGAATAATTGTGATCTGTTATAATATCCTCCTAATTCTATTTTTTAAAACCTCTCGTCTATAGCTATTTTTTCCACAAATAACTATTATCAATTCCTGTATGTAGGAACACAATGAAGTCCTATCATCATGCAATTTAGGTAGTGGTGATTGATTTTTGTATTGATGCTTTTTAAAGCATTCCACCTGGCTGTTGCTGTTGTTTTTCAAAAGAAGGAAGTAAAAATGGATGAAAATATTGATCAACTCTGAATAAAAACCAATTTTTCCTTAAATCTCATCCTTTCCCAAGAGCTATGAGTCATGAAGCAAACAAGCTTATGCATCACTATCTCCAAAAGAGAACACATTTATAACAAGATTTCTTCAATTGCGTTTATTATTAAATTAAAAATGTTTTCTCGAAACAATCCAAAACACTAACCATAACCATCTTTACTATCCTCAAGGATTTATTTAATTGGCTTGGAACAATAAAAAGGCTAGTCAACCATGAAATTCTGGAAAGAGGTTTAAATCCTGGTTCTGGATAAATGACTGAACATCTCTGGGCCTATTTCTTCTGTGAATGTAATATAGGACCAAATTATATACTGGACTTTGATTGCATCCATGGCAAAATCAGATGCAGTTAATGGATATGATTGGTATGGGTTTTGTGGCTTAAGATAGTATTTTATTTCTTTAGGAGCTTGGTAGACAACTCGGTAGCTCAAACTTATTAAACCTATAGGCTCTGTCTAGGTAACAGCAAGCACTTAATTTAAAAGTGAAAAAAAATTCAGTTATTTGAGTTTTTTAAGGCATCTGCTATTCAATTAATGACATTTTTCTCTGACATAGTGAAGTTAGTCTATTTTTGTTTGGTGAGGGTCAGAATCCTCTCTATTATCATGCTTAATATCTACTCAAGAATGGAGAGTCACAACTCAGGGCTTCCCAGCCTCTCGCTGACTTTGTCCCTTGGGTGATAGAAACTTTTTGGCTCGCTCCTTATCCTCCCATTTGGCTTAACATCTTCGATGCTTAAGCCAGCAACCTCCTGTTTCTCTTCTCTGTTGTTCATATGAATTCCAAATCCCTGAAATTCTTTACCTCCCTGATGTCCCTTCTGGCTAGCTCCTATACTCTGCTTTTAGACAACCCCAGGTGAATTTCTTGAGCAAGTGTTCCTACAGTCAGAAGAACTCAGGATTGGGATAAAGGAAACTGAAATGCTTTCTTCGATTGAACTTGCTTCTTACTGACTTTGTGATATTAAGTAACAGGTTTTGCCTCATTTAACTTCTGTTTCCTCACATAGAAAATGGGGATAACAATGCTATCAACTGTGAAGCCAAGTTGGAAGTGCTGAGTAAGTGAAGTTATATTGCATTACAGCGACTGATTGGTAGATAAATGTTGAAGTCCAATCTACTGCACTCTACAGTGAACTGCTACTGCCATTTTGCAATGGTGCAATGCCTTAATATTTATTAAACCTTCCAAGCCCTTTTCATCTAGGGTAGGAGCAGTTTGGCAGATTATGCCCCTGAAGCTTAGCATATCTATCTTCCAGAAACTTTGAGGGGACTTCAGGAATACTTCCTAGTTTGGGAGAGCAAACTTTCTCTTACTTAGATATCCCAGTTAGATAGCTCTCTTTGGCCATGATCATTAAATGCTTTGTGTGCAACCGCACTTGTTAATGGAATTATCCTTCTTCCTTCCTAAACACAGCTGAATTTTTCTCACTTTCATTGCCAAATTATGACAGTTGTTTGAAGAACCTTTCCTGGTTGTCCCATCCTCCTAATTCAGTGGGTTTCAAAATGGCTGCAAATCAGAAACTACCATAAATCTTTGATTTGCTGGATCTCCTCCTCAACCTACTGAATCAGCTCTCAAAGTGGGGCTATCATGTATAACCAAGATCTTTAGCTTATTTCTCAATTTGATAATTACTTTTCTTCCCTTCAGATCCACTTATTCTCTGATTATTGCCCCATTATGACAGGCATACTGAGTACATGAACCAGAACCCAGGGCATTGCTTTCAGCTTTATCATTATCTCCATTCTGCAGATGTGGAAATGGATCATCTAACGCCAAACCCCTGATCTTTCACTATGCCATGGGATCCTCCTCCTCTATCCAAGGCATTCTATCACTGTAATACATCGGCAATTCTACATTCACTGTACCATGGTCATAGGAGATTTTATCCTCTGTCCTTATTCCTCCCCCACCTTAGATTACCGAGGGGTCTCAGGGCCAGCCAGGAAGACATCAGACCATTCTGAAGCAGGTCAAGGAAAAGAGATATACTATCCATGTATGAACAGGATTGCTTTTCTATTGAGTACTTTCATACTAATAAGTTGGAAGAAAAGCATGTGGTCTTATTCAGTATTCTGTACTATATAAACTACAATGACTTTTTTTTTTTTAGGTTGTGTTGATATTAATTTTAGGAGAAAAGATCATGAAAAATGTTTGACAGCATTTGTTTGTGATGACTTCATGCTATGTCTGGGTCTCACAAACTATCTCAGTTGCTTTTAGGATCTCCAGTAACAAAATCATAGAGGTGGGTTATCATTAAACTTAAATTAGCTAAATAGCCAAAACTTGCTATAATCTTACCCAGATTTATGATTGTACTTTACCTGAAGTTTCTTCCACACCAAGAACTTTTAATTTGTTAACAATAACCAATAAGTATAATAATTAATGTTTTACTGAATCAGCAGGTAATAAAGGTCCTATTTGATTTCTAGTAGTTGAACATGTAAGCAATGGATGGAGGAATCCATCCTTGAGGTCATATAATTGCTCAGTCATTGATGAAAATTCTTCAAACTATGCTGGTTCCCAACTAGACTGTGGAGAATACCACTGAGGGATGAGGGTAGGCCTGTGCAGTATCCCTCATAGTGCTTAGTTTAGAGTTGTCCGCATGGAAATTTTTCAATAAATGTTTGGGACTAGCATTAGTATTTGATATTCTATAGATAAAAGTTCTGGATAACTGAATTTTTAATTCTTTAGCTGACTAGAACATGAATGGGACTCATGCAATGAGAAAATGAATATATATTCCACTCTCCACTACCTACTCAGCCCTTCCTTTCATGGGGGGGGAGGTCCTCTCCATTTATTTTATAACTTTTATTTTATAACCATAACTTTCCTGTTGACTGTCAGGAAACAAATCACCCTCTGGTCTTTTAGTCTTAAGAATACTCATTTTAGGCATGAAAATGCCCAATTGTGGTAAAAGTAAAACTCCAGACTCCATTCATATTTGGAATCTGTCCCTTCCCTCAGCTTGTGGCTGTTAGAGATGAGACAACATCCGTGGAAAGGAAGACACAATGGGATTCTTTTCTATTTCCCAAGCAGTGTTTCTACGCTTCTCTCTCCACCTACAAGACTGCTTCTGGCACCTCCAAAACTGAAGCAGGAGGAGAAAGAGAAGTACAGCAGCTGCTGCTGTTGCTTGTCTATAACCCCTCACATGTACCCTGGGGTACCCATGATTTCCTCTCAGAAGCACCTTTGATATTTAACCTGAAAACTTTCTTTGGCCTCTGAAGCCCAGTCCTTCTGCATCCAGTGCAGGCAACAACTGCTGAGGACTTAATGTTCCTAAGAGTGACCCTCAACAAATGACTGACAAGAATTGGTAGAGGTGCAGCTCTCTCCTTTGGGGTAATTCTGAGATACATTCTTCACTGTGTCCCAGAGTGATCTCAGAGGTTCTGAGCACCAGTTCCCGGAGCAGTAGCATAGTCAGCTACTTCTATGTTACTAGCTTCTTCCCTTCCCTTTCTCACTCTCCTGCCTGTGCTTCTTGGGGTCACCTCCCAATAAAATATTTGTACTCACATACTTGTCTTAGAGCCTGGTTCTGGAGGAATCCAAACTAAAAGAAGAGGTAAAGGATAGGCAATATCTTCTCAAACATATACATAGTATTTATTGTAGCAGATGGTTTGAGTTAACTCTCTCCAAGCTTGTTGAATGTTTAAAAGGAACTTTCCTGTAGTACATTTCTTCAGAAAATCCATTCATTTCTGTAACTGTTGTATCCTTTGAGATTTCTGTATTGTGCAATATTCTATAGTCGGCTGCTTCTGACTCTTTTTCAGTCCTTGGACTTTGTGGTGATGCATATCATTCAAAAGTTAGAGTCCCATCATCCCCTGATGTAAGTTTTTTGTCCAAAGTCCATTTTAGATGGCTCCAGGCCTGCTCTGCATCCCAAGAGATCCGTTTTTTATACACCTTTCCCCTGACAAATTTGGGAATGCAGATCATTCCCAATGCAACAATCTCTCTTTACTAGCTAACGTCACTTTCTGGCCTTTAAACTTTTCCAGTCGTGGGTCTTGCATCAGTCTTTTGACCTGCAGTCTCCATGGATTTTCATCTTCTTGAAGACCACCTAAGTTTGCGGTAAGAGAGGCTCATTCTCTTCTCCTTCCTCATGAGACCTCACTGCATCTCCCACCAAAGATATCTTATCTCTAATTTCATTCCTTGGCCATTTTATCTTCACCCTGCTTATGCCCTCAAGAAGATGAGTCCCCTGGGGTTGCAAAACTGGCTTTTGGCTACCTCCTTTCAAATCCAACACTGGTGAATCAGGGATATGCATATGGGAGTTTTTCTTAATTACTATCTTGGTTAAAACCGAGACAGAAGGAGCCTCATTTGAACATTATGTTTATATTATAAACATAAATTCCTTTCTAAGGAGTTTAGATTTCATCCTGCAAATTATTGGGAATTTTTCAAGTGTTTTAAGCAGGATATTGGCTTACAAAGATTTAAAGTTTAGAATAATAACTTGGGTTGCTCCGTGAATAATAGATTGAAGGGGAGCGATGTTAGAGGGCCAAGAGACTAATCAGGGGGCCAGGAGAACCAGAAAATGGATAACATGGGCCCAAAGAATACAATTGCTGTGAAAATGGAAAGGAAACAGTAAAGCATAACCACTTGAGGGAATGGGGCTTTGTTGTTTTTCATTTCTATAGCCCCAGTGTCTAGAAGAATGTCTGGTTTATGGTAGGCTGTCAATAGAAATTGTTGAATGAATGACTGAGTGGCTTGTTGTTTGACTCCATGTCACAGAAAGATTAAAAGAGTCTAGATTGGATCACTCGGGTGACAGGGGGTTAAAGCTCAGGATTGAGGTAAGGAATGGAGATATATATTTGGAAAACCATGGAAGCAGATGAAATCACCCATGCAGAGCTCTTAGAATGAAGAAATAATAAAGATGCTTAGCTTAAACAAACTGGACCATAAACACCAAATGTTTATTGAGCACATCCTAGAGCTGTGTCAGAGACTTCATATTCATTATCTTAATTATGTGCACCAAACTCTGTGAAGTAGGTACTGATATTTTACATGAGAGGAAACAGACCTTAACGTTGAAAAACTTGCCAACATCACACAGCTGGCTGGTAGAAAAGCAGGAGGTGAACAGCTTTGATGGACTCAAAACCTGTGCTCCTAGCTCTTTGCTGGATTTAGAACCTCAGGTACTGCTCAGGTACCTCACCTGCCTTCTCAGACACAATTTACAATTCTGATGCAGGTTATGCTTCCTTCTGGATATTTGGAAGGAGTGAGTGGCTCTGTGGACCAGACTTTTGTGCAAATCTATGGGTTCAGCATTCCTACCAAGATTTCTCCATCCATCAGAAAAGGGAATCTCTACATTTCAAGAGATAGACTGAAAACATTCTAGAAGGAGTTGGCTTTGATCTGGTGAGATATCTTATTTCAGAAACTGGGGAGAATGAGGGAAGAATGGATATAGTTCAGTGGCTCTCAACTCTGAATATGGACTCATTTGGGGAATTTTATAAAAATACCAATGTCCCTGCCCTGTCCAGACCAATTAAGTCAGAATATCAGAGTGAGACACAAGATTTAAAAAAAAACATTTTTTTAAAATGTGTGCTCAGTATTGACAACCACTGATATAAGTGGAGGTAAGTTTAAGGAGGGGAAGGCGGGGAATTTGGATTTTCATACTAGATGGCTTTAATTTATATGGAGGAAACTAGTTGCCTACGTTATTTGTTGACAATGAAGAAGAGGACTCTGGGTATTGTTTTTTAGGAGAATGGCTGAAGTTTAGAAGAAAATGGAAAAGGACAATGATCAAGAACAAGCAATGCTGTAAAATAGGCCTAAGGATCCAGTGCACTTTGAAAACCCTTAATTTTTGGTGGTCCCAATATCATTGTATAATGTTCTCAAGAGAACCTGCACCTAAGAGCAGAAAAGGCATATATTTTGAATTTATTCAGGGACGGGCACATAAAAAGTTAAAGAGGCAAAAGGATCAGGGGGCCAAATAAGTCGTTGAAGTGATACATTATGACAGTCTAGATTGAAAAAAGTCTAGAGAAAATGGAGTGAACTAAATACTCAAATGTACAGATTTTTTTGCAGTTATTAATAGTTCTTCTCTGGAATACCCAAAACCTTTGATACTGATGATAACAAGTCATTGCCTGAAGACCCATAGCCAGTTGGTTTCTGCTGATAACAGGAGCTTAGGACCCTCCGGGCCCGTGAAAGAACACACTGGGATGTGCTGAGATAGTTTGTCTTTCTGCCCTTAATGGCTTGTGCTGTGCCAGTCCCATGGTCACTCCTGATATACTGCTTCAGTGTGGGCTGGAGGCACTTAACTGGAGTGGCTGTTGACCACCTATTGCTTTCTGCCCAGAGTCTGGTGGTTACTGTGCTGCCTGTTGTTTGGATTATCTCCTTTCATTACCATCAGGGCAGCATTTGACTCTTATTTTTATAATTACACTCAAAGCATAGCCTAGGCTTGCAGTTACTCATTAACTCAGCAAATGTTCATTGAGCACTTATAATGGGTCAGGTACCGTGTTTGGCACTTCATTAAACTTTTCCTCAGTCAACATTTATTGAGTACCTTGAGGGAAGATGACCTGCAAGGCTTTCAGAGGCACGCACACACACACACACACACACACACAGAGAACTGGGGACCTGCTCATACGGCACCCACTCATCCAGCTACTCCTTGGATGTCCCTAACTTAGAACCTTATACTTCATTCTAGCTATGTTTTTATTCCAGACCTGCTAAGAAGAGATTATGACTCCCCAGAGGGTCATCCCACCCTACCAAGGCGTTTGTAGAACAATTCATTTCTGATAAACACTCTTTGTCCCTCTTTTCTTCAGGAAACATTATCACCTTCTTCCCAACATTCCTGTAGAACTCTCCAAATTCTTATGTGATCGAAATTCATCTTCACCTCAGCCAGACATGAATGGACTTAGGGTGGAATCACCTAACTCAAACTGCATCGAAAAGTCCTTCCCTAAAATATATGGACTTGGAAACTGAGAGCCTGTTCTGGCAATCTCCTTCAGAAACTGAAGTTGTAAAGTATAAAACTTATGGACTTTTGGGATTGTCTGGGGAAAGCCCTCCTATAGTGAAAGATTCTGGAGCTCAGGGGAAGGGAGAATCAGAAATAAGAGTTGAAGAAAGAATATCCTTCAACATTAGGGTGTTGGCTCCTATGCTTTGGAAGCTGAGCTGCATACCTGCTCTCTCCTTTATCTGATCATTCTACTCTTATGACAGTCAATCCCACTTTTTGCTTAAGATAGTTCAAAATAGATTGCCAAAAAAATCCATGATTAATATACATTTGTTCTTTATGTACACATACCAAGAAGTAAAATCAATGTTCATCTAAATTATAAATCTAATTTTACAGAAAATAATTTAAATAACAATAACTATTATTTACTGAACATCTCCTCTGTGCCATGTGGTCGAAGATATATTATACATATGACCATATTCCTTCTAAAAGGCATCCAAGGATATTCTTATCTCTAGTTTATAGGGGAGGAAACCAAAGCCCAAAGGGTTTTAGAGACTGTCTATAGGTCATAAAGCTGGTTACCGGGATTTAAGAAGCCTGAACAGTTTCCACGGACAATTTCTCTCTGATGGGTTATACTCAGTAATGAACATCTATGATGAGACACAGAAAAGTCTAGTGAGTTGACACAAGAACACACGAAGATCACCATAAAAAAAAAGGTAGTGATTTAAAGTGAGATGGTACAAATGGTAGGTAAACTATCATTTAGAAAATGGACTCTACATTAAGCTATAATTTTACATCTATTAAGTTGCACATGAGAAAAAAATAAAATACTACCCCAATACAGATAGTTTCATGGTGATATGATATTCTCATATTTCTCATAGCTGTATAAACTGATAAAAAGCTTTTTGCAGAGCAATTTGGAAAAACATTTTAATGGCCTTTAAGTGCTCATATCATTTGACCCACATAACCTTACTCCTCGAGAAATAACCTTAGCAAATCATCTAAAACTACATTCCCCCGAGACATTTAGTAAAGCTGTATTTAGTAAAAATCAAGACCTGGTTAAACATGAATTTGTAGGTGCATTAATTCATTTAATTAACAAATGTTGAAATGCCCATCAAGTGCCAGAGACATGCTAGATGCCGGATGCAGAGAGGTAGAGGCAGATAAAGTCCTGCCCTGTACAAAAGCAATATTTATATAAACAAAGGGAAAATGAGAAATGAAAAATAATTTGATATTTTTATTTATAAATCATTTTATTCCTCAAAGAAGGTGAACAGGCTTACAATACCATAAAATGGAATGAATTAGCATGAACAATCTCAGGGCCAGGGAAAAATGCACCCTTTTGTGGAAAATCAAGTTCAGGGAGAAAGAACAGTGCAGGAGCTCTGGGCCCTACTTGCGTACTGCAGCTGAAGCTCAAATGCAGCTCTGAGCACGCAGGCAGCTGGAAAGGGAAACCTTGATCCTGACTGATTTACACTGTTGGAGAAGAGAAAGCACAAGAGCACCTCAAGAGAAAGACATTCTTTCTTGTATTTACATCTAAAAGATTTTCCTCTTTTTTTGTAAATTGTCAATATGTGATATTTGTAGCAACTATTAGAGGTTTTGGAAGAAGTTTAGAATTAAAATGTTTCAGGCATATGAAAAGTATATAGGATACTATAACGAACATCTGTGTATCCCACACATGACCTAATAAAATGAAATATACAATTAAAGTCATTTTGTACCTTTCCACAATTCTATTTTATGTTATCCCTATTCAGAATCAATAATTCGCCTAAATTTGGTACCTCTCATTT
Organism: Tamandua tetradactyla; assembly: GCF_023851605.1. Taxonomy (NCBI): domain Eukaryota; kingdom Metazoa; phylum Chordata; class Mammalia; order Pilosa; family Myrmecophagidae; genus Tamandua; species Tamandua tetradactyla. Next base: position 37,869,846 of record NC_135339.1, on the reverse strand, counting down.
TTATTTGACTTAATTCATAGGTGTGCATCTATTGAAATATATAGCATTGTTTTCACAAAATACATAGCATTTTATAACTGATGAATGTGGAGTTCACTTTTTACTGCTGAATAGTATTTTAGTCTATGTATAGGTCACGAGTATCCATTCTCCTATTGATGGACATTTAGGTTGTTTTCAGTTTTTTAGGCTTTTTTTTTTTTTTTTTTTTTTGCCATTACAAAGCTGCAACAAATTTCTTGGATATTTCTTCTCTGTAATAGGTAGAAGCCTCTCTATCCCTTCATCCAAAATGAAATTCCTGGCCAGAGGATATGTGCCTGTTCATCCCTAAGAGATACTGTCACAGGGCTATCCAAGTTGTTATGGCAATTTACATTTCTTATGGGGGATAATTCACTTTGAGGTTATTCAAAGCTAGTACATCCAGGGATTAAGCAATGTTAAGAGTTGCCACCCATCTCCCATCTCCCTCCTGCTTCCACAGGGTTCTTCCTCAAGGAACAATGGTGGGATTGAAATTTTAAAAGTACACTTCAAGAGTTCCAGTTAATAACAGAGGTCATCAGCAGATAAAAATAGGATAGATATAGGGTAATCGGAGCTGAAGAGATACAGATTGTGCAACAGGACTAGTTGCAAAAATTCAGAAATGGATAGCACAATACTACCTGATTGTAGCACAACAATGTAAGTACACTGAATGAAACTGAACGTGAGAAGGATAGAGGGAGGAGGACTGGGGGCACATATGAAAATCAGAAGGAAAGATAGACGATAAAGACTAAAATGTTATAATCTAGGAATGCCTAGAATGTACAATAATAGTGACCAAATGTACAAATTAAAAAAATGTTTTTGCTTGAGGAAGAAAAAAGGAATGTCAGTATTGCAGGGTGTTGAAAATAGACGGTCATTCATATTTTAAAACTTCAACTTCTGTGCGAGACTAAAACAAAAAATGTGTATTTGGTACAAAATTAAAAAAAGAAAGTATCCTCCAAGCCAGCATGGGATACCCCTGAGCCTGGGGTGTGGTATAACTGAATCTGAGCAAGAGGCTTGGGTTCTCTCCTGCCACTAAATCCTGAATTCTCACAGGCACATGTATATAGAGAGCTGGTTTGTAGGAAATAGCCTATTGGAGAGTGAATCATGTCCCCCGCAAAATAAATACTCAAGTCTTCATACAAATTCCCGAAGGTGTGAACTCATTTGTAAACAGGACTTTTCAAGATATATTAAAGTTGTGAACTTATTTGTGAATAGGATTTTTGACGATCCTATTTCAATGAGGACAGACTGAATCAGGGTGGGCCCAATCAACTATGTTGAAGCCCTTATAAGGGCAGGAATTCTGGACACAGATGCAAACAACTGAGCAGAAGTCAAAGCTAGAAAGAGAATCCATGTGATGGAGGCAGAGATGCAAGCCAAGAAGCCCCAAGGATTGTGGTAACCCAGCACCAGAGCACTGCAGACTCCTGGAGAAAGCATGATTTTGGATTCTAGCCTTCAAAACCGTTGGACAATGCATACTTGTTGCTGAAGCCACCCAGTGTATGGTATGTGTCATAGCATGCCTGGCCACCAAGACAAGCCTGAGCCCACACCACCCAGAAGTCTAAGCCTACAGAGAAAAATCTCTCAACTCACCTGTCTGGCCCCTGCATGGAACCGATGGAAGACCAAGAAGGAGCCTGCGCAACGGCCCTCCCCTCTGGTAAAGATGGGATAACTGATGGGCAAGGATTTGACCATAAGAAATTGCTCTTCTCTGAAAGGGGATGTAGCTCTTGGGGTATCAGGGGTGGAGTGGGGGTTGGGAATTACAGAAGTCCTACATGACTGTGGGCATTTTATTTTGTTATAACATTGATCGTTACAGAAACATCTTTTTTTCCTTTAGACCATAGTAGCATCTGAGGCTTTCATGTCTTCTTTCCTTTTGAAATTATGAAGATCATCAGCAATAGAAGGAATGGATGGAGAAGTTCAGGCAGAAACAAATGCCATGTCCAGTCAAGAAGAGCTCCAACTGTGGGAAGCTAACGTAAGAGCAGAGACTAAGTTTGTATCGAATGTTTAGTATAATCATTATTGATGATCCTAGGATACCTTAAATGTCATTTCGTCTAATTTCACAAGCACTAAATGACTAGGTTAATTTTAGAACTATTGGTTCATTTTCCCTAATTCTTTGATAACTGGCTATATTCAAACAATCTCATCTTATTTAGTAAACATATTAGCTCACCATATACGCAATGTCCTCTCTGCTGTAATAAGAACTTTTAAAAAGATTTTCAGATGGTTGGGTATAATTGTTATAAAGTAAGAGTATTTATACAAAAGCGCTATTGTTCTTTTTCCTGCCCATTTGTAACCACCAAAGAGGACCTAAAGGCTCTCTTAGTTTTTTCTAAAGGAGATATTATCATTGCCAAAATTCATTATTTTAATAGGCACTAAATAGCCAATACAAAATACATTTCCTACTCCTCTCCTGCTATCCAACTTCAACTGGAAATACAATCCTTAGACAACAATGGATTTGAAATGGTCCAACCCAGAAAGGTTTAAGCCCATCCTGACTTGATAGTTTGTTCACTCTCAAGGTCATTCAAAGGATGGTGAACACCAAGCCAAGCATTTCTTATTGTTGATAAACTTTTGAAAGTTTCTAAGGTTAACACTCTCTAAACCTCTTCCTGTTTGCAAAGGAAACACTGTTTACTTTTTATTCATGTCCTTGACAATGCCGCCTCCTGCATTTCAAATGAATTGGTCTGATTCCCATCAATCTGATCCTCCCATATAGCTTTTGTTGTATGATCACAGGAAGAACTGCTTTATGTGAACTCCTGGTGTGATGGGTACTTCTGAGAAGCCAAATAATGACTCAGCTATTTTAAATTTCAGTGCATCTAACCATTCACAATTAATTTTCCAGTGGACAGTGTTATGAAAGTTAAGGGCACTCATTTATGTTTAGTCCTGTTGGGTACTTTCTGAACCCTGTTCCCAGAAACAAAAGGCATGGACCTGGGAGAGTGGTTGGGTGGGGGTGGGGTGGGATGGGGGCAGGAAAAGAGGCTTTTCTTTCAGACACTAAATGAAACCAGACTCTGGTGTTTTTGTTTTTTGTTTCTTTGCTTTGCTTTTCCAGTTGCAAGAACCACCACAACACTTTACTTGAGGCAGTGTTCTATTCGAGCTCACCTTATACTTTGTTTTGACTGTGCCTCTCTTCTCTATTACAATGTAAGATCCTGGAGGCAGAAATTATATTTTGGGTGTCCATATCTCCCATAGGGTATAGCCTAAAATCTAGCACAAAGCAAGCACCCAAGTACAGGTTGAATGGTATTCCTTTTCTGGTTAATACCTTCACCGCCAGAAGAAAAAGGGAAAAAATCTAATCCAAACCTACAAATCTTTTTTGAACACCTTCCTATAAGATTCAAAGATGCAAAATGGCCATTACATAAAGGTACAGACATTAAGCCTGCATTGAAAACAGGAAGCAAGGGGAAAGGGTCATTTAAAATAACAATATAAGCTTTCACCAAAGGCTCCTTGCCAACACCCCTTCCTCAGAAGTCTTTCTTTCCCAGCCTCCCTTATAGCTGGGGTGGTTACGTGACACAGTTCTGGCCAGTGAGTCATAAGTACTGTCTTCTGGGCATTTCTAGGCAGGCCACCACTCCTCCAGGACATGGCTAGCTCCCTTTTACGCCTGCCGCCTTATTCAATTCTGCCCTAAAATTCAACTGAATCCCAGAGTGCAGCAGTAATCTCAAGAGCCAGGAAAGTCACAGAGATACAGGCTCTGATAAAATTATGCCTCTAAACTAACACAATAGCCACCTACTTTCAGTACCCTTGCTATGGAGAAAAAAAACATATTTATTTTATTATATTGTAATTTTTATCTCTTGTAGTCTAAACATAATTAATTCTGACAGATTTTATTCTGCTACCCTCCCTCCTATAGTGACTCAGCTATTGTGCTAGCATTTTTCTTTCTTTCTATTATTTTAGGTTTCTGCCCGGTGGCTTTTGGAACACCACAACTAAAGCGCAAGTACTTATCACTTTGTGACTGGATTGCTGAAGTAGACTCCAAGAGTTTGTGTCCGCCACATTAATCTTTCATTAAAACCCCTGTAATCATTTCTTTCCCATAAATAAAAACCTTTAATAGATCCTCACAAATCCAAGTCTAAAACCACAGCCTGATTTTCAGGGCATTCTGCCACATGGCCCCCCAACCTGACTTCCCACATCATTTTTTTTTTTTTAACCTCCCTTAATGCTGCAGTCCTTGGGTCCACATGTAGCAATCTAGCCAAGGTCCACCGGACACACGTTGCTCAGCCCCACCTCTGTACCTCTCTCCATGTCCTCTCCTCAACTCAGCAAACGTGCATTGGCCAGGGGCTGAGTAAGGCGCTATATATGAAGAACACAAGATGAATAAGCATAGCTCCTACCTACATTGCATGATGACACCCCCAAAAATGCTCAAACCACAAGCCCTGAGACTTGGAATTATACTCCCTTGTGGCAAGAAGAACTTTGTAGATATGATTAAGTTAAGGGTCTTGAGATGGGAGATTATCCTGGATTATCTGCAGGTGGGCCCTAAATCTCTTTACAAGAGAAAGGCAGGAGGGTCATTGGGGGGTAAACTCCTGATGCAACAACTGAAGCAGATATTGGAGTGGTATGTTCAATTTAAAATCCATATGAAATGTGACCTCGTTGTATTTATTCTCTTTACCATTGATGTGACCTTATAATACAAGCTCTTGATTCTTATAACTGTTTGATCTTTCTATATAAGAAGGTTACTTAAATCTTCTCCCACTTCTACCTCCCCCCATGTTGAGCATTTATTACTCCATTCTACTGAAGACCGTTTCCCTCAAAAACTGTTTGATTGATTGCACATAATTACTTATTTGAAGTCTACAAATACCACTTATTTTAAGCAAATGAAAGTTCAGGTTAGCATAACAAAATTTCCTGACTTCACCCGTGCTTCTTCTGGGAATGAAAAGGGGGAAAAATGGATCAACCGATAACTATTTTAATTTCTATAACCGATACCTTAATTTGGAAGATGTTTTCAAAACATTAATCAGCATCAGTTTCCCAGAATTTTCACCTTTTTGCCATGAAGACCAAGTTAATAAAAATCTAGGATCTTGAGTTGACTTTGGTTCCCTTGGAACATAGCCAACAAGAATTAAATTTTGTCAGTCAAAATACAAGCTTTATCTCAAATTCAAACTTCCCCAAAGAATTTGCTTAATAGGTCTCAAAAGAAAAATGAAAGAGACGATAGGGGTTATATACAGTAAAATGGAATGGTGACATTTGAATTCACATATGTGGCTCTCCAAAGATAATGAATTAATTTGGTAAATGATTTGTTAGTGCAAAGTAGAAAAGAAGAATAGCTGTCCTTAGTCTTCTAGATGCTCCCAACAATGTCTTTACAGATAGAATACCATTTCCCATAGCAGAATATTTTTGATCAATAAAATAGATACAAATAAAATTACAAAGAAATTTATGTACTAAATCGTCGCTTTTGGCATTCATCCTTGAGTTAAAATCCAAAGGATATGTAAATTGTTACATAGGATACAACAGGTTATCTTTGGGGGCTACAATTGTAATATAGTTGTGCTTTCTTTTTCATGTGTGTGCTGTATGGTGGGGTCACATTTCATTCTTTTTCCATGTAAGTAACCTGCTATTGCAATACCATTTTGAATTTTTTATTTGTTTCCGTTGTTTTTTTGTTTATTTGTGTGGGAAGTGCATGGACCAGTAGTGCTTTTTTAAACCATGCATCCAAAGAGAGCAGTTTGCTTTGTTGGAAACTCCCTTTTAAGTGATCGGATTCCTAAATTATGGGGCATGAGAAATTTAAAAGTAAATTGTCATTTCCTAAATCCCAATGGCTAAAACATACAGAAAGATTTTGGGGAAAAGAGAATCATTATCAAATGAGGTTATTGTAATAATTTTCAAAACAACAATATCTAACTTTTATTTGGCTCTTACGTTACACCAGGAACTATTATATATAACGTTAAGTGCAAAATTATAGTAGGTACTATTATTATCGGCCCTATTTTAGCTATATGAAAAAATATGTATTTGTGAGATTAGGTAACATGAATAGCTGAAAGTGAAAAAGCTGGGATCTGAGCCTTGGCTTTCCTCCTCCTGAACCTGAGAATACAATCGCTGCGCTACACTGGCCTCAGGGCTAAGGACACAGGGAGAGCTGGACATCCGGGGAGCATATGCCACTGCCTTTCTGATTTTGCATTTGGTATTAAAGCAACATTCCTCTATTTATTTGTTCCAAAAGATTCACAGTTATATTATCATTGTGAATTGTACTATTTATGAAATCATCTTCTTTGTCCCATTGAATGCTTTTATTCATGAATCAATGTTTCTCTGATTATGTGATACCTGTTTTCCTTTGTTTTGCAATTGTCCAATGCATCTTTGCCTATTCTTTGACAATCCATCTTTCCAAGTCACTTTAAGTGTATAGAAACAAAACTAACACATTGCTGCAGCAATTATACATGATTGGATAAATGAAAGGACTCGCAGAATTCCTCAGGGTTTACTCATGAAAGGCTTCAATAAAGATAAAGGATTATAGTATAGCAGGAGAAATAAAAACCAGGTGAGCAGCAGGGAGGAATGAAATTCCCAGGTGCAATTTCTACGGTCCTGCCAGTTTCTGTAAATGTGCTTTGTCTTGAGGTTGTGTACCACCAAGACACATAGATCACATTTGATCTCAGGAGAGCCACTTGTGCAAAAAGGGGTCTTTATATCCCACTGGTTGTGTAGCCAAAATCAGGCAATTGGGCAGGTCCCATAGCAGAAACCAAGGGACTATAACAGAAACTAGGTACAAATACTGTATTGGTACATTTTCTATCCCATGCTGACAAGCTGGTATAGACCTGTCTATACTGCTGCTGACCTGTCTTAGACAACAGCACAGGAATAGAATACATTTTTTTAGGTTTAGCCAAGTGTCAGCACCATGGTTCCAGGCATCCACAGAGATTCAGACAGCTGAGATTAACCGAGGACTAACACAACCTAGCCCCCACCCTTGGTGAAGCTTTCTTGGTAAAAATCATTTGTTATCTTTCTTTCTGTGCACTTTATGTCATTTATAGCACAGAAAGAGAAGAAGGATAAACACCAAAATATGAATCGTGTATCATCCAGTGAGGTTTCAGTATTGCTTTAAAGAAACATTTCAATTTACTAAATAATCTAGCACAGGCTTACTCATAATCATGCACAAGCTTGACAGCTGCTTTACTTCTCTCCACTACTGAAAGTTGGACTTGATAAAAGGCCATCATCAGATTGATTCAAAGGAACAATGAATTGATCATTAGCTAAATCTAGTTCTTCCTTTGGCCACTCTGTTTCCATCAGAGACTATCACATGGGAGTTTTAATTTACTCTCCCAATTCAGTTTTTCATCAATATCAGTATTAGCGCAAGTGCAAATCAAACTGTTTCTGATACTAATAAGGTGATACATACTTTCCTTTGGATTGTGGTTGCTAGACAAGTCCTTGCTAGTCTTTTACAATCAATCTTTCCAAATCCCTTTGTTTAGGTGTGAGGAAGAAAAAACTGATACAGTCACTTTCTGCCATTATAAATCAGTAGGTACATTATGACCCACGTTCACAAAGGAAGAAAAAACAAAACAGAACACTTTGCACTGAGAGAAACCAAAAATAACAGGTCAGCTTGTCAAGTTCTGATCCCTGAAATAAATGAAACATTGAGCATTTCCTGTTCAAGGAAACAAATTTATCCCCGACCTTTACAATACTGATGCCTGAAGAAATACCTGATATTTGTGACTATGACAATTGTGATAAATTAGTTTTTTCAACATGTTCAGACTGTTATGAATTAGTAATCTTTGAAACTGCACGTTTTCTTTTAAATTCCTATTGTGCTTTTATTTAGTGAGCTAGTATTTCTCACATCTGATTCCTTTGCATTCCCTTTCCAGTAACATTCTTCTCTTTACTAAAATGCTTTTTATGCTATTTTTCTTTGACATACATGTCTCTTATAGACCATGCCTGCAAGTGTCTTTCAATAAATGCTTTCAGAACATTTACTTGTCTTTGGCTTCTCTTTGCTAAAAAAAATATTGGAACTATTTTTTTGTGCAGGAAAAAGGAACTATAAAAACAGGAATTTAGGAAAAAAGACTTTATAGCTTGTAAAGACTAACTTCTGTCTTCAATAATTTATTCAGCGCCTATGATGTCACATGCATGGTCCTAGGCTCTGAGAATATACTGGTGAACTAAATAAACAAATGCTGATCTTATTGCACTTTCATTCATTTGACGATAGAAAATAAGGAGACAAATAAGCATGTATTTCAGGTGATATCAGTGACTTGAAGAAACATAAAGCAAGGAACAGGAATAGAGTGTGACGATGGCAAGGTGTTTCGGTGATGCCTCTGATAAGGTGAGAGACATTAATGATGTGAGGAGCAAGCCCTGAGGGTATCTCAGCAGGAACACATTCCAGGCAGAGGCAACAGTAAGTGCAAAAGTCGTGCGACAGGGGGTAGCTTAGCTCAGTACAGAGGGCCTGGAGAAAACAAGGGAGAGGGTGCCAGGACATGGGATCAGAAAGGTAGGGTTGGGTGTGGTGTACACCTTTTAAGTCCTGATGGGTCACGGTGAGTCCTTGGATATTTCCTTTTACTGAAATTGAAAGCTTTGTGATAATTTTGAGATGAGAAATGACATGATTTTTCATTTAAAAGAAACAGTGGCTGCTGTGTGCAGAACAGACTGCAGCAAAGCGGGAAACCTAGTAAGGAAACGGGGTAGGGGCTGTTGTTATGATGCCGGTGAGGAATGATGGTGACCGTGGAAAGTGGGAAGATTTTAGGTACGAAAATAATCATACCTAGCCTTCCGCTTGTATTTCAATTTTTCAAAGGTGGTGAAATTTATATTGGGTTAGAATTTGAATATTCAAAATACCGTATACTAAGAGAGATAAAAAATCACTGCATTTATAAAAACAATTTGGATGTTTAATTGTTTGGTTAAACATAAATAGGAGCCCAGTGCAGGGACAGAAAAAGTGGTGGGCTGGACAAGAGCCAATTGTTAAAATATCAGGAATGTTGCAAACTGCCATTATTAAAAATTAAATTACATGAATACGCAATTAAATGATACTTAAAACAAGGATAATAAATATGCAAAATTCATCCCTCACTAATAGCATACCATATTTTACTATTATCTATGCCACTGAAGTTTCTGTGGTATTTGAATAGTAAAGAACTATGTAACGATGTGCTACTAAGCATCTATTCCCAACTCCTCATCCAGAGATATTTCACTGGTGGCCTGAAACTGGCCACACAGGGAGACTCTGCACCAGGGAAACTGACAAATGCTCACTACAAATCAGGACTTCTGTTGATTATCTAGGTTTAAAAATAAAATGATGAAGAAAATGTTAATAATGAAATTAAACAAAATGAGTGTGTTTACACTCATTACATTGTGACTATTACGGTATTTGCAAATTGTCAAATTCAGCAAAGAAGTCAACTCACATCATTGCCAAACGAGTGGTTTAACTTTTGTATATCCAACATTTATGCTGGAACTACACACAAAGTGACCTCCTTGCTAAACTGGATAATAATCAAGCCTTTATACAGAGTCTGATTTTGTGACACTATTGTTGGCAATAGAATTATGAACATCGATAGTGGGTTTTGCAAGAAATAGCAAGTCACCCTGAAACTATATGTATATAAAATTTATAACAAAGTGAATTGCACTACTTCATTGTTTGCATATTATGTGCTACACTTCTTTTATGTCACTAAAAGTTATATTGAAGCTATATGTGTATATACATGCACACATTTTTTTTGGAGAGTCAGGTGTCAAACATCGGCCAGCCCACCACTGACTAGGACCCTGGGCCTCCACTTGCCTAGGAGGAGAATTTCGAGTAGGGAGGATGCTTCTAACTTTTCCTTTACTAACCTTGGGCAAAGTTCCTGGATTTCAGTTTGTTCCTTTATAAAATGAGGAATTTAAGTGATTTTATCCATTTTTTTTAAATTATGAATTCTTTTGGCAATCGAATGAAAGCTTTAGCCCTTTTACCCCCAGAAAAACAAACACACAAAGTTTGCAATGATTTCAGAGAGTTTTCGGAGTCCCTACATTCTTCCAAGTATCCAGGCTAAGGACCCTCAGACATTATGACCTCTAAATTCCTATTAGCTCCAGATGCTCAAATTCTGTGATCTCAAAACACAATCAGGTGAACTATTTATAAAACTATTAGAGAAACTAGTTGTTCCTCCTGCTTCAGCAGCAAACTCAGAAGGATACAAATTGGAGTTAAATTGGCAAGTGGATTTATTTCCAGAAAAAGAAATTCAAGAACAACCCCCAAGTCCAGCCCACATGGCAGGTCCTCCTGCAGAAAAATCCTTGTTCCTAAATTGGAAATATCTTACTCCTACTGCACATACGATAATATTATTATTAGCAGACACAAAATTCATCATGATACAGATTTCAACAAATATGTTTGGCATTTCTGGAAAGTGGGGTGTTTCTGTAGGGAAAATAAAGGCTATATAGATAAATGGAAAATGGTTTCCAAATCCTTCTGGGTAAGCAGGCCAACAAGACATGCACTTTTTCAAGCTGCCTGAAAACTAATTTCAGTTTCTTAAAGAGTGTTGCCCTGTTTAAATGTGGCAGCATAGGCCTTCTTGGGGAATGCTAGGAGGAGTAGGGTGGTGGTGGTGATGAGAATTCAAATAACTCTTAACCACCAGAATCAGTAGAGACCCAATCTCTGCTATGAAAGTAATACATAGTCCATAACGACCATAAATCAAACCTGGAGCTGGTTGAGAATCCAAACACAAAATAGTCTACTCTCAAAAGGATTAACACTTTTGGTTTAGTTCTAGTGAATTTGTCCCTTTCCTTTCCACAGCAGTTGAATACACTGCTAGCAGAATGTGTACATGCCAGAGTTTAAAGGCATTTCAGGTGTCGGCTACTATTGTGCCAATTGTGCCTTAATTATAGGGAGTGCATAATGGATAACTTGGTGGAAATGAGGTGCACGGGGCAATTCTCTGGCTACAAAGTAACCATCTCCACCAAACCCTCAAGTCACCTGACATTCTAGTATTAGAGATTTATGGCTTGGGATCTCAAGACGTTTTACTCTTTAAATGTTTCTACTGACTAGGAAATTGTCTTTGAGTGAGGAAAGTCAGGACACTCTAAACTCATTTCTTGGACAGATTAGTAAAGCCCTTAGGATCTGGGATGCAGATATGTAGCAGGTAAAGAAAGGAAAAAAGGGTTACAAGGAGAGGGTATATGGGGGAGGGGTGATGCCCCACCACCAAAACACAAAACAAAAAAATACATTTTTATGCCTCAGTATTTTGCCCAGGACTGGTTCAGACCATGGACAGGATTTGTATTTCTATTCCCTTATACTTGAACAGAAAAAAACCACCACCACAACAACAAAAAAACACTATTTAATAGATAAAACAAATGCCAAAAATGGCTAGTGATTATTAAGATTTGTCTACAAAGGTAGGGGAAGAGTAGGGCCACTCATGTCATAGCTTTGCACTTATAGATGCTTAAGAAATATTTGTTGAAGAAAAGAATTAAATAAATGAAATAAAATAATGCCATAGACAGTTGTAATACAATTGATACAATAATAACCACCTTAAAATGCAAAAGGTGACTTCCTGGAAGATGGCGGCTTAGTAAGACGCGCGGATCTTAGTTTCTTCTCCAGGACACCTACTAGGGGAGTAGAAACGATACAGAAAGCGCCCAAAGCCACAACAGAGATAAAAAAGACAGCGTACCCCATCCTGGAACGGCTGGCTGGCTGAGAGAAGCAGCTCGGGTGAGATCGCCGAGGCGCGCGGGCCTTACCGGGCAGGGTGGCAAGCGGCCGGAGTTACTCCCTTCCCCCTTCCCGGGCCGGCTGGGAGAATTGGAGAGGTGGTCCCCTGAAACAAAGACGGCTGGCGCCCACACCACGCGCAGCCCCCGGACCAACTGAGAGAATTGGATCGGAAACCCCCAGGCCGCGGAGAACGGTGACGGGTGGGGGAGGCCCCTTCCAAACCCGTGACTCCCAGGGAACGTGCACTCTCTCGGGCGGGCCGCTGCCGCTGGCGCCCTCCCGCCACGCTTGTTGCCCAGGGCCGACTAGGAAATCCAGACGGGCTCTTTCCCTGGCTGCGGCGACCAGCAACCCTCCCTGCGTTCGGACCCCGGGCCGGCTCAAGCCGTTTCGGCTAGCGAACCCCCAGGACGGCGAGAGTTTTCCAAAGTTTAAGGTCCCACAGCACCTTTTACTGGTGGGACCCACAGACAAACGTGTGCCACGAGCGCCACCTACTGGGCAGGATAAGAAAAACAGAACCCAGAGATTTCACAGAAAAATATTACAACCTTGCTGGGTCCAACACCAAGAGAAATCTGAATAAATGCCCAGACACCAGCAGCAGAAGATAACTGTCCACGCTCAAAAGATTGAGAATATGGCCCAGTCAAAGGAACAAACCAATAGCTCAAATGAGACACAAGAGCTGAGACAACTAATCCTGAATATACGAACAGAAATGGAAAACCTCTTCAAAAATGAAATCGATAAATTGAGGGAGGACATGAAGAGGACATGGGCTGAACATAAAGAAGAAATAGAAAAACTGAAAAAACAAATCGCAGAACTTATGGAAGTGAAGGATAAAGTAGCAAACATAGAAAAAATAATGGATAGCTACAATGATAGATTTAAAGAGACAGAAGATAGAATTAGTGATTTGGAGGATGGAACATCTGAATCCCAAAAAGAAACAGAAACTATCGGGAAAAGAATGGAAAAATTTGAACAGGGTATCAGGGAACTCAAGGACAATATGAACCGCACAAATATACGTGTTGTGGGTGTCCCAGAAGGAGAAGAGAAGAGAAAAGGAGGAGAAAAACTAATGGAAGAAATTATCACTGAAAATTTCCCAACTCTTATGAAAGACCTAAAATTACAGATCCAAGAAGTGCAGCGCACCCCAAAGAGATTAGACCCAAATAGGCGTTCTCCAAGACACTTACTAGTTAGAATGTCAGAGGTCAAAGAGAAAGAGAAGATCTTGAAAGCAGCAAGAGAAAAACAATCCATTACATACAAGGGAAACCCAATAAGACTTTGTGTAGATTTCTCAGCAGAAACCATGGAAGCTAGAAGACAGTGGGATGATATATTTAAAATACTAAAAGAGAAAAACTGCCAACCAAGACTCCTATATCCAGCAAAATTATCCTTCAAAAATGAGGGAGAAATTAAAACATTCTCAGACAAAAAGTCACTGAAAGAGTTTGTGACCAAGAGACCAGCTCTGCAAGAAATACTAAAGGGAGCACTAGAGTCAGATACAAAAAGACAGAAGAGAGAGATATGGAAAAGAGTGTAGAAAGAAGGAAAATCAGATATGATATATATAATACAAAAGGCAAAATGTTAGAGGAAAATATTATCCAAACAGTAATAACACTAAATGTCAATGGACTGAATTCCCCAATCAAAAGACATAGATTGGCAGAATGGATTAAAAAACAGGATCCTTCGATATGCTGTCTACAGGAAACACATCTTAGACCCAAAGATAAACATAGGTTGAAAGTGAAAGGTTGGGAAAAGATATTTCATGCAAATAACAACCAGAAAAGAGCAGGAGTGGCTATACTAATATCCAACAAATTGACTTCAAATGTAAAACAGTTAAAAGAGACAAAGAAGGACACTATATACTAATAAAAGGAACAATTAAACAAGAAGACATAACAATCATAAATATTTACGCACCGAATCAGAATGCCCCAAAATACGTGAGGAATATACTGCAAACACTGAAAAGGGAAATAGACTCATATACCATAATAGTTGGAGACTTCAACTCACCACTCTCATCAAGGGACAGAACATCTAGACAGAGGATCAACAAAGAAATAGAGAATCTGAATATTACTATAAATGAACTAGACTTAATAGACATTTATAGGACATTACATCCCACAACAGCAGGATACACCTTTTTCTCAAGTGCTCATGGATCATTCTCAAAGATAGACCATATGCTGGGTCACAAAGCAAGTCTTAACAAATTTAAAAAGATTGAAATCTTACACAACACTTTCTCGGACCATAAAGGAATGATGTTGGAAATCAATAATAGGCAGAGTGCCAGAAAATTCACAAATACGTGAAGGCTCAACAACACACTCCTAAACAACGACTGGGTCAAAGAAGAAATTGCAAGAGAAATTAGCAAATACCTCGAGGCGAATGAAAATGAAAACACAACATATCAAAACTTATGGGACGCAGCAAAGGCAGTGCTAAGAGGGAAATTTATTGCTCTAAATGCCTATATCAGAAAAGAAGAAAAGGCAAAAATTCAGGAATTAACTATCCATTTGGAAGAACTGGAGAAAGAACAGCAAGCTAACCCCAAAGCAAGCAAAAGGAAAGAAATAACAAAGATTAGAGCACAAATAAATGAAATTGAAAACATGAAAACAATAGAGAAAATCAATAAGGCCAGAAGTTGGTTCTATGAGAAAATCAATAAGATTGATGGGCCCTTATCAAGATTGACAAAAAGAAGAAGAGAGAGGATGCAAATAAATAAGATCAGAAATGGAAGAGGAGACATAACTACTGACCTCACAGAAATAAAGGAGGTAATAACAGGATACTATGAACAACTTTACGCTAATAAATACAACAATTTAGAGGAAATGGATGGGTTCCTGGAAAGACATGAACAACCAACTTTGACTCAAGAAGACATAGATGACCTCAACAAACCAATCACAAGTAAAGAAATTGAATTAGTCATTCAAAAGCTTCCTAAAAAGAAAAGTCCAGGACCAGATGGCTTCACATGTGAATTCTACCAAACGTTCCAGAAAGAATTAGTACCAATTCTCTTCAAACTCTTCAAAAAAATCGAAGTGGAGGGAAAACTACCTAATTCATTCTATGAAGCCAACATCACCCTCATACCAAAACCAGGCAAAGATATTACAAAAAAAGAAAACTACAGACCAATCTCTCTAATGAATACAGATGCAAAAATCCTCAATAAAATTCTAGCAAATCGTATCCAACAACACATTAAAAGAATTATACATCATGACCAAGTAGGATTCATCCCAGGTATGCAAGGATGGTTCAACATAAGAAAATCAATTAATGTAATACACCATATCAACAAATCAAAGCAGAAAAATCACATGATCATCTCAATTGATGCAGAGAAGGCATTCGACAAGATTCAACATCCTTTCCTGTTGAAAACACTTCAAAAGATAGGAATACAAGGGAACTTCCTTAAAATGATAGAGGGAATATATGAAAAACCCACAGCTAATATCATCCTCAATGGGGAAAAATTGAAAACTTTCCCCCTAAGATCAGGAACAAGACAAGGATGTCCACTATCACCACTATTATTCAACATTGTGTTGGAGGTTCTAGCCAGAGCAATTAGACAAGAAAAAGAAATACAAGGCATCAAAATTGGAAAGGAAGAAGTAAAACTATCACTGTTTGCAGATGATATGATACTATACGTCGAAAACCCGGAAAAATCCACAACAAAACTACTAGAGCTAATAAATGAGTACAGCAAAGTAGCAGGTTACAAGATCAACATTCAAAAATCTGTAGCATTTCTATACACTAGTAAGGAACAAGCTGAGGGGGAAATCAAGAAACGAATCCCATTCACAATTGCAACTAAAAGAATAAAATACCTAGGAATAAATTTAACTAAAGAGACAAAAAACCTATATAAAGAAAACTACAAAAAACTGCTAAAAGAAATCACAGAAGACCTAAATAGATGGAAGGGCATACCGTGTTCATGGATTGGAAGACTAAATATAGTTAAGATGTCAATCCTACCTAAATTGATTTACAGATTCAATGCAATACCAATCAAAATCCCAACAACTTATTTTTCAGAAATAGAAAAACCAATAAGCAAATTTATCTGGAAGGGCAGGTTGCCCCGAATTGCTAAAAACATCTTGAGGAAAAAAAACGAAGCTGGAGGTCTCGCGCTGCCTGACTTTAAGGCATATTATGAAGCCACAGTGGTCAAAACAGCATGGTATTGGCATAAAGATAGATATATCGACCAATGGAATCGAATAGAGTGCTCAGATATAGACCCTCTCATCTATGGACATTTGATCTTTGATAAGGCAGTCAAGCCAACTCACCTGGGACAGAACAGTCTCTTCAATAAATGGTGCCTAGAGAACTGGATATCCATATGCAAAAGAATGAAAGAAGACCCATCTCTCACACCCTATACAAAAGTTAACTCAAAATGGATCAAAGATCTAAACATTAGGTCTAAGACCATAAAACAGTTAGAGGAAAATGTAGGGAGATATCTTATGGATCTTACAACTGGAGGCGGTTTTATGGACCTTAAACCTAAAGCAAGAGCACTGAAGAAGGAAATAAATAAATGGGAACTCCTCAAAATTAAACACTTTTGTGCATCAAAGAACTTCATCAAGAAAGTAGAAAGACAGCCTTCACAATGGGAGACAATATTTGGAAATGATATATCAGATAAAGGTCTAGTATCCAGAATTTATAAAGAGATTGTTCATCTCAACAACAAAAAGACAGCCAACCCAATTACAAAATGGGAAAAAGACTTGAACAGACACCTCTCAGAAGAGGAAATACGGATGGCCAAGAGGCACATGAAGAGATGCTCAATGTCCCTGGCCATTAGAGAAATGTAAATCAAAACCACAATGAGATATCATCTCACACCCACCAGAATGGCCATTATCAACAAAACAGAAAATGACAAGTGCTGGAGAGGATGCGGAGAAAGAGGCACACTTATCCACTGTTGGTGGGAATGTCAAATGGTGCAACCACTGTGGAAGGCAGTTTGGCGGTTCCTCAAAAAGCTGAATATAGAATTGCCATACGACCCAGCAATACCATTGCTGGAAATATACTCAAAGGACTTAAGGGCAAAGACACAAACGGACATTTGCACACCAATGTTTATAGCAGCATTATTTACAATTGCAAAGAGATGGAAACAGCCAAAATCTCCATCAACAGAAGAGTGGCTAAACAAACTGTGGTATATACATACGATGGAATATTATGCAGCTTTAAGACAAGATAAACTTATGAACCATGTAATAACATGGATGGACCTAGAGAATATTATGCTGAGTGAATCCAGCCAAAAACTAAAGGACAAATACTGTATGGTCCCACTGATGTGAACGGACATTCGAGAATAAACTTGAAATATGTCATTGGTAACAGAGTTCAGCAGGAGTTAGAAACAGGGTAAGACAATGGGTAATTGAAGCTGAAGGGATACAGACTGTGCAACAGGACTAGATACAAAAACTCAAAAATGGACAGCACAATAATACCTAATTGTAAAGTAATCATGTTAAAACACTGAATGAAGCTGCATCTGAGCTATAGGTTTTTGTGTTGTTTTGTGTTGTTTTGTTTTGATTTTACTATTATTACTTTTATTTTTTTCTCTATATTAACATTCTATATCTTTTTCGGTTATGTTGCTAGTTCTTCTAAACCAATGCAAATGTACTAAGAAATGATGATCATGCAGCTATGTGATGATGTTAAGAATTAATGATTGCATGTGTAGAATGGTATGATCTCTAAATGTTGGGTTAATTTCTTTTTTTCTGTTAATTAAAAAAAAAAAAAAAAAAGAGAAGGGATAATTGGAGATGAAGGGATACAGACTGTACAACGGGACTGGATATAAAAACTCAGAAATGGACAGCACAATACTACCCAATTGTAATGCAATTATGTTAAAACACTGAATGAAGCTGCATGTGAGGTATAGGTTTTTTGTTTTTGTTTTTTTTGTTTTTTTTTTTCTTTCTATTATTGTTTTAATTCTTATTCTGTTGTCTTTTTATTTCTTTTTCTAAATCGATGCAAATGTACTAAGAAATGATGAATATGCAACTATGTGATGTTATTAAGAATTACTGATTGTACATGTACATTGAAATGATTTCTAATTGTTTTGTTAATTCTTTTTTTAATTAATAAAAAAAAATGCAAAAGGTTAAAGATTCATTGGTAACTTTCCATATGTCATCAAATTAGACAATCTCTTGTCTTTACATTCATGTTTTGAAAGATCCTAAGGGCTTTACTAATCTGTCCAAGAAATGAGTTTAGAGTGTCCTGACTTTCCTCACTCAAAGACAATTTCCTAGTCAGTAGAAACATTTAAAGAGTAAAACGTCTTGAGATCCCAAGCCATAAATCTCTAATACTAGAATGTCAGGTGACTTGAGGGTTTGGTGGAGATGGTTACTTTGTAGCCAGAGAATTGCCCCGTGCACCTCATTTCCACCAAGTTATCCATTATGCACTCCCTATAATTAAGGCACAATTGGCCCCCTCTGTTTATAGTAACCAACACCTGAAATGCCTTTAAACTCTGGCATGTACACATTCTGCTAGCAGTGTATTCAACTGCTGTGGAAGGGAAAGGGACAAATTCACACACCAGCTGTTCCTCAAGGAAAACAAAAACCTAACAACCAAAGAAAACGCAAAATATCAAGCCTTGAACCCTGCCTCTGTCTTTGTTATTTTTATGTTTCTTTTTCCAAAACGAATAACTACTGACATTCTGGGTCCTTCATAAATTGGCCTAGAATTATTATTTCCACTGGTTGACCTTAACATGAATCAGAGTCTTTTTTGCTTTTGTTAATTATAGATTCTGGACTGGTTAAAAAACAAAAAAACTTCATTTAAGGCAAGGCTATAGTTGCTGGAATGTCTGGGACTCAGACTTAAGAGAGGCAGCTGTGAGAACAGGAAAAACATGTTTCTCCATCACAGAGACCTTTAAGAAGAGACCACTTTCTCTTAGGAAAAGTGCTTTGTACATAAGTCAAGCAGTTGCAAAGTGCAAGAAATCAAGCCACTCAAATGAGATGATCTACAGGTCTGTGGGAATGCCTGGACATCTGGAAAAGGCAACCTTAAATGAGGTGAATGAATTAATTTGGCAGTGTCTTAGTGAAGGCCCTACAATTTTCCAAGCCAATGAAAAACAATAATGATGGATAAAGTGACTCAACCTCCTGAATATTCTAGGAGAGCCAAACATTGGTGAAGAATCTATCATCACTCACAAAGGCACTATTAACACTTCTCACGTACCTTGAATAGGAATTTAGAAAATATGGCCCATGTATTTACAGACCAAGTGTTAAATCTGGGCCATGATTACGGAATGATGCAATAGGACTGCATGCTTGGTTTTAATTTATTATGTTGTATCTGAGAAGAGTTCATTTTGACATTAACCCGCTTTGTTCATAGACTGAATGCTACATCCCCAAATGCTCTTGAGTATAACATATGACTCTTTACTTCACTGTAGTACAGGCCAAAGGACATTAGATAACAGGAATACATTAAGTAAAATACTAAATAATAATGTAATATTCTTTAGCAGATTTTCTGATTATCTAAGGATTAGGCAGAAAAACACTTTTGCACGAACTACATTTCTGAAATGACTGAGTCATTCCTAAGGGTATACATATAGTGAATGCAATGAAATCAGATTTTATGGGTTGAGAGTCATCATTTGATAACGTTAATTTTTCAGGGGTCATTCCTGAAGATCCATAGGCAGACAGTATTGACCATGCTAAAATTGGATGACAGAATAATTTCTAAAAAACATTTGAAGCAGCAAATTTTACAGAGCTATATCCATGCCATCTTTTGCTTTTTAAGTTTTCTTTTTAAGGATTCCAGTTCATTGGAGGGTCTATGTAGTAGAATACTATCTGATAAATCTTTGTTACCTACCTTTTACATGCCCAGGTTCCTGCTAGCTTCTGTGATCAGTTGCTCAAAGTTTTACTGCCATTTTTTTTTCAGACAGCTTCTATGAATTCTAGATGTTTATTCTTATTCTCATTTGAATGCCTGGCTATATCTTTGTCTGGTATTTGTGGGAGGCATCTGTGAACCTGGAATAAGAAACACCATCTGTAGTTCATTTCTTTGGCATAAGGGCCCATTTAGAGAGCTTTTTTGGCATTTAAAGCCAAACTGCTGTGCTGCCCTCTGGCTGCTTCTGATAAAATCTTAAAGAGGAAATCACCCAGGCGCTCCTCTACAAGTCTCTCTCCACTTGAAATTTCATGGTTTTGCAGCCTGGCTGAACATCTATTAATCTCATCAGATTGACATGTTTTATTTCTCACTGATAGGACTGCAGACACAATCTGAAACAAATTAGACCGGCTTTGTCTTCTGTTAAAGTCCTCCCTAAGACTTCATATGCACTCTTCTGGTAATTTTACAGCCAGCAAACTCAAATATATTTCCTGATAGTTCAGATATGCTGTTGTTTTCCATTTTCACTTCCTGTTCTTTGATGCCTACAGATTGGAGAAAAGCCAGGGGAAACACTATTTTATTTGCTGTACGTTTTGCCAAAGATGGAAGGTTTTTAAGGGTTCCTCTCTGTGAGCTTCCAAAGGGTGATAAGAGGCCAATGTTGTTTATACTTATGTTCTAATCTTGATAAAACTTCACATATTTCCACTTAGCTTCACCTAGAATTCAGAAGGTTTAAACGTGATCTATATTGAGAGCACATCTTTATCAATCAGATAGCAGAAGCAATCTATTTTTTTCATTGTTCATACAGTAGTACCTTTCTTCCTTTTCCAGGATGACAATAGACTTTCAAATTCACAACATTTTAACAATAACAGTACGTTCGATTTATAAAGGCCATTAGTCAAAGCCTCTTGTTTGAAAGAGCTTTTGTAAACTAAAAACTGAATCTTAAGACACTTCAGGATTCAGCTTTGACATGAAAAAAGCTTGGGAATCATCAGTTCCATTCTTACAACAAGAAAAAAGCTGAGAAACTGAAAATCAATTACTTTTCTTGGTCCATCAGAGAATTGAGGTCACAGGGCAAATTGCCACCAAAAAATTTGAGGAGATAGGCAAATACAGAGAAACACAGCCAAAGTTAGTTTAGCTGGGGCAGAGGTCACTGAAGTCATAAATTGTAGGAACACTTAAAAGGTAAATTGATGAATTGCTGGCAGCTCAGTGTGGACAAGCTTGAGGGTAAGAAACTCCTGGAGGCTGCAGTCTTAGGAGGGCCACATATTTTCATGAGTTTTTTCATCCAGGAACCCCTTCTTGGTTCTCACGGTTAAGAACCAAGAAAAATCACCTCCTTTCTTTGGCAGAGGGAGGGGGAAAGTAAGCATTCTGAAATATGCTGTTTTTGTTTGCTATTGTTGCTGGAATGCAATACTCCAGAAATGGACTGGCTTTTATAAAGGGGATTTATTTAGTTACAAATTTACAGTTCTTCAGAGCAAAGGCAGCTGGGTTTCCTCTGGCTTTCTCTAATCACATGGGAAGGCCCATGGTGACATCTGCTGGCCTTCCCTCCCAGCTTCTGGATTCAAATGACTTTCCCCAGGGCAGTTCCTTTCTGCATCTCCAAACATCTGGCTGTGTGTCCCTCTGAGCTCAGTCTGTGCTGTGCTGTGCTACTTCTCTCCCTTTTGACTTCTCCTTTTAAGACTCCAGCTGATTAAATTAAACATCACTCATTGTGGAAAGCACTCTATATTAATTAGGGTTCTCTAGAGAAACAGAATCAACAGGAAACACTTGCAAATATAAAATTTATAAAAGTGTCTCACGTAACCGTGGGAATGCAGAGTCCAAAATCTGCATGGCAGGCTGTGAAGCCGACGACTCCAATGGAGGGTCTGGATGAAATCCACAGGAGTGGCTCACCAGCCAAAGCAGAAAGAGCGTCTGTCTCTTAAAAGGCTTCCAGTGATTAGATTAAGCATCACTGATTGCAGAAGACATGCCCCTTGGCTGATTACAAATGGAATCAGCTGTGGATGCAGCTGATATGATCATGATTTAATTCTATGAAATGTCCTCATCGCAACAGACAGGACAGCGCTTGCCCAACCAAAAAAACAGGTACCGCCACTAGGCCAAGTTGACACATGAACCTGACCGTGACACACTCCCCTTAGCCAACTGCAGATGTAGTCAGCCATAGATGAATTTCACATGCTGATGCTTTTAGTCCACAGCAACAGAACTGGGCACCATCACCTGGCCAAGTTGACACCTGAACATAACTACATATGCCCAGTGCATTCTCCATTACAAAGGTCTAATTTCCAGTAAAAAGACTTTACCAGATCCTTAGGCAGAGGACAATTATCCAACTCTAGCCCTCTTTAGTGTTCCTGTGTCACCTAAGTGGGGAAGAAAAAAGAAAGGTAAGAAACATTTGTGAAGGACACAGCCAAGGGACACATGTCCCTAAAACACTGAGATTCAGTCATAAGAACATAGAATGGATCCTCTCCCCCACTACTTACAACAATATGAAAAGTGCTCCAATATTTCAGAGGATTTCCTCTGACAGAGCTTCAAGGCTCAGATTCCACTTAAGAAGGCGTATCTAAGGAAAATCAAAGACAACAGAGGAGACAAAGGTAAAGAAACGAGAGGAATCTGAAGCCTCTGGCAACTATAGCTATAGCAATTATTAAATACAGCCCAATTCTTAGCCACATTATCATAAAACCTCACACTAAAGGCCTATTTATCTCAGTTTCTATTGCCTGATATATCATGGCTGACTTTCAACAAAAAATTCAAGGCATACAAACATACAGTTTGAAGAGACAAAGGAAGAACCAAACCCAGGCTCAGACATGACACAGATATTGAAATTATGAGACAATGAACATAATATAACTATGATTAATTTGTTGAGGCTCAAATGGAAAAAGTAGACTAAATGGAAGAATAGATGGTTACATAAGAGAGATGAACTCTAAGTAGGAATCAAAATTAAATACAAGAAATAAAGAACACTTTAACAGAAATGAGTACCTTTGATGGACTCTTCAGTAGACTGGACACAGCTAAGGAAAGAATTGGTGAACATGAAGATGTGCCTATAGACATTTCCCAAATGAAATGCAAAAATAAAGAATAGAATAACCTAACAATGAAACAGTTTTTATAAGTATGATATATGCATAATTGGAATACCAGAAGGAGAAAAAAGAGTTAACACAACAAAGCAATATTTGATATAATGATGGCTGTAACTTTCCAAAATCAGTGATAGAAACTAAACCACAGATGTAGGACTTTAGAGAACACCAAGGAAACCAAAACATCTACCCCTCAAATATATTTAACTTGCAGAAACCCAAAGACAAATAGAGAATCTTGAAATAAACCAAAAAGAAAACATCCTACCTAAAGAGTAAAAAGAATAAGAATTTCAAGGGACTTCTCTTCAGAAACCAGCAAAAAAGGAGATGGTAGAGTGAAATATTTAAAGTGTTGAAAGGAAAACCTCACCTAACTAGATTTTATGTGCAGTGAAATTATCCTTCAGAAGTGAAGGAGAGGAGCAAGATGGGGGCATTGTGAGGTGTGGAATTTAGTTCGGCTATTTATTTAGTAAATAGCCAGGAATGGTACAGAATTACTGTTAGGGGGAATATCAGTGACAGGACACACAGCATACACCAGTCTGGACCAGGTGGAACAGTTGAGACCCCACAGAGAACTGTAAGCCCCCCCAAGCTTGGAGGGGCACCCCCCCCTCACAGGCATGGCAGCCTAGTTCCCCCAGGGGGAAAGGAAAAAGACTTGACTAGCAGCAAGGACTTAGCTGAAACAAGCTCCAATTATGGAATTAAATAACAAATACTGACTACTGAAAATAGGCCCCCAGCACAGATAAACCTGGAATAAGCCCTAAAGGGATTAGGAGTTTTTGCCCCAGCAGAGAGTAGTGGGGCTCACAAAAAAAAAGTGAAAAACACAAAATACTGGAAAAGGGCTAAACCCCAAGAAAAGGAGGCACACAGAGCTTGGCAATACGTAGAGCCACAAACCAACTTAAGCTCTTGATTGGCAAACACCAGGACAGGGGTCCAGCTCTGAAGAGTCTTTTTAATTTTTTTGTCTTTTTTTTCTGCTCCTTAACAGCTCATTAGATAGAACTGGAAACCTTCTGAGGCTCCAACACTGCCCCAGGCAAGGGTGGGAATTAAGCTTGTCTGAGAGACAAAGTAAGTAGTCAGGTGAAAGTAATTCATTCCCTAAAGGGTGTATCTTCCCAAGAGAAAGGTGGGGCCCAGTTCAAATGGAATCCCTCCTTCAAGGAATTCAGGTCCCGGGACTGGAAAACCGAAGTAATTAAAGCCATTCTACAATCTTACCTCTGTTTTAATGATTTCTCCAGCACGAAGAGTCTGCTGAAGTTAAAGGCAGAACATCACTTTACACTGGTGGGAAGCCATGGGCAGACAAGTGCCTCATGCTGGGCAGCATAGGAAAAGCAGAGAGTCTGGAGGCTTCATAAGTAAGTCTGTCAAACTGCTGGGTCTCACCCTCAGGGAAAACTGATTCTGGCTACATTTCCCCCTGAATGGGATCTATAATATCTGAGGAGACTCTCCTAAAAAGAAGAAAGAAAAACGGGGCTCCATACACAGGGCAAGAAACAGAAACTGAAAAATTCTGATCAGTTAAACAGAACCTATGCTAGAGGTCTAAAATAAGTTGAACTGAATGTCAAAGAACAGACAGAGGACAAAGACCTCCAACAAGATAATCTTAGGTAAAAGCGTGAAAACAACCTCCAGAATAAACTAATTAAGGAAATCAAATGCTGAGATGCCAGCAAAAAATAATGAGTCATACGAAAAAATTAAGTTATGGCCCAGTCAAAGGGGAAAAACCAATACTTCAAATGAAATACAGGAGTTGAAACAACTACTTCAGGATGTTCAAACAGACATGGAAAATCTCATCAAAAATCAAGTCAACAAGTTTAAAGAAGCCACTGGGCTGGAACAAAAAGAAGAGCTCAAAAGTCTGAAAACAACAAATCACAGAACTTATGGGAATGAAAGGCACAATAGAAGAGATGAAAAACAATGGAAACTTTGCAACAATAGTTTCGAAAAGGCAGAAGAAAGGATTAGTGAGATAGAAGACTGAACAGCTGAAATCTACAAAAGAAAATACAGGGAAAATAATGGGAAAATATGAGTAGGGTCTCAGGGAATTGAATGACAACATGACTCACATAAATATGTGTGTCCCAGAAGGAGAAAAGAACAGAAAAGGAGGAGAAACACTAATGGAGGAAATAATCACTGAAAATTTCCCATCTCTTAGGAAAGACATAAAATTATAGATCTAAGAAGTACAGAATACCCCAAAAAGAACAGACTCAAAGAGACATTCTCCAAGACAAGACACTTACAAATCAGGCTGTCAAATGTCAAAGAGAAAGAGAGAATTTTGTAAGCAGGTAGAGAAAAGAACTCATCACAAACAAGGGAAGCCCAATAAGACTATGGATTTCTCAGCAGAAACCATAGAGGTGAAAAGGCAGTGGAATGTTATATTTTAAGATTCGAAAAGAAAAAAATTGCCAAATAAGAATTATATATCCAGCAAAATTGTCCTTCAAAAATGAGGGGGAGATTAAACTATTTTCAGACAAACAATCACTGAAAGAATTTATGACTAGAAATGAAGACTATCAGTAAAGGTAAAGAGAGAAAAAAAATTAGATATGACATATAAAATCCAAAAGACAAAATATTAGAAGAAAGTACTGCTTTTACAGTAATAACATTAAATGTTAATTGATTAACACCCCCCCCCCCATCAAAAGACATGGACTGGCAGAATGGAATAAAAAACAGGACCCATCTATATGCTGCCTACAAGAGACCCATTATAAACCCAAGGAAAAAATAGGATGAAAGTGAAAGGTTAAGAAAAGATATTTCATGCAAACAACAATCAGAAAAGAGCAGGAGTAGCTATACTAATATCCAACAAATTAGACTTCAAATGTAAAACAATTAAAGAGACAAAGAAAGACACTATGTATTCATAAAAGAAACAATTCAACAAGAAGACATAACAATCATAAATATTTACCCACCAAGCCAAAGTCCTCCAAAGTACATGAAAGAGGAAATAGACACCTCTACCATAATAGTTGGAGACATCAATTCTCCACTCTCACCAATGCCCAGAACATCTAGACAGGA
The DNA here is from genome assembly GCF_023851605.1 of Tamandua tetradactyla. NCBI lineage: Eukaryota > Metazoa > Chordata > Mammalia > Pilosa > Myrmecophagidae > Tamandua > Tamandua tetradactyla. Next base: position 37,843,455 of record NC_135339.1, on the reverse strand, counting down.
TCAATAAAAAAACAGAATTTGAATAGTACGATAAGTGAACTTGACTTAACAGACATTTACAGAACATTACACCCCACAACAGCAGGATACACCATTTTCTCAAATGCTCATGGATCATTCTCAAGGATAGACCATATTCTGGATAACTAAGCAAGTCTCAATTAATTTTAAAAGACTGAAATTATGCAAAACTCTTTCTTGGATCATAATTCAATGACATTGGAAATCAATAACAGCAGAGGGCCAGGAAATTCACAAATATATGGAAGCTAACAATACACTCTTAAACAACCAGTGGATCAAGGAAGAAATTATAAGACAAATAAATAAACATCTCAAGGTAAATGAAAATGAAAACACCACATATCAAAATTTATGGGATGCAGCAAAGGCAGTGTTAAGAGGAAAATTTATTGCCTTAAATGCCTATATTAAAAAAAAAAAGAAGAAAGAGCAAAAATTGAGGAATAAACTGCTCACCTGGAAAAACAAGAGAAAGAACAGCAAACTAATCCCAAAGAAAACAAAAGGGAAGACATTACAAAGATTAGAGCAGAAATAAATGAAATTGAGAACATGAAAACAATTGAGAAAACCAACAAAACCAGAAGCTGGTTCTTTGAGAAAATCAATAAAATTGATGGACACTTAGCTAGTTGAAAAAAAAAAGAGAGAGAAGTATGCAAATAAATAAAATCAGAAATGGAAGAGGAGACATAACCATTGACCTTGCAGAAATAAAGGTGATAATGAGAGGATACTATGAATAACTATATGCTAATAAACTAGACAACATAGATGAAATGAACAACTTCCTAGAAAGTCATGAACAACCAACATTGACTAGAGAAGAAATAGATGATGTCAATAAATCAATCACAAGTAAAGAGATTGAATCAGTCATCAAGAAGCTTCCAAAAAAGAAAAGTCCAGGACCAGATGACTTCACATGTGAATTCTACCAAGCATTCAAGAAAGAATTAGTACCTATTCTGCTGAAACTCTTCAAAAAAATTGAAGAGGAATGTTCTAGTTTGAAAGCTGCCAGAATGTGACATACTGGAAACAGAATGCTTTTAAAAAGAGGAATTTATTAAGTTGCAAGTTTACAGTTCTGAGGTGATGAAAATGTCCAAATTAAGGCAGCAACAAGAGGTTACCTTCACTCAAGAAAGGCCAGTGAAGTTTGGGGTTTCTCTCTCTGCTGGGAGAACATGTGGCAATGTCTGCTAGCTTTCTCTCCTGACTTCTTATTTCATGAAGTTCCCCCGGGGGTGTTTTTCTTCTTCATCTCCAAAGGTTTCTGGCTGCATGATCTGTTGGTTCTGGTGGATCTTTTCCAAAATGGTTCCCTCTTAAGGGACTCCAGTAAGCAATTCCACCATGAATGGGTGGAGACACATCTCCATGGAAACATCTCATCAAAAGTTATCACCCACAATTGGGTGGGCCACATCTCCATGGAAACAATAAAAAAAGATAACACCCAGCAATATTGAATGAAGAGTAAAGGACATGGCTTTTCTGGAGTACATAACAGATTCAAATCAGCACAAGGAGGGAACAACATCACCCTGTTATCAGCACATTAAAAAAATTGTACTGGGTTCCAGGAAAATGGTGGAATAGGATAGGTCGCGTTCACCCCTGCTCCAAGAAACAGCTAGAGAAGGGATGGGAGGGCAACTGAGATGGCGATTCCAGGGTGTAAGTGACCTGGGAGGGTCTTCTACACCACATGGCATGGACCTGGTTGTAAAAGCTGAGGAACTGAGAAGCAGAGAACTGGAGACCATCTGGCTGGTGCAAATAGCCTAACACAGAAGCCCGGAACCCTCAGGAATGAACGGATGGGGAAACGGGTAGATAGGGACTTGGAAGTAAGCCAAGCCACATTTCTTGAATACACTACCTTCACTGGCACAGCTCCATGACCTGCAACTCACCCAACACCCCACGCATCTGAACCCCATCACCTGCTCCCCCTCCCCACACTCCAAGCACCCCTGCCCCACCAACCACCCACGTGTGTACTCGCCCCATACCCCCACCCCAAGCATGCACACCTGCCTTAGCCCAACCCACATCTCCCACAAAAGTGCAGTCTTACCCTGCCCCTTCTGAGCCCAACCTCCCCCTCCCTGCTCCATGCAGGTGGTCACCAGTACATAAAAGCTGCACTTACTCCATACCCGTGCTATACCTGCCCCAAGTCCATACAGTCATGCAACTCCACTCCACCTACACTGAGCTCTGCAGCAGTATACATCAGTTTACTGCCCTCCCAGATCTGCGCATGCTCACAGCCCCCAGTCATGCCCCACTAACTCTGAGCAAGCACTGATGTGTACAGCTGGGCTACATCTGTCCCCAGCCCATGCAGATGCAACACTGACCCACTTCCCAGAGCTTTGTGCATGTGCACAAAAGGCCCCATGCCCTAGACCAGTGCACACCAGGGCACTGCCCCCCAGACCCATGTACCCACACAGCCACATCCTCCCCACTGCTGGGCACCCATGCTGACAGGCACCAGATAGTATCTGTAACCTGGGCATATACCTGCACTGCAACACATCACTGCACTGTTGCACCTTGCCCTGTGCCCTGTATCCTGCTCCACAACCATCCCGCGAATGCAAAGCTTTAGACTACTGAAGGAAATCAACTTCAAAGTAAACCAATCAAGATATTTACATGCCATGAAAACAACAGAGGATCACTAAGCATATCATGATGCAGGTAGATATAGCCTAGCCTAACAACCAAATTAAAACACCTGAGGAGACACAGGCATTAGAACAACTAATCAAAGATGCTCATATAACTCTACTAAATGAAATAAATGGAATGGCTAATGACACAAAGGAGATCAAAAAGACACTAGAAGAACATAAAGAGGAATTTGAAAGAATAAATAGAAAAAATAGCAGATATCACAGAGATTAAAGATGCTGTAGATCAAATAAAAAACATACTAGAGACACACAACAGCAGATTCAAAGAGGCAGAGGAAAGAACAAGTGAATGAGAGGTCAGGACAACTGATTTCAAACACTCAAAACAGCAAATGGCCAAAGAGATGGAAAAATTTGAATTGGACCTCAGGGAACGATGGACAAAATGAAGTGCACAAATATAAGAATCATTGTGCCTCAGAAGGAGAAGAGAAGAATAAGGAGGATTAGTTGAGGATATAATGGGGGGGGGGGGAACTTCCCAACCCTTATAAAGAACATAATTATGCAAGTCAAAGAAGCTCAACAGACTCCAAATAGAATAAATCCAAACAGGTCTTCACCAAGACACATACTAATCAGTCTCTCAAATGTTGAAGAGAAGCAGAAAATCCTGAAAAGGGGAAGAGAAAAACAATCTACTACATACAGGGTAACTGCAGAAGACTGAGTTCAGACTACTCAACTGGCACTATGGAGGCAAGAGGGCAGTGCCATGATATATTTAAGATCCTGAAAAAGAAAGACTTTCAGCCAAGAATTCTGTACCCAGCCAAATTGTCCTTCAAAACTGAGGGAGAGATTAAAATTTTCAGGCAAACAAATCCTGGAAGAATTTGTCAACAAAAGACTGGCTCCACAATAAATATTAAAGGGAATTCTGACAGTTGGAAAAAAAAAAAGACAGGAGAGAGAGGTCTGGAAGAGAGCACAGAGTTGAAGAGTACCAGTAAGGGTAACTTAAAGGATAAAAGGAAAATGAGGGACAAGAACATATAGCTCTGACAAATAAAATCCAAAAGATAAGATGGTGGATTCAAGAATGCCTTTACCATAATAACTTTGAATGTTAACAGAATAAACTTGCCAATTAAAAGATATAGATTGGCAGAATGGGTTAAAAAAATGTAATCCACCTATATGCTGCCTACAAGAGACTCATCTTAGACACAAGGATACAAATAGATTGAAAGTGAAAGAATGGAAAAACATGTTCTATGCAAGTTGTAACCAAAAGAAAGCAAAAGTAGCTATACTAACATCGGAAAAAATAGACCATAAATGTAAAGACATCATATGAGTCAAAGAAGGACACTATATATTAATAAAATTACTGGAGAAATCAGTTGCTATCTGGAGATGAATGAAAATGAGTATACAGCAAAGGCTGTGCTGAGAGGGAAATTTATTGTCCTAAATGCCTATATAAAAAACATGAAAGGGCAAAAATCAAGGACTTAACTGCTCACCTGGAGGACCTTTTCTTGGTGAGTTGGTGGACAACTCACCAAGAAAAAATAACAAATCATAAGTGTTTATGCTCCTAGTCAAGGAGCTCCAAAGTACATGAGACAGACATTGGCAAAACTAAAGGGAGTGATAGATGTTTCAACAATAATAATAGGAGACTTCAATACAACATTCTCCTCTATAGATAGAACAACCAGACAAAAGATCAACAAGGAAATAGAGAAATTAAACAACTGATAAATGAATTAGACCTAACAGACATATATAGGTCATTACACCCCAAAACACCAAGATATACATTCTTCTCTAGTGCTCGTGGAACATTCTCCAGGATAGATCATATGCTGGGGTATAAAACAGGTCTTTATAAATTTAAAAGCATTGAAATTATTCAAATCACTTTCTCTGATCACAAAGGAATGAAGCCGGATATCAATAATCACCAAAGAATGAGAATTTTCTTGAATATATGGAGATTAAATAACATATTCTTAAACAATCAGTGGATCAAAGAAGAGATTACTAGAGAAATCAGTTGCTATCTGGAGATGAATGAAAATGAGTATACAGCAAAGGCTGTGCTGAGAGGGAAATTTATTGTCCTAAATGCCTATATAAAAAACATGAAAGGGCAAAAATCAAGGACTTAACTACTCACCTGGAGGACCTTGAGAAAGAACAACAAAGCAAATAGAAGAAGAGAAATAAAGATTAAAGCAGTGTTAAATGAATGGGAGAACAAAAGAACAATAGAATCAATAAAACCAAAAATTGGTTCTTTGAGAAAATCAATAAAATTGATGGGCCATTAGCAAGACCGACAAAGAAAAAAAGGGAGGATGCAAATAAAATCAGAAATGAGAAAGGATGCATTACCACAGGCTTTGAAGAAACAAAAGAAGTCATAAAACGATACTATGAACAACAATATGCCAACAAACTAGATAACTTAGATGAAATGGACAAATTCCTGGAAACAAACAAACAAGCTACACTGACTCAGAAGAAATAGAAGATCTCAACAAACCAACCACAAGTAAAGAGATTCAATCAGTCACCAAAAATCTTCCTACAAAGTGAAGCCCAGGGCCAAATGGCTTAACAGGGGAATTTTATCAAACATCTCAAAAACCACTGATTTAAGTCTTCTTTGAATTATTTTTAACAATGTTTTGTAGTTTTCTGAGTACAAGTTCTATACATCCTTGGTTAGATTTATTTCTAGATATTTGATTACTTTAGTTGCTACTATGAATGGATTTTTTCTTGATTTCTTATGTTTATTCACTACTTCTGTAAATAAACAGTACTGAATATGCAATGTTGATCTTGTACCCTGCCCCTTTGCTGACTTAGTTTATTGGTTCTAATAACCTATGTGATGATATTGTGAATTACTGATTATATATGTAGAATGGAATGAGCATATATTAAGGATGTTTGCATTTCTTTCTTGCAATTTTTTTAATTAATAAAAAATTATTAAAAAAAACTGAAGGCAAAAGGAACTGTTCAGAGCACTATTGATTGATCTAATTGATAAAGTTGTTGCTAACTGGGAATAAGAGTCAACAATTCTAAAACCACTCTTACATACACTTGAATTGAACAATTAAGTAAATAAATGGGAGATGTGAGAACTAGGTTTCTCACTGTGGAAATTTCCATATAAATGAGGGAAGGAGACTAGAATGTTCCATCTGATAAAGGATTAGAGTTGGAATTATCAGTAAGAACTGATAATTTAACTTAACATAAATACAGATGGCTACATATAGAAAAATTTATATAAAAATGCATGTATGTCAGTAAGTATTCACATATATATTACCTTAGTCAGTTGAAAGGGGCTAGAAGCAATGACACCCTCATAGCAACAATGCACCTAGTATCCAGATGTTGGTTTCTACCATTCTATGATAAAAGGAAGCAAGGCCTTTTGGAAAAATGGCTAATAGGACTGGCACAGGGAATATACAAGAGGAGACTGGAGCATTGTGTGATACCAAGATGTAAGGAAGTACAAAACAAAAACAAAAATCTACAAAGGCACAACCTACAAAGAAGAGGGTATGTCAAAAGGACACAGAGGCCAAATGAAAGATCCCCCAATTACCAAAACTGGAACACATAATAACAAAATGAAATGCTATTGATTTGCAATCCAAAGCACAAATTAAATATCCATGAGTTCATAGTGCTATAAATAAATGATGAATAAATAAGTAAATGGGAAGAATAGATTACTCCCCCATGCAAAAGAATTCCAAAATTATATGTAATTACTGCACTCTCATATAGGGGATCATAAATCTCCACTCCTTAACTGTGAGCTGTGCACAGTGACTTTACAGCAGACAAACCCGGCAAATATTACATCAGCCAGGTGGTCACAGTCACCATCAACAGTGGTAAACCACGTGACAGTACATATGTGGTATGATCCTGGATATGATGTCATGAAAATGGCACTTTACATCTGTGATTGTTCTCCCCCAAAACCTGTAATCTTAGTCTAATCATGAAAGACAAATCAGACAAATTCCAATAGAGGATCAGTCTACAAAATACTTTACCAGTACTCATCAAAGTCAACAAAACCAAGAAAAGTCTGAGAATCTGTCACAGCCAAGAGGAGGATAAGGAGACATGACAACTAATGTGGTATCCTAGATAGGATCCTAGAACAGAAAAAGGATATTAGGCAAAAACTCAAGAAATCTGGATAAATGATAGACATTAGTTAACAATAATGTATTAAGACTGGTTCAATAACTGTAACAAATGCACCATATTAATGTAAGATGTTATGTTAATAATAGGGAAAGCTAGGTAAGGGGGTTATGGCGATTTTCTGTACTATCCTCTTAATTTTTTTTTTACTTTTTTACATTTTTTTATTTTTTATTAATTAACGGAAAAAAAAGAAATTAACCCAACATTTAGAAATCATACCATCCTACATATGCAATCAGTAATTCTTAACATCATCACATAGATGCATGATCATCGTTTCTTAGTATATTTGCATCAGTTTAGAAGAACTAGCGACACACCAGACAGATATAGAACGTTAATATAGAGAAAAGAAATAAAAGTAATAATAATAGTAAAAAAACAAAACAAAACAAAAAAACAACAAAAAAACAAAAACAAACAAACAAACAAAACCTATAGCTCAGATGCAGCTTCATTCAGTGTTTTAACATGATTACTTTACAATTAGGTATTATTGTGCTGTCCATTTTTGAGTTTTTGTATCTAGTCCTGTTGCACAGTCTGTATCTCTTCAGCTCCAATTACCTATTATCTTACCCTGTTTCTACCTCCTGCTGGACTCTGTTACCAATGACATATTCCAAGTTTATTCTCAAATGTCCGTTCACATCAGTGGGATCATACAGTATTTGTCCTTTAGTTTTTGGCTAGACTCACTCAGCATAATGTTCTCTAGGTCCATCCATGTTATTACATGCTTCATAAGTTTATCCTGTCTGAAAGCTGCATAATGTTCCATTGTATGTATATACCAGTTTGTTTAGCCATTCTTCTGTTGATGGACATTTTGGCTGTTTCCATCTCTTTGCAATTGTAAATAACGCTGCTATAAACATTGGTGTGCAAATGTCCGTTTGTGTCTTTGCCCTTAAGTCCTTTGAGTAGATACCCAGCAATGGTATTGCTGGGTTGTATGGCAATTCTATAGTCAGCTTTTTGAGGAACAGCTAAACTGCCTTCCACAGTGGTTGCACCATTTGACATTCCCACCAACAGTGGATAAGTGTGCCTCTTTCTCCGCATCCTCTCCAGCACTTGTCATTTTCTGTTTTGTTGATAATGGCCATTCTGGTGGGTGTGAGATGATATCTCATTGTGGTTTTGATTTACATTTCTCTAATGGCCAGGGACATTGAGCATCTCTTCATGTGCCTTTTGGCCATTTGTATTTCCTCTTCTGAGAGGTGTCTGTTCAAGTCTTTTTCCCATTTTGTAATTGGGTTGGCTGTCTTTTTGTTGTTGAGTTGAACAATCTCTTTATAAATTCTGGATACTAGACGTTTATCTGATATGTCATTTCCAAATATTATCTCCCATTGTGTAGGCTGTCTTTCTACTTTCTTGATGAAGTTCTTTGATGCACAAAAGTGTTTAATTTTGAGGAGCTCCCATTTATTTATTTCCTTCTTCAGTGCTCTTGCTTTAGGTTTAAGGTCCATAAAACCACCTCCAATTGTAAGTTTCGTAAGATATCTCCCTATATTTTCCTCTAACTGTTTTATGGTCTTAGACCTAATGTTTAGATCTTTGATCCATTTTGAATTAACTTTTGTATAGGGTGTGAGATATGGGTCCTCTTTCATTCTTTTGCATATGGATATCCAGTTCTCTAGGCACCATTTATTGAAGAGACTGTTCTGTCCCAGGTGAGTTGGCTTGACTGCCTTATCAAAGATCAAATGTCCATAGATGAGAGGGTCTATATCTGAGCACTCTATTCGATTCCATTGGTCGATATATCTATCTTTATGCCAATACCATGCTGTTTTGACCACTGTGGCTTCATAATATGCCTTAAAGTCCAGTAGCGCGAGACCTCCAGCTTCGTTTTTTTTCCTCAAGATGTTTTTTGCAATTCGGGGCACCCTGCCCTTCCAGATAAATTTGCTTATTGGTTTTTCTATTTCTGAAAAATAAGTTGTTGGGATTTTGATTGGTATTGCATTGAATCTGTAAATCAATTTAGGTAGGATTGACATCTTAACTATATTTAGTCTTCCAATCCATGAACACGGTATGCCCTTCCATCTATTTAGGTCTTCTGTGATTTCTTTTAGCAGTTTTTTGTAGTTTTCTTTATATAGGTTTTTTGTCTCTTTAGTTAATTTATTCCTAGGTATTTTATTCTTTTAGTTGCAATTGTAAATGGGATTCGTTTCTTGATTTCCCCCTCAGCTTGTTCATTACTAGTGTATAGAAATGCTACAGATTTTTGAATGTTGATCTTGTAACCTGCTACTTTGCTGTACTCATTTATTAGCTCTATTAGTTTTGTTGTGGATTTTTCTGGGTTTTCGACGTATAGTATCATATCGTCTGCAAACAGTGATAGTTTTACTTCTTCCTTTCCAATTTTGACGCCTTGTATTTCTTTTTCTTGTCTAATTGCTCTGGCTAGAACCTCCAACACAATGTTGAATAATAGTGGTGATAGTGGACATCCTTGTCTTGTTCCTGATCTTAGGGGGAAAGTTTTCAATTTTTCCCCATTGAGGATGATATTAGCTGTGGGTTTTTCATATATTCCCTCTATCATTTTAAGGAAGCTCCCTTCTATTCCTATCCTTTGAAGTGTTTTCAACAGGAAAGGATGTTGAATCTTTTCAAATGCCTTCTCTGCATCAATTGAGATGATCATGTGATTTTTCTGCTTTGATTTGTTGATATGGTGTATTACATTAATTGATTTTCTTATGTTGAACCATCCTTGCATACCTGGGATGAATCCTACTTAGATGTATAATTCTTTGAATGTGCTGTTGGATATGATTTGCTAGAATTTTATTGAGGATTTTTGCATCTATATTCATTAGAGAGATTGGTCTGTAGTTTTCTTTTTTTGTAATATCTTTGCCTGGTTTTCATATGAGGGTGATGTTGGCTTCGTAAAATGAATTAGGTAGTATTCCCTCCACTTCGATTTTTTTGAAGAGTTTAAGGAGAGTTGGTACTAATTCTTTCTGGAATGTTTGGTAGAATTCACATGTGAAGCCATCTGGTCCTAGACTTTTCTTTTTAGGAAGCTTTTGAATGACTTATTCAATTTCTTTACTTGTGGTTGGTTTGTTGAGGTCATCTATTTCTTCTTGAGTCAGAGTTGGTTGTTCATGTCTTTCCAGGAACCCGTCCATTTCATCTAAATTGTTGTATTTATTAGCGTAAAGTTGTTCATAGTATCCTGTTATTACCTCCTTTATTTCTGTGAGGCCAGTAGTTATGTCTCCTCTTCAATTTCTGACCTTATTTATTTGCATCCTCTCTCTTCTTCTTTTTGTCAATCTTGCTAAGGGCCCATCAATCTTATTGATTTTCTCATAGAACCAACTTCTGGTCTTATTGATTTTCTCTATTGTTTTCATGTTTTCAATTTCATTTATTTCTACTCTAATCTTTGTTATTTCTTTCCTTTTGCTTGCTTTGGGATTAGTTTGCTGTTCTTTCTCCAGTTCTTCCAAGTGGACAGTTAATTCCTGCATTTTTGCCTTTTCTTCTTTTCTGATAAAGGCATTTAGGGCAATAAATTTCCCTCTTAGCACTGTCTTTGCTGCGTCCCATAAGTTTTGATATGTTGTATTTTCATTTTCATTCACCTTGAGGTATTTACTAATTTCTCTTGCAATTTCTTCTTTGACCCACTTATTGTTTAAGAGTGTGTTGTTGAGCCTCCATGTATTTGTGAATTTTCTGGCATTCCACCTATTATTGATTTCCAACTTCATTCCTTTATGATCCGAGAAAGTGTTGTGTATGATTTCAATCTTTTTAAATTTTTTAGGACTTGCTTTGTGACCCAGCATATGGTCTATCTTTGAGAATGATCCATGAGCACTTGAAAAAAAGGTGTATCCTGCTGTTGTGGGATTTAATGTCCTATAAATGTCTGTTAAGTCTAGCTCCTTTATAGTAATATTCAAATTCTCTATTTCTTTATTGATCCTCTGTCTAGATGTTCTGTCCATTGATGAGAGTAGTGAATTGAAGTCTCCAACTATTATGGTATATGTGTCTATTTTCCTTTTCAGTGTTTGCAGTGTATTCCTCATTTATTTTGGGGCATTCTGGTTCGGTGCATAAATATTTATGATTTTTATGTCTTCTTGCTTAATTGTTCCTTTTATTAGTATATAGTGTCCTTCTTTGTCTCTTTTAACTGTTTTACATTTGAAGTCTAATTTGTTGGATATTAGTATAGCCACTCCTGCTCTTTTCTGGTTGTTATTTGCATGAAATATCTTTTCCCAACCTTTCACTTTCAACCTATGTTTATCTTTGGGTCTAAGATGTGTTTCCTGTGGACAGCATATAGAAGGATCCTGTTTTTTAATCCGTTCTGCCAGTCTATGTCTTTTGATATGGGAATTCAGCCCATTAACATTTACAGTTATTACTGTTTGGATAATATTTTCCTCTAACATTTTGCCTTTTGTATTATATATATCATATCTGACTTTCCTTCTTTCTATACTCTTCTCCATACCTCTCTCTTCTGTCTTTTCATATCTGACTCTAGTGCTCCCTTTAGTATTTCTTGCAGAGCTGGTCTCTTGGTCACAAATTCTCTCAGTGACTTTTTGTCTGAGAATGTTTTAATTTCTCCCTCATTTTTGAAGGGCAATTTTACTGGATATAGGAGTCTTGGTTGGCAGTTTTTCTCTTTTAGTAACTTAAATATATCATCCCACTGTCTTCTAGCTTTCATGGTTTCTGCTGAGAAATCTACACATAGTCTCATTGGGTTTCCCTTGTATGTGATGGATTGCTTCTCTCTCGCTGCTTTCAAGATCCTCTCTTTCTCTTTGACCTCTGACATTCTAACTAGTAAGTGTCTTGGAGAATGCCTATTTGGGTCTAATCTCTTTGGGGTGCGCTGCACTTCTTGGATCTGTAATTTTAGGTCTTTCATAAAAGTTGGGAAATTTTCAGTGATAATTTCTTCCATTAGTTTTTCTCCTCCTTTTCCCTTCTCTTCTCCTTCTGGGACACCCACAACACGTATATTTGTGTGGTTCATATTGTCCTTGAGTTCCCTGATACCCTGTTCAAATTTTTCCATTCTTTTCCGGATAGTTTCTGTTTCTTTTTGGAATTCAGATGTTCCATCCTCCAAATCACTAATTCTATCTTCTGTCTCTTTAAATCTATCATTGTACGTATCCATTGTTTTTTCTATCTTTTCTACTTTATCCTTCACTTCCATAAGCTCTGTGATTTGTTTTTTCAGTTTTTCTATTTCTTCTTTTTGTTCAGCCCATGTCTTCTTCATGTCCTCCCTCAATTTATCGATTTCATTTTTGAAGAGGTTTTCCATTTCTGTTCATATATTCAGCATTAGTTGTCTCAGCTCCTGTATCTCATTTGATCTATTGGTTTGTTCCCTTGACTGGGCCATATTTTCAGTTTTCTGAGCGTGATCCATTATCTTCTGCTGGCATCTGGGCATTTGGTCAGATTTCCCTGGGTGTTGGACCCCACAAGTTGAAAGATTTTTCTGTGAAATCTCTGGGTTCTGTTTTTCTTATCCTGCCCAGTAGGTGTCGCTCGTGGCACATGTTTGTCTACGGGTTCCACCAGTAAAAGTTGCTGTGGGTCCTTTAACTTTGAAAAACTCTCACCGTGGGGGAGGTTCAGCAGCCGAAGCGGCCTGGAAGAGTGCCAGCCGGCCCAGGGATCCAAATGCTGGGAGGGTCGCTGGCCACCGCAGCCCAGGAGCGCGCCCAACCGAATTTCCTAGTCGGCCTGGGGAGCCAAGCGTGGCGGGAGGGCGCCAGCTGCCGCAGCCCGGGAGAGTGCACTGTTCCCAGCCAGACCGGGGAATCACGTGTTTGGAAGGGACCCCCCAGTCACCGTTCTCCACGGTCTGGGGATTTCCGACCCAACTCTCTCAGTTGGTCCGGGGGGCCTCGCGTGGTGGGGGCGCCAGACGCCGCGGCCCAAGGGGACCGCCTGCCCAATTGTGCCAGCTGGCCTGGGAAGGAGGAAGGGAGGGACTCCGGCCGCTTGCCGTCCCGCCCGGGAAAGCCCACGCCCCTCGGCGATCTCACCAGAGCTGGTTCTCCCAGACAGTCAGCCATTCTAGGATGGGGTACGCCATCCCTTTGATCTCCGTCGTGGCTCCGGGAGCTGCTCTGTATTGTCTCCACTCCCCCAGTAGCTGTTCTTAAGGAGGAAAGGTGAGGGTGGCAAGGCTGTCGAGGCCGGTGGCGGAGGAGCCGGTCAAGGCGGAAGAGGGCACGGTGGTGGTTGGAGAGCCACCGGAGCAGGAGGAGAAAGGGAAGGATAAGATGTTGGATGGAGCGCCGCCGGAGCAGAAGGGGGAAGAGGGAGGGGGGAAGAGGGAGAGGAGGGCGGGCTGGCTGGTGGGGCATGAGCGCCGCGCCGGGCCGGCGGACAAAAAGGGAGAGGAGGGCAGGCTGGCTGGTGGGGCATCCTCTTAATTTTTGTGTAAATGTAGTCTTGTTTCAAAAAATAGAGTCTACTTTTTAAAAGAAAATAGTGGAAGCAATAGGAAATATGAATGTGTTCAAATAATATTTTAGATGCCCCTACATTTGGAGTGACAAGGTCCAAGTTAAAGAAAGACTATAGTTTTACAAACTAAAACTGAAATCTTTGCCAAAATTTTCCAAAATATTTCTTAACATTTAGCTGAAGGAAACAAGTTCTATTGTACACTAATATAAATTGAGATATTCTCAGATATATCCTCAAAGTTCTTGTCAAAACTCTAATTATATATTCAAAGATTCACTTTACAATGGACGATGTTAAATCCTATTCATGTAACCCTCTGCCATGCCTGGAATTGCAGTGAAAATCAAGTTCAGTGCCTATCTTTAAGGAGTTTGGAGTCTAGTGGGGAAAACTGATTATAAGCAGAAAACTACAACAATAAGATCAGAATCCTAATAATCAGATGAAACTGTGCTGTGGAGATCTAGAGGAAGAAGAGATAAGGGGATATGAAGGAAGCTTCTCAGAGGAGTTGAAATTTCAAATCAGCCTGCAAGTTTGAGTAGAAATACACACAACAACATGAGTCCTCATGGGTAAGACTAGAAAGCTCTTTACCTTCCAGGTGCTCAGGCCCAGGGAACAATGTGCACAGAGAGACCCTGTGGGAGAGCTGCTGATTTGGGAAATCCACAATAGGTGGGGTGAGAAAGTGGCCACCTCACAAAGAGACTTTGTGGACTGCTGGAGCAAATACCACAAACTTGATGGCTTAAAACAATAGACATTATTTCTCGCACAGGTCTAGAGTCTAAAAGCCTGAAATCAAGGTGTCAACAGGGCTACGCTTCCTCTGATATCTGGAAAGAGAGGGTCCGTCCTTGCCTCTTCCTAGCTTCTGGTACCTTTCTGGCGATCCCAGCATTCCTTGGTTTGCAAATGCAGCACTTCAATCTCTGTTTCCTTTATCATGTGGTGTCATCCCTTCAGTGTCCTCTCTCCCTTTCTTATAGGGACACTAGTCATATTGGATTAAAGACCCACCCTACTCCAGTATGACCTTATCTCAACTAACTCTATCTGCAATGATCTATCTCCAAGTAGGTTCACATTCTGAGGTACTGGGATTAGGTCTTCCATGTATCTTTTGGAAGGGCACAATTCAATCCTATAACGGTTTATGCGCCTTGCTACTGTGATCTGTGTCAGACCAGTCTCCTGATCTTCCCAGCACAGTTAGACAAACTGCAGAGAATTCTCAGCCTTCCTTCTGCAAAGATGAGTACCCTCTCTAGAACCCTGCCTATTTTTGCCTATAGTAATATTTTTTAGCTGCCTGGAGTTACCACAAATACTAAAAAGGCAAATAAATTCCTTCCAGTTTTTGCAAAATGACTGCTGCTACTGACTTGCATGCTTTCTTCTCTATGGGATGAGAGAAATTTTACTGAGTTCCATGCCTATTGTCAGATGGAGGACAACCTTCTAATTTGAGTGCCATCCAGAAACACTGTTTCAATATTCAGAAGTAACTTAACTCTGTGCTTAATTATTGGGTTGATTTATCAAGAAAGCCTCTTCTCTGTAACATGTGGTTTAACTCATTAAACGTTTTCTCCTGATATGTACATGGTTCCAAAAGGCAGCAATTTCATTCATTCATTTACTCAAAAACATTGATTGAACACCTACTACTTTGTTCCAGCAAGTAACCGAGATAACTGTATTCATTAAAGTCACTATCTAAGCTGGAATACAGTAACTACAAAATCTCAGTGGCCTAACAGAATAGAAATTTATTTCTCACTCATGTAACAATGCAATGGTGCTGCTGGGCAGGCAATGATTCAGAACGAGGCTCCTTTGACCTTGTGGCTCCACCTTCTTTCAGGGTCTCAAAGCCCCTTCAATTCCAGGTGACAGATGGGAGAGAGAGGAAAGGCATACTTGTTTCATAACCATACCAATCAAAAACTGACATATGACTTCTAGTAGTTAATGTTGCATTAGTGAGAACTAGTCACATGATCACAGGCAGATGCAAGCAGGTTGGGGGAGTCTTGGGTAGAAAGAGTAGTCCCTGGCTAGGCAGTGCCTTCCAGCCACAACTCTGCACCATACAGACAGAGCTTGCATCTTTGATGGTAAATCACCATCTCTGCCACAGCACTGGAGAGCCTAAGAAAAAATTTAACTAGCTTCATGTTGACATGTAAGAACCCTTAACAAAAAGGGAGCAAGAATTAATATCTGAGCCAAATTCTTTCTATCTCCATCTCAATCTCGTCATACATTCAGAGAGTTAATTAAAATAACCAAAACGAATCTGAGGGAAAAGGGCAAAAGATGTTTGCTAGGACCCACAAATGAACATTAACTGGAACAGAAGGTCATAGCCAGCAATTTGTCTTCCTGCCACAGGATAAAAAAAATGCATAGACCCATGTTACACAGCAAGGTAATATATTTATAATAAATTCCCAGGCTCTGGGGATTAGACTTTGTCTAATATGTAATGTGACCTCTGTCACCTAAGCCCCATCACTCCAAAGTGTGACATGGTACCCACTATTGCTGTGACCACATATACAAACAAGAGTCCCCAACCTTTTGCTTCATGAGGACCCTGATTTCTATCTGTCTTGAATGCTTGAAATTTCCAGCAGGCTAAGAGCTACAGAATGTGCACTTGAACAAGCAGTAGGAGGTGATAATGGAGGAAAACATCGTCTCTGCCTGTTGTGTCATCTTGCCCCTGGGAGTTCTAGCGAAGACTCAAGTGAGGATTTTTGCAGCAGCGGGTGCCTTTGAGATCAAATTCATATTGCTCACTTAAGCTATAACTACGAATTCTGATCTGTTGGTTGAAGATATTTGTGTGAGAGAACCACAGCCTTTGCATAATGGGCATTGTCTTAGTTTCCTAGGGTTGCTATGGCAAATACTACCCATCAGTTGGCTTAAACAATGAGAATTTTTTGTCTTTGATTTTGGAAGCTAGAAGTCCAGTCAAGGTGTCAGAAAACCCAAGCTTTCTCCAAAGTCTGTAGCTTTCTGGTAATGGCAATCCTCCATCATATGGCCATCTTTCTGTCTCTCTCTCTCTCTGTCGCTCTCTGTCTCTCTCTCTTTTCTTACTTCTACTCTCAGACTGCTTCCGAATTTCCTTTACTTATCAGGACTTCAAGCATATGGATTAAGGACCACTCCTGATTCAATGTGGCCTCATCTAAATAGGAAATTCAAAGAACCTGTTCACAAATGAGTCTTTACCTTAACTAATAATAAACATCTTCAAAGGTTTTTACTTACAAATGGGTTCAAACTCACAGGAATGTGGATTAACACTTCAACATGTCTTTATAGGAGACATGATTCGATCTCCACCAGGAGTGATGACCATACTCCCTGTGCAACCAAGAGCATCAATCATTATTATATAAATCCCAGGGTGAAGAGGAAAGTGGTTCAGCTTCTCAGGAGGCTCCCGTGGACTGCCAGATTCATATTTCCATCAGAAGAGAATTCTTTTGCTCTTCCTCCCATATTCTTCCATTTTTCAGCTGCTTAGGCAAGGCCTTCTGTGCCACTCTCCACTGAGGTACAACTTCTGATCTCTTGTTATATCACTAGGCATTCTTTATTGAGGGAGAAAGAAACACACGCTTAACAAAATTATGATTTGCTGATGTTGCTGCTACTGTGTTTTTCCCATTTGTTTCTTAATCTGGGCGTGTATATCACAGAGCCAACATGGACCATCTTTGGCCTGCTGTGCTGTCCACCTCAAGGGTCGGTCAGAAGCTCAGCGGGCCCTCTACCCTTTCTTCCTCCCAAGCATGGCTTGTTTTCTATACCCTAGACTGAAGGTCCCTACCTCCCCCTGGCACTTTTGAATCTGTGGGCAACCCAGTTAGCCTGCTGGATGAGTGAATTCAGGGTCTAATTTTCCCACCAGTGGGTCAAGGCTTAAGTGTGGGCAGATGTTAGCAAGATTTTCCAAATCTGATCCCATTCCAGGCCCCATCCTCCAGCCCGGCCTTTCCTGGGAGCCCTGTATGTTAAGCACTGAGGGACCGCATTCATAATGCTGATGTAGTGCTCCCCACTCATTCCCTGGGTATGTTCTCTACTGATTATACCCTGATGGAAGGAGTGCTGAGGGGTTGTAATCTTTAACTTTCAACACAGGTAAATGAGTTAAAGGATTCAAAATAATCCTATTACATAATCCTGTATACCCCAAATCCCAAAATATAATCAATTTTGTAGAAACAGCACATCAGGACACTTTTTTCTATCTTATCTTAGATTTACCAACAAATTGCAACCATATCATTTATCATTTATATGCATCAGAGGAAATTAAAAAAAAAACTATAGAGGAATTGTGATATGTGTACCCTGTGGTTTTGGGGTATTTGGTGAAAACACAGGATGTGACATTTTCTTAAGTGGCAACAACTCATCCACTTTATCTCCCTTTGAGGCAATGCGTCATCCCTTACCACTGAGCCAGGGCCTTTTATATTGTTGTGCATTTCCTGGAGTATTAATGTCCTTCAACAAAATTCAAAAGCTGAACTGTTGGCTAGGATGGTAGGGGGAGGAAGGAAATGGGAGGCTAGAAAGTATTACATCAAAAGAGAAAATCTCACTATACATGGTTCCTATGACTGAGTATAAGGGCAAAGAATACCTGATTCTATTCCTCAGTCATGGGGAGTGAATCCAAAAGCAGACATGTCCCTGTAACTACAAAGCCAAGTTTTTGGATCATGCAACTATATCAGACATTAATGTACCCTATTGTACTCCAGTTATTATCGCGGGAACCAATTGTACGTGGATGCAACCTGATAGCACCTTGCTCAGCTGAACCACTCATCCCAACTGCACCCGAGGCACCTTTGCCATCTGCTAGAAACTTCACAGCCATTCTGATGCCTGTACAGACATATGTAAGATGCCCTGGTCTAATGGGAGTCCCTGGATAAGCACTGTCCTTTCATGTCTTAAGGAAGCACTTCTGAAACTTATTCTATGTGGCTCCTCAGTGCCCAGTAGTGACCAGTTTTCCTACTTCCTTGTTTCACTCTTCCTGGATGACCACACCTGACCCTTGGGGTCACTTCCCTAAATAAACAACATAAGACCTGGAAAGAGGCTCTAATTTTTGGGTGACATGTTAAAACACTGGCTGAATGACTTTTCAAATATTACTAAAATGCACAAAACCATAGTACCCTCAGACCTTCATAAATTTCTTTACTTTTTATTATGGAAAATTTTAAATATATACAAATCTTGAGAAAATAGCACAATGGACCCCCATGATGTATCGTAAAGCTTTAATAAACTTGCCACCCTTCTCCTTGTACTTGTTTACTAATGATAAATATTGAGATAATCTGAGTATCACACTAGATGAACCACTAGCATACAGAAAATTTTTACACTTCTAGAATATAAAGTGCTACTCTCCCCTTGCTCCAGTGATTGAGGCAAGAACTGGTAACCAAACTGGTATCAGCCAGTCAAGACATGATTCTACCACAGTGTTTGCTGGGTGATGGGCTGACCGGACTTGAGTTAATTGAATCAGACAGCAGCTCAGCATTTTCTTAGATAGTTCTGGAAAATCACTTTCTTTTTCATGTTGGAGAAAGCAAGGGAGCAGGCATCCTGAGAGCTACTGGCAGCTGTCTTTTGTTATAAGGCACACTAGCCTTGAGATTCAGTCAACAGCACGGAGAGCCAAGTAGGAGACAGAAAAACACTGAGTTCTCATTGATACCACTGAACCATTGGATCAATTCATGCTAGACCTGCCCACACTCTATACTTTTCAGTTAAAAGACCCTAAAAAGTCCAACTCTTGCTTAAGACAATTTGGGTTCCCTGTACTTTCATACAAAACATTCTAACAAATTCCATTTAGAAATCATGAAGTTGTGCAAAATACCTTTGAAGTCTTTTCACCCAATGTGGCTTAAATAAAGAGAAGACAGTTTTAGCTACAAGAAAATAAATTTGTGTATTTACTTCTCTTTCAAGATTACTACATAGTCAAAAAAGGTTAAGAGGCAGCCAACCCAATGAGAGAAAATATTCAGAAATCACATAAAGGCTTGATATCTTGTATACATAAAGAAACCATACAACTCAACAACAAAAGAACAAACAATTCAATTATGAAATGGGCTAAAGATATGAATAGATTTTTTTTGAAGAGAAAATACAGATGACTAAAAAAAGCACATGAAGAGATGCTTATTTTCATGAACTATAAGGGAAATGCAGATCAAGACTACAATGATCACTTCATGCCTATAAGGATGGCTACTATTGAACACAGAGAAAACTACACATGTTGGAGAGGATGTGGTGAAATTGGGACACTTATGCACTGCTAGTGGAAATGTATAATGGTACAGCCACCATGGAAAACAATTTGGTGGTTTCATAAAAAACTAAACATCGAGTTACTCTATAACCCAGCAATGCTTGTAGGTATATACCCGGAAGAGTTGAAAGCAGTGACACAAACAGATATTTGCACACTGATGTTTGTAGCAGCATTATTCACAATTGCCAAAAGATGGAAACAATCCAAGTGCCCATCAACAGATGAGTAGATTAACAAAATGTGGTATATATATATATATATGATGGAATAGTATGCAGCAGGAGGTGAAATGAGGTCGTAAAACGTATGACAACGTGAAAGAAACTTTGAGGACATAATGTTAACACAAAAGGATAGATACTGGATGATTTCACTCATATGACCTTGATAAACTCAGAGGCTTATAATATAGAATATAGGGGACCTAGAGATACACAGAAGCTAGAGATGAGTAAATAGTTAGCTAATGAGGTTGAATTTAAATATAAGAAATGGAAAGAAGTGAAGGCAGTTCATTAGTTGATCTATAAGTAATAATATTGCCATATTGAAGGTGAACATGATGGAAAAGGAGTATATGGAGTCATGTATCCCACTGATTAACACTACAAACATAAATAAGTTCTTGCATGAACTACCTAAAAGGTATGAATCTTTTACAAAGAGTAAATAATAGAGGGGTATGGGGGAAATCTACTATTGCAGACTATGGTCTATATTTAACAGGAAGACATCAACAATACCACAGCAATACCAGGGGTAAATAATTGGGGGGCAGGGAAGGACAAATGTTAAGGCGAAGTTTGGATTTTCTATTTGGTTAGGGTGTATTTGTTGGTTATTTATCTCTTTGGAGCAATGCAAGTTGTCTAAAATTGAGAGTGTTGATGATTATACAAGTGAGGATACTATGAGACATAGATGGTTGACTGTGGACATTATGCATGATGCTCAATGGAAGAAGATGGGTGAAGGATACATTGACTGAGAAGTATAACGGCCAACTGTGTATATTCTCATGATGGAATGCTGTGTGGTCACAGAAAGGAATGTGTTGTGAAGCATGCAACAAGGTGAATGAAACTTGGGGACATTATGTAATGCAAAAAAAAAAAAGCCAGAAACAAAAGAACAAATATTGTATGGTCTCTTTTTAAATATATTTATAAGACTTGTACGGTCAGTTTAGTTGAACACCGTAAGTACATGGAACCTTGAATAGGGTGTGAGATTTTGTTGGTTTGTCCAGGTTAGTGTGATGCCCAATATATTCCAGAGTAATTTGTACAGTGGATAAAAAAGTATTTGCAAATTGCTCTTGGGGGAATGGGGAGAAAAGAAGAAATACTCAATTTCCCCATTTGGAGAATTTCTGATATTCTTGCAAGCAGTAGGGACAACAAAGTCATTAGGCTGAGCCCTTGATCTTGGGATTTGCCCCTATGAAACTTATTCCTGAAAAAGATAGGCTAAGCCTACTTAAAACTATGCCTTAGAGTCACCTCCAGAGAACCACTTTTGTTGCTCAGACATGGCCTCTCTCTTTAAGCCAATTCAGCAGGTGAGCTCACTGCCCTCTGTCCTACATAGGACATGACTCCCAGGGGTATAAATCTCCCTGGCAGTGTGAGACAGAAATCCCAGGATAAACTGGGGATTGAGAAATAATCCCAGGATGAGCTGGGGATTGAGAAATAAAAATAAAGAGATTGAGAAAGCCTTCTTGACCATTAGGGGGAAGAGAGAAATGAAACAAAATAAAGCGTCCGTGGCTGAGAGATTTCAAACAGAGTCGAGAGGTTATCTTGGAGGTTATTCTTATGCATTATATGAATATTTCTTTTTAGTTTATGGCATATTGCAGTGGCTGGAGGGAAATACCAGAAACTGTTGAGCTGTGTTCCAATAGCCTTGATTCTTGAAGATAATTGTATAAAGATAAAACTTTAACAATGTGACTGCGTGATTGTGAAAACCATGAGTCTGATGTTCCTTTTATCTAGGGTATGGACAGATGAGTAAAAAAATATGGATAAAAAATAAGTAATAGTGGGGACAAAGGGTAAAATAAATTGGGTAGATGGAAACACTAGTGATCAACCTTTAGGCCAAATCACCCAAATCAATAGGCCATGCCCTTGATCAAGAGGCTTACTGTTATGAAATTTATGTAGGTAGAGGAGAAGCTTAGACTACCTATAGGCATGCCTAAGAGTTACTTCCTGAGGCCCTCTTTTGTTGCTCAGATGAGACCTCACTCTCTCTAAACCCAACTCTGCAAGTGAAATCACTGCCCTCCCCGCTACACAGGACATGACATTCAGGGGTAAAGGTCTCCCTGGTGGTGTGGGAGAGAGAGAACTCCCAGGGATGAATCCAGACCTGCCACCATTGGGATCAAAAATCCCATCCTGACCAAAAGGGGGAAAAGAAGTGTAATTAATAAAGTATCAGAGGCAGAGAGAATTCAAATAGAGTCGAGAAGCTACTCTGGAGGTTGCTCTTATTCAAGCTTGAGATAGACCTTGCTACCTATTATAACCTGCCAACCCCAACCAGGACCATTCCAGCCAATCCTAAAGAACACCTAGGGCAATATATAAGATTTCACAAGGTTCTATGCACTAGAGTAACTTTCCAGAAACCTACAACCTCCAGATGGGTGCCTGGTTTCAGATAAGTCCTAAAACCTAGCCCAACCTCTCCAGAACATCAGAAAGTTCCATCTCCCTACCTCATATAAGTAACAGACCCTTCCAATATCAAATATTTAGAATTTCCATAGCCCAAACAACCCCAATGAGAGGGATGGAAAGATCAAAGGTGATGATGGAGTTATACATAGAAGTTAGAATTTAACAAATGAATATGAATGCTGAATCATTAAATTGATATCTCTTTTAGTCTCCAGTATTTTAGAGCAGCTAGAAGTAAAAACTTAAAATTGTGGAATTGTAACCCATGTCAAACTCTGAAACATGTTCTACAACTGATTATGGCACTGTGCTTTGAAATTTATAGCTTTTTTATATATTATTTTTCACACAAAAAAGAAGGAATTAAAGTCGAGTGATGATAAAAAATATTTAAGACCTCTAGCCTCCTATATTCTAGAGCAGCTAGAAGGAAAAATATGAGAGGATCATATGGTAGCCCATGGCACACTCTGAGATGTGTCCTGTAACTACTTGTTGAAGATTGCTTTGAAAACTATTGCCTTTTTATTTCTTTGCTTTGTATATATGTTATACTATACAATAAAAAAAGTTGAATAAATAAATAAATAATGGGGGAGGGGAAAGGTAAAATAAATTGGGTAGATGGAAATACTAGTGATTAATGAGAGGGAGAGGTAAAGGGCTTTTTCTTTTTTGTTTTTACTGCTTTTTCTGGAGTGATGCGAATGTTCGAAAAAATGATCATGGTGATGAATATACAACTATGTGATGATATGGTGAGCCACTGATTGTACACTATGTATGAGATGTATGTGTGTGAAGATTTCTCAATAAAAATATATTTTTAAAAGATGAGGCAAAAAATTTTAAAAGAAAATTGGGGCCAAGATTGTAAGCTTTTATAGCAGTCACATTTAGTCTGGAGCTTTAATTGTTATTCAAGATGGTGAGATGCTGTGCTATATACGTATATTCTGGTATGTCCCTGGAACTGTGGCTACCAGTGTGACACCTAAGACTCAGAGTTTGAGTTCTGCAGCTCTGAAAGTCAGCATTGCTACATACAGCAGCTGCTGAATGTAAAAGATTAAATCAGGCTTCAGTTAGAGATGTGAACAAAGTCAGTTGGGTCAGGACTAAGGTAAATCAGAATACAGGGGTAAGGAAGACATTGTTGATATTTTAGAACTCCACCTACTGTATGAGAACAAAGGAAGAGAGGTTTAGGTTGTCCAAAATCTAAATTTTCTGTAGCACATAATCTAATTCAACCTGTCTGCACAGCTCACTTAAACAACCCAAATGCATGAATCCCAGAAGGGGAATGAGGGCTTGTAATTCGGTAGTTTAATGTAAGACCCAGATACTCCCAGAGTATGTTGAGCAGACAGTTAAAAGTTTTGCAAAGTCACTTAAGAAATGGGAGAATAAATATAGAACTATTAAGCTTTACCACCAGGGGAGCCCCTGATACTGTCTCAAACATTAGAGACTCCCAAGTCAATAGGCTAAGCCTGTAATCTTGGGCTTGCTCTTGTGAAGCCTATTTCTGTAGCAGAGAAGCTAACTCTACCTATATTTATGTCTAAACGTTACTTTCAGAAAACCTCTTTGTTGCTCAGATCTGTGACCTCTCTCTCTGAGCCCAACTCTGCAAGTAAGACCATTACCCTCTCCCCTGTGTGAGACATGACATCCAAGGGTAAAAATCTTCCTGGCAACATGGGACATGACTCCCAGGGCTGAGCCTGGCCCTGGCACCATGGGATTGACAATGCCTTCCTGACCAAAATGCAAAAAGATAAGGTATCAGTGACTGAGAGAGTTCACATAGAGTTGAGAGGCTATTCTGGAGGATACTCTTACACTAACTTCAGCTAGATATTGCTTATTACCACGTTTGCCAAACCCCATCCAAAACCATTCTGGCAATCCTAAAAAATATCTAGGGCTTTTTGTCTGAGATTCTATAAAAGTTTCACACACTTAAGATTACTTTCCAGAAACCTACAACCTCCAGATGAGTTCTTAAGCCAGATAAGTTCTGAAATCCAGAGGCATCAGCCTCTCTAATAACATCAACGAGTTCCGTGCCCCTATCCCATATTATAAATGGCCTTTTCTAACATGAAAAAATTCGAATGGGCATAGCCTAAATACCCCTAAAGATTGGGATAAGGATAAAAGGAGGAGGAGGAGTTAGAGAAGATAGACTTTAACAAATGAGCATGACTGCTGAATCATTATATTGATATTTCTTTTAGTCTGCAGTGTTTTGAATAGCTAGAAGGAAAAGCCTAAAATTGTAGGACTGTAACCTACTCCAAACTCTGAAATCTATTCTATAATAACTTGTTACAAGATATGTCGAAATTTATTGCATATATATATGTTCTATTTTACAGTAAAAAAAACACAAAATATTGTAACATCTTTAATACTTAGAGCTTTGGAGCTATTTAAATGGAAATATGTATAATTAAAATATTATTACAGAAACTGGATATGACTTTGGGGCATTAGAACTTGTTTTAGAAGCACATAAGATTATCATCAATCACTAATCATTTCAAGAAGGTTCTTGAAAATCTCAAGCATTACAAACCTTACTTTCAAAAATGACACATTTATTTACATGAAAGTCTCCTCAATATTGTTGCTATTTTTGCGGATCCAAAAATGTCACTATCACCCACTCCCCTGCCCCTGGAATCTCTCCTTTAGGCTACAAGGCTTCCCACTCATCGAATTTAAAGTTTATCTAGTTTACCCACCAAGCTAGTGCTCTGGGGACATCAACCAATTTTTCCCAAACTCATGTCTTCTCTCCTGAATTTCTACAACCAGCAATTTATAGTATTAAACCTGTAAGAAAAATTCTATAACCTTAAGAATTTCTGTCGTAAGTTTTAGGGGGTAAAAATAGGCAGAGCAGCAACTGAAATTTATGTTTCTCCAGAAGGTGCAAGCATGGGATCCTTGCAAAAATCCCCTGAGGAATCCTGAAGTCAGTTCTCCCATTACCTTCCTGATGCTTTCATTGCTTTTCTTTTTCTTAAATGTGCAATGTATTTGCAGAGTCACTGCACACTACATTTGTAAAGAAATAAAGGCAGCAACAAGATTAGGAGTAACAGAAGGGCCAAATGGCAGATACAGGGAGAAGACAGGAGTAAGACAAGGAAGGGAAATACAGAAAGAGAGAAATAGAGGAAAGAGTATGGGATTGTACAGATAAACAGAATGCATTAGTGTCTGTTCACAAGACAGAAAGGATATACGGTGTTTTGGTTTGCTAAAGCTGTTGGAACACAACTTATCAGAAATGGGTTGGCTTTTACCATGGCAATTTATTAACTGACAATTTACAGTCTTAGGCCATGAAAATGTCCAACTCAAGGCATCAAAAGGATGATTCCTGAACTCTGAAGCCAGGTTGCTGGAATCTGGGACACCTCTGGCACATGGAAGGCAGACGGTCAGTGTATGCTGGTCCGTCACTCCCAGGTTTCATAGCTTTCAGCTTCTGGTTCCACTGGCTTCCTTTCTGAGCTTCTGTGGGTCCTCTCCCAGCTTTCCAGGGTTTTTCTATAAGCTCTCTGGTCATTTTTCTGTCTTTTATCCTTTCATAAAGGACTACAGGAAAAAGGATTAAGGCCCACCTTGAATGGGGTAGGTCACATCTAACCATAAGGTCTCACCCACGACAGGTCTATACCCATGGGAACGAATTAAAAGAACATGGTCTTTTCTGGGGTACAGAACAGCTTCAAACCAGCACATATGGTGAGGATTTGCTCCCCTGCAGGAAGAATGCCATGGTGATGTATTACTAAATCAGCGGCTAGAATCCATTTTTCTATCACTCTATTGCCAAAAGACTTCAATGGGTCCACATGGGCTATGACCCCAGGGCCAGACACTACAGTCCCTGTAGGTGTTTCATTGTATGTCTCCATTCCTCTAGCTACCATCAGGGCCTCATTCATCCCACCCAGGTGTTTGCTTTCTACTAACCCCAAAGCGTCATTCCTACTTTCTTACCTTTGGCCATACCCATGCCCCTGCCTGGATTATCCTTCTCATTCCTCCTACACAGTTCCACAGAAATCCTCCCTCCCCAGCAGGACTGCCTCACCTTGCAGCTCCTCCAAGAGCCTCCCTTAACTACTCTAGTCTCAGTTGATCTCCCCCATTCCTTGAAAGCTGGTTAAACTTGGTCTGGATCATTACCTTTCTAATGTAAATTGGGGAATGAATGAGTAAACAAATGAAAGTATGAAGCAAATAACAGTTTGCACCATTCATGTTCATTCTTAATCACTCATTGCCTTGACTTGTTGATTATTTCATCTATAATTTTTTTTCTCATACAGATTTTATACTCTAGGCAAATAAGAACACAGTAGACCCCAAAATCTTGAAAAAAATACTTATTGCATTTGATGATGTTCATGTGGGAATCTTCTGCATCCCTTCCTTCAATGGAATGCCATTTCCTTAATGCAAACCAAAGGGGAGTGTCCTCCATGTGTGAAATTCACCTTTGTCTAAACCTGTGCACTAAACCTGAAGTACACAGATACGGTGCTTTAAAGAAACAATTTCTATTTCCACCTTTAAGTGGTGGGAAGCAATTTCTGAAACTCAAAGGCTGTTTCCCTGTTCCACAATAGTATTCACCCTGGAAGAAGAGAGGACTCCCTCCTGCTCAATGAAGAAGAGAAGTACTGTCGCTGACAGATGAGGAACCAGAAATTGAGGCAATGTCATATAAGAGCTGCCTCACTAATGTGGTACTGCTTTGTGTGATGCTGTTTATAAATGGGGTTTAAAGATACACATTCTTTGAAACTAGTTGGCACCAGAAAAGGCCACTTGAATTAAACTTAAAACAGGAAACATGCCTTCATTGTGAATCTTATGATTTTAAAAAGCTCTATTTCTGACTTTATAGTATTGTTTTATTTTTTATTTCACAGCATTAGGTAAGATTGCAAATATACTACAGTTATTAGAAGAGATACAGAATGGATCAAACACTGATGGTGAGACAGCTAAGTTTACTCATAAAGCTGCCTGTGTGATGTGACATCCTTTACAATCATTTGACTTTTGCAACATGAATGTGAAAAGAATCATTTTTGCAAAAATATTTGGGATTTTCATCAGCTCCCCCAAGGGGAGTTCTTAATATTTTAATAGTCAACTATCTGTCTTTGAAGTACCTGTCATGTCAGAGCTCTTGCTGATTTTCACCTCCATCATTACCAGATCCTCTTTGTCAGTGGCTTCAAGGGTAATTTGCCCGGGGCTCCAACATCACTTTATCATCTTCATTAAATCCTGCATCTTTTGCAAGATTAGAAATTTCACTTTGTCTAGTATTTGCACTATATTATCAGATAATTAAGACTCCAGGACTCTGTACTGTATACTCAACTTTGGAGCCATTAAGAGGAAGATTTGGCAACGAGCCAACCCTCAAACCACGTGTTTCTGCTATCCAAAAAGATAAATGCCGAAACAGAGTAAGTAAGGTACTTAACTCTTACCACAGTTTGGCAATGCTAGGACCTCCAAGCGCATGGTCAGTGAACTCATCTCTTT
Source organism: Tamandua tetradactyla (assembly GCF_023851605.1). Lineage (NCBI taxonomy): Eukaryota > Metazoa > Chordata > Mammalia > Pilosa > Myrmecophagidae > Tamandua > Tamandua tetradactyla. The sequence continues at coordinate 37,815,322 of NC_135339.1, read as the reverse complement.
GAACAGAGTATAGGTCACCTTGTGTGCAGTTGAATTTGTACAGTGAGCCTCTGTGCAGCCAGCTATGTACTAAGTGTGTGCAGTAGGGCCATGTGTAGTCTGATGTGGTGGAACTTTTAACAATCGGTGCTTCCCCACAAGCAATCTGAGAAACACGTCTCTATTTTAATCCAGAGTGTACCCACTGTTTTGGGAAACCATTAACCTTAACCATTTGGCGATATACATCCTATAGTTAATCAATTTTTCAATGAGGGGCTTTTGGTTATTTCTTTTATAAAGTGACTAACCTCTTGCTGACTTTTTTTCCCTCTTTACATTTTACATCTTTGAATATGTTTCACCATCATAACTTTCCTGAGATGAGCTGTCCCATAGTAGAATTCCTGGCTTATGAGTTAATGATTTCTCTATTGCCAGAGGTATTCAAGCACAAGCAGGAATCTTCTTGGGGTTAATTTTTTTAAGGGGGATTCATATATCAGGAAAATGTCAGAATTGTAAAATTCCTTCTGATTCCATGATTCTGCCACTGGTTATTACCTCTCCTCAAAGTGATGGTCATTTACCAAATGTCATGGTTAGGGACAGGTGTCAACTTGGCCAAGTTGTGGTACCTGTTCGTCTGATTGGGTAAGCACTGGCCTGTTGGTTGCAATGAGGACATTTCATAGGATTAGGTTATGATCACGTTAGCTACATCCACAGCTGATTCCATTTGTGATCAGCCAAAGGGGATTGTCTTCTGCAATTAGTGATGCTAAATGCAATCATGGGAAGCCTTTTAAGGAGGACTCAGAGGAGATAAGTTGCATTCCTGCTTTGGCTGGTAAGCCTCTCCTGTGGAGTTCATCCAGGCCATCCATTGGAGTTATCAGCTTCGTAGCCTGCCCTGTGGATTTAGGACTCTGCATTCCTACGGTCACGTGAGACACTTTCATAAATTTTATATTTGCAAGTGTTCCCTGTTGATTCTGTTTCTCTAGAGAACCCTAACTAATACATCTTGGTACCGGGAGTGGTTCTTAAGGAACAGAATCTTAAAAATGGGATTTTATGAATGGTTTTCTACTCTGACTGGGCTCAGAGACACTAAGGACTCTGATTCCCGTAATCAGAATGACACTCCCAATCCATGGACTGAGTTGGCAAAGGAGATAGTCAAAATATCATCATTTGATTCTCCTAATGCTTCGCTTGTACGAAGCCAGACTCTGGGGGATAACGTTTTTGACACCTTTACAGAGTTTTGTAGAAATAAGAGTTATAGAGATGTTGGTTGGTTGTTGTTAGATACACTGTCTACATTAAAGGGTGAAAGGGATGGGCTTAAGGCTTCAAACAAGAAGCTTAAGTGCCGTATGAAAGATGTAGAGGTTTCTATGAGTATCCTGAAGGAAAATTTTATTTCCTGTAGCCGTAGACTTGAGATCTCTGAAAATCAGACTCAGAATCTTATTGTTAGAGTAGCAACTTTACAACATAAACTGAAATCTCAGTCTTGCATGGTGTCTGCCATTAAAGTGAGGGCATTGATTGGAAAGGAGTGGGACCCTGAAAAATGGGATGGTGACATATGGATTGATAATGATGTTGGGGGCGAGGTTGAAACCCTAGACCATGCTGAGCCTTCTTTAGATAACCCTGTAATAGTCTGCCCTGAGGACACAGCCGCCCCACCTCCAGCCTGCCTTGAGGAATTGGCCACCCAACCTCTTCCTGAAGGGATTAGCCTTAGAGTTATTAATCCTGTTTCACCAGATGAAACTGCAAATGAAAGCCCTGAAGCAAATGGCTTGGAAGATATTTCTAATTCTTTTCATGACCCACCCCCACCACCCCTCATTTCTTCTAGACCTATAACTAGACTAAAGTCCCAACAGGCCCCTAAAGGTGAGGTACAAAGTATCACACATGAGGAGGTACGTTATACTCCAAAAGAACTGTGTGAGTTTTCCAATTTATATAGACAGAAATCAGGGGAATATGTGTGGCAATGGATTTTAAGAGTGTGGGATAATGGTGGGAGGAATATAAGGCTGGATCAGGCTGAATTTATTGATATGGGCCCACTAAGCAGAGATTCTGCATTCAATGTTATAGCTAGAGCAGTTAGGAAAGGTGTTAACAGTTTGTTTGGGTGGTTGGTTGAAACATGGATCAAAAGGTGGCCAACATTACCTGAGGTTGAAATGCCAGAACTGCCCTGGTATAATGTAGATGAGGGGATCCAGAGGCTTAGAGAGATTGGGATGTTAGAGTGGATTTATCATGCAAAGCCTGCTCTTACACCCCAGGAATGTCCAGAGGATGCACCTTTTACCAGAACAGTAAGAAATAAATTTGTGAGACTAGCACCATCATCCCTCAAGAGCTCTGTGGTTGCACTTCTCTGTAGGTCAGATATTACTGTAGGAACTGCTGTCACTGAGCTGGAATCCTTAAACACAATGGGGATGACAGGATCTCGAGTTGGCAGAAGCCAGGTGGCAGCACTTAATCACCAAAGACAGGGTAGACGTGGGTATTATAATAGACAACAAACTCAAAGGAGGCATCAAAATTATATGACACGCAGAGATTTGTGGCATTGGCTAGTAAATCATAGGGTGCCTAGAAATACAATAGAAGGGCAGCCTACTAAATTTTTGTTGGAGCTATATAAACAAAAGAGTTCTAGGTCAAGGGAACAGAAGTCTAACCTGAATTACAAAAACACAGAGTCACAGCCCCTTAACCAATTTCCAGACCTGAAACAGTTTACAGACCCTGAGCCCCTTGAATGAAGGGGAGGCCAGGTCCCTATGGGGAAGAAACCTGTTACACTGCCACAAATTTATACTGTTAACATTCCTCTAAGTCTTCCCCAAGGAGACCGACGGCCTTTTACCAGGGTAACTGTGCATTGGGGAAAAGGAAATGATCAGATATTTCGGGGATTATTAGACACTGGTTCAGAAGTGACATTAATTCCAGGGGACCCAAAACGTCACTCTGGACCACCGGTCAGAGTGGGGGCTTATGGAGGCCAGGTGATCAATGGAGTTTTAGCTCAGGTCCGTCTCACAGTGGGTCCAGTGGGCCCCCGGACCCATCCTGTAGTTATTTCCCCAGTTCCAGAATGTATAATTGGCATAGACATACTGAGCAACTGGCAGAATCCCCACGTTGGTTCTCTAACTCGTGCAGTGAGGGCTATTATGGTGGGAAAGGCCAAGTGGAAGCCACTAGAACTGCCCCTACCAAGCAAAATAGTAAATCAAAAGCAATACCGTATTCCTGGAGGGATTGCAGAGATTACTGCCACTCTTAAGGACTTGAAAGATGCAGGGGTGGTGATTCCCACCACATCCCCGTTCAACTCTCCTATTTGGCCTGTGCAGAAAACAGATGGGTCTTGGAGAATGACAGTGGATTATCGTAAACTCAACCAGGTGGTAACTCCGATTGCAGCTGCTGTTCCAGATGTAGTATCATTGCTTGAGCAAATCAATACATCCCCTGGTACCTGGTATGCAGCTATTGATCTGGCAAATGCTTTTTTCTCAATAGCTATTAGTAAGGACCACCAGAAACAGTTTGCTTTCAGCTGGCAAGGTCAGCAATATACTTTCACTGTCCTACCTCAGGGGTATATCAACTCTCCAGCCCTATGTCATAATCTTGTTCGCAGAGACCTTGATCGTTTCTCCCTCCCACAAGACATCACACTGGTCCATTATATTGATGATATCATGTTGATTGGACCAAGTGAGCAAGAAGTAGCAACTACTCTAGATTTACTGGTAAGGCATTTGCGTGTCAGAGGATGGGAGATAAATCCAACAAAAATACAGGGGCATTCCACCTCAGTAAAATTTTTAGGTATCCAGTGGTGTGGGGCATGTTGAGATATCCCTTCTAAGGTGAAGGATAAATTGCTGCATCTGGCCCCTCCCACATCCAAAAAAGAGGCACAACGCCTAGTTGGTCTTTTTGGATTTTGGCGACAACATATTCCTCATTTGGGTGTGCTACTCCAGCCCATTTATCGAGTGACCAGGAAAGCTGCTAATTTTGAGTGGGGACCTGAACAAGAGGAGGCTCTGCGACAGGTCCAGGCTGCTGTGCAAGCTGCTCTGCCACTTGGGCCATATGATCCAGCAGATCCAATGGTGCTGGAAGTGTCAGTGGCAAATAGAGATGCTGTCTGGAGCCTTTGGCAGGCCCCTATAGGAGAATCACAATGCAGACCCTTAGGATTTTGGAGCAAAGCCTTACCATCTGCTGCAGATAACTACTCTCCTTTTGAGAAACAGCTTTTGGCCTGCTACTGGGCCTTAGTAGAGACTGAACGCTTAACCATGGGCCACCAAGTTACCATGAGACCTGAGTTGCCTATCATGAGTTGGGTGTTGTCTGACCCACCAAGCCATAAAGTTGGGCGTGCACAGCAGCACTCTATTGTAAAGTGGAAATGGTATATACGAGATAGAGCCAGAGCAGGTCCTGAAGGCACAAGTAAGTTACATGAAGAAGTGGCACAAATGCCCATGGTTTCCACTCCTGCTGCCACATTACCTTCTCTTTCCCAGACCAGAGCTATGGCCTCTTGGGGTGTCCCTTACAGTGAATTGACTGAGGAAGAGAAAACTCGGGCCTGGTTTACAGATGGTTCAGCACGATATGCAGGTACCACCCGAAAGTGGACAGCTGCAGCATTACAACCCCATTCTGGGGTGTCCTTGAAGGACAGTGGTGAGGGGAAATCCTCCCTGTGGGCAGAACTTCGAGCAGTGCACCTGGTTGTTCATTTTGCTTGGAAGGAAAACTGGCCAGAGGTGCGTTTGTATACTGACTCATGGGCTGTTGCTAATGGTTTGGCTGGATGGTCAGGGACTTGGAAAGACCATAATTGGAAAATTGGTGACAAAGAGGTCTGGGGAAGAAGTATGTGGATAGACCTTTCTGAGTGGGCTAAAAACATGAAGATATTTGTGTCCCATGTGAATGCACACCAGAGGGTGACTTCAGCAGAGGAAGATTTTAATAATCAAGTGGATAAGATGACCCGTTCTATGGATACCAGTCAGCCTCTTTCCCCAGCAACTCCTGTTATTGCCCAATGGGCTCATGAACAAAGTGGTCATGGTGGTAGGGATGGAGGTTATGCATGGGCTCAGCAACATGGGCTTCCACTCACCAAGGCTGACCTGGCTACAGCCACTGCTGAGTGCCCAATCTGCCAGCAGCAGAGACCCACACTCAGCCCCCGATATGGCACCATTCCCCGAGGTGACCAGCCAGCTACATGGTGGCAGGTTGATTACATTGGACCACTCCCTTCATGGAAGGGGCAGCGATTTGTTCTAACTGGAATAGACACATACTCTGGATATGGGTTTGCTTTCCCTGCACGCAATGCTTCTGCCAAAACTACTATCCGTGGGCTTACAGAATGCCTTATCCATCGTCATGGTATTCCACATAGCATTGCTTCGGATCAAGGAACACACTTCACAGCAAATGAAGTGCGGGAATGGGCACATGCTCATGGAATTCTCTGGTCTTACCATATTCCCCATCATCCAGAAGCAGCTGGATTGATAGAACGGTGGAATGGCCTTTTGAAAACTCAATTACGGTGCCAACTAGGTGGCAAAAACTTGAAAGGCTGGGGTAATGTTCTCCAGGAAGCTGTGTATGCTCTGAATCAGCGTCCGCTGTATGGTGCTGTTTCTCCCATAGCCAGGATCCATGGGTCCAGGAACCAAGGGGTGGAAATGGGTGTGGTGCCACTCACTATTACTCCTAGTGATCCACTAGGAAAATTTTTGCTTCCTGTCCCTGCTACCCTGAGTTCTGCTGGTCTACAGGTTTTAGTTCCAAAACGGGGTGTGCTTTCTCCAGGAGAAACAACAGTGATACCACTGAACTGGAAGTTAAGATTGCCACCTGGCCACTTTGGGCTACTTATGCCTCTGGATCAACACACCAAGAAGGGGATTATATTATTGTCTGGGGTAATTGACCCTGACTATCAGAAGGAAGTAGGACTGCAACTACATAATGGAGGTAAAGAAGAGTTTTCTTGGAACATAGGAGATCCCCTTGGGCGTCTATTAGTACTACCATGCCCTGTGATTAAAATCAATGGAAAACTGCAACAACACAATCCAGGCAGGACCACTAATGGCTCTGAGACTTCAGGAATGAAGGTTTGGGTCACCCCACCAGGCAAAGAACCACGGCCAGCTGAAGTGCCTGCTGAGGGGAAAGGGAACATGGAATGGGTAGTGGAAGAAAGTAGTGATAAATATGAACTTCGACCACGTGATCAGTTACAGAAACGAGGACTGTGATGCTGTTTTGTTTGTGTTATACTATTTAAGTTGTAAGATATCAAGTTTAAGAATGAATGTTGCCCAAGGATTTGCACCCTATTCTGGAGAGATTTAATGTGTTTCCAGTTATATGCAGGACAGTTGAGTATTGTCAGGTAAGAGAAAAAAATGTGTGCTTATTTTTGTTTTCATTTGGAAATCTAAGGTATAGGTGCCAAGTTGACAAGGGGTGGACTGTCATGGTTAGGGACAGGTGTCAACTTGGCCAAGTTGTGGTACCTGTTCGTCTGATTGGGTAAGCACTGGCCTGTCTGTTGCAATGAGGACATTTCATAGGATTAGGTTATGATCACGTTAGCTACATCCACAGCTGATTCCATTTGTGATCAGCCAAAGGGGAGTGTCTTCTGCAATTAGTGATGCTAAATGCAATCATGGGAAGCCTTTTAAGGAGGACTCAGAGGAGATAAGTTGCATTCCTGCTTTGGCTGGTAAGCCTCTCCTGTGGAGTTCATCCAGGCCATCCATTGGAGTTATCAGCTTCGTAGCCTGCCCTGTGGATTTTGGACTCTGCATTCCTACGGTCACGTGAGACACTTTCATAAATTTTATATTTGCAAGTGTTCCCTGTTGATTCTGTTTCTCTAGAGAACCCTAACGAATACACCAAATTTCTGTCTAAGGGATAAGTGAAAATCCAAACACTGATTTATGTGAGTTTCCTTTGGTGATGTGTGTAGGGTTTGTGATCCACAACATTTTATATGTGGGGTCCCCACTCACTTCTGAATTTAAAATTAATTGGCTACGCGTTTTTAATTTCATGTTCTAAACTATGATGAAGTTTGAAGAAAGCAAAATATGAACAAAATTCCTTGTGAAAAAGCTTGCTCAGGAGCTATATGGAAATGCAAAGTGAACACCTTGTAAAATACAGAATTATAGATTTATTCACTTTGACCTTTCAATATCAAATGAATATTTAATTACGAACAATTTAGCTAAAATAGTCAAGCTTTTCTAAGCCTGGCTGTTGTCATTCTCTCTCTAGCCATCATTTTTCTCTATAAAAATTTCTGTGTTTGCCATAGATAGACCTCTGTAAAGCAAGAAATAAACCAACTTTCTATCTAGAAACACTTTAAGAAGGCACTTAGCTTCCTAGTGTTCCTGATGATTTGTTTATAGAGGATTGCTGTGGGCCCCAGAGTTCAGCTAGTTCTCCCATTTAATGCCTACATGCTCTACACAATTTCCCTAACCAACTGGGGGAACTCAACTGCCTCACCAAACTGCACAGCAATGTATACCTGAGGTTGTTTGAATGTTCTTCTTTACATTGAATTAATGTCTGCCTCTCTGTCACTTCCACCCATTAGTTCCAGACAAAATCTTTAACAGGTTTTAAGATGCATGAAAATATTTTCTAGTCTTTCTAGTTCACACAGAGTCCTCTTTTCCAGGCTAACCTCCAATCCACTATTCCACTATTTAGGTAGATGATTTTGAGTCCTGTCATCATTGTCCTGGACATAGTTCAGTTTTACTTTTTCTCTCTTATGTTGAGTTCTCATACACGGAATATAGTTCTTCAGGGGTGGACTGACCAGCTCCTAGCAGAACAGGAATCCTGCATCTGATACCTCTTCTAGGCCTCTTAGGTCATTTTGGCCTCACCTGTTTTATTAGTCAGGGTTCTTCAGAGAAACAGAACTGACAGGATGTATATGTAAATACTATGAGATTTATTATAAGAATTGCCCCATGCAACCTTGGGGCTGCAAGTTGAGAACACTTATAAAGGCTTTCACTGAATTCCCCAGGAGCAGCTGATAGGCTGATGTAGAGAGAGAAATTCTTCCTGGCTACTGAAATCATCATTTCTCCTCTTAAAGCCTTCAACTGATTGATTGAGATTTCCCTCATGGCTGAAGGCAGTCTCCTTTGTTGATTGCAGATGTAATCAGTCATAGATACAATCAACTGACTAATGATTTAAATACATAAAATACCCCCACAGTAACAATCAGGCCAGTGCTTCCTTGACTGAACAACTGGACACCACGATCTCACCAAGTTCACAAAGGAACTTAACTGCCACACCTGTCTTCACAGCCTCTGGCCAATTGTTCTAATTGCTGCAGCAGTCAGCATCAGTAGGCTTTGACCAAGTTTGCACCCTGTTCTCTCTCTCTCTCTCTCTCTCTCTCTCTCTCTCTCTCTCTCACTCACTTACACATAAACAGACCCCTGCATCTCTTGCCTCGCTCCTCATGACTTCCTGTGATGCTGAGGCTTAGAGACATTGCTCAGTGTCTACTCAGGTTACACCCATAGGACAAGGTTTTGGCCAACGTGAAATTGGAGCTTACAGTTCAATTCTCTTGTTTCCTCCTCCCAAATGGATCAGCCTGAGATTCCTTTGTTCATATTGTCTGTTGGAAGATAGCTTATGAGATTCCACAAGATCAAACCATCTGTCCCTGTTGATATGAAGCAGTGGCCAGGTTTGAAAGACATCCACTTACAGGATCTCCTTGCTTCCCTCTCCCTTCATTTCCACTCCCCTGGTAAAATAGTAGTAAAGCTTTTGCATAAGGCTGTGCTTTCTAGGGTACCTAAGCTAAAACAATAATTACAGCAATAAAAGCCAACTTTTGTCTTCCTTGTCAGCTCTATTATATCACTAACATTGAAAACTGAGTCAACTATAACTGTTTCTCTGTTGCAACAAGAATGATAATAATAATCAGTGTTTATTATATGCTAAGTACATATAGATACTGAATAGATATTAATTCATTTAATCCTCCTAACACACCAAGGAGACAATTACTTTTATCAACATCAATTTATACCCAAGGAAATGAGGCACAGGGAAGTTAAATAACTTTTCCAAAGTCAAACAGCTGGTAAGTGGCAAAGCCAGGATCTGCACCTTTTTAACTGCATTTCCATAGCTACATTTTTAGAGCAAAGTATAGATCTTTCCATTTATTCACTTCAATTTTATTTTGCTAGGTGTCAGTTTATCATTTAAGGCAGACAAGACTTTTTGGATACTCATTTATCACAATCTCCTTCAAACATCCTTCTAGTTTCTTACCTTACTGATTGCCCTACCACTAATTTATTTTGCTAAATCATGAATAAAATGATGACTCAGGCAGGGATGAAGGCAGGGTCCTTTGGCAAATTACTAGAGACCTATTTCCAAGTTCATCATTCTTGGTCAACCAATAACAAATTCACATAATATAACACAGTCTGTATATATTTATTTTACCTACAAGGATAACAAGAAAGATATCACCTGTGACTTTGTTAATATCCAGCCACATGACATCAAAACACTCTCCAAATTTATTGCTCTAATAACCTGATCAAGAAAGGAACTTGGTGTAGGGGGGCATATTTCCCTTGTGTTGAACCTGTATAAACCTTAAGTGATCATCTTATTTCTTGAATCATCTATTTAATATTTCATTCCAGAATTTTGCTTTGGAGGGATCTCAAGCTTACCAAAAGGAAACACCTCTTCCTTCCAAAAAATTGTAATCTATTTCTTCCATCACAGTATTTTCCATATGTCTTCCAGGTCATAGCATTCCTCAAAGAGTACAGAAAATGCTTCTTATTGCCAAGTTCTCTCTGTGCCCTGCAGGGTCATCTCTTCAGAACAGAAGACTTAATTTATGGCAGAAAAAAAGTGTTCAACAAAAATGAGCCCTATCAGGGCTGATTCATCACGTTCGTCCTGGCCTATGTGCCATTCTTTAGAAAGGGAGTCAAGTAGAACTTGTGTAGTTTTGCTTCACCTTCAGATTTCTGATGTCTGAACGGGGATGGAGGTGGGGAAGCATCTGTTTCCATGTTATTTATAGAAACCCTTTCCCTTTCTTTCATTTTTTATTATTTAGAATTCTCTTCCACTTTCTTATGGAATTTATTTAAAATACATTTCCTATGCTTAAAACCCAAGTGCAGATTTCCAAATAAACAATCATACTGAAGCTGTTATCTGCATACAAATGGAGCCACCTTCCACCCCCTGGCAGTAGACAGAAAAGCAATGGTAACGAGAGGCAGCACGGCACAAAAATTATTATCCCAAGGGTGTTTGGATTCTCATGATTCATTCCCATTTCCATTTGTGAGATGGCAGCAGGAACTGTGGGTCAGATATGTTATTTCCCAATGTAGTCCTTCTTTCTCCCGGACTGTGACCTGCTGTCAGATGTTGTTCATTCTGCATCGGGGAAGCAATGCAATGATACGTGTGAGAGTGCTTTTTTTTCTCTTCTGATGAGCAGATGATGTAAAGGCCATTCCCTGGGGAGATACTTTCCTGAAGCCTTTGCCACCCAACCAGAGATCACAGAAAACCTGTGTGCAGGACAATTAAGGGCCAGCCGATTTTGGAAGGGCAACAACAGGCTTTGTTTGTCCTTTGAGTCATTGTCAGTGAAAATGAGAGTCAAAGAATGAATTTTGACTATTGCAAAATCCTCCCTTTTGTAGAAAGCAGTTCAGACAATGACTAAGCACTCAAAAAAAGCTAGAATGATTTTTATTATTATAATTTCCTGCCCACAGTGGGATATTTTCTACTTTCTATTTAGAAACAGTCCTTGGTGTTTCTTAGCACTTTGTTCTTTCCACTCCGGTTCCAGGCCCCCATCTTCTCCATACGGACCCAAATTCCCAGTTATATGCCACCTGAATAGGTCCCATTGTGGGTCTAAAGGTCTATTTGTATATTACCCAAAGATGTTTGGATTCTGCAGCAGTAAGTTCAGTAAGTACTTGCCTTGGCTACTTTGTTAGCCCTCTTGGGCATGGGGCCAGGAAAGCATTGAGAGCCTTAAATCATAATCATCCTCATGACTGAGTGAAGTGTAGTGGACAGGAGCTACCATACCATTGGATGGGGTAATACTAGGATCGAGGAGGTACTCCTGGGTTAGATGAGGTAGTCTTCACAGTGGGTCTCCTAGTCAACCCCATTCCTGAACCCAAACTTCAATCCTCTTATTGAGATTTCCCAGAGGAAGGAACTAAGCATCTGAAGCTTGAATCATTTTATAGGGCACTTGGGGAAAACCCTGCATTAGGAGATACTACCTTTTTTTTTGATAGATATTTTATAGAAAATAGGGTGGCCATACACCTATCAAGGTCCAAAGTCTTAGAGCAAATAAATGGTAGTGCTGGGATCTGAACCAAAAGCAAGGTCTCTCTGCCCTTCAGAGCTGTGCGGTGGTGGCCTCGGTCCCTACTAATCCTTCTGACTTTCCCATCTCCCTCAGTTCTCTCCCTCTAGGAAACAGAAGTGTAAACACTGAAATAGAGGGCAGTCCTGACCTGAAATTCTGCTCTAGGGGTGAGACGCTAATCACTATGACAAGATTCAACAACAAATCCCTGACACAGAGAGTCACATTGGAGGAAATGAGGAGAGACACTCAAAGAATTCACTTCTGATTTGCCAAGACCAATTGACATCACAATCATCGAACATAAATGCTACATTTAGGTCACCCAGATCAAACCATTGCCTTTGACCTTTACCACTGCTACCATATGAGTTGGCACATTACTGGTGCTGCCACTGAAAAGACCTATGCTTGAATTTTGGCTCTGCCACTTATTAGCTTCACCACTCTCAGCCTCATCCTCCTCATCTACAAAATAGAAGGAATAACACAAGCTGTTCTGTTGAGAGCTTGTGTGCTGAGCATACAATAAATATTCAATTCTTTGTATTTGTTTTGCTGTACCTGAGAAGCAAGTTAGAGAAAAGAACAAATGTGATGTAGGACCTGGAGCTATACCAGGTCTTCACAATGGTGGAACATCCTTTTCCCTCGGATACGAATTCTCATTGGAAAAGAATTTACAAGTGTCTGACTTGATCGGTTCTCCAAGGAGCCACCAAATCGGAATAAACAGAGCTGACCAGGGTTGTTTTCTGTTCCGTATTTGCAGAAAGGGAGACAATTAAAGAGCTATTGACAGCCCACAAGAGCTTGCATGCTATAATGCTCTAGCTCTCATTATAGCTGCCAGGCTGAGAGCCCAGAAGGGTAAAGCATTTAGATTTGGCACCAGGGCCCACACCCTGCTTAGTCTTCTATTTCCCCCATTCCCCACCTGGGGACAGGGCAGAGGCAGACCTCATTTACCTGCATTTATACACATACTTCACATTTAATCTGAGCACTAGGAATAGGGTTAGGGCAAAAGTGAGGGGATGGAAACTAACATTTATTGGTAGAGTATTATTCTCCAGGCACCATGCCACATATTTTTCAACTTTTTATTTTAAAATTATTATGGACTCACAAGAAGTTGAGAAAATTGGATGAGTCCCATGTACCTTCCCCAGCTGCCTCTAGCTTTGCCTAGATTCCCCCAATGATGACATCTTATATAGATGTAACACAACATCAAAGCCAAGGAAATGACCTTGGTGCATTACTTTTAACTAGATTAAAGTCAACATTCAGTTTTCACTATTTTTAAATTTTGCACTCATTTATCTATATGGGTGTGAGTGCAATTCTATATAATTTTACTGCATGTATAGATCTGAGTAACTTTCATCACAATCAAGATACAGGACTATTCTATCACCACACACACAAAAAATCCCTTGTGCCATCTCTTTGTACCCTCTGTGACCTCTTTTTCACATATTTTAAAAGACATTCAATCCCTTTAGCAGTCCTATGATCATGAACTGTTGTTCTACTTTCACATGAGAGCCAGTAATGTGCTCAAGATCACAAATAAAACAAGCAATAAATAGAGCTAAGTCCCTACCTCTTCACTTACTTAAAAGTAAATGTTCAAATTTAAAAATAGACTGCAAAAGTTAAAAAAAAAAAAAAAAGTAGGTGGGGAAAGACTTTCCAAGCTTTACACAAACCTCACAGTTACTAAGAAAAATAATGACACATTTTGCTAGATGAGGATTACAATTTTATTTTTAATTTTTAAAAATCATAAATAAAATCAAATCATAGGGAGTTTGGGGAAGATAGTGGAGTAGGAAAGACTGAGTTCACCCCTCCTCCAAGGAACAGCTAGAGAAGTAAGGAGAAGGCAACTGGGATGGTGATTCCAGGATATAAGGGACTTGGGAGGGTCTTCTCCACCATATAGGGAGGCCCTGGTTGCAAAAGCTGAAGAACTGAGATGCAGAGAACTGGAGTCCATTCCAGCTGGTACAAACAGCCTAATGCACCCCTTTCCAAACAGAAGCCTAGAGCTCTCAGGAGTACACGAACAGGGAGATAGGTATAAGGAAGTAAAC